>NC_135504.1:91274460-91874460 GCF_052857255.1 Amblyomma americanum | reverse complement strand
CATCATCTCCTTTTAGTCGAATACCCTGATCTGTTACAATAAACGTTTGCCATAGCCTAGTCTTATTACTCATTGCTTTTAGATGTTTCCAGAATTGTTGAGCTGCTTTTATATCGTTTTTATTTACTTTTGACATCCATTTGGGCACCCTTTCTTCTAATTTTCTCATTAATGAAATAGGATGCTTGTCTTCAACACCTTATGAAGGTATCCCATTTCCTGTCTACTTCAACTTCTGGTTCCCCCCTCTTGTTAGATTATTTGTGTTCTCTGGACGCTTCCTGACTTTTCTCTATCGCCCTCTTGACCTCCTCGTCCCACCAACTCTCATTTCGCCTAATATAATTATCTCGCCCTGTCCTCCTAGCTCATCAATGTCGCTTGTAATACATTCTAACATTTTCCTGTTTTCCTCTTTGGCATTAGCTCCTGTCCACGGGCATACAAAGCCGAGGAGTGTTTGCTCCCCTGCTACTTTTCCTTTTAGCCATATATGTTCCTCGTATCCCAGTTCAACCCTTTAAGCCTAGTGCAGCCTCGTGGCGCCATCTGGTTGTTAGGAGAAAATCACTGTTGTCAACAAAACCGACACTTCTCTTTAGCCTAGAAGGAGTAGAATTGTCACCCTACCAAAAAAAAAATAAAGCAAGTTTATCACTCATACGTTTTTTACTAGGCGACACAAGACGAAGCGAGAGACCGGTGCCCCATTTGTCACCAATTAACGCACATAAATTGGCAGTAATATCGACGAATCCTGTCCGAAGAGAGGCGTCCTACATCGAAGGGCGCCGCCAATGTTTGTCGTCGCTGGAATGCAACTTCATAGAATCGGCGCCAGCAGTTTGTCCACAACTCCGCAGCGGCGGCGGATAATGCTAGCTCTCACGGCCGATACTTTTTAATTATTAATTTATGACAACTATGTGGACACTCTTTAAAGATATTGCACACCGAAGCGGTGGGCTTGTAGTAGAGTACCCACCTCGCATTCAGGAGGTGCCGGGCTCGATCCCCAGCGACGCTGGCCAACCACCGGTTTTGCAATGGGTACAAGGTTTCTCCTGGCGTGGTGCTCTAATTCCTGAATGGGCGAAATGCTTGGGAACAGGGCCGTGGACAAAACTCCTTTGTTGACGGGCCAGTGATTCGTTGCGCTGTCTAACAACCACATATCTTTTTATGCGGATTCAATACCCTTTTGTGGCCTTTTTTTCCGTAAGTTGTGAGAACATTGTTTTTTTATGATGTAGGCCACCGAAGTGTAGACCTTGTGGTAGAGCATATACACCTCACATTCGGGATTTTTGTTCGCACACCGCCGCCCTTGCATTATTGTTGAGCGATGTGTGCGACGCTATTTTCTTCACTTCACCTTCAATAGTGACCGTTTTCAGGTTGCGGAGAGCTGCGGAATATATATTTAGCCGCTAATGCTGATAACTGCTACATTTTATTGGCTCATTTGCTCGAATGATCGCCTGATGTAGGCAGCGCGCGATTGACGGCAGTCTAGCCTAGATGGCTGCTTGGAGACCGATGGCGTAGTGTTCGTCTGCGACCAGGCCGCCTCCAAGTCTGATGACGATGTTGTAATCGCCCCGAGGGAGCGGCGGAACGGTGCAATTGCGGTGCACGTCTGCTTAGAAAATTGGATTATTTCAATGGTAAACAACCGTAGTCGGGAACAATATCAATACTGAAAAAGGCAGATCAGGAAGAAAGCGTTTTATGGTAACTCAAGAGGCAGTGCCCTACTCTTTGAAGCTAGGTGCTGCTACAAAAATAAATTTAACGAAGAAGATAACACATGCGGTGTGTGTGGTAATCTATAGAAACAATAGAACACCTGATAATAAAATGTGATGATATCCATCCAGATGTCGGTGCGGGCGCATTCACTCTTCCTGAGGCCCTATGGTTTAGCGATAACAATATTCATGTAAACAAATTTGCGGTTTAAATTAGCAAAAAGCGATTGGAAGTTGGGGGCTCAAAGGCAAAGAGGAGACATAAAGTTAAAAGTGCACGAAGACGTATATAAAGAGAAAATGGCCAATGTTAATAACAATTTTCATCACGGCTAAACAAACAAAGGCGAAAGAAAGCTGCCCCGCCGCGGTGGCTCAGTGGTTAGGGCGCTCGACTACTGATCCGGAGTTCCCGGGTTCGAACCCGACCGCGGCGGCTGCGTTTTTATGGAGGAAACACGCTAATGCGCCCGTGGGTGGTCGAAATTATTCCGGAGCCATCCACTACGGCACCTCTCTCTTCTTTTCTTCTTTCACTCCCTCCTTTACCCTTCCCTTACGGCGCGGTTCAGGTGTCCAAAGATATATGAGACAGATACTGCGCCATTTCCTTTCCCCCAAAACCAATTAATAATTAATAATAAAGAAAGCTGAGCGCGGTAGCAACTGTCATCACCCCGTTTCAAAGGTGACGCTCCTACCTTCCATCCATCCATGTAGTGGTAGGTTTGATGCATTTGTTCTCCTTGACAACCTAACCAACCAATTTGATAATCATGTACCAGTATCGTATTCTTTCGCCTTCCAGATGAGACTCTGAACATTTATCTTTGTCGTTTAGAGGTATACCATCCATATTGGACTCTTGGATGTATGAGCATGGCGCTCTGGAGTTAGGCCTATAGCTTATCGGTGTGGTTTGACAGTGCTTCACTGTACCGCAGTAAAAATGCAATCGTTCGCCCAATTCGATAGTAATTCATGACCGATCATTCGGGATTACTTATTGCGCATCGGTGGAGACCCAGGACTGCGGACAGGGACTCTGGATTTTTTTGAGTGGAGAAGACTTTCAGTTTATTTTAGTATTTATTAAACACGAATTTACATAAAAATGGTATATTTTATTTTTTATTTCGCAATGTCCGAAGGTTCATGCCAACTGTCACGTTGTGGTGACGGCACTACAGCAGTCAGGAAGACAACGAAAAGGCTTCCAAAAGAAACTGTTTAAAGGACTGACTCGCGCCCGCTATGAACTGAATGGCTCGGCTGCGGCGATGGCCACAAGCGTGCTCGGCGGTCGTCGAACTGAATACCTGCAGTTCTTGACCCCCCTCAGTTTAAAGCTGGCAAGGTACCTTCGAGATAAAGAACCCCAATCAACTACAACAATCTGGAAAAATGTGGAAGCATTTGCACGTGACCGTGATTAATGGCAAGACAGCTTTCCTTGGCATGGTCGTTTAGTTCGGCAAACTGCCCCCACGGGCCGCTTCAACCTGAAGTCCTCCTTTCTATTTCTTTCCCCCCTTCCTATCTTGCATCGCAGCACGCTTGGAGACGGGAGGGCGCACAGCGGTTGGGTTGGGTTGGGCGTTCGGGTTAACCATTGTTCGGATTAGCTTCCACACTGCGGGAAGAGCGGGGAGCAGGAAGGGCTTTTTTGTGCGAAAGAAGACTATCATCGCGGCGTGAAGCATTCTGTGCGCCTCAGGAACGCATGTTCAGTGGTAGGATATTGAGAAAGGCACTAAGTGAGAAGAGAAAGAGGGGACAGAAAAGGCAAGATGGTTGAAGGGCTTGTTGAGGTCGCTTGAAAACGCTAGCAAGGCAGCGGCTGTTCAGAATGATGCGAGAAGGTTTTCCTTGGTTCTTTTTGATGAGTTGTAAGGTAGAGAAGAGATACATCTCGGGTGAAACAAGACGCACTGATACGCCGTGTGCCAAGTCTCTCCTGCGCCTTAACTTTTCGCTGTCATACCAACTAGACCAAAGTGCCAAATTTGTGAACTCCAGGATTTAGACTCGTGATTAGAAGCCGCATTCAAATTTATTAAAAAAAGAAATAAACAATCAAGGACGCCGAAAGCAGGATATCGGATGCTTGGAGAAGTATTTTTTGGGCGAATGCAATGGCAGCGTCCCAAAGTCTAATCTCAACCATTATTTGAAGAGTTTGATATCCGTTCATGACTCTGAAGGCCTTTCATGATGTATTTTAGATACTGTAGAGGCAGATTCAATTTTACTCGTCTTGCATGCTTTTAATCTTGAATTATTGCACTTGAATGTTATATCTTTGCGCGCTTCCTGCTTGGACCTAAGCAAAATGTTTTCAGCACTGTGTGAATGAATAAATCAATAAATGGCTTCGTATCCGGAACTTAGCGTATCTAACATCAAAGGGCGCGACCACGAATAGCGGTGCAATCCAGGTTTTTTTTATGACGGTAGTGAGACACTCCTGTGCATTCCGAGGAGACTGAACGTTCTATAGGGCGCCGTCCCTCACATCGTGTACCTTTAGCTTTCATGAACTGAGCGGCCAACAGTGATAAAAATAATTGAAGTTTTTCGAGAGCACTGGCTTTGCGGTACGGTGGTAGAAACACACTGTTTAAATTAAGGGGCTCAGATGGAGCAATTTCCGGCTTACCACGGTAAGAGTAATCCGGCCTTTACGTAGAAACCACCCCCGCTGCTTTCGCAACAAGCTTCACAGAGTATGAGCAGGATTGTTTCTTGGTTCTTTTACGTAGTTATCAAACAAATCTATATGAAGTTGTTTGCACTTTGTTCAGTTATACCAGCACGAAGTAAAAGAATAAAAAAAAAACCGTAAAAATACCATGTAAGAATGTTAGGTTCATTCAATATTTTCGCACGACTTTTTATAATTACTGTGTTTTGCTAAAAAAGAACACTTCGTTTGTTTAAGTGCACAATAATTAGTTTTTGGGGAAAGGAAATGGCCCAGTATTTGTCTCATATATCGTTGGACACCTGAAACGCGTCGTAAGGGAAGGGAGGAAGACAGAGCGAAAGAAGAAAGGAACAAAGAGGTGACGTAGTGGAGGGCTCCAGAATAATTTCGACGACCTGGGGATCTTTAACGTACACTGACATCGCACAGCACACGGGCGCCTTAGCGTTTTTCTTTCAGAGAAGCGCAGCTGCCGAGGCGGGGTTCGAACGCGGGAACTCCTGATCAGTAGCCGAGCGCAGTAGCCACTGAGCCACCGCGGCGGGCAGGCTGCACTTTTCTTGACGTGAGTGGTGTGTTCTTAAGTTTACAATAAGACGTTCCTATGAAGTTAACCGCACTCTTCTAGAAATCAATTAGCAAGCTATTTGCCGCATTTACTCGTGTAATGGACGCGCTTCTTTTCCCTTAGACCGAAATTTCAGTCCAAGTTTTATACTTCTGCAATCCACTGATAAGCTTTCTCAAAACACACGCACTGAGCGAAATTCCGATAAATATAATTGTCAAACCTGCCTCAGTGTTATTTTTCTGTTCTGCATACTCTAAGTAACGTGAAGCTAGATAACAAGTAAATGTATTGCATGAAACAACAGCACTAGATGTCGCCAGGCTCCTTCAAGAGCCTCTTCCCCGCCCTCCTGCAACCGGTCGCCCCCGCACCGCAAAGAAGTTGCGCCATAGAATACCCAACAGTCCTTCCTTTCTTAGATGCCTTTAGACTCAGAGCAGCCTCTGAGTGCTGGGAAACAACTTTCAATAGACCTCTCCCTGCATACGTATCCGGCGCACGTGTCTGTGGTCTAGCTCGCAAAGTATGCGCTTTTTGACCGCCATGGCAAGCAGAGGCTCGTCACTTGCAAGGCCCGTTTAAAGAAAAAAGTTAGCGATTTTCCCATCGGGCTTTGCCTTTTTGCCGTCACGCTCTTTATACGAGGGATAGGTCTCTCCCTGTTGCGAAGAAAGTGACAAATGTTTTGGTTTACACAACAACCTATGTCGGCATAAGGTGAAGCACAATTCCAGAAATGCAATTCTATCGCGATGTTTAGCTTCCGACAGGCGTCTCGTGACAACAGGGAAAAGAAACACGCGCGTGCCACGCCACGTGATCCCGGATCATTGACGCTGACTTTATGGCGGCTTGTTCGCTGGTGTGCTGTCTGGCTGGCCTGCTATAAAAACAACATTGATATGCTGAACCACATTCGTCCATACCCTGCAACTACAGCCTTACTTTTCTAAGCTTGTCTTTGCTTGATTTACCAAACACTGCTGCTGTCAAGGTACGCGATAGTATTCTTCGGTGCCGCACAATTAGTTTTCCACGCGACCACAGAAATATAAGCTGTTACAGTGTCACATATATTAAGGAGCCTAAATTAAATTTGAAAAGAAAAAGGTGTGAAGAAGACGACGCAAATTAACCGAAGAATAAAAAAGAGGAAGAAGAAGCATTCGTTGAGGTGGAGAGAGATTATTGGTGGAGAAGAGAAGAAGACGAAGACAAGGCTTACGTGGAGTAACACTGAGGCTATAAAAGGGCGAGTGAGAGCGAGGCACTGGGGGGGAACAGCAGAGAAGCGGAGGCTCCGGCGGGTCAGGGACACTTTGGCTGGAAGAGAGCGACGCCGGCTACTGCTCCGGTGAGCTCGCGTTCTACGGCAACGCATCGTGCACTTCCTGCCGTGCCTGAGCTCGTTCCGGGGAGTCAACCGAGGGCGCTACCACCTGCTACGGCCACGGGTATCTCCAGCGCTGTTGCTACCCATCCGGGTGGTGCCCCCAACGCCAACAACACCGGCATCATCTCCACGGGCGCTTGGACCGGGAGCTTGTACGACGCAGCCACAGAGGCCAGCCCAAGCGAGTCGAACGCCGCCAGCGACGCCAGCCCAAGCACGGCGAACGCCGCCTCGACGCCACCTACTGGATCCATACAACGCCGCAGCCATACCGAACCAACCGCGAGCACGAACGCCGACCGCTAATGTAGAACACTAGTAGTAGACGCGAGCAGCAGTGTGCCCGGGTCGTGTGTATTTATAGTCTTTGTGCTTTGTGTTAGTTTTATTAGTTTTGTGTTCTAGTGTGTGTGCCAAGTAGGGTGTAATAAATGTTCGTCTGGGTGGGTACACCAGTCGCCTAGTCCATTCTTTCAGTCCGAGTGTTCTCCGCAGAGATCAGTGACAAAGATAAGTGGCGAGCCGGTGCCAGGATTTATTTCTTTTTTTCTTTTTTGCTTTGTCTCAAATTTTTCCGATCTCTCGACGGCAGAAAGTACGAATTTGGCAAAAACGTTAGAACTGGCGCTCAAGCTAGGGTTAAGCAAGGAAGAGGCGATGCGTCTCTATGACGATGAGGGAAAGAGGAAGAAAGAGGTGGCATAGAGGCAGAGAGAGGAGGCAGATAGGCAGAGAGAGGAAATTCCGCAAGCACGCGCAGACGCTCGTGAAGCAGAAGAGCGTGAGGCGAAAAGAGCTCGCGAGGCAGAAGAGCGAGAAGAGAAAAGAGCTCGCGAGGCAGAGAGAAGAGCTCGCGAGGCAGAACAGGAGAAAAGAAGGATAGAACGGGAGGAGTTTATTTTGTGGAAACAGACGCATGGCGCGGGAGGATATGAGGAGATCACGGACAGTGATCAGCGTTCCTTAGCGGGTACAGAATCTCTTAGACCGGCCAGAGTTTTCCCAAGGAAGCTGATGGCTCCTTTTGATGACAAGAGAGATGATTTGGATGCATATCTCCAACGATTCAAGCGGATGGCTTTGGGGCAAGGCTGGGAGCACAGTGAATGGGCCACGGCATTAAGCATGTGTTTAGTCGGAGAGGCGCTGAATGTGTTTAGAAGGATGCCTGCTGCTGATTCCATGGACTACGAGAAAGTCAAAAAGGCACTCCTCCAAAGATTCAGGCTTACGGCAGAGGATTTTCGTGAGAGATTTCGCACCGCGAAACCTGAGGATTCGGAAACCTCAAAGCAGTTTTCCTGCAGGTTGACCAACTATTTTGATAGGTGGCCTGATATGTCAAACACAGAAAAGAGTTTTGAAGGGGTGCGTGACAATCTGGTCGAAGAGCAATTTTTAGCGTGCTGCAGCTCAAAGCTAGCGCTATTCCTGAAAGAAAGTTGTGTTCATTTTAAGAGTTTGTCGACACTGCAGACCAATTGCTAGAGGCTCAAGGGCTAAGAAATTTGAGTAAGGCAAAGGAGGAAACCCAAGGTAGGTAGGTAGGTAGGAAAAACTTTATTGAAAATGCCGGCAACCGACGGTTTGACGCGTCGTGACGTTGGCCAAGCGTCGACCCGGGGTTATGCCCTCCTCTGCACTACCCCCGTTCGGCCCGTTTGTGGTGGGTCGTGAGGCTTGTGCTTTTCGAGCGCACCCCGGGCCTGCTGGACGGCCCATAGTTGAATGTCCTTGTCTGCAGACTGCACTGCACTTTGAAGTTCGGGCGGGTATATCCTGGAGGTAGCCTCGGTCGGGAACCTGGCACAGTCCCACATGATGTGCCATTGGTCCGCCGGACCAGCTGCACAAACATTGCACACATCGCTCGGATAGAGTTCTGGGTGAAGTACGTGTAGCACTGCCGGGGCGAGGAGTGACCCGGTCTGTATCTGTCTTAGGATGACGGCCTCCTCCCGACTGAGTGCCGGGTGGGGAGGCGGCATTGTCCGTCGAGCTAGGCGGTAACACATGGTAACTTCGCCATAACTGGTTACGCGGTCCTTGGTTTCGAACCACCACACGGAACGGTCACTCTCGGGGGCGCGGAGGGTAAGCGCTCGCGCCGCCGAATGGGCCGTCTCGTTGTGGTTCGGCGAGGATGCACATTCGCCCGCGTGCGCCGGGAACCACTTGATACGGATGGTGCTGCGGCGGTCTTGGGGCTGGAGCTTGCCGATGATGGCGGCCGCCGGCGCGCTCACTCGCCCCTTGGCAAAGCTGCGCACGGCGTTCCTCGAGTCACTGAGCACGGTGTGACACTCGGCCTCGGAGATCGCCAGAGCGATGACAACCTCCTCGGCGTCTGTGGCGTCCGTGCACCGCACGCTCGCTGCCGTTGTCGTGGTGACGGTAGCCGCCGCAACGACCACTGCCGCGAAGCCTTCTCGTTTGTATTCCGCTGCGTCCACTTAACGGGCGTGCGGGTCTTGGGCGTGTTTCTCGATGAGGGCCTGGGCCCGTGCCTGCCGCCGTTCTTGGTTGTATTCGGGGTGCACGTTCTTCGGGATGGGGTCCATATGGATGTGAGCCCGCGCCTCCTCGCTGATCTCGCATGGTTGCCGGCTGGGGGTTCGGGGGTTGTAACCCAGGGATGTCAGTATACTGTGCCCTGTCTTGGTGGTAGAGAGGCGCTCCTTTTGCGCGGTGAGCTGCGCCTCGGCTATTTCTTCTAGGGTGTTATGGACGCCGAGCTGCAGGAGCCGAGCCGTACTCGTGGTCTCCGTTAAGCCCAGCGCCGTCTTGTAAGCCCGTCTAATCAGCGTGTTGATCTTGTTCCTGTCAGTGACCTGCCAGTTGAGGTAGGCCGCAACGTAGGCGATGTGACTGATCACGAACGACTGGACGAGGCGCACGAGACTGTCTTCACGCATGCCCGCCCGTCGTGTCGAGACTCGGTGTATGAGCCGGATGGCGTCCATTGCCTTGGTGGTAAGTTTGTTGATGGTCTCGTCGTTGCGGCCGCTCTTGTTTAGCAGCAGGCCCAGGACTCTGATCTTGGGAACCTCGGGGATGCGTTGCCCCGATGCGGTCATGATCCTGATGTGATCGCACTCCCGAGGGGGAGCGCGTTTCCGTCCCGGTCGTAATGGTGTGAGGACGAACAGCTCGGATTTGGCGGGCGAGCACACTAGGCCGGTGCCGTCAAGGTGCTGCTCGATGGCGGTAACCGCGGCTTGTAGCTGTTGCTCGATGCTGGCGTCGGTGCCGCCGGCCGCCCACAGGGTAATGTCGTCGGCGTAGATCGTATGCCGGACGCCGGTCCCCGCTACTGCCCTCGCTACCCCGATCATAACGAGGTTGAAGAGCAACGGCGAGATGACCGAACCCTGCGGGGTACCCGTGCTACCGAGCTTGCGTTCGGGGAGTCTGAGGTCTCCGGCGTGCAGTTCCACCGTGCGGTTGGTCAAGAAGTCTTGGATGTAATTGTAGCTCGTTACCCCCATGTTGAGTCGTGATACTTGTGCTAATATGGCTGAGTGTTTGACTTTGTCGAATGCGCTTTGTAGATCGAGCCCCAGAATTACTTTGCTGTCTTGTGTCTTGTTGTCGATGATTTCTTGTTTTAGTTGTAGCATGGCGTCTTGTGTGCTGAGTCTGTGTCGGAAGCCGATCATCGTGTCCGGATAGAGGCCTTCCTTCTCCAGGTATTCTTGCCACCGATTGGCCACCACGTGCTCCAGCACCTTGCCCACGCAGGATGTAAGCGAGATGGGACGCAGGTTGCCGATGTCCGGTGGTTTGCCCGGTTTCGGGATCAGGATTGTTCTTGCCGTTTTCCACTGTCCGGGGAGCTTGCCCGAACGCCAGCATTCGTTGAAGTAACGGGTTAGTGCCTCGATCGATGCATTGTCGAGGTTTCGTAGCATCTTGTTGGTAACGAGATCGGGGCCGGCTGCTGAGCGGGTGTTGAGCTCGTGCAGCGCTACTCGTACCTCTGACACGGTAATGTCTCGGTCGAGCCACGCGTTGGGCAGCCCCCCATACGGCGGGTGGATTTCCGTTGGCGTTTCCGGCAGATACTTGGCTTCCAGGCTCTTGATAACGGCGTCTTTCCCTTGTTGTTGTGTGGTGGTGTGCAGGAGGCGGGCGAGGCGGTCGCGCTGGTGTGACTTGGTCTTGGTTTCGTTTAGGAGGTGCCGAAATAGATTCCAGGTGCACCCGCGATGCAGTTGCCTGTCAGCTCGGTTGCAGATTTCGTTCCATTGCTGACGGCACAGGACCTTGCAGTGGTGTTCAATGGCCCTGTTTAAGTCGGCTACCTTCTTTCTCAATTTGCGATTCCACCGTTGCCGCTTCCAGCGCGCCTGTATCGAACGTTTGGCCTCGAACAGATGGGCCAGGCGGCTATCCATGGCGATGACGTCCTCGTCCGTTTCGATGGTTTTGGTGGCCGAGTGCACAGCATCGCAAAGCTCTTCCGTCCAGGTTTCGATGTCTGTGATGTCTTGTGCTGTGGTGGGACGTCCCTTACGGAAGCCGTCCCAGTCCGTCCACTTGTGCATAATGGTGTTGCCCCGGAATTGGTTCGGTATCGTAATTTCGAGGATGTAGTGGTCGCTGCCCAGGTCGACGCCGGTGTTGTGCCACGTTACTTTGCCCGTGTGGTCGTTCTTGATGAACGTAAGGCCTGGTGTGGTATCTCGTGCTACGGAGTTGCCGATGCGGGTGGGATGAGCGGGGTCCGTGATCAGGGCACAGTTGTGGTCCAGGATATCTTGTAATAGGTCCCGTCCCTTGGCCGTATCCTTCACGTAACCCCACGCTCGATGGGCGGCGTTGAAGTCCCCTCCGATCAGCAACGTGTTGTCTTTGGCTTGGGTGCTGGCTGTGTATAGTAGGGTCTTGAATTTCTGCCTGGAACAGGCTGCCTTTCCGTTGTTTGTTTGGGATGATTTCGGTGAAGGTATATTCCACCCTGCTGCGGCCGTGTTTGAGTTGGTGCTCGATGAACGTGAGCCCTTTGCGGACGAACGTGCAGACGCCCCGTCCCTCCGCCGGGCTAACATGAGCGCGATACCCAGGGAGGGTGGGGGTCACCGTCGCCGTTTCTTGCGGCAGGATGATGTCGGGTTTCTTGGTTACTGTGGTGATGTGTTGTTGCAGCACTGCTCTCTTGCTGTTGTAACTGTTGCAGTTCCACTGCCAGACCGTAAGGCCCGGTAGCGATCCTATTGTGGCTTGGGGCTGGGACATGATTGTGTCGGAGTTGGGGCTTGCGTCTCTTCTTGAAGGTATGGGTGGTTGGAGAATTGCGCCACAAAGGTGGGGCTGCGTACTATGGGCTTAAGGGTCTGTTCAATGAAGGCGAAACGCTCTTGTATGGTGCAGAAGGACGTGGTGATCAGCTCCTCCAGCCGCGCCAGGCGTTGGTCGGTGACGGCAGCCGTGCTGGCGTAGGTGTTGGCGAACGCTTCGATTTTTGCTTCGAGCTGAGTTTCCAATTGGGTCAGGTCCTTGTACTGTCGTGATGAGGTGCGTGCTCGTTTCTTGGGGGTTGGGTCAGTGGTCTGCTCCGGCTGGGGTTCGTCTTGGGTTGTATCCATTGATTGTGTGCCTTGGTGTGATGGCGTGTCGGTTTTCTGCTCGGTGATAACGGCGGGTGTACGTGTCTCGGATGACTGAGCTGGGACAGTGGCTGGCTGGGCTCGCTGTACTTGGAGTTCTTTCTTGGCCTGGGCTAGTTCTTGGGCGAGCCGGCGCGTGGTTTCTACCAGCGTCGCGTTGGTTGCGCGGAGTTGTTCGAGTTCCTTGTAGTAGGGGCTGGTAATCCACGCCTGCCAGCTTCTCGGCGTGGTTCGGCCACTAGTGGCGCTGCTGGAGCTAGCGCTGCTGCTTTTAACTCCGCCCTTTGCGGCGTCGGCCCAGCTGACTCTGTCACGGGAGGAAACCCAAAAGACCTTAGAAACAGATGCGGCAAAACCAAGATCATATGGCGGTGCATCTAAGGCGACAGTAAGGTGTTTTCTCTGCGGCAAGGTGGAACACCGTGCAGCTGACTGTCGGACTAGTAGTGCTGCCCAAAAAACAGGTTGTGTGTCAAGGTTGCAAGAGGAGGGGTCATGCTCTGGATGAGTGCCGATACAGAACGCAGGACAGAGCTGCATGCGTTGTCGACACTAGGCTAGAACTTGTCACGCCACCCGAAGTTCCACAGCTGAAAGGAGAGCAATCGCCGCTGAAAAATGAGACAGTGCGTGGAACACCTAAGTCGAAAGCAGCAATGCCAGTGGTGGTTGGGCAAATAGGAGACCGTTCTATATTTGTGCTTAGAGACAGCGGAGCTAACACAGTCTTGGTTCGTAGAAGCCTGCTGAAGGACGAGGATCTTACAGGGGAAGTGTCGGCCGTCACTCTGGTAGATAGCACAGTAACGTACCTTCCTGAAGCCAGGATTCTAGTGTCCACGCCATATTACACTCGGCAGGTAGTGGCAAAATGCGTAGACCAACTCATCTACGATCTCTTCGTGGGAAACATTACGGGTGCGAGAAGTGTCGAAGACCCCGATCCCGAGTGGAGGATGCTCGACGCTGAAGAACATCCAAAGGAGGAAAGGTCCGCGACAGGTCAGACGGGTGCAGTCAGTTTCTCGTCGGCAGTGGAGACAAGAGCTCAGGCGACAGCCCGAGCAACACAGCATCCGCTCTCTGCTCCTGTTACGATGTGCCTGAGCGTAACACCAGGCGAAATTGCAATTAGGCAAAAAGACGACCCGAGCCTGAAGACCTGCTTCGAAAGAGTTGCGGAAAGAGCGAAAAGAAAGAAGAGTCGTTCGTCATTCGAATATCAACTGGTAAATGGTCTTCTGCACAGGGAGTGCATATTTAGTTCAGGAAGGCGGGTCCAACAACTAGTGTTACCGAGAGATATGCGAGAGACAGTGCTACGCTTAGGACATGACGGCATTTTAGCCGGACACCAGGGTGTTCAGAAAACGGTGTATATGATCACCAAGGAGTATTTTGGCCGGGTGTCCAGAGTGACGTTAAGCACTTTGTTCGCTCATGTGACGTGTGCCAGCGCACAGTTCCGAAGGGAAGAGTTAGTTGGTTCCGTAGCTCTGGGCAAGATGCCAGCCATCGACCTACCGCTTCAAAGATTGGCTTTTGTTCTTTGCACTGAAGTACCAGACAGAGTATTAGGAACCGTACTTTTGCAAGAAGAGAATCAAACAGCTCTAGCTATCTCTGGAATGTATCTCTTTTGTGTTGTTGATTTGTTGTTGTTGCGGTGCTAATGTATCAATGGGATTTATCGTGCTGTTGTTGCTCTTGTTGTTCTAATGTGATCATACAGGGGATTGTGTTGTGGACACGAACATGTCTATTAATGACTCTGTACGCACAGCGGGAGTGGTGTGTTAGTGTTCTGAAAACGCAGTTTGGCGTGCTGTGTTAGTGGTGTGCATTTGGTGTGTGCTGGACCTGTGCGGTGTGTTGTGTGCAGGGTTCAGAATCGCCACAGAAGATAGTCGGTTGGCTGGATGGCTTGAAGAGGATACGTGAGCAGTTTTTCATGAAAAAACTCTTGAGAGAGGGGGCCTTTGTCACATATAATAATGAGAATAAATTAAATTTTAAAGGAAAAAGGTGTGAAGAAGACGATGCAAATTAACCGAAGAATAAAAAAGAGGAAGAAGAAGCATTCGTTGAGGTGGAGAGAGATGATTGGTGGAGAAGAAGACGAAGACAGGGCTTACGTGGACTAACACCGAGGCTATAAAAGGGCGAGTGAGAGCGAGGCACAGGGGGGAACAGCAGAGAAGCGGAGGCTCCGGCGGGTCAGGGACACTGGCTGGAAGACAGCGACGCCGGCTACTGCTCCGGTGAGCTCGCGTTCTACGGCAACGCTTCGTGGACTTCCTGCCATGCCTGAGCCCGTTCCGGGGAGTCAACCGACGACGCTACCACCTGCTACGGCCAGGGGTATCTCCAGCGCTGTTGCCACCCATCCGGGTGGTGCCGCCAACGCCAACAACACCGGCATCATCTCCACGGGCGCTTGGACCGGGAGCTTATACGACGCAGCCAGCGACGCCAGCCCAAGCGCGTCGAACGCGGCCAGGCCGACAGCCCAAGCACGGCTCACGCCGCCTCGACGCCGCCTACTGGATCCATACAACGCCGCAGCCACACCAAACCAACCGTGAGCACGAGCGCCGACCGCTAATTTAGAACACTAGTAGTAGACGCCAGTAGCAGTGTGCCCGGCTCGTGTGTATTTATAGTCTTTGTGCTTTGTGTTAGTTTTGTGTTCTAGTGTGTGTGCTACGTAGGGTGTAATAAATGTGCGTCTGTGTGGGTACACCCATCGCCTAGTCCATTCTTTCAGTCCGAGTGTTCTCTGGAGAGATCCGTGACATACAGGCAGACTAACCTGGGAAATGGGGAAAGTTACAACGAAATAGATACAAATTTGTTCAAGTACGGACTATTAGTGATTGGAGTTAAATAGCCCTGGGTTAAATAGCCCATGCGCTGTTGCATTTCGCGACCGCTTAAATGTGGGCATCGCCGTCAGGTTCTGAGCCGGAATTACATTCCTCGGAACCCTGTGCAAGAGCCTGCCCCCCACCCCCCTCTCCATAGCACTGTATTTGTGGGACTGTTTTTTTTATTTTTATTATTGTCCTAACAAATGCATTGGGAGGGGGGCAGTTCTAGCTTTCACCGTTTTAACATTCTCAATGTAGTGTCTGTACTAGCGTCGGCAGGACACTTATTTGATCTTTATTTGTCTCCCCTCTCTAAATTATGTCCCTTGACATCCTTTGACCTAGCTCATCGCGAAAATTTTTTTACACGTTTTCATAGCATTTTGAAAAAGAAAATAGATCGTAAAAGCAAGCTGCTTGAGGTAATGCAAATCAGCTCTTATACTGGTAAAATAGAAAAATTTGTTCCTTAAAATGATTGCAGCATAGCTTCACAGGAAAGATGCAAACGCTCCTCAAAGGAGGCTCTCAAGCCAGTGTCGTCAGCCAATTGATATGACATCGCGGCTAATCCTGTTAATTCATGGTTAACCCTCTTGCACCTGGCGGCCCCCTTTGATGTCACTCTGGGGTCTGCGGGAGAATTAACTGCGATATCATGACAATCGTCCGCCGCAGCAGCGACTGGCAGCGTAGCGACTGGCAGCACAGCGACTGGCAGCGTAGCAAAACAGTACAGCGACCATATTTATCATTTATAGCTACCGTTATGAGCTCCTTCCTTCATGAGGTCCACATAAAAGCGCTTTTTTCGTAGGACTGGAGTATACAAAATTATAGTCACCAATTTATAAGAAAAAATGTAAAAAAGTTGCTGATATCTTGTAGTATCTTAAAAACGGATTTTTGTATGTCAAAAGTGAAGCCCCATTTCTGCGGTTGTAACCCACAGATAGGATCCTAGCAATACATCATACACGCATATTACAGAAGTTTGAATGAAATAACACCGAAAAGAAGTCGCCGAGAGCTGTTGCAATAAAAGTACGAATGGTGATCATTCGTGAAATTGTTCATTCATACTCTCAATCTCGCAGAGCGGACTCATTTAAACTTCACCTAACTCGCAACACTCGTTGCGACCTCTCAACTTACGAACCACTTTTGCAGGCTGATTGTGTTGTCTATACCATTTAAAACCAGCACATTTATTAAAATCAATACACAAAAACAAAAGGCTCTGAACCCAGGTTAGAACTCTATGTGCAAACTCCAGTCAGCATATACGCACAACACTACAAGTCACTAATTTCAAAGCATTACAGATGGGCTTGACAGTACCAACCTGACCTTCTAACCAGAGGCCATCTGCTTCTAGACTCCGAATTGTAGGCTTTGCCAAACAAAAGCTGAACAGCTTGAGTGTCCGTCAAACCATTGGCTCTTAAAACAGTAAAAATGCTTTTGACCCACGCACACCCGAAGCCGCGTTCCTTCAGGGTCTAAGGACATGCTCGATGAGCACGGGGCCATCCTGTCGGAGAGCGCGAGGTTGACGGCGATGGTGTGCGCGAAAAGCGGTTCGGCGTGTACTCTTCTCGACGCAGGTACTCGTCCATTTCCTGCGGACGTTGTCCGAAGCGTGGTCATGGGGCGTTAACGGCAAATATCAGAAGACCGATACGTCGGTACGGGCAGTGACGAAGAATATGACGGGCCTCACCGCCATGGAACCACAACGGCCGGTTGTCGGAAGTCCTCCAGGCGTCGCATTTCCTGGGGTTTAAGCGTCGGTCATAGGCTGGGCGGGCGGAGGCTGGAAGGCGGCGTTGTGGAACAAGTGGCTCATCTCGGGGAGGACGTGGGGGTTGTCGTTGGGGCTGAGCAGTCCTTACTGCAGCAGTGTAGGTCATGGCTTGGGGTTTTCTGGCCGTCGGCGTTCCAAGTGCCTGATGCACTTATTCCCGTACCACATCCATCAGAGTCGCTGCTTGTGGCTGTGGGGAGGATTGCAGTAATCGGCGTAGCTCCTCTCCGACGATTTCGCGGATAACTTCCCGCAAGCTGTCGCTGGTGGTGGTCGGCGTGTCCGAACGGATTGCACAGGCAGAGGAAGGGCGATTGTATTGCCGAGCTCGGATGTCGAGGATCTTCTCAATTGTGTAGGCATCTTGCATCAATTTCTCTACAGTTTTTGGCGGCTGGCGGACGAGGCTGCCAAAGAGTTGTTCTTTTACGCCGCGCAATAAAAACTGAACTTTCTTTTCCTCGGTCATCTCGGGTTTGGCGCGGCGAAATAGGCGCTACATCTCCGCGACGTAACCGCGGACGGGCTCATTCGGAAGCTGGATCCTGGACTCGAGGAGTCGTTCGGCTCTTTCTTTCCTTACGACACTGGTGAATACCTTCAATAGTTCTCTCTTGAATAGCTCCCATATCGTAAGGGACTACTCGTAGATTTTGTACCACGTGTGTGCGGAGCCATCTAATGAGAAAAACAAGTGTCCAATTTTTTCCGCATCATTACACTTGTTGAATGACGCCACGCGCTCAAATTGGTCCAAACATTCTTCACGGTCTTCGCCTAGGGATCCATTGAAAGTTGGCGGCACCCGCGGCTGCTGCAGTATGATCAGTGTCGACATCTTCGGCAAAGTTGCGGTGCTTGTAGCACCGTCTTTTCGCTGTGTGGTGCGGTCCGGCAGTTTCCAGAACTCAGGCTCCTCTCCCTGGAGACGTCGGCTGACTCGCTGAGCTGCTGGCTCGTCCTCGGGTGCGAAGCGCTGAGGGCTGGCTTCACGACTTCAAGGGGGCGTCCGGAACATGGAAAGCTTCCCAGCACCTCCACCAGATGTCACGTAGTGGTGGCGGCAGTCGAAGCAGCGATTAAGATGGACAAAGGGGTCTTCAAAATGAAAACTGTTCATTGGGCTGACTTGCACCCAAAATGGACTGAATCACTCGGTGACGGCGAAGCGACAAGCGTGCTCGGCGGTCGTCGAACAGAATGCCCGCCGCTGTCGGCCGTGCTCAATTTAAAGCTGATAGCGAACATTCGAGATAAAGCGTGCAAAGTTACTAGACCATTGGGGAACAACGTAGAATGAGCTCTGCCTGGCTGCGATCTATCGATAAATCTAGTCGTGTGTTGCGTCGCAAACAAAGCTATATGTGGTGAGGCGGCAGATTTGAAAAACGAACACTGCAAGTATTCGCGGCAGTATACAAAAACTGCTCCATTATAACCATTAGAGTGTAAGATTTTGCACTCTTCATTTCATTATACTGATAATTCGCTGTATCCATGTTCGTTATAACGAGCTTTAACTATAGTGAAAGTGCGAATCGAATAGCAAATGCTGTCTGAAGTTTAGACAGAATTTTTAACATGAATTTTCATACCTCTATTATTTGTTGCTTCAGTCTTGCTTGCTTGTCTACAATAGCAGTGGCATAAAAGCTATATGCTGATTATATATTTATTTTGGCAATATATCATTGTATTGATTTTTCATATCGACGAGACATGGACACCCCATGCTCGCAACGTGAGTGAGCCACATTCAGTTTTGTATAGTGCTGTTTCATTTCCAGACAACTGTTAAGATTGGCACGACTGCTGTGAATGGCGGTGTGAGATAGCCTGTCGTTTCCTATGACATCACCCTTAGTCGTGGCATTGCAGTTCCAGTGAAGTTCCATAAACTGTGGATATGGGGGCGATTTGCCGGTCTCAGAAATTTAAAAGTTGTGGTTTTTAAAAACAGCTGATTGGCATATCTGCTGCTAGGACCCGGAGCATAAGGCTATAACATGAAACGCTGTCATCACAGTGACCTCATTAACTGCTGTCCAGGCCCCACATTATTTCTGAATTTTAATGCAACAGTGTTATCGATCCTTTGTCTTAGAAAACTCTGCAAAGGCGTTGGCCGGGGGTGGAAAATCCTAATATAACAGATAAATAAAAAATTCAGCTATAGTTCATAAATGCTCAGATACACCAAATTTCTCTGAGAGGTCGTAGTGGGAATTGAATCCTGTGAGACAGGCACGCTACCCACAGGCCACGAAGCTTTCTCTTTTTATCTGTTGCCTGTTTTGACAGTGTACTACAGGTCACAAACAGATTATGTTGTGCAGTGCGCTCTCAAAATCAGGAGTGGACATGCGTTTCGCTCATATCAAAAACCTCGAACCTTTTTAGAATACACAGCTGCTCTATCAATCTGAGAAGCTTGTTGGGTTCAAGCTGGATAAAGGTCGACCTAATGAAGGCGTGATGCGAATGGGGCTTAGTAATGCAGTCGTGTTCTACTTTTTTTTCCCTCAAAACACTCGACAACTTTTACTTTGTAGTGCAGCAACAAGTGCGTTCATCTCAGGGATACTGACCATTTTCAAATGGCACAGAATTTAAAAAAAATTATTTCTGTGCTATGCAATCAGTGTTTGGTGTAAACCGAATTGTGATACATTTAGCCATACCAAAGCACTCAGAGGGATATGAGCAGTCTTCCTGTAATCATGGATTTTGAACATTTCAGGCTTCAAAAGTCAGACAGTGCAGCTCCTGGTGGAGATTAGAGCTGACATCAAAGAGCTCAAAGGGAATCACGCAGCTGCTCTGCAGCGCTGTCTTGGAGAAGAGCTGGTCCCATTCAGTTCTATGGGAGATGTTGAGGAGCTAGAAGAAATCCTTGGAGACCCTGACAGAATGGCTGTTCTGGTAAGCCAGGCTTTTCAGTGGTTGTTGTAAAGAAATGTTTTTCTCATTGCAACTTTTATAATCTGATTCTAAACATAGAAATTCTGCAATCATCATTGAATCTGACGGCACTGTGTTCACTGGTTATTCAAAATTATGTGGTTACTTGGTGCTTCAGTTCACGCGGTGAAAAAATGAGCTCAGAATCACCTTGAGTACAGATTTAAGCCAAAGCTGAAGTGGCTATGGCTTATCTTGTGGTACAGCATGGGTAAGCATTCTAAAAGGCTGCAGTAGAAGAGGTTTTTAATAAACTGCACAACTCCAACCAAAAATTTTAACTTTAACCCAGCGTTTCGAAGCCGGCTCGGCTCCTTCATCAGGGGTGACTGAGGGCAGTAGCTAGCGTCATTTAAGTATGGAGGTGAGGGGGGGGGTTCAGGCTGTTAGTCACACTGGCGCACTGCAGGGAGGTGGTGAATGGCGACTTTTTTTCGTTTAGTTGAAGAGCGAATTCCCTGGGCATATACTGGGCTAGGTTTCCTTTTGTGCGGTTGGTATTGTTGGGGGGTGGTTTGGATATGCCAGGATTCCAGCAGGAGCCTTTTGTGGTAATTTGTTTCGGTTCCGAGGATGCGGGTTTCTTCGAAGTTGATTCTATGGTCAGAGTCCTCGGAATGTTCGGCTACTGGATTGCGTTCTCTTGCGAATTTGCGGACGTCTTTTTTATGTTGCCGAATTCTTTCTTTGAATTTCTTGGTTTCGCCGATGTAGCTTGCGTCACAGTCAGCGCATGGAATTTTGTAGACAATGCCTTGGGCCCCTTCTCTCGGCGGCCGGTCTTTGGGAATAGGTAGGCAAAGCGCAACAATGTTTGTGGGCTTGTGCGCAACCTGGAGACCCGATTTTTTCAGAATTTGGGCGAGATGGTCTCGCCCGATTTCTGAAAAGTTTTAAATTTTTGGTTGGAGGCAAATCAGGCAAATCTGTCAAATTGTTTAGTTTTCAGTAGAGGAGGTGTAGCTTTTCCTGTGAGCCTTTTGAAGTGGCTGCCATGGCACGGTGCTACCATAGACAGCAAAGTCCCTGCCGTGAAGGACTCGACACAGATTGATGCGGTGCTTCCCCCCCCCACTCCCTATATAGCACGAATAAAATTTCCTGATTTTTTATATCGCCAGGTTGACTGCATTTGTATTTCTCACACAGATTAGCATTTTTTGGAAGTTGCAGCATGGTCTTCATTTCTTAGCTGTGCCATTTTTTTTACCTTTGTCACTCTTGATCAATGTCTTGCAGTTTGGTTGCATGAAATTTGGTGAAATTATCCTTGGGTTTCTGGTACAGTTAAAATATATTCGGGAAGGGGGGTGGGGGGTTAATAGGGCATGCTTTTTCGCATCACATTGAAAAGCTGTCGCTCATGGCTTGAGCATGTTTCGATCAGCTTGGCACCAGCACATTCTTCTAAGCAGTGCAGTGAAGACAGGTGTATCGCTGCATCTATTTTGGTTGCACATGCATTTTTTTTCATCATGTGCATGAAATAGTAATGCATTAGGCAAAAATGGGTGTAAACAAGTTCTGGGTGCTAAGCATAGATAAAGGCCTTATTTGCTGTGCCTTGTATGCAATAAATATGACAATTTATAAATGCTCATTCATTCTTTATTTGTATTCAGCATCTAATTATAATTTGTGCTACAATGGTTTTCGCATCAAGCAGCTTGCCTTGATCGGAGGCGACACAGTGGATGAGGTGTGTGAAAAATTTTGTAAAGACGCCAGTCGCATTGCAGTTTACGCTGACAGGTGGAAGGCACCGGCGACCTTTTAGGCAGCTTCGCCTGTATAGTGTTGTTGTCGGCGAGTTATCGCATGCCATGTTTGTTTGCCCTTGTTTGCACTTTGTGATGTTTCTGGTCCCTCGCATTCTCTTTAAACATTGTGTTTAACTGGTTGCTTGATTCACTGTGGCTTTGATTTTATGTGGTAAGCAGTAAATGCAATTGTTTTGAGAAGAAATGATGCACAGATACACGCTTTTTCCTTGTAATGCTGGTTCAATTTAACTGGCAACAAGCATTTGGCCTTCAGAATAATCTGTTTGAAGAGATTATTGATACTTCTTTTAGGGCCACTGTAGTTGCTTTACTGGACAACAAAAAGTAAGGCAACTCTTTAATTTGAATTTTGATTTCTCTGAAGTATTACTTTGGTTCTGTCAACTTGCAGTGCATTAAAAGGGCTCTTTAATTCGATTATTACTGGATTTTAATTTTTAGTCTGTTTTTCTTGAGAATTGCTGTAAAACACTAAAACTTAATTATCATAGCTTAATGATCTGTTGAATTTACAGGCTTCTCTCGTTATCAGGATATGATTATGTGAACAAAACCAAGCCACAAATTGTGGCATTCTTGTTGGAGCCTTGAAAAGGCACTGAAAGGGAAGGGGCCTAATGAGGGTAAGAAAAGCGGATGAAATTGGTAGATATTGAATTGCCTATCAGCCTCCTGCAAAAATTTTCAGTAAAGCTTATGTAAAGCAGAGATATTGGCAATTAAAAACTGCCTCCATGTTTTACTTCGCAAGTCGTACACCAGCCGCCACAGCTACAGACAAAGGAGGGAATACAAATGGGGAGGCGCTGCAGTCACCTTCTGGGCCGGGCAAGCACCCGTCCTTTTTCTCTGTATTGCCCGCGCACCAGTAATAGCACTCTGCATCATGACGTCATTTGCGCTAGCCCATGCAATGCGCGCAATCTCGGTCGAGCACCTAGATACGTGGGTAGCGGCGCAAGAGCGCGAATTTTCGAAAATGTCTTGCAAGTTACCAGCTTCCTCTCGAGGACTTGTACGTGACAAGCACACTCAGTGGCATTTCCACTACATAATGCATATATTTCATCCCCACTTTCTCAACCCCCCTTTTGCGACCCTTTAGCTTAAATTTGGGCTCTTTAATGCCCACCGTTACTCACATCTAGGCCACCTACGATTCCGAATGGGCACCCTTAAGTTAGAGGCCAGAAAACTAAATTGGAAAAAAAACCTGCAAAATGCAAACAGCAGTTGAGAGAGTCGCACACAAGAATTTTTACACTGACATTTGTTAGCTAATATTGTCTACCTTTTGCCAGCCCTCTTCTAGCGGTGCCAGTTTTGGGATCAGGCCCTGTATTGGTACAGCCACCTCCATTTATTGGCTTTCAAATTTTTTATAGCGTTTCAGGTGATTGCTCCTTCCTTTTCTTGTCGAGGTAAGCCTGTCAGATGTCGTGTGAAAAACAAAGGTTCCTCTTAGTGTGATGACAATAATGAACCTAATTAGGAGTAAACCATTGGGAAAAGCAGCATTCTACAGTATTTGCTGGATTGTAACGCGAGGGTCGACTTTTCCGGTGTAAAAAGGGAGAAAAAAAACTACGATTGTGACGTGAGGGTAGGCTTCGGGCGTGCGACAGAAAAACCGAAAGAACCCAAATGTGACGTGATGAACTGACATCGCACAGTTCTGAGGGTCAAAGACAACTTTATTGAAATACAAGCCAAACAAGCATTCCTATACACCCTCTTCCTCACGGCAGTTGTCGCCGTCACTGTCATCATCACAGCTTGACTCTTCTTTGTCACTAGCTGCCTCCCACAGCAGGTCGTCCTCGCTTCCGTCTAGAGCATTTGAAATTGAGCATTTTTTAAATGCGCGGTAGCCCAAATCATGAGGCAGCCCGTACCAGGCTGCTGAAAACCAGTGGGCAACGGTAGACGCGCTTGGGCATTTCAGCCTACCTGCAGGTGTTGTTGATCCGCTTTCAATCCACACCCACTATAGTTGTCGCAAGCGATCCTTGAAGGGCCGTAGAGCAGATACATATAATATAGATGATGTGCGACTCAAGCTGAATATTCTTGTTCGAAATAAATGCTGTGATACACAGGTTATAACATAAAAGTACATGTTTGCGAACAGCAAATTTTATTTACTGATTTCGGCTCATTGTTTATCAGCATTTGCTGAAATTTATTGTCATGTTTACAAAGATGTCCCAATATTTGGGAAGCTACAAATAGCTTGTCAAATCTGTTTTATTCGGTTTACATAACGAAAAAGTGTAGTGCACATTCCAATTTAAGAATGCTTTCAAGTTTTCGAGGTAGAATTAATTTGCCGTAATATTGAATAGAGCATGCTGTAGTTTTTTCTCCTTTTATTTTGCTTTCTCAGTAAACAGTCCATTTTGTGAGTCGCTAGCAACACTCTGCTCTTCAATTTGGTTTGTACAGCTTCCACGCCTTTACAGAGTTGCACAAATTTTGTGCCTACTTTTGTGGTTAATGCAAATACGCTTAACGTGTTTTTGCTGCAGTCTTCTCTATGTTGTTACAGAGTGTGACCACATAGCTGAGAATTCGTTTTGCTCATTTACGTTTTGAACAGTTTGTAATTAACTGTCTGATTACAGCTGCTGTGGAGCGGAGGGTGCCTGATGCAGACGTGGCTTGCATCAACTCCCATATTCGAAGCTTTTTGTGTGGCGCCAGGGAGCGGGACGGTGGCCGGAAGGCCAGGATGAACTTGATGCGGGAACTCCATCCTGACCACTGATGGAGCTTTTGTGAAATAATGCAATTAAACGTGCAACAAAACTACATTTGAATTTGATATAATATACTTCAGCTTTGCACTACCATGCCAGAGTCTGACTCTGGTCAATTTAAGGCAGAGAAGCTTAAAATATTGGTGCATCTGCATAAGATGTTGCTGTGAATACATCGAATTTTCTATAACTTGACCTGTTTAAGCATGAATAATGTGTGTGCAGCCAGTATTTTGTAGAGCTGAAATGAGTTGCCCACTTGGCCCAAACTGGGCTTCATCAGGGCAGCCCAGTTTGGTTGCCCTTATAAAGGCCGGTCTGGGCCAAATTGGGCAGCCCACTTGTGCCCAGACTGGGCTTCATCTTGGCAACCAAGGAAGGCTGCCCACTTTGGGTCGAACCGGGCTGCCTAAGGGCATGAGAGTGGACTGTCCACTCGGGCGCAAGAACACCACCAGGGTATTTATTGAAAGTGGTAGTGTTGAAATCTCGGTGAGTTGGTACATATTCAGGAGTAAAACCAGTCAAAAGACGGGACACAGCAAAGAGACGAGGCACACACACGACGACTGGACTAGCAACTGTGCTTATTCGAAGAAAACAGACTCCCAGGAAAAGTGGCAAAGTTTGCGCAGCTCAGTTAGCAGCAATCTACATCTAAAGATAAGCTGTAATCTAACGCCGTTGCGAAAGGAAGCTAAGTTCCTTCTCCATGAGGTAGATAGAAGGACTGCTGATATAATCATCTCCTTGAATACTAAAGAGGAACGCTTCGAGGATTTCGCGCTCAACTTTTCCCTTGCCTCTGCCGACAATACAAACATTGGAAAATAGCGGGTAGCAACCGCATTCTGGGCAATGTCGAGGCAAGTTAGCGCCGTCAGTGGGGGACAGATAGTTGTGGTGTTCTCTTAGTCTTTCATTAATACATCGACCTGTTTGCCCAATGCACACTTTTTCGCAGGTCAACGGAATTTTGTAAACCACACCTGTGGCACAGTTGACGTAGCAGTTTTCATGTGTCGAAGAAACCGGCCGATAAATCCTGCCACGTGCAACACGTGCCCTCAGTTTTACATATGAACTACCCGCTAACCACTCGATTAGATTTTTATAACTTCAATTAACATTTCGTGACGATGGCCATGTTTGCTGGTGCTTCATGCTTAGAACTAAAAAGTCCTTATTACCGTACTCATCAGCTCATTCCAAGATTGTCAAGAGGGGGATTGCTACTAACTGCTTCCGTAATGCACTGCAAAAAAGTTGCCACCACAGCATGAAGACTAGCTTCGATAACCAGCATGAACGTTTGGAGGCGGCCGGTTTTCCAAAAGAACTTCTGAGGGCAGTGGCCGAAACGCTCTTGCAAAAGATAAAGGTTCGAGACGTCAAAAGGGTTGACCCAAAGACAGTGAAAAAGATAAATTTTGAAGTCATGCCTTGTGTGCATAAAGTCGCCCACACAATCAAAAAGGTCGCCGGAAAGCAGGGCGTCAATGTTGTGTTTTCAGCTCCCTGCAAGCTTTCACGCCTGTACTCACGTGTTGCACGTGGCAGGACTTATCAGCCGGTTTGTTCGACGCAACATGAAAACCGCTACGTCAACTGTGCCACAGGTGTGGTTTACAAAATTCCATTGACCTGCGAAAATTGTACATTGGGCAAACAGGCCGATGTATTAATGACAGACTAAGAGAACACCACAACTCTGTCCCGCACTGACGGCGCTAACTTGCCTCGACATTGCCGGGAATGCGGTTGCTACCCGCTATTTTTCAATGTTAGTATTGTGGGCAGAGGCAAGGGAAAACTTGAGCGCGAAATCCTCGAAGCGTTCCTCATTAGTATTCAAGGAGATGATTGTATCAGCAGTCCTTCTATCTACCTCAAGGAGAAGGAACTTGGCTTCCTTTCGCAACGGCGTTAGATTACAGCTTATCTTTAGATGTAGATTGTTGTTAACTGAGCTGCGCAAACTTTGCCACTTTTCCTGGGAGTCTGTTTTCTTCTAACAAGCACAGTTGCTAGTCCAGTCGTCATGTGTGTGCCTCGTCTCTTTGCTGTGTCCCGTCTTTTGACTGGTTTTACTATTGTAAGTGGTCTGCCCACTCGTGTCCAACAAGGGCCCCACCAGGGCACTGAAGGTGGGCTGCCAACTCGAGCCCAACAAGGGCCCCACCCGGGCATTGAAAGTGGGCTGCCCAATCGGGCCCAAAAAGGGCCTTCGCAGGGCATCGAAAGTGGGCTGCCCACATTGGGCCAGATCTGGTTTTTTGGGGGACAAGCGAAATGGGCTGCCCAAGCTGGTTCTCTTCTGGCTCCTTTAGGGTAGCCCAAATGGGCTGCCCATTTGGGCCCCTCCTGGGCACGAGTTGGAAATCCCACATGTGGCCCATACGGGCTGCCCACTTGAGGCCGACAAGGGGCCCCAATTCGGAGCCCACTTTGTGCTACTTGGGTAACAAAACAATACAGCAAGAGAAAGTTTTTCTGATGAAATGAAAAACAATATTTAGCTGGCATTCAAAACCACTGACCTGCTACTGTCCAAGGAAGGCAATAAGAGAGACAAAGATGAAGGAAAAGAGGTGCACAAAATTGTTAATGCTTAGAAAATATTTATAAGTTTAATGAAATTCTCAGAAATGATGCAGCCACTAAATTTGCTTGGTTTTAAAAGGTTTAACACCACAAATCGGCGCAGGCTATGTTAGATATTAGAGAAATTTAATAAATCTTTAAGTGTCCTAACATCACAGAGTTCGTGCACCTCTAGCATTTCATGTCCATCAAAATGCAACCACTGCAGCTTGAATCGAACCTGAATCTTTCGGGTGAGCAGCTGAGTACCATAACCGCGGCTCCCATTTGGGGTGGCATGCTTAGTTCAGTTTATTTGTGTTTAACATCCCAAAGCAACTCAGGCTAAGAGGAACGTTGTAGTGAAGGGGTGAATGCAACAAAGTGGTGACTAACAGGCCTTACAAAGTTCACTACAGAGAGAGTGAGCATTGATGAGGTTTTAGAGTTTGTCTAGTCTACCAATGCCTCATATTTGCATAGATAATTTATTACAAGTATATGGTGCCTATTACCGGCTCTGGGATCTAAACCAGAAAACAATATCTCTATAAAATGAAGGCAAGAGCAGAGTTCCTTGCTGCCAGCAACCACTCCAGTACCTCAAAGGACAGTCAGCTTTTAAAAATGCATGTCCTGCCTATGTCTATTCGAGATTTCAGCTTAGATTTTGATTTGCATTTTTTGCCAACTCACGCAGCTCTCTCCTCCATTTCTTAACACTATCTCTGTAATCTTTCTTTCAGTGGTTCACTGCACTATTCGCTATTTTTAAACCTTTTAGTATAACAGTTTTTGCCCAACAAGTTTGTAGCAGCAACGCAGTTTAAAATTATTCCTTTTGAGCATACTGCAAGGCGCTGTTCGTAACTTCTGCGTGCATGATAAAGGCCTTAAACCCCAATCTACTCAAAACCATTTCTCTCAAATGTTCTGCATTTGTGCACGACCTGGCTCAAATGTGCAGATAACCTGGCCTAGATGTACTCTGTTACCACTTCCAGTACCTCACTGCCTATCGTAAAATGTTCTTTCCAGATTGTTGAGTATTTCAGCTTTCTTCATTTGCGCAGAGAGTATTTATATCCGCTGTCATAAACTACAATTCCTCATCACTGATATACAGCAATAAAATCATGAAATCAAATGTAACTAAGCCGTTCTCCACACGTCTGCGTTTCCCAAATCAATCCATTGGTAGGCAGAGAGGGTCACCTCATCTAGCACTGTCACATCTAGTTCACTCTATGTGTTCTACGCAGTAAGCAACCATTGATTTCAGGTCACTGCTGCCAAAAATACACTTATGACAAATTTCATACGCTAGGACTTAAGAATTCACTTTCTACAATCATCATCACAATTACATACTCACTAGGCTTTCTCATCACACAAGGAGGCTGGCACTGTGGTCTGGCGTTTATCTCTAGTCAGTGTTCGAACATGATCACATGTAGTGTATTTCGTTATTGTTTCCGCTCGACATACTGACAAAGACGAGAGAGGACACTCAGTTTGTTGTCTCGTCGGTGAAATGTTTTCGCTCTCCAGCTTTCTGCCAAGGCCTGGCTTGGCGACTGTCAGAGTCTTGTCGCCATCGCTCGTTACAAAGCCTTTTCCGCCACTGAATGCCTGGCCATCATTAGTGCTGCTGTAGTCATTTTAGAGTGGCCACAGAGGTTTTATGGGTATGACCGACCGGTGCTATGCCAACAGGTTCTTCTAGCAAGCCCATAGGACCCCATCAGCATCACTAGCAAGCTGTGACTGTTGAGAGGCGATTTCAACGATGTTCCAATATTTGAGGCTGCACCCCTTGTTTTCACTTAATGCAGGTGAAGGTTGAAGTGACTCCTAGGTAGGCCAATATTATGTTGCACTCAGTACCTGTGACTGAAACTTGCTAGAATGTGCCTGTTTACGACAAGTAAAAAAATTAAAATTGTTATCGTTTAAAATTTTGTACCCCTCCCATCTAAACAGTAAGAGCACAGCTGCTTATGCAGTAAACAGGAACAGAGATATCTTGATTAAATCGAAAAAAGAGGAAGTGCAATGCATGTGTAATGCAGAGAAGATATAAGCAATGCCACACTAAAACACTGCGAGGATTCCAAGAGTAGGTGAATGCATGAATGGGTGACAATCAGATGGCTAAATGGGATTAGGAAATTTGAGGAAAAAGGGTGGTAGCATGTGGAACAGGATAGTTACCTAAGATGAACTGGAGTACCATTGTTCTACACTAATTTTAATGGCACATTAACACGACAGATAAAATCACTAACTCCAGGAACGGAATGCGCGCATCATGCGACTCAATGTCAATAACCATTGCAAATGGCACCAGCACCGCGTACTGAACATGAGGAAAAGTACACATATTTTTGCTCTCAGCTTTGAGCAGCAGTCAGCTGCGTTTTAGAGCAAAGCTCTAAAGTATGGCAACAATGCCACTTTGTTTTACTGACATCAGGGTGCTCGTGAGTGTGCAAGTCCCATGTTTGTTTTGCACCAAATGTGTTAATTGCGAGGCACGTTTAACTAAAGAGGGGCATCTAACAAGGGCGTCAGCCCTCCGCTAGGGCACATCTTTAATTCCCTTCTATATCCCTCCCTTATATCACGGTTCAAGTGTTCGCCAAAATGTGATACAGTTATTGTTACACTTCCTTCAATTTTCCTTCAACTAATTTAAACTTTTTCAAGGATGCAGCTTTAAGAAGGTAGGGGTACAAACTGTGCAGTATGATTATATGCCGTGGCAATAAACCAGCAATAGATCTGTGCTGACAGCAGCTTGCGCAGTGCATTGCAACGATGCTATGCCATACAAGCATTCGTGTCATCGTGCAATGTTACATTACTGACTGACAATTTGGTCTCTGTATCAGAACTACTGGAAAACCTTCATTGTAGAGCACAAGGTTTTTAAAGGGATAAATGAACCTATAGGTCCTTTTTGAGCACACATGCATACCAGGCAAGAGGTGTGCAATATCAACGATGCCAAAGCACGTTTATGTTAACAGCAGCTGCGTCAAGAGCTACATCAGCGACTATATTTTGTACGTCTACAGTTCCGGTAATTATAAGGTGAGGTGCTGCTGTGAAGTGCATGTAGAGTTTGCATGCATTTCTATACATAGCTGCAAGCCTATGTTAAAAATGTTTTTCTAAATAGGCAGCTAAGATATGCATCACTGTAAAAGAATAACTACCATGAACGGATCAGGAGGGATGACACAGCCGAAGGCAGGAAGCACGCATGGCCCAATAGAAGCTGGCAGCTGGCAACTGCAATACATCCAGAGCAACAGCTGTGAGTGGCTGTAGCAATGTCATGCTAAAATTAGACGTTATATAGGTAAATAAAAACCAAAGAGCTAGACTATGCCAAAAGAAATGCAGATTTTATGTAATGCCCCCATATACATTCTTTGAGAAGAGTCACAATGACTGTTATGACCACACTGAAAGATGAGCTGGCTTAAATACCGCACACCATTTTGAATATAGGATGCGCAGGTTTTCATTAGTTCCTATCATGGTGCCTTGCACTAATGTCTAGGTATTAAATTGAAAGTTGCAACCAGTCTGCCTTGGTTAAATGAGAAGAGAGAATGGAAAAAATAATGCCTTCACTAGCAAGAAGCGTGTTATTTCACATCACAGCTTGACATCATAAAAAATTGGTAGCGCTTTAGCATACCTGCATACGATTAAAAACTGCACAAATTTGTCGACTGGCAATGCAAGTAAGGGTAAGAGAAACAACAAATTCCAAAGAACACTGGTGTGTGCGGTGAAGGGAGGTCTGTGGGTAGGACCCCGTGCCTGGGAAGAGTTCCAAGCTCGTAGAATCGCCGGCCGCATAGCTGATGGCACGCAACCAAGAATAAGTAACAAAGTGAAAATAACTAACAAAGAAAACAATCGACCATGGCGAACGACTTGAATGCGGGCCGCACAAGCGAGAGATATAGCAAAAAGGTAGAAATCCTAAATAACTGTTGCAGTTGCATCCCCTACAGCTCGCGATGCTCAGGAGGAGGTAGCATCGACGCTTACAGCTCAGGAGACACAAGATTGATCTAAATTTGACATAACACTGCCTCAAATTCTGTTTCATTGGGGAAGCACAGATAAGTTTACATATGACAAGGCGAGGAATATGAACCAGCCTTTCGCATGAGATCACTGTCTCAGAATAATTTATTACGACGATTATTATGGCACAAGCGCTAATTAGATAAGTAGCAGCCCGGAGCAAAATAGTGCTGTGTCTGATCGCAGCTGGCCTATCGCGAGCGCTCCGTCGCGCGGCACTTCTCGCTCATCTTCTTCTACGCAGAGCAAGTCCATGCTTTTGCACTTAGTGTCGAAGCGATAGCAAGCGAAAGCGTAACTCTGTTGTGATATCTTGTGCCATTTTTATTTCCCACGGCACGCGAGTACTAAACGCACATAAAGGCAATGAGAACAACACTTGTCATGCAGGATATAGGCCCTGCTTTTTTGGCGCCGCATTATAGCTGCGGCTACCGCATGCAGACTGCCTCCACTCACATCCCTATATAGCTGCATACAAATAGCACATGCGAATACAGATCATTAGCAAAGGAGCGCAGAGCGGGACTCACCGGTCATGCGATTCATCCAGGCTTAGTAATACCGCGCGGAAGTCTTCGTTGCCTTTAAAGATGACAAGACATCGCAGCACTGTCTTTCTTCATGGCTTACCCGTTGATACTCGCCAATGTTGGCAGGCCGTAATTCTGATCGTTGGCTTCCAAAACACACTCCTGCTCACCTTCCAATTGAATGAGATCTTCACACGTGTTCGCCGTACATGCACTCGAGCAATGCCTCAAAGATGCAAATAATACAAAACGCGACGCGTCGTTTGCGCTCCAATGGCACCGACGGCTGCGCTTTCGCGTCCTTGAAAAATTGCAACCGACAAAGAAGTTTGTTTTTTAAATCACGAATATTTAATTTATCCACACAACAAAGACATTGCATTTTTAAAAATTAATTTTACATTATTTATGAATATTAAAGCGTTTCAGCTACTTTTTCTGGCATGTCGTTTGTAAAAGCTGCGACCCTGTGATCGCCTGAAGTGACCCGGATGCCCTAGCAGACGACGGAGCAGACGATGCTGTTGACGGAATGCAATTTCGTTTGTTGCCAGATAAAATCAATAAGTTGAGACAAAAACAGTGAGGAAATGCGCCGTATCTCAAGCTGGCGAATATCGTGGATAAGTTCAACGCAATTGGCACGATGGAGAGCAGCTGCGATGCATTAAATTGCTCGACACTGGCACGGTCACCGGAGATCATGAAACTTAACAGCTTAATCTGCGACCAGTACAAGTGGATTGCTTTGATATCAACTGCTATACAAAACTACGTCGATAACTGCGTCAACCTTTAGCTAATATACAACAGCGGCTAGCACTCGCCGCATCATGACGCGTGTAGTTTCACAAGCAAGAGCCCACTAGCGCATCGAAGCAGCCGTGTTTTCGAGTTCGAATCGTTACGATAAATACGAGCTGTTTTGGCACGTATTGGAATTGATGTTCTCACCTGTACGTCATGAACGGTGACGATGGCGTCGCGGACGATCTTAACTAAGTCTCGCCGCAACGCAGCCGATAAGCCAAGGATATGGGCGTTAAAAGTTGTTCACCAGTACTGCAAACATGAGCATAAAGTATCGCTCAGTCGCAGGCCAATCGCTCGCTGCTCGATTTTCCAGCCTTCCGAGTTAAATTCGCAAGCTGTTGAGCCAATCAGTGAGCGAGCCGGAGTGAGCGAGTCGAGCTTTCGGGAACGATTCCGCCCGCGGGCGCGCCAGGCAATGAACTACGCGCTACCCCTTGGCTGCCCTAGTCGTCGCTGAGCCTAGCCGGTTTCACACCGATGCCGCAGCTGAGTGCACTTCGAAACTGTCTAGCGCTGAGGTGCTGCTCTCGTCATCGTTTTACTGTGAACCTCGCCTCATAGTAAAACAAAGATATGCTCGGTTTCCGCGGCACCTCCAGGAGCGGAGCCAGCTGAGGCCAGGATAACCGCGATTGAGCAGCAGCAAATAAAGGCGCCATGGGAAGACATTTGTTTGTATTCCTGTTATCGCTTCTACCAGCAACTCGATATTGGCCAACGATACTCCATCCGACAGCTTTGTATGAACTTGAACAAACATTACTGTCGCATTTTTCTAACGCTGGCGGCCGGCATCCAGGCTGGCATGCCGGCCCCGAGAAGGGCGCCCGTACGTTATTATGGCTCTTAACTGTATAGCCGTGGTGCCTATCAAAACCGCCAGACACACTCCTGTTCGCTCAGATTGTCGTAGCACACAGTCACACTGGGACCAGAGTACTTTAGAGGACCGAGCGCGGGGGCGCAGGAGCTAGACTGTGTCAAAGCAGGCGAAACTCTTGAAAGCGCGCGATTGACGTCAGTCCCAAGACTCTATTTTCATTTCGTCCGAGATTCAAATCGGTTCACACTCGCCGGCCACCGCATTTCACCTTCGGCTGCATACGCTGTTCTCTATATTTAGCGACGTTTTCATGTCACCGTCATGAAATTTTCAGTGAATGCAATGAACGACGTCGTAAAGTATTTTTTTTTTGCTCTTTTATGATAACCAGCACGTCACTGCCACTAAAGAAATTCTCCGTCAACACTGTAGCAGTGTTGGACTTAAGAGCGTTAGCTACCAGAGCTTCAAGCGTTTAGATCGGGGTGCTCAGCAAATGCGCAGAAGACAAAATACCAACATCTCAGTGCGTTTCGTTTCGGAAACATTCCTTCTAAGATAAAAGCATCGCCATCTACTTCAAAGATTTTGCACTACTATTGCGATTTACAGCCACCTTCGCTATATCCGGTATGTTTCCTCCTTATATATCAGTTAACGAATTGTATAAACGTGTGCAGTACAACAAGACGAACAGTTTTAACGCATCCGGAGCCCTCTGCGACAAACGATTAGGCCATATGGCTGTCTGGAAGTCCCCGGAATGCACGGTTTGGGGGCGAAAAGGTCGTAGGTGCGAATCACACACATATTTTGGGCTTCATCTCAATATTTATTTTATCCTCAGGAACATGACAAGTCAAATGACACCACTTCGATCGTTATGCGTCAAACGGGCGGCCCCCAAATTTGATGCAAATGGGAGTCCCCGGGGTTCCACTTCGATAGCTGCTATACTGGCATATGTAAAACGGATCGAAGGTATCTGTGACAACTGAGGCTCTACGCGCCCGCTGTTGCTATGTGATATAGTGTGGTAACTGTCGTGGCCAATTTGACCTTCCATGCACAGACGTGTCCTTGACAAACGTAAGTAGTAAGAGCTGACGCTCTTAAAACTGAAACGCGAAAACATGATATCGCGGTTGCTTTGAACATTTATACAGAGAACTGCGTGCATGTACATACATGCTAGCTTTATGTAGCCGGATGATTATGGCAAGTAATTTTTCCTGAATGACGATTAACGACATTTTTTTCCTCGACGCGCGTATAAGTGGCCTTGGCCTTTTCTGCTCTGCGCATGTAGTAGTAGCGGTACATTATGTTACATGACTTGAACACGTCACAGAATCCAGGAGGACACTGACTTTCAGTAGCGCCATTCGACTTGCGCGCGCCGATTTGTGTGCAGGCGCTGTCGTGGCCGGCTATACATGCCGCCACCGCAAGCGCATGCTCATACGCCGGCACTGCTGGCTTCGTCGTTTTTTCATTACAGCGTTCTGGGCTTTCAAAGCCACATTATACTCTTGAGCATGCGCTACTTTCGTCACGCTGTCATGTGGGAACAGAAGAAAATTGAGTTGGTGCTCGAGCAGTGCCTCTCCTCTAAGCCAATTCTCGCTCCGTGACAGAGCCAGGTCGCTTGAAGCGAGTTGAAAACTCGATTCGCCAATGTGAATGAGCACTTCATTTCGCTCGGTGCCCGTCACCAACAGACCAGAGCACCTAGCATCCTCTTCGCGACTCGCCACAGTGAACGAACGCGCTTTGACGCGTCATTGGTCAATTTGATCCTATCGCTGTCACACGACAGCACGACAGTATTTCTAGAATTGTGCAGTAAAACAATTACCCTCACCAGGAATCTGTAGTACGACACATCCCACGATAGGTATCTATCGCGCGGCACAATCCATGACAGGTATCTGTCGTACGACACATCCCACGACAGGTATCTGTCGCGCGGCACATCCCACGACAGGTACTTTTGTCGCGTGAAAAGAGGCGCGCTAGAAGTCTGTCGAGCCACTAAACCCACGACAGGCAACTTTGCTGAAGCAAGCAATCTCTGACGCGCGGCACGTCTCAATCTGTCGCACGACACTACCTGCGACAGAAACCTGTCGTGCGACAAAGGCTCCGACAGGGACCTTCTTCGCACGACAAAATGCAGGAAAGATGTCTGTCGCGCGAAAGAGCCCACGACACGAACCTTGTCGCACGACCCAAGGCACGACAAGACAGCTTGTCTTGCGACACAAAATTGTGTCGCACAACAGATGCGCGACAAAAAATTCTGTCGTGCGTTTTGATCGGGTATCCCTGCATGTCGTGAGGATTTATGAGAACCTTCGTATATATCACAGGCGCTGAGGAAAATCTGGCCATATTCGCAAGTCGCACCATCCTCGTGGTTTCCAATGATTCCGGGCTGGAAATGAAGCTCCGCTCATGCTGTAAATTTAAGCGTTGCCGGCGTATGCTGCGGAGAAAAAAACTCATGCACCGTGGCGTCCGTGCCTGTTTTAGAGGAGGAAACTACGGCTGCCGCTCTGAAGCCATCTGGAGTCGGAATAATGATGTTTCCTGCACATTCCGGCAAGGATTAATCGCCACGCATGTCAGTCGGGATCATAAGGAAAAGAAAGCTAGATGTGCCAAGCTGCTTTTCTCTGTGCATCAAAGGTTGTCTTGAAGAATTTAGAAAAGGGTTTACGGTGCTCCCAGTGATCCCTGTACGCAGAGGTTCGAGCGATCGAGCGTGCGAGCAGTCTGCAGCGCACAGCTGAAAACTGACGATGCCACAGAAGCGCACCCGAGAAGCCTGTTTACTGAAACTTGCAGAAGTATATCAAGCGTATGTATGCCTTCAAAGTGGTACCGAGGATAAAATAGAACGCAAAAGTGCTTCTGGCGACGAACGCGTAGAATCGAGCGCTCGCGTGTGTATTCTATTAATGTCGCGTTAGAACTCGTAACATTTGCATCCTAGGGAATTTCTAAACGTGCGCTTGCACCCCACAATGGAGCAATGGGTCTATTTACTTCTGCCATTAGGTCCATTAGGTGGCGAAGAAGGCGTATAGCCACTCCGTGACGACGCGCACAATGCTGTCGGACTGCCGGCGCGTTCCTAACAGAGAAGGCAGCATGCGCAAAATTCCCTTCGAATGAGGGCAACAAATGACTCTTAATCGGTAAAATTTCCACTAAAAAACACTGTACGCAGCGTTTAACATTCTCTTCCGTACGGATTCAAACGCTCACTGATGCGATGGGCAAGTAGCAAAGCATCCGGCTCGTATTCGGGAGGTGCTGAGTTTAATCCCCAGTGCCGCTGGGTATACACTAGTTTTCTAAAGGGTACAATGTTTGTCCTGGCCTGGTGCTCGACTCGAACATCTGGGGCCAAATGTTTGGGAAAAGGGTCCTTGATCAGAGTTGGGTTGACAGGCCAGTTATTCGTTCCGCCGGCATAAAACCCTAAAGGCACGTTCACACTTGGGAATTTGGCGGCAATAGCGAGCGATATTCGCGGCTGCGGAAATGCTGCCTTGTTCACACGTGACGGCCACCACGTCACCGCTCGTCGTCTTCACGTGGCGTACACGGATTTGGCAAGTGAAGAAGTTAATCGACGCTATCTACCGCTGCACGGTGCAGCTAAATGCAGCAATTTTGCCGGACGATACGTCATTTCTAGAAATTTAGCATACTGGAGATATACTAGGGGAGAAGTACACCGGTTTTACCACGGCCGTGGTTCTTTGCAGGGAACGTGCGCATTCGCAACTGGATTGCTTAAAATACTAGAGACCTTTAGTATAGCGTATGAGCGCTAATATACGTTATACGAAAGCATTTAGCGGGAGGTTACTCTGGAAATCGCATGAGCATTTTAGTTTTCCCTGTGTCAAACCGAAAGAAATGATTGGATGGATGGAGGGATGGATGGACGGACGGACGGATGGACGGTCGGGAGGTGCTGGGCTCGATCTCCAGCGCCGCCGGGTGCCCAGCGGTTTTCTATTGGGCACAATGTTTCTCCTGGCTTGATGTTCGGATCGCAGATTTTGGAGAAATGCTTGGGAAAAGGACGTGGACCAAGCCGGCCTCTTGACGACCATTAAATCAATCCGCCGTTTAACCACCGCATATCCACACTCGTGCGTTTCAAAACCCATTTGTGGCCCCTTTTTTCCTCGTCATTCGTGAGAACAGTGTTGTTTTTTATGTAGCCCACCGAAGTGATGGCCTTCTGGTAAAGCGTATCAACCTCACATTCTGGTATTTCGTTCCCACACCGTCGGCCTTGCATTACTGTTCAGCGATATGTGTGATGCTCTTTTCTTCATTTCACCTTCGATGGTGATCCCTTGCTGCTGTCAGAGAGCTGCAGCATATACATGTTTAGTCCCAAATACTGATAATTGCTACATTTTCTTCGCTCATTCGCTCGAATGATCGTCTGATGTAGGCAGCGCGCTATCGACTGCAGTCTAGTATGAATGGCTGCTTGGAGGCTGATGGCGCAGTGTTCGTCGGCGAATAGGCCCCCTCTGGGTCTAATGACGATCTTGCAGCCGCACCGAGGGAGCAGCGAAACGGTGCCGTGGGGGTTGTTGTCTGCTTTGAAAATTAGATAGCTTCAATGGTAAAAAAGCGTAGTGTAGAACCCTATCAATACTGTAAAAGGCGGAGCAGGAAGAAAGCGTTTAATGATAACTCAAGAGGCAGGGCCCTACTCTTTGAAGCTTGGTCAGGAGGCCTTTGTACGCGCAGCTACAAAAAGAAATTTAGCGAAGAAGATGACAGTAGTGCTGTGTGTGGCAAAATGTGGAAACAATTGAACACCTCATACTAAAATGTGATGGTATCCATCATGATGTCGATGCGGGCACACTCACTCTTTCGGAGGCCCTTGGATTTAGCGATAGAAATAGTCATGTAAATGAAACTGCGGTGGAAATGAGCAAGAAGAGATTGGAAGATTGCGGGCTAAAAATCAAAAAGGAGACATAAGGTTAAAAGTGTAGAAAGACGTATTTAATTAAAATAGCGACATTTAATAACTTACATCACAGTTAAGCAAAAATGAAGGAAAATAAGCTGAGCATGGTGGCAACTGCCATCACCCCGTTTCAAAGGGGACGCTCGTATAGCTTCGATCAATCTATCCATCAAGCGGTAGTTGTGATCCATTTCGTCTCCTTGATAACCAGACAAGCCAATTTGGTAATCGTGTACAGGGGTCGTGTTCTCTCGCCTTCCAGATGGGACTGTGAAAATTTATTTTTGTCGTTTAGCGGTATATCATTCATATTGGATTCTTTCTGGTTGGCGTCAGTCCTAACATGCGCCGCCTACGCTTGGTACGAATACGGCGCTGCGGAGTTAGGCCTATAGCTTAGCGGTGTGGTTTGACAGTGCTTCACTGTACAGCAGTAAAAATGCAATCGTTCGTCGAATTCGGTAGAAATTCGTCACCAATCGTTCCAGATTACTCATTGCGCATCGGTGGTGACCCAGGCCTGGGGTAAGGGAGTCCGGAACTTTTCTTGAGTGAGGGTCAAGACTTCGAGCCTATTCTGTTATTTATTTATACTCATTTATATAAAAATCTTATATTTAATTATTTTTATTTTTCAATGTTCAAAGGTTGATGCAAACTGTCACGTTATGGTGACGACAGTCCAGCAGTCAGGAAGACAACGAAAAGACTTCCAACAGAAACTCTTTAAGGGACGGACTCGGCCCTCTATGAACTGAATGACTCGGCTGCGGCGACAGCTGCAAGCGTGCTCGGCGGTCGTCGAACTGAATGCCTGTAGTTCTTGGCCCCACTCAGTTTAAAGGTGCCAAGGAACCATCGAAATAAAGAACGGAAAGCGACTACAACAATCTGGAAAATGTGGACGCATTTGCACGTGGCCGTGATCAATGGAGAAAAGTTTGGTCATTTGGCATTGCAAAACAAAATGATAAAGCCGTGTGCCGGGGGTTATAAGTGCGACAGAACAAACGGTGCAGATTCACAGCAATATAAAACGAATTGAAATGGGAAGCTTTACTCACGAGGAGTGCCCTGTTGCATCAAAAAAGTTCGTGCATAGTTTGTTTAAATTCTGCTAATCATGATCTACAACTGGCTACGAAGCGAAGTAGCTCAGCTCCACTGTGCTTTGCATTAAAAGAGTCTTAGGACTGAAGTGTTTCAATTGTCTGAAATCTGATCCAAGTGCAAACAATTGGAGACTGGGGGGAGGTGCAGTGCCCTCTCTGGAAAAATGTAGGGGAGGGCAACCACCCACCTTTCCCGCCCTGTTCTACGGTCCCTGGCTGCGGTATTCGGCGGGTTATTGCGGCTGACAGTTGAAGCGCATCCTCGCATGTCCTCACAAATGCTTGCTGCACATTGACATTTCTGCAAGCCGGTACAAGCTGTCGTCTTTGGGAAGGGCGTAGATTAATCGCGCTTACTCGAGGGTTGCGTCGCATTAGGAAAGCATTCTCTCCTCTGCAAGAACTTGTGTAATGAAGCATGAACTAGCTACGAGTCGTTCTGAAGTGAACATCCTTGCATCTCATGTGGATTTATGAGAAGAATTGTCGTATCACAGGCGCAGAGGAAAATCTGGTTATGTCCTCAAGCCGCACCATTCTCGTGGTTTCCAATCATTCGTTGCTCGAAATGAAGGCGTGATCAAGAAAGAACTCGTCCAACGTGGCGACCGCGCCTGTTGTGGAGGAGGAATTACAGCTGCAGCTCTGAAGCCTGTTGGAGTCAGAATAATGTATTATTTTCTGCACATTCCGGAAGAGATTAAGCCACGCATGGCAGTCGGGATCATAACAGAAAGAAATCTATATGTCTCAACAGGCTTCTCTTTATACACGAAAGGCTGTCTTTTAGAATTTAGAAAAGGGTTACCACGGCCCTCAAGGATCGATCGAGCGCGCGACCTGTCGGCACACAGCTGTAAACCGACTGTGCCCCAGAAGCATATGGTCTTGTATCAGAGGATCCGCTTCGCATTAGGGAGGTGCTGGGTTCGATCCCCTAATAAGTTCAACGTTTCTCCTGGCCTGGTGCTGGGCTGGACCATTTGGGGCGAAATGCTTGAGAAAAGGGTCGTGGGTTGGGTTGACGGGCCAGTGACTCGTTCCGCCGTCAAACGTCCCGAAAGGCGCCTTCACACTTGAGTATTCGGCGGCGAGAACGAGCGAAATTCGCGGCCGCAGAAATGCTGCCTCGTTCACACATGAAGTGGCCACCACGTCGCCGCTAGTCGTCTGCTGATGTCGTACACAGATATAACAAGAAATGAGGTTAATGGACGCTGTCTGCGGTTGCCCGCTTACGCTACAAGCAGCAATTTTGTCGGACATTACACCATTTCTAGAAATTTAGCATACTGGAGACGTAATAGCAGAGATTTATTCCGGTTTTGCGTAGTGAAGCTGCGCATGCGGGGTGGCAAATGCGTGGCCGGGTAGGATTACCGCGCGTGCGGAGCAGGCTTTTCCGCTAGTTCTTTGATAGATAGATAGATAGATAGATAGATAGATAGATAGATAGATAGATAGATAGATAGATAGATAGATAGATAGATAGATAGATAGATAGATAGATAGATAGATAGATAGATAGATAGATAGATAGATAGATAGATAGATAGATAGATAGATAGATAGATAGATAGATAGATAGATAGATAGATAGATAGATAGACAGACAGACAGACAGACAGACAGACAGACAGACAGACAGACAGACAGACAGACAGACAGACAGACAGACAGACAGACAGACAGACAGACAGACAGACAGACAGACAGACAGACAGACAGACAGACAGACAGACAGACAGACAGACAGACAGACAGACAGACAGACAGACAGACAGACAGACAGACAGACAGACAGACAGACAGACAGACAGACAGACAGACAGACAGACAGACAGACAGACAGACAGACAGACAGACAGACAGACAGACAGACAGACAGACAGACAGACAGACAGACAGACAGACAGACAGACAGACAGACAGACAGACAGACAGACAGACAGACAGACAGACAGACAGACAGACAGACAGACAGACAGACAGACAGACAGACAGACAGACAGACAGACAGACAGACAGACAGACAGACAGACAGACAGACAGACAGACAGACAGACAGACAGACAGACAGACAGACAGACAGACAGACAGACAGACAGACAGACAGACAGACAGACAGACAGACAGACAGACAGACAGACAGACAGACAGACAGACAGACAGACAGACAGACAGACAGACAGACAGACAGGTGAGCGGGCGGGCGGGCGGATGGGCAGGCCAGCTTTTGATGGTCGGTTTTTCGGCGAGCGCCTACAGTGTCACCGGCTGTCGCGCACTTACACGGTCACAACGTGCAATGATCCTCCGCGCGCGCATTGGCTGCGTGTGGCCCGGGGAACGACGGGTGCGTCACGGAATCGCGACGAGTGATGTGTGTGACGGCTGCGGTGCAGTGGAAACACTTGAACACCTGCTCCTTCGCTGTTCCGCGTTCGCCGATGCTCGTCGCGATATGCTCGCGGCCTATAGGGCGCAGGGCATACTACCAGACTCCACCAAGACGCTATTGTGGCCACAGGGCAGTGGCGCACTCGTGAGCGAACTTTGGTGAGCCTCTGTGCATTCCTCGAACACATGGGCTTGACGTCCCGTCTGTTCTCCGTCAGGTAGTTACACACAGTGACCGAACGCTCTGCGAGTTGTACCTTGAACGATTAATAACTGGACGCCCCACTCCCGTTGTAACCACCACAGTGCTGTGCGCGTGTGTGATTTATTTCTTCTAAAATGAACTAATCACGCGCACAACCTGGACACATTTCTTATTGTGTAAATAGTTTTTACATATTACTTCTCCCCCTGTCCTCTATTCCTGTCCCCTCACCTCTTTCATTTCATTTCTCCATTCTGCCTACTGTCCTTTATTTCCGCTGCCCCAGCTCAGGTGCTTCAGTACCGATAGCAGATGCCGGGGCTAGCAAAAATATTTTCCTTCCTTTTTACTATTATTTTTAATAAAACCACTACCACCACCACCTATTTTTGCTGGACCCGTCTCCTTGTTCCTGTTTCCATGGCACCTGTGTGCTGTGCGATGTCAGTGCACGATAAAGATGCCCAGGTGGACGAAATTATTCTGGAGCCCTCCACTACGGCACAACTTACTTCCTTCCTTCTTTCACTCTCTCCTTAATAACTTCCCTTACGGCGCGGTTCAGGTGTCCGACGATATATGAGACAGATACAGCGCATTTCCTTTCCCCAAAAACCAATTATTATTATTATTATTATTATTTGTTGCGTTTCGAGTGCCTACCGAAATAAGTGAGAGTTACTGCGTATTTCTTTCCTCAAAATCAATTTTCAAATTTCTCAGCGTTACAGACGCCAAGACGCATCTACTTGCCCAATGCACCGCAGCTTTCGCGCTCTAACCAGGTTCAGCAGTAAACCGCAGCTAATTTTTGAGGAAAGGAACTGGTCCAGTATTTGTCCCACATATCGGCGGACACCCGAACCGCACCGTAAGGGAATAGAAGATGGGAGCGAAAGAAAAAAATGGCAGTGGTTTAGCTTTGGTTAACCCTAGTTGAATTGCGAAAGCTTCGTTTGCTCGACACGTCGTCTACACTGCGTCACATTCCGACGCTCTCGAGAAATCAAAGCTGTCTCTTCCGCAGTTGAAGAGTTACTCCAGGACGTGGCACGAATTCTTCTAGCCGCATATTCGTTACGACGCTTCCGGAGTCGTGCGGCACGTTCTTCTGGCGTCTCTTCAGCGCGTTGCCTCTTCCTCACTTGGTTCTGTCGTTGTTGCGTCTCTTTCGCGCCCTCCATAACGACTACAATACACTAAGGCGAAGCGCATATATATATCTATAGATACCCCCCGAGGTGGCACCTCCTCTCCCTCTACCCCAGCAGAGCATATCTCGTGGAGCGAGAGGCACCGGCAGCGGCGTCGACGGCGGCGCCATCTGATAGAGCGCAGCTGCGGTGTTGCTGGGCAACGGCTGCTCAAGGTGGTTGGTCGGCCACGGCATACGGCATACGGCTGAAGTGCCCGACGAGCCGAAATGGCTCGCTGTCTGGCATAGTATTTCTTTCGCAACAAAATTTCGGTTGGTTTAGATCTGGTTAACCCTGGTCGAAAGAGAAAAGCCGCATCTCTGTAGCTACGTTTGCGGTCGGGCGACTGGCGGTTTTCATAGATAGCCATACTGACACCCGTAGTAGTAGATATTTTTTATTTCTTAAATCTGTTGCTTAGGCCGAATCTACTACGAAGGTGCTCATTAAAGAGGGTATATAATATAGTTTTGGTGATACACACAACTGTAACATAGATCGTTGTATGCGGAGATATGGAGCGAAATCAGGTTCGAAACGACACTCAAACCCTGGAGATAATTTCAGAAAGCCAAATTGAGAAAGAAATTGTTTTTTTGAGGGGAAAAGGAATGGCGCAACGTTAGATAGGCGTCATTTCCTTTCCTTGAAACCCACTTTATTTCATTTTCCTTCCATCACGGCGCGATTCGGGTGTCCACCGAGATATGTGAGACGTGAAATTTCCTTTCCTTAAAAGCTATTTTCATTTCATTTTCCTACCCCTACGTGCGCGGTTCGGCTGTCCACCGAGATATATGAGACAGCCGTCGTTTCATTGTTTGACCTATAACTACATTCAAGGTAAAAGATGCTGACACACACCTCTATCTACATTCGAGGACAAATTTGCGCCCTCGCTGATGACTGGAAAAGCTGGCGTAGTGAAGCTTTTCGCTTCAAAATCGAAACAGGTGTCGTAGTGGGGGCTCCGGAATAATTTCGACCACGTGGGGATCTTTTACGTGCACTGACATCTCACAGCACATGGATTCCTATCCGTTTTGCCTGCATCGAAAACCCGCACGCAAAAATGCATGTTAGGGGGTGGTGGTGGTGTAATGCATGCATTGAAACAGCCTTTATGTTAGGCGTTTAACAGGTGCTGGACCAAGGTGACAAAGACTCGTGGCAGGTTCAGGTCCCAGGAGGCGAGCCAGATGGGCCATGGCGAGAGGGAGGGGGAGGATGAAAGGATAGGCGGTAGACAAGAAGGCTCATTGGCGCTTTGTAAGGCAGAGTTCCATATCTGCATATGCGTGTGAACAGTTGAGCAGTGAGATGCACAAGCGTATCCCATACAAAAAAAAAATTGCGTGGTGTAACAATATTAAACTCTATTCGCCGAAGAATGCGAGCTTCAGGGATCGATAAGGATGGGTGGGGCAGTGGTAAATCATCAAAGGTCATTTTTTCTCTTCGTGCAGTGTTCTTAGTGAGTTTGTAATCCCTGACGATGTGCACCATCGGTGGACTCGTCCATGGAATCCCCGGCGCCGGGTTTGTAGTATAATGTTAAGTAGGTGCATCATTTCCCTTTTTCCGTCACTTGGAAAAAGGGAAATTACCTTTTTCCGTCACTTAAAACCCGCCGCGGTGGCTCAGTGGTTAGGGCGCTCGACTACTGATCCGGAGTTCCCGGGATCGAACCCGACCGCGGCGGCTGCGTTTCTATGGAGGAAAAACGCTAAGGCGCCCGTGTGCTGTGCAATGTCAGTGCACGTTAAAGATCCCCAGGTGGTCGAAATTATTCCGGAGCCCTCCACTACGGCACCTCTCTCTTCCTTTCTTCTTTCACTCCCTCCTTTATCCCTTCCCTTACGGCGCGGTTCAGGTGTCCAACGATATATGAGACAGATACTGCGCCATTTCCTTCCCCCAAAACCAATTATTGTTATTATTCACTTCAAACTTTTGGGGCACATTAGTCTTGCTGCTGCACAAAAGGTTAAGGGTCTCTGCGCAGGCGATGTGCGCGGCAGCCATATTAAATGCGAAACTAATTTTGAAATTCAAACAGGTGTATTATTGCCTTAAAACATGTTCATCTATATTTGACATAAAAAGCTGGCTCAATCAGCGGAGTGCAAGGCCCAGCAGCTTGGAAATAAGAGGCATTGATATAAACACGCATGTAGCGCCACAAAACTAGCAAAGCAGCTAGTGTACTGTAGGGCGCTCAATATCGAGAAATGCAACTTTCTCAACGGTAACCAATCGGTTCTATTGCCAGTCAGTTGGCAACTTGCTGGCCCACATTTTGAGGCCCTGATAGAGTAATTTGGCGCTAGCCATCTTCAGACCACGACCGATTGATGCGTTGGTTAACCGTACACACAAATATGAAATTTGAAGCATTCTTCAGAGCATTTTCCAGACCGAAGTAAAGGTCTCCAGGCGTTCGCTACTGAACCACATCTCTACACTGTGCTCCCCTTCCCATCCTTTCAATGCATTCCTCATACACGGGCCTTTAGTCTTTCGCCTCCATCGAAGTTCGACTGATCCTTGCCACGGCGGTCGAAATTCGATGGAGGCGAAAATCAAGAGGCCCGTGTACTCTGCGATGTCAGGGCACGTTAAAGAATCCCAGGTGGTTTAAATTTCTGGAGCCCTTCATTACGGCGTCCCTCATAGCCTGAGTCGCTTTGGACGTTAACACCCCTCCCCCTTAAAGCCTTCCCTAACAGCGCTGTTGAAGTATCTAACGAGAGTGGCATACGAGGTTTCATTACCTACGGTTCCGTGCTTGAGCAGGAATGATTATTTAAATTGGGGAATTAAACATTACACCCAAAAACCAATGCAGCCGGGCAGGCCGGCCTTTTAATGCGGGTATGGCTGAATGACAACAAAGTAAACAAACACTGATGATGTTCAAGTATGAAATTTTTAAAGGAACTCCTCTTAAAACAAAGCAATAACACATTCACCTTAGAGAGAAACACACACACACACACACACACACACACACACACACACACACACACACACACACACACACACACACACACACACACACACACACACACACACACACACACACACACACACACACACACACACACACACACACACACACACACACACACACACACACACACACACACACACACACACACACACACACACACACACACACACACACACACACACACACACACACACACACACACACACACACACACACACACACACACACACACACACACACACACACACACACACACACACACACACACACACACACACACACACACACACACACACACACACACACACACACACACACACACACACACACACACACACACACACACACACACACACACACACACACACACACACACACACACACACACACACACACACACACACACACACACACACACACACACACACACACACACACACACACACACACACACACACACACACACACACACACACACACACACACACACACACACACACACACACACACACACACACACACACACACACACACACACACACACACACACACACACACACACACACACACACACACACACACACACACACACACACACACACACACACACACACACACACACACACACACACACACACACACACACACACACACACACACACACACACACACACACACACACACACACACACACACACACACACACACACACACACACACACACACACACACACACACACACACACACACACACACACACACACACACACACACACACACACACACACACACACACACACACACACACACACACACACACACACACACACACACACACACACACACACACACACACACACACACACACACACACACACACACACACACACACACACACACACACACACACACACACACACACACACACACACACACACACACACACACACACACACACACACACACACACACACACACACACACACACACACACACACACACACACACACACACACACACACACACACACACACACACACACACACACACACACACACACACACACACACACACACACACACACACACACACACACACACACACACACACACACACACACACACACACACACACACACACACACACACACACACACACACACACACACACACACACACACACACACACACACACACACACACACACGAGGGCTGCACTTACGGCTGGTTCACTGCAGCCATTAAAAATTATCTAAAGACAGTTTGTGTACTTCCTATACCTATTGGTTTCATATAAATATTTCTTTTTGTCTATTCCTAATCTACAAAATGAATATAGACACGCGTCTAATTAAAGTATGTGGCCGTAAATCTCTAGATTGTCTATGACAGTCTATGGAAATGAAAATTGGTTTTTGGGCAAAGGAAATGGTGCAGCATCAGTCTCAAATATCGGCGGACAACTGAACCGCGCCGTAAAGGAAGCGATAAAAGAGAGAGTGAAAGAAGAAAGGAAGAAAGAGGTGCCGTGTTGGAGGGCTCTGGAATAATTTCGACCACCTGGGAATATTTACCGTGCACTGACTTCGCACTGCACGAGGTCGCCTTAGCTTTTCGCCTCCTCCTCCCAACGGGGAGGGGGACATGAAGTACATAGGGTAAATAATTTATGTATAATAATTTAGATTCTAATATTTTATATAGTAATATATACATATCTTTATAATAAGGTATATAAGACAGAGGCTGTCCGCGTTGCATAATGGGTTATGAAAATCTTGCACAATGAGATGGTCACAACTTATGCGATTTTCTTGCTTTATTCACCTAATAGTCTTTGACAGTAGACCGTCGTTCATCAGATTAAGCATTGGCTTTCTCACCCTTATTAGGTTCGGTCCACCGTTCGTCCTCGCCTCAGAATGCGTAGGCAACCACCCAGCGTCTGTATGCATTCCCCTCTTCCTCGTCGCTGTTCGCTCTCACCCATGCGCCGTTTCCCTGCCTTCGTTGACGAGGAAAACTAAGATGTGCCATTCCGTAGGCACGAATGGCCTGGTTTTCGATGAGCTCAAGGCGTCACCTTTCCCCCCACAGCGTCATAGAAGTCACTGTCGAGGGACCGCGGATATACGCGCTTGTCGACACGGCTTCCGTGGTTTCCATCACTCATGAAAGGCTATGCCGTTCACTGCGCCCAGTAACCGCGTAATTTCGCGGTCTGTCGTTGAGCACTGCCAGTGAAGAGTGAACTGCACCTCTGACTGAAGGCGCAACACGGGCCATCATTTCACGATTTTTTATACACAGTTCAGCTCTCGGTCCAGTCGTTGTGTCCCCATGACGTGCTTCGGCGGTGAAAATTCTTGTCGCAACCTAATCTGCGATTGATTGCGCCTGCGCTGAGGTGAAATTTTCGGCGCTGTGTGACGAACTTATAATAATAATAATAATATTAATTGTTTTTTGGGGAAAGGATATGGCGAAGTATCTGTCTCATATATCGTCGGACACCTGCACCGCGCCTTATTGGAAGGAGTAAAGGCGGGAGTGAAAGAAGAAAGGAAAAAGAGGGCCCGTAGTGGAGGGCTCCGGACTAATTTCGAACACCTGGGGATCTTTAATGTGTACTGACGTCGCACAGCACACGGGCGCCTTAGCGTTCTTCCTCCATAAAAACGCAGCCGCCGCTGAAACCCATCCCACTTGGATGCAGATGCTCACCGTCACTGAGGAAGCCGAATTTGCACCGGAACCCTAAACGTTTGTTACTCCCTCGTATCCTGCCACGTCTGCAGTCAGCGGTTTCTTTACGTCATCTGCTTCCTTTGCGCGCCGCAAGAACCTGCCGCTGTTGTATGCTGTCATTGATGTTCACAAGAAGCCTTACGAAGATGGTGATTTACAATCCGCCCCCGTGTCCACTTGCCCTTATGCGTGGTGGATCGCTTGACTCATTCAACCTCCATTTTCGATGTTCGCTAGACTGCCTACAGTCCCGCAGTAAAACCTCTACATTCAGGTTCCGTGTCTGATACGCTGCATGACGACAAGCTTCCATCGACCCACCGTGAGCAGCTGCCCGGATGCCCTTAGGCAAGACGTCAACTGCCATCCTCGCACCGAGACAGGTTCTCACAAGCCTTGCCGCTGATGTCGAGCATCACGTGATTACTGAGCAAGTTGAGAACGTTCTAAACCATGGCGTCGCAACCCCCATAGAACCCTTGATATTCTCTGCAGGCACCGGTAAGAAAAAAGGTGGTTTTATCAGATTGTGTCTTCATTAGCGCTTCCTCAATAATGTTAGGCACAGCGCCCGTCCTTGTCGCCTCGTCTCTGTCCTCCTCTGTTCAGCGCTGCTTTTCCAGATAACCCCTTTCCGTGTTTATCTTGAATGTCTTCAAATCACAGAGTATTTTGCGTCATTTGAACTAAATGCTGGCTACTGGCATGTGCCGATGGTTTATGGTTTGTGGATTATGGGGGTTTAATGTCCCAAATAGACTCAAGCTATGAGGAACGGCATTGGGGGTTCTTTAACATGCATTGATATCCTGCACACTACACGGGCCTCTATAATTTTGCCTCCATCGAAATTCGAACGCCGCTGCCTTGATCAAACCCGCGTCTTTCGGGCCAGCAGCCGAGCGCCATAGGCAGTGAGCCACCACGGCGGCGCATGTGCCGATGACACCTCTGACCCACGGAAGAAGACATTTGTTACATCCTACAGTGTTTGCAGGTTTACTGTAATGTCACTCGGCCTGTATAAATCATTAGGCACTTTCCATTGGATGATGGAAAACATCTCACGCAAGCTCAAGTGTCCCGCGTTCCTCTGCTACCTAGACAGCATCTTTGTATTTTCCAACGATTTCCAGTTCCAACTGGCACTCCTAGAGCAGCAATTTTTGCATGCCTAACTAACCCCGACCTGCAGATAAGTCTGAGAAGTGCTACTGCGGAGCGAGGCAGTTGATAATCTTGGGCCACATCGTCTCTAAGCAAGACCATTTCCAAGGCCCGGCCAAGCTCCGTGCTGTTGCGTAGTTTCCAGACCGACTTCGATCCGGCAACTTCGAAACTTATCAGCTACGTGTTCCCATTTTCAGCGCTTCGTCCGCAATTCTGCGTCTATCACTGCGTCCTTGACGAAGCTGCTTGGCCGCATCACGTGACCTGCCCACCGAACGCGAGCTAGCGTTGACTGACTTCATCGTCAGTACTCCGGCACCGAGACGCAGCAACACTTAGCGAGATAAAAAAAATGATGCCAATGGCTTCGGCCTTCTTACTTGCTTTGGCTCAGCTTAAACGTGGATATCAAGAATACGTCGTTTCGTACACCAGGCGGCCGCTAATCAAAGTAAATGTAACTACTCCGTTACGGAGGAGTGTTTAGCTGCGGTTTGGGCGCTAATGATAGTTCGGCAATATATCTACACGGCCGCCATTTTCATGTCGACATGAGACATGTCGCGCATCGCTGGCTCTTTTAAAGGCCCGTCTGGTCGCCTCGCCAGCCGGGCTCTCTGCATTCAAGAGTTTGACATCCGTAATCTACGAACTTGGTCGCAAGCACAGGAGTGGCGGTGCTCTGTCTTGCACTCCACTTCCCAGTGATCCTGCAAGCTCCTCGGCCGCAAATATCGTTTTCTAACCCCTTAACATCGCTGGTACGCCTAAGGAGCAGCGGATAGACTGATGGCATGCGTTCGTCATCAACGTTGTCTGAACATCACCAGCGGTTGAACATTCTCGCGTAAATATTTGCGCCGCGAAGTTCCAAATCTCGCACTCCGGAACGGTCATCTCCAAGGTTCACCTACATACCTGATGTTCGTCGGTGGCTCCTAGGGATTCCTCGCCATTTCCAGTTTAACATTTGTGCTTCATTCTATGCCGATCCCTAGTGTGCACATGCTAGAGATCTCAAAACACACAAAAGGATTTCTCGGCGTTACTACTAGCGTGGAATGTACGGGTATATCCGCCAGTACATCCCATCCTGCTTCGCCTGTCAACTCCGTAAGTCTCCCGGCGCGCAACGGCTTACCGACCCCTTGTAGCAACTTCCATACCCTTCACTTCCATTCGGTCTTGTTGGCGTTCACCTCTACGGGCCACTGACCTACACGGTCTCTAGGAGCCGCTTGATGAGCGTCGGCCATCTCATCTGGTATGCCGAGACCACTGCCCGTTCCCGTTGGTACTTCCCGCTAAGTTGCTATCTTGTCGCTGCATCGTTTTGTGCAGCGACAAAGTGCGCCCAGAGAGCATCTTAGTGACAGTGGACGTGTCTTTTTATTCCACGTCGTTGAAGCACACCTTGTCGGATGCCGCATCGTTTATCGTACCAAGATAAGCTACAATCCTACGTTACATTTCGTGACGTATGCGTGCTGCACTGCCACGCAGTCAAACGATAGGTCTTTGTCTTTCTTCCTACTGTATAGGAGTGAGCCACCCTGCAATACGGAAACTCTCCAACCGGAAGTGGCAAAGCATGCCAAAAAAATGTCGTTAGCTGTCCCGTTCCTTTACCTCCGAATCGAGAGGCCGCCAAAAGCATCGACACGACAAACCTGATGCTAAAGTTCCTGTACCTAATGACTAATATGGCTCTGAATCCCATTCTAAGCGGCGGGATTGCCAACGAAATTCCGCACAGAATATCACTGTCCTTATCACACCAACCAGCAGGCGCCCCCTCATGGTACACTATGAGCCGCTCCATTTGCCGTCGCCGGATGTCGCCGGAGTGGCTCCCCTTCATTTCCTAGCCATTGTATACCGAACTATGATGGACGTGCCTAATGTTGTTGCTGTTGTCCTCAAGGAAGCAATGGCACGTACTCGCTTTGGGGTCGGGCTTTGGGGTCGGGCCAAGATACAGGCAGCGACTGACAAATGGTCAAAAATGTTTTTCAGGTAAAATCAGAACAAATTGGCGGCTGTGAGATCTGTGACTTAAAATGGGAACGGGGATATGCGTGCACTGTTTAGGATGTTTTGATTTCAGTATAGGTTTGAACATGAGTAGCCAGAACATGGAATTCTGAAGCATTTTAGCGTGGTAGCAGTTTCGTGCCTAAAAGAAAACTTCGAATGGCGGAGAGCACATTCTGGTTGCTGTGCCTAAGGGTAGAAGCACCAAGATACAGAACAACGCCAGCCGACATACATAAACAGAGCTGTCGTAACAGGTGTTTTACCAGGCGCCTCCGTAAAGAGAACAAGCGGCAAGACAACAAAAAATGCTCGATCATTTCGGGTTCATTGCAGAGCAGGCACAAAGTAGAGACCGCCACACCAGATCTATGGAGGTGGAACTTTGAGTTGTCCATGAAAATAAAGATAAGAACAACGAAGTGCCGCCATGGTGCCATGCTGGGTCTTACAGTACTATCCGCTTCTTCTCACTTGTCCTCGAGTGTATTACCTCCGCAGCTCCCCCTTGTGTACTAATATCCCTTCAATATAAAGGTATAATTAGAAATAGTCATTTCAATAACCCGATCATTCCGAAAAGGCGTCGTTAACCCTTTATAAATCGGAACTTATGTGCATCTCTCACATTCATGCAAATGGCAAAACTGCACTCAGAGTGAATCTAGTAATTGAGTGGCATCACTTTCAAGCTGTTTCTAGCACTTGATCTGTAGAAAAAAGAAATACACGGTTGCTCCAATGGTCTCCTACTACAATCTTGTGGACGTATATGGGAATTTGCATTAGAACTAATAATTCCTCCAAGAAGTATTAGTAGGCAGTTTACTGGTCGAAAAAGCACAAAAGCTCAACAATTTCTCGAAAAATATTTTTCCCTCCCAGGACGCACCTCTCTGAACTGTGCACACACAATTTTATAAACACAGAACATCTAGGAGGCCTATTAGCGAAAGACAAAAACACATTGAATGGCTTCTTTACAAGTCGGTTGTTTTTAGCGTGCAAAAACAGAGGTAAATAGGGCAGGTAGGTGCACCGTTCTCTATTTTCTGGCGTTTGAGGTAAGTGGGACAAATGTGTCCCGCTGTCCAACAAATAGTTACCGTCACGGAAGCGCAACAGTGCTGTGGAACTCTAACCCGCCACAGGACTACCTACGTGTCCAGTATTTCTTTAGTAAAATTCCAAGGCTATTTCCACGCATGTTGATGTTTGCCGTGCCGCAAAATACGCCTTTATTGGTGAAGAAAAAAACATTCGATTTAGAAATATGTTCCGTCGCTCAAAACAGTCGCCTGGCGTTTTTTTCGACATGAGCTGGAACTCTTGTGAATTCAATATAAATTAAAAGTTTAGATCTATTCGGGCTAACGTTGTTATCCTGTCACCATAAAATGCATTTGAAAAGCTCCGTTTAATTCAAACCCCGCACAAACTTTTCCGGAGCCATTAGAATTACCGACAGCTGTGAGTCTTACTCCTGCTTAGCCTTACCGGCGAAGAGCGTATTCCGCGAAACAGATTGTCATAAAATGCCAGAAACAAGAGAAAACTGAGTGTACACATTTTTCCCCCATCCTATTCTAGCTTTATATGCGAAAATGTAACCGGGCAAAAACAGAATTACAAAATGACGGATCAGGAGAGGGAACCCGAGACGGAGTAGTATTACGTCCACTCATAAGATGCGACACCGCTTCTCACCCTTGGCCACGCACCAACCAGCCCCACTCTACCTCTACACCTTGTTGAAAGGCAGCCGTTCAGTTTCCCTGGGCTGATTTTTGCTCGGACTCCTCAATCGAGACTGCACTTTACATCTGATATCCATGGAAAAAGTGCTAAGGGCGGGCTGTGTAAATGCTGACCATAAGAGCGTTGCAATCTTCTTAGAGAGCACTGAACAAAACAAATGTATCATAGGCGACAAGTTTTCTTTTTGCTTTAAAAAACATAACAATGCGATACGCCACCGTATGAAGAAAATATGCGACATTTGGTGGAAATCGCTCGATTATCAAATTTGTGTTTGTGTATACCCTTGTTGAAGGCTAAGCTACGAACAGACGCAGCGGATTTATATTTTGCTTATCAAGCTGTACTTGTTATATCCCTTTAGTGCCCCGTTAAGAGCATCTCCTAAAATAAGCACCGTTCTGTCGTTTCCTAAAGATAAGAATTTTCGTGCTGTCTCTTTAATTATTTGTCTTACTCCGCTTTGATGTCACTGCGTCTGTGAACTGCATTATCTTTTTTTCGCACGCAAGTGTGTTTTTCCTATCTGGAGCAAATGAAGGAGGACCGATGTGTTTTTTCCCAAACAGGACTACAGGGCAATTTCTTAATTGCAGCCCTCCTATGCGTATTCATTTGCTCTCTACGAGCAGATAGATTGATGTGAGTAGACCGTAAATGCATTGCAATTGCACAATATCTTGCATGCATGAACCTATATTTTGGGCATACCTCATAATGCGCATGCCACTTCTACACAATGCGCGCATGCACCCTCTGCAGCTACCTGAGCTATTAGGACGCCACGCAGCTCATTATAAAAGGGTGGATTCAAATTAGACACGCATTCGAGTTGCGCAGAACGAGCAGTGACAACTGCGTAATTCAGTTTATAGCCCTAAGACGAAAGCAGAGCGATGAGAAGTGTGTTACGTAAAAATTACTTCACTAAGAACGTTAAACAGACGCTTTTCATTGATTTATTTCTTCAACCAGCCAAACTTATCAAAGAGTCCATAGACGAATGCGTCAACCCGTGCGAGGATTTCTACTCTTACGCGTGCAGCGGGTTGATAAAAAGGGACAACATATCAGAGAGCAAGTCTTCAACGGGCACTTTCGACCACCTGACTGACCAACTGCAGGCGACGCCTAAAAGTTAGACATGTTATATCCATCCGCTTTGTTTTTCAAGAAAAACAAAAGAATGATACAACTGCGACGGTTTTCTTAAGAGGAGAAGAAACAAAAGCGTTCTTAGCCTTTATTTACTAATCTTTTGCCCCGAGATGAGAGCTTCTTAATCATCAGTACATATTCTCTACAAATGAGCACTTGTGCCATATAAAATAATATTTAACTGTCCGGTGGCCTAGTACAAACTACAGTGGGCACACGATCTCCTCTGCTCTGCAGCACCACCAAGAGCAGGGCCAATCTGCAGATGTACAAAAGGTTTGCAGTTTGTCTCCACCCAGGGGGCTTCCCATAAACATTTCACCTGCACTGTTCCCACTTCGAGTTATTGGTCAATTCGCTCTCACCCTATTATAAGCTTGCCGTCCCGGTTGGCTGAGTTAATAGAGCGACTGCTCCGGTGAAGCAGAGATCCTTGGTTAGAACCCGGACCAGGACGAATTTTCCGTTTACTGCGAAAATTCTGTTTAAGCCGCATAGCTTTCCTTCATTTCAGCGCTTTGCTGGATGCCAATGAGTAATTACTCCCTTATTATTTTCTCGTATGTGCTATTTGATCTATTGTAATGGTGTCCCGTTCTCTGCGTGGTCACTTCAGTTCTAGAATTTTCAACTGGAGTGACCAGTTTTCGATGCTATAAAGGCGCAATGATCCGAATGAAGAAATCTAACCACGCATTAGAATTTGAAACTGAACTTAATATAAGAGAAACTCTGCACGACCTTCCGCTCATGACTGTTTTCTGAGACGAGTCCGGCTTTCTTGGGCACCACTTTTAAATGTGGGGAAACATTGGAATTTTGTAAGATAATGTTAAGAACTAATTAATCGGAATGGTCTAATTTTTCGGTGCATAGCAACATATTTCTACTTAAGTTTGTCTCGCGCTAGCACCGCATAGTTAAGGCTGCCTTAAAAACCAATGGCAATTAAAAAAATAATAATAAAAAGAAGGGAAAAGATTTTTGCTAGCCCGGCATCTGCCATCGATACTGAAGCACCAGAGCTGGGGCAGCGGAAATAAATGATAGCAGGCAGAATGGAGAAATGAAATCAAAGAGGTGAGGGGACAGGAAGAGAGGATATGGGGAGAAGTAATATTCACGATATACACACGGCCATAAGGTCCAATTGGTTTTTGGGGAAAGGAAATGGCGCAGTATCTGCCTCACGTATCGGCGGACACCTGAACAGCACCATTAGGCAAGAGATAAAAAAGGAACTCCGGAAGAAAGAGCGGCGACGGCGGCGACGAAGCGCGCGGCACACCCACTCCTCCTCCCCGGTTGCCATGGTAACGGCGCATGCGCACAACTGGCCTCCCCCATGTACCATGGTAACGGCGCATGCGCACAACTTTCCTCTCGCGTGTAGCGCGGAATGCTCGACTGGTAGCCTATATAGTCTAGCTCCCACTACAAAAGTGGTTGGCCGCACGTGGCGCTGCCGTCGAATACTGCAGGGGGAAAGCCGGTCGTCTGTGTTGCTGCGTCGCTGCATTAAGCGAGTTAGAGCGTCGTCAGTATCTAACAGGGAAGTACCAGCGTCCCGCGGAGGGATCTGCGGCTCATTTCACGGTTGTGGCGCAGCCTTACAATATTCGGAAAAACTCCGTTCGTTAACAGCTTCCCATTTGAAAAAAACGTTCTCGTTCCGAATATCTAGGCACGACGGAATATTTGGTACCGAACATCCGGGTACGGCAAATCTGACTGTCAGATACGCTGTCATGACCGTGCCCCATTTGTCCACGCTTATGTATGGGGTGTCGTTGGAAGCTGCCGCAGCCTAGGAATGGAAACTTTATCTCTTATTCATTCGTCTGATAACGTCATCACTCTTTTTTTCTGCCACGCGTTTAGGCATACTGGAAAATATGAGTTTGATTTACGAGTGCAGAACGTCACAGACAAAGCTGCTGTTGCTAACTACTCCTTCATGGGTATGTGAGCTTTCCGTCATGTCAAACACAAGCTAGGAACACAATTTTTTAAAAATATGCTGTTAAGCTAATTGTTCCATTACTTCAGGGAAAAAAAAGAGAATGCCACTGGAGACGAGGACGTAAAATATGGGGGGACGAATTGTACGGGCACTCGATCCTATGGTCTCCTCCTTCACCTTGCCGCTTCTCTCTTTTTCCAGTTATTTTCTGCTGTGAATTTACTTTTAAAAGTAATTAACTTATTTAGCCGCTGCGACGTTTCCATTCAGCAAAAAAAGCCACAATAACGAAAACGACATTGTTACGCAACAGAGTGTTTAGTTACCTTTGCCCTGCAGTGGGCGTAATCAGGCTGACGATGATGATGTTGATGATAATGGTGGTGTTGGTGATAGTGAGGGTGGTGGTAATGGTGGTGGCGGGGAAATACTACCGCGACATAGCAGCTATTGAAAAGAGCGTCCAGGCACGTGATGACCAGCCGAGTCCATTATAAGGCAAAAGACTCTCACAACGACCTTCAGTTACTCCTGTGCATCCCCTACAGTGACAGCTTTATTTAATTTCCGTATGGCTTCCCTCCATTCATTTCTCGACCGCCATCGGTTACGTTTGCAAATGCGTAGTATGCAAATCTATAGAGTTCCAAGAATGACAGAAGGCAAGACTGGTGGAATGCGGTGGAATAATCATTTTGCCTTCATTGTGCAGATGGTCATCGGAGCGCTGCCTCCGTCCAGCGCCAGCATCAGCCACTTGCCCGAGGAAAATGCCTTCGATCGCGGAATCACCATCGCCAAGTTCCACGTGCGAGACGCGCTCACACCCCATCTGGATGTTAACTCGCTACACCGATCGTCACCGGGCACATGCGCGGACCACTGCACGCACGGATCGCTACCAGCGCCACCGCAGATCAACAGTATATACTGCCTCCCCGATCATCACGCTGTCACGGGGCACGGCGGCACTACTGGCATGCGGTGGAATAATCATTTTGCCTTCATTGTGCAGATGGTCATCGGAGCGCTGCCTCCGACCAGCGCCAGCATCAGCCACTTGCCCGAGGAAAATGCCTTCGATCGCGGAATCACCATCGCCAAGTTCCACGTGCGAGACGCGCTGACACCGCATTTGGATGTTAACTGGCTACACCGATCGTCACCGGGCACGTGCGCGGACCACTGCACGCACGGATCGCTACCAGCGCCACCGCAGATCAACAGTATATACTGCCTCCCCGATCATCACGCTGTCACGGGGCACGGCGGCACTACTGGCATGCGGTGGAATAATCATTTTGCCTTCATTGTGCAGATGGTCATCGGAGCGCTGCCTCCGACCAGCGCCAGCATCAGCCACTTGCCCGAGGAAAATGCCTTCGATCGCGGAATCACCATCGCCAAGTTCCACGTGCGAGACGCGCTGACACCGCATCTGGATGTTAACTGGCTACACCGATCGTCACCGGGCACGTGCGCGGACCACTGCACGCACGGATCGCTACCAGCGCCACCGCAGATCAACAGTATATACTGCCTCCCCGAACATCACGCTGTCACTGGGCACGGCGGCACTACCGGCATGCGGTGGAATAATCATTTTGCCTTCGTTGTGCAGGTAAGAAAAGAATTTGGAAATTGTTACCGTTCAGATGACCGCTTTCTACTAGTGCTGCCGTGCCCGCAGCTTCAGAGTATTGTGCACAATACTGCAGTGATTCTTGGAAAATTGTTGCTCTTAGGAGGTGATGTGGAAACTAAACCTGGCCCTGAACTTGCGCAGATTGCAAAACAACTAAAGGACATTGCTTGCGACATAAAAGACATAAAAGAAAAACGACTCACAGAAATAGATAAGAAACTGGATGCATTGTCAGTGTTAGAAACCAAGATTACGTCTTGCCAGAATGAAGTTTGCCGCATGACTAAAATTATTGATACACTAGAAAGACGGATTGACGATTTGGAAAACCGGAGCAGAAGATCGAATCTAATAGTGTATGGCCTAGAAGAGGAGGATGAAGAGAACAGCGAAACTCTAGAGCAGGCTGTTAACAAAAAAATTACTCAAGATACTCTGGGGCTTGACCAGGTCGCCATCGAACGAATTCATAGATTAGGACGACCAGAGAGAAACAAGATCCGCCCGGTTATTTTTAAACTATTAGATTCGAGACAGAAGACAGCTATATTGAGGAACGGTCGGCGGCTAAAGGACACAAGATTCTGTATTAGCGAAGATTTTTCCCCCAGAATTCGTGAAATCAGGAAAAATCTTTGGGCGAGCGCGAAAGAAGAACGCGAAAGAAAAGAAAAGGTGTCCTTGGCCTTCGACAAGTTATTCATCAACGGCCGTGCATATGTCTGGGACTATGAGAAGAATAATCGAGTACCTCTGAGAGAACATGATGGGAAGACCAACCAACCACCTCTGGAAAAAAAAAACTCTACCGATCTAAGCACACCAATGACTCGACGGGGAGCACGGTCAAAGAATTGACGGTTATCAACATCAATGCGAGAAGCGTTATAAATAAAGTCGAATCCCTAGAGACTGTTCTGCTTGAGTACGAACCAGATATAGTTGCGATTACTGAAACCTGGCTCTCCCAAGATGTCAGCGACGATGTAATTGCTCCACCGAACTACGAACTTGTCCGAAAGGATCGCGCCTCCCGTGGTGGTGGCGTGGCACTTATGATACAAAAGCGCATCCCATTTGTCATGCTTCCTGAAGTAACCGGCGCTGAAGCTGTTTTCTGCAAAGTTATTTGCAACAACACCAACATTGTAATTGGCAGCTTCTACAGAAGCCCTTCTTCTGGACACGAATGCATATCGGTAATTCAAGATTTCCTCCAGCAATACTGTTGTAACTCACGAATCATTCTAATGGGCGATTCTAACCTACCAGATGTCGACTGGACTACTATGCATCACACTTCAGTTATCTCCGACGCTGTAATTAATCTGATGATAAACTTTAACCTCCATCAAATAGTTCTCGATCCTACACGCGTACAAGGCTCAACAAAAAACATTCTTGATTTGATTTTAATCAGTGAACATTTCCCCGTCCATCGTGTTGCAACCCACGTCATCGAAGGCATCTCAGACCATAAAATCCCAGTTTGTGAATTACCGCTACAGTGCACCATGACATGCCACTGTCCAACCACCACCATAAAAAACTTTGCAAAGGCAGACGACGCAGCGATCCTAACTTATCTCGCCCATGAATTCGACAGCTTTGCCGAGAGCGCATCAGACAGATCTACAAACATAGACGCTACATGGCTTATCTTTAAACGCGCTGTACAGTACTGTATGACTAACTTTGTCCCGCTCAAGATCAAACGCATCGCTAAAAATAACCCTTGGATCGCTAGAGACGTCATTCACGCGCCGCGTCAAGTAAAGAGGTTACGCAAAGCTATCAAGACCAAAGGTGGTAGTCACTTGAGGAAATCTAAATTAAGCAGTGCCGTTGAAAAGCTCAAGCAGGTCACGAAGCAAGCGAAAGACTACTACTTCGATGTAACTTTCCCAAGTTTTTTTAGAAATAATCCACACAGGTTTTGGAGCCATTTTCGTGGCCATAAAACGGTGCAGTCCGGTCTCTCTGTAGAAGATAAGGACAATACTGCTAATATGTACAACGATTTCTTCTTTTCAGTCTTTACTAAAGATAACGGCATCATCCCCGACTCCTGCAATTTGCCCTTGCTAAATATTGAACCTCTCAGAATTACCGATGACGGGATTTTCAATCTTCTGCTGAACCTAGATCCAAAAAAATCAACAGGTCCGGATGATATTCCAAATGAGTTTTTAAAAAGATATGCCGAATGGTGTAGCAAGTACCTTGGTATTATTTTTCGCAAGTCTATTTCATCATCAAGGCTGCCCAGAGACTGGAAAATGGCAAAGATCATACCTATTCATAAATCAGGGGACACTACCTCACCCTCAAACTATAGGCCAATCTCTCATACAAGTACGTCATGTAAAATTTTGGAACACATAATTTCGAAGCACATAACCTCATTCCTGGAGCGCAATAGTATATTGACACCCCATCAGCATGGATTCAGACGCGGGTTATCAACCGTTACTCAACTAACAGAGGTTGTACATGATCTAGCACTTAATATTAATAACTGTAGCCAGACAGACATAATATTGCTCGATTTCTCAAAGGAATTTGACTCAGTATCACACAGTAAGTTGCTAGGAAAACTAAAAACTGTTATCGGGGAAGGCGAATTACTATCTTGGTTAGATTTTTTGTCAAATCGGTCTCAGTTCGTGGTTTTTGAGTATTTTTCATCCGAAACAGTTCCAGTAACGTCGGGCGTTCCTCAGGGATCAGTCCTTGGTCCATTGTTATTTTTGCTCTTCATCAATGACATAACTAATGACATTGATTGCAGCATTAAGCTCTTCGCAGATGACTGCATTCTTTACAAAACAATTAACAACCGCGAAGACCATCTGTCGTTAAACAGTTCTCTAAAAAAAATAACAGAATGGTGTAACACGTGGCAAATGACAATAAACACTAAAAAATCCGTTTGTATGACAGTAACAAGAAAAAAATTCCCGTTTTGCTTTTCTTACTCTGTAAATGGCGTTCCATTAACGAAAACTAAACACCATAAATATCTAGGTATTACGCTGTCTTCTGACCTGAGGTGGGACTCTCACATTGCTAATATCACGTCTACTGCTTTACGGAAACTTCTCTCTATCAGGAGACGCTTGCGGTCCGCACCAGTATCTTCTAAACTCCTGGCCTACAAAACCCATGTAAGGCCAGTCTTAGAATACGCGAACACAGTCTGGTTCCCCCAATCAATAACTAACATAAAAAAAAACTTGAGGCTATACAACGCAAAGCCCTACGAATAATTCACAATAAATACAAGCGCACAGATTCCCCAACATTGCTTGCAGCTTCATCCAGTCTCCAAACACTATCCGCAAGAGCAAAACAAGCGCGCTTAAAATTTTTGTTTCAATTATTACACGAACAGTACAAGATAGATGTGCAAAAATACGTGACGTACTCACAATCGCCACCTTCACGGCACAAACATATGAACACACTAACCGAGTATGTGTGCCATAATGACACGTTTAAGCATTCCTTTTTCCCTCTCTCCATTAGTGAATGGAATCGCTTAGATCGTAACATCACCTGCACTCAATCCTTATCATCATTCGTGTCACAGATAGAGCATTTGTCGTAATGCACAGTGGCGATGCAGCAACCGTGACCGCAAATCTAGGCAAGAAGACAACCCCTTCTAACTTGTCATGTATGCGATTTTGAGTGCATTCTTAAATTGTGCGTACCATTGTCGAAGATCTGTCCTCTATATCCTTTTGCTATGGCCAATTCACTTTTTCCTACCTTTGCTTTTATGGCATGTTTGCTGCCTTTGAATAATATGTTTATATTCGTTTTCTTTTTTGCACTGTACTAATTGCCCCTGCTATGGTCTTGCAATAAGACCAGCAGTATTGTAAATAAATAAATAAATAAATTAATAAAAGACCAGTAGTTTTTCAGTCCGAACACTGGCGTACCCATGAGACCAAAAACTCAAGTATTATTTATTTATTTAAATTAATTATTTCCACTATGATTACGAAGATGAGCATTCGATCCAGTGGCATTCATTTCCAGCAGCCCGGGACAAGCATTTCTATTTTCCTTGTCTGCCACCACGTGGCGCATGGCTCCGAGCATTCAAAAATACCGCACTGACATAATCCGTGACGTCAGAGCGCTATTCGTTACGTTGGAATGTTTGATTCACGTTCCGTTGAAGCTCTATAGGCCATTAGTCTTTGCGACACCCAAATGGGTGCTGTCTAGAATTTCTGTTAATGGCTATCGCTGTGCTTGTTTGTGCTGGCAAATTATTTCTTCACTTTACTTTCTTTACTTTTTTTTTCTTTACTTACTTTATTATTTCTTTACTGATTTAATACCTAGACCAACACCGGCGCGAAAGTCAAGCTTCTTTCTTTTGTAGAGACCACGTGGTGATAGCGTTTGTGAAGTATTACTTGCAAAATTAACCTAGAAAAAGAAAGCATGGTAAAAGTTATGAGAGCTGAAACCTCGATGAAAAGCGCTCGAGGACACTGCCGTAGAGATTACCGCATTTACTCGCGTAATGAACGCAATTTCTCCCAAAAAATCTCCGAACATTTTTTGTGGTGTGTTCACTTTGCGGAGTGTAATATTTCAAACAAAATTTTGAAAAGGTAAAAACGAAATAAAGCTTTAAGATCATGGAATAATTATTTCATTCCGTACGACGCGCCTTCAAGACAAATAAAACACCGTCTTCAGAACGGTTTCGTCGCTCGGAAGATTAGTCAGCGCCTTTATCATAAACCTGATCGTACTTGCGCGTATATCTCTCTCAGCAGTGCATAATGCTGCCCAAAGAAAGAGGGTCCACAGTTCACTCATATCGAGCAATTTCGGGCAAATATTTTGAAAATTGCAAGATACTTTTACGTTAATATTGAAGACAATCACCCATTCTTCTGATATGTGAGAAAATCTTTCTTTTAAAGTGTTTTTATTGGTCGCATCGAACAGTTAGGACTCCGTTAGAAAACCAACGGGGAATGCTTTTGACGATAGCGCAGACGTTAATGGGAAAAAAAAATTCAAGAGTGCCGTGTGGTAATCTGCAGGTATATTGATTGCTATATTGAAATAATACATATTATATGAAAAACATGACGTCCATAAATGGTGTCCCATTGAAAATTGCCTTTGTACAGAATCTCTGGACTCGTAGCGTTCCCCAACCGCAACACGTTGCTATAGTCATTAATATGGGAGGTCCAAGACTGAAACATTTTGTGACCAGGCGTAGTTTCCACTGGTTTCCCCGCTGAACATTAAGACACACTGAGCTTTGTAGTTCTGCGCATTTCTTTCGGCGTCCAAAAGAGGGCGCTCCTGCTGGGGTACAGGACGATATGGGATGGGCGTCGTTCGAGAGCAGAGAAGCTAGCAGTAAGGTAGCATTTGAGGAGCGATTGAGAAAAAATGTGGGAAAGCAGTGGGCTAGGAATGTTTTCAGATACCTGCATATAAGGAATGTTGATTCGAAATGGTGAAAGCGAACTAGAAAATTGACAAGCAAATGTCTGGACAGCAGTAGGGGGCAAATCGGCAATTATCGGTTAAGAAAAAAGTTAAAGAAACAGAGGGAGCTCTGTGGAAAACAGGAATACTGAAGAAACAGCACTGGGAACATACAGGATTTTTAAGCTGGAAATTGCCAAAAAAAATATCTATGATAATTGTAGGCGAAGCTCTTTGTTGTTTGAGGCCAGGACGGGAGTTTTTCGGACTAGGACATGTAGAGTCAGGTACCACGAGATAGACACGTTGTGCGTTGCGTGCGGAGAGGAGGAGGAAACGGCTGAACACTTGATACTTTTCTGTAAAGGGCTTCACCCTACAGTGGAAAGCAGCGGGGCTGGTTTATCCAAGGCATTGGGGTTTAAGGACAGTGAAAAGAATGTAGATTTTAAGCGGGTAGAAATAGCCAAACGAAGGTTATCTGATTGGTGGCTAAAATGAAGAGAAGAGTAAAATTTCCATAAGCCATGGCTAGGTGGCTTGAGCCACCGCCCGATTTGAAGGGTTCAGCCGTATCCATCCATAGATTGATCCACTATCCTCATCAGCAGGCTGCTCAAAACATTTATGGGTGCATTGAAAATGCGAGGGAAGCGGGGGAGGGGGGGGTGACAACTTTTTAACAGCCAAAGTGGGAGATGCGTTCATTACGTGAGCTTGTTCATTATGCGAGTAAGTGCGGTATACAACTAGACTCAACAAGGGAGCGCTCCTCGGCTCATCCAACGTCAAATATGCTCATTAAGGTCAGCTTGTTTGCACTCGTGTGCCGCTGCACGGTGCCACCACTACTCTCAGATCATCGCTCGGTCGTTGCAAGTTAACTTGTCCGGCCCGGCAATGTATACGCAGCGCATACACCTATTAATGCATTTGAGTGTATGTGTGTGCATGCATGTTTTTTTTCTTTTTAAACTGTTCCAGAATTAGGAGATCAGCTCGATGTGATGAGGGAAATAATGAACATGTCTGGCCTCGCCCACTGGCCGATAACTAACGACACCGAGGAGATGTTCAAAAATTGCACCGAAGTGCTGAACAAGACTGGAACCTTCACTGTCCTTTTAGTTCGTGTTGAAAGAGATGTCAAGAATCTTAATTCTAACGTCATTGCGGTGAGCAGGCCACAGCAAAAATTGATGTCAACAACATATAAGAGTCTTTTTATTTTTATAATTTTTCTGAAACAAAATCGGTATAAAAGTGACCGGCGGTTGTCAAATGCTCGCGAGTCAACCTAACAAACAACTTTTGAAAGGTCCCAAATTTCCCGAATATCTGTTAATGGAAGACATCACTGACATGCGTAGAAGCTCTGAGGGGGAGCCTGGCTGTCCTCATGTCTTTTATTAATGCCAGTTTAATCCGCACTTAAGTGCACTACGCAATGAATTCCACTTTCATTTGTAGAATATCCGAGATTTCCTGATACAACATTGACATGTCTCAGGCGACAGCGACGCCGTTTTACCTAGCTGTTGAGTAAGCTACGGTTAATCTCCAGATTTTTCTTCGTAGTTTCAAGCCTTGTAACCCCGACAGTTCACCAAAGAAAAAATGTACTGGGACACCTAATAACATTCATCACCATCCTCAACATGACTTCGCCCACTGCAGGGCAAAATCCTTTCCCATGTCTCTCCAATTATCCCTGTCCTTTGCCAGCTGCGGCCACCTTATGTATGCAAACTTCTTGCTCTAATCCGCCCAATTAACCTTCTGCCCACCCCTCTTCCCCTACTACGCTTGCCATTATTGGAATCCACTCCGTTACCCTTCAGGACCAGCGGTTACCTTGCCTTCTCATTACATGCCCTGCCCAAGCCCATTTTTTCCTCTTGATTTCGACTGGGATGTCATTAACGCTTGTTTGTTCCCTCTCCCGCACTTTCGGTCTCTTAACGTCATACCTATCATTTTTTTTTTCTTTTTTTTTCTATTGCGCTTACCTTAAGCTGAACCATTTTCTTGACCCTCCATATTTCTGCCCCATAGGTGAGTACAGGTAATATACATCTGTTGTACACTTTTCTCTTGGAGGATATTGATAAACTGCCATTCATGATCTGAAAGAAGCCAATTACATTAGGTGCTGTCAATGGGATGACATTAAAAGTTGTTGATGTCTTTACATTCAGTTTGGAGTCGTTCTTTCATGACTATGTTTGTGGTCCCCGATGCGTCAACCTGCACACAATCAGACACCACTTCGTGTCGTCTAGCTTGTTGTTAGATGCTTCCTCGAAGGTGTCTAGAGGTGGCCACACGGACGAAATAAAAATGCACCGAAGCCTATAGTTGTCATTGCCGGTCTGGTGCAATCGCTTCCGTTATTGTGACGTCTCTTTCGGTCTGGGAGCTATGCGACCAACTCATTGTTTCCCCGATCAGGTTTCTAATGCTTTCGTATTGAAAAAAGCAAACATTTTACACTAACGTACGATTTCTCTCTCTTCATATCTTTCAGATAGAATTCGATACAGTGGGAAGAAGCGAGCTCGTACATCCAGATGAAGAATACAAGAAGGACATAATCGATGCCTATAAGAAACTCATCGAAAGCGCATTGAGTTTTATGAGACCCAACCTCACTGAAGAGGAACTAAAGAATATTTCTGACAAGCTTGTGAACTTCGAAGGACATCCCCCCCCCCCTTCCCGGCCCTTTATATTCACAATAATACGAGCACACCTTTGTCTTCAAACGATTCCGGGACTTTCTGATATAGCTCAGAGGTCGCAAGACAATGCTAGTTAGTCCAAATTCTTACATTTATACACTCCAGCGTCTACTTTTGTTCTGATGCACGTCTTTGAAGAGAACACTTTGGGACTCTGAAATTGCAGGCTCCAGAGGATGCGGGATCTTTTTAGTGCACGTGCATTTAATTCCGCATCTCTATGCTCAAGACACGAACTGCAGCTGACCGGTACGAGAAGTGCAAAATACCCATTCCATGAGTCCCAACCGAATGAGTATAGCGGAACACACGGCAGGCATACCCAACGCTTATAAATTAAGGCTGACATATGTGAACGTGTAAGCAGTCACGTGACAATATGCGTATGCTCCAACGTCAGCGCTAAAGCTACACGTTGCGCTCTGCGCATGCGCCCCACTCTAGGGTCAGTTTATTTTGTACACGCCAAATATGTTACAGTACAGTGGCAAGTGGTGTACGTGAAGAGCTCGGCAAGAGCAACCTTGGCCTCTTAACCGCCCCACTAATCACTTGCGTCAAAGGCATCAGCAGCTTCGAATACTGTCGCAGTGCCAACACATAATGGAATCAGGTGCCCCTCGAGGTGCCTCGAAGATAAAAAAAATGAACTGCTCGAGTGAATCCATTATCAATAGGGTATGTTAAGTGGAGCTATGCCTTTGCTCTAATTTCATCATCAAGGCGTATTATGACGTTTAATATGAAAACCTGGGCAACTTTCTGCAATCACGTTTGCTTTAACCACGCCATGGTGTGCCTACGCGGATTCAGTGTTGTTACTAGGCGCCTTTAGCATACTGTGTAGCGTGTAACCCTTACCGGTACCGGAGCCTCGCGCAGTCAATGCGCATGCGTAAATCGCCTTGACGGCGCCAGATGGCGCCACGTACCCGGCAGCTGTAAGGCTCCTCTCGAGCGCTTGCAGCATCGGGACCAATCAGCGTGTGTTCAGCGGCGGTGGGCGGGCTCCTGGTGATTCGGTAATGGTAACACGGTAACACGGTACACAGTAGGCTAGAGGTGTTTTATGAAGGGTTTGACAAAAACATGGCGTGCGATTTTAAGCAAAACACGCAGCAAACCATCCCCGTTAGCTCAGTTGGTAGTGCGGCTGCTCCGATGAAGCGGTGGTCCTGTGTTCGACCCCGGACCAGAAGAATTTTTGTTTAACTGCGAAGGTTCTCAGAAAGCTGTATGGTTTTCCATTCTAGGCATATGACAGCGCTTGGGTGGGTGCCAATGAATAATTACTCTATTGTTACAAATACATTCCACCTTCGGGGGTTCACCTAAACATTTGACCAACACAGCAAAGTTATCCACTATGTATTAGAAGTAAATTCAGTTATGATCATTTGAGCTTCGTTAACGTCATTTATGTGACACCCGCCATTGAAGGGGTGCCAGTTCGATGCTGACGGTGCACTTCAAGATTGGTGGACAAACTCTACCCGCACCAGTTTTGAGAAGGCTAAATGCTTCGAATTCCAGTATGGAAACATCACAGATAAAGAGGCCAACATTACGGTGAAAGTTCGCAACGTTTCCGGTCCCTACACGTTCATGACCTATACACTGCACGAGCATTCTGAGGAAACTGCATGCATGTGACTGGATGAGCCCATTCCTCCGGTTTTGTTTTCGCGATGCAGAAGCCTCAGCTCAGGTAAAGAAAAAATGCATTGTAAAATACAACAAGGAGCACCTCAACCCCTTCTTGCGTCGTCTAGTACATTAGTGATTTGTATACACGAGTAAACATGGCATGCGTGCGTGTACTCTAAGGCTTAGTTTAGTTTGTCTTCTCGCATAGACCCAATCATATAACTATATAAATTATTTTTACTCAAACACGTTTTGCCGTACAATATTTTGTAGCGCAAGCTTAGACAGTATGCATAGACAGTATTTCCTGGCCGACGTGGAATTATTGTAGAAGACAGATTCTCTACACTCCTATTTACTATGCACCGAACAACGTAGGAACCACTTCTAGTTACGACGCTAGAGAGCAGGGGCTTGTCCCGCAGTTCTCTTTGCGTACTTAGGTTAATTCTTCCAATCAATGCCCACAAGAAGTAAACGATGCATTTTCTCTCACCTCATGCAGCTTAATGGGAAAAACACATTTGACGAAAATATAGCCGACAACTGCGGCCTTCGAATGGCCTTCAAGGTAAGTTTGACCGTGTCCACCCGCGCCGTGTAGTGTAAATTTCTTTAAAAAAAAGAAGCAATATACGATGCTGAACTCGTTTTTACCCTCTGTTCATTATCACATATTACTTCTCCCTGACGTTAGTGGTAGTTCAAGTACAAATATTTGTAATAACTTGCATATTTTTTATTTGGAAAGACTGAGGGTAGAAGACGTTGGCACACTATAGAGCACAGTACGGGAAGAGGTCGAGGATTAGGATCCCACCGGCAGCATGTGGTCGTTTTCCTCTACTTTTGAATCAATTATTCTTCTGCCATTAAATAATTACGCTATAATTTCGCGAGCTATTAACACCTCAAATTGAAGGAAGAGAAGCATTTCCCTATACTTTCTCTCAATTAGAGGACTCTTGGCTTCATATCTCCAGCACTAATGCTTTAGTTTCAAACCTTCAGCCCGCATCGCATTGCAGAGATATGTTGCGTGCTGTCTGTGTGGGTGTGGGGGGGGCGGGATGCGTGCGAGTGTGCGTTCCCTAGCGGGACATGTACAAGGCGATCGCTTATATAAACAATTGCCTAATTTTGCAGGCGTACAACAGACTGCTAAAAGACGAGTGTGGAAAACTTGACACTCGCTTACCAGGCCTGGAACACCCGTCGGGAAAAAAGCTGTTCTTCCTCTCAGACGCAATAGTATATGCATTCCCGGGCCGTCGCTTTTCCGGTCAGCGCCCTTTTGCATGATTGAATACCCTCTCTCTGGTGTATCGAGGATGCATATGAACGATGGACGTCGCTTTCCGCGCAGGTATGGTGCAGCAACATCCGGCCAGGGTTTCTCAGGCAGCTGATCCAGTACGACGAACACAGCCCTACCCAGTACAGGTAAGAACCGGCTGCGCCACTTCAAAATAACGTTGCGTGTGAGAAACGAATCTTTTAGAGGTCAATCGCATTAATTTCCATGTCAATCAGCATACCCACTACAGACCCCTTTGTCGTGTGACAGAACTTAAGACACGAGGCTCTGTCGCACTACACAACGCACGAGTAGATCGCTTCTCGCATGACACAGTGCTGTGTCGCGCAACTGAAAAACGACATAAAATTCTGTCATACGTTTTGTTGGATATAGTAACAGTTCACACCCAGTTATTACATGTCCATTAATATCGTCATCATTTTTTTATTTCCAACGAAAATGGGTTGGGGTGAACACAAGAAAAAGCTTGGATGAGCTTAACTGCCTTCTGGGCACTGTGAAATAACTCCTAAGATCTTTTACAGTCTGAGCTATATCTCATATCCTAGGACAGACTTTAGTGAGGCTAGAATGTATTTGTTCTGGGTAGGGGATATGAAAGTTAACCTTTACTCAGCCTATAGGCAGTGTAACGGCACCTCTCTCTTGCGTACTCCACACATGCGTTTATATTTCTGTTTGCAAGCGAGGATCGCCGTTAAGTGTAGTTGCAAACGTCTTGACAACCGTCGTCGCAGCCACCGAATTAACGTGCGAATATGGCTGCTTGGAACCTTTGTAGGTTTTAATAGGAGGGAGAAAGGAATGATCAACACAGGGGCGCGTACAATCACCCAGACGATTTTCAATGTTAGTCGTTGTCAAAACTGTTATGGCCATGCGTAAGGCGTACCGACATATTAACAATTGTGCGAGATTCTCAAATTTGTGAAAGTAATCAATATGTTTTTTCGCCCCTCGCAATGATACGTAATAAGGCTGTGTCACACCAACTCTTACTTTATATATTGTGGAGGTCCAGACTGCTGCTCGTTATGCATGGCAATTACATGGCAGAACCGATGTCCTTTTATCAGCCAATATTGCTTGTGCTGACGCAAGATGACAGTCACCTAAACGAACGGCATTGAAGTAAGTCGCGCAGTGCAGCAGATCTGCGCGAAGCGGTGGTTGTAAAGACTTTTTTTGGTTGCAGGTAATCAACCAGCACAATTTGTCTTAGATCAAATTTATTTTCATCATAACCGTGTACCAATGCGCTACAAGAGCATCGCATTCGTTGATAAACACACACACACCAGTGACTACAGCCAGTCGGATCCTTTCAACGGTAAATTGTGACGTAGATAGGGCACAGTAACTTTGAAACATTTGCCAAGATTTCCTGAGCACTAAAGAAAAAAATACAACGAGCCGACAACTACGCCCTGAATTGCATAATCGATTACACATGCAAGAATGTTTTTTTAGAGTAAATCGCGCTCTCAAATATAATCCTCCTTGCCCGGTAACCACGGGTAGCAACTACGCACGGATAACTTAATTTTTCGCTCACACCATACCCTCCGCTTTCCACAGTAAGCATCCTCTGAGTGGTTACTTACGCTGACAACTACTATTACTATTACTAGTACTACTACTGCTGCTACTGTTACTCCTACTGCTACGACTACTACCACTAGTGATACTGCTACCACTGCTGCTGCTACTGTTGCTACTGCTGCAGCTGGTGCTGCTGCGGCTACTACTACTACTACTACTACTACTACTACTACTACTACTACTACTACTACTACTACTACTACTACTGCTGCTACAACCACCACTACTACTAATGCTACTTACCACTTACTACTTACTACTACTTACTACCTACTACTACTACTACTACAACACGAGCGCTAAACTTCCACTAAACAATTTTATTGGGCGTTTCCAGCTTTATAAAGTAACAAGTAAAGAAAATATAAAGTGCGCTATGGAACCTCATGTCGATTACCCAATAAAACGAACCCTAACCCTTAAGTAAAAGTAACTTTCTTGTACGTATAGCATGGCGGTCATAAAATTACTACACTCACTTGCTATGTACTCCCAGTTTACGATCAGTGTCGGGTCTTTTCGCAGCCATCGCTGTAACTCCGGTAGACGCCGTACCGCAGCACCTGTGCTAGGACAGAGTGCATCACTGCTTCGCATGATTGTTTGGCACGAACTTCGCACAAGTAGTGAATGTTCGCAAAACTTCTCCATCCCTGTTACGTTTGGGTTAGTATTCGATTCGTTAACAAAGCTGCACTGTTCTAGCCAACCAGTATTTGGGAGCGAGAGAGAGAAACCACTTTATTGATTCGAGCTCAACGTCTGCTTAGACGCCGTCGATGGGAGTGGTTCCCTCTTCACGGGACCCATATGCTTCCCTAGCCGCCTGGCCCCTGGAGATCAGGACGAGCTGGTCTTCCACGGCGGGGCTGGTTAGCAAGGTCTCCCATCGCTCGGTAAGGGAGGGTGAGGGATGGGGTGGAGTAGTGGGGCAGGTAAGAGGTGGGGGGATTTCCTTGTTGAAGTTGCATACTCCAATGACATGTTGGAGCGTGCCTAACTGCGCCTTGCAGAAATCACATTCCTTCTCGTAACTTTCCGGGTACATCTTGTTTTGAATGTAAGGGTGCGTGAAGGATCTTGCCTGTATCTGCCTGTAGATCGCTTGCTGTTTCTGGTAAGCGATTTGTGAGGATCAGAGTAACGTCGCTTCTCCGTCTTGTAATAGTTCGTAATGTCCTTATATCTAATAATGGACCGCGTCTTAAGGGAAGGCAGGAAGGTGAGAGTGGAAGAAGAAAATTCCCAGAAATTAGGGAAACGAAAAAGGATTGATGAAGAAAAGCTAGACAGTAGTTAAGTCAGAGCGGGTAGAAAGCGTTAGCCGTTATTAATAAGCCATGTCAAGAGATACTTTTTGAGCCATGAAACTACGGTCACCAACCTAGTAAACAGAATAAACACTAATTATTCATTTATTAGAGTGCTCGTGATGCTATGTGGTCGCTCACAGCGAGCTTTCCTCTCTTGGGTACTCTTGATTCGTCAGTAGAACTTAGTAGATAGATAATCTCTAACTGTCTATTAGGTGCCCCAAATAAAAAAAAAGAAAATTTTATTCGTATTTTGGTCCCACGTACACTTGGCTATTGATTTCTTTGTTATTAGAGGATGTGGAATGGACGTAGATGTATATTCAAAAACTTTCTTGCCCTTGCTTCACTTATCCTCCCAAGTTATCGCAACGCAAGACAAGACAAAAGCTTAACCGACCACAAAAAATATCTTTTTTCCCTGCCGTTATTTTTCCTATAAACGCAGCATCTTCTGATATCGCGATCATTCGAAGTCCTTCGGGCCATTCCGCTTACACGCCCAACTAATTTTCTAAGCTTGAGACGCTGTTCAAACCGTTTCTGGTGCGGACGAAGATGCTCAATAACGCTGTTTATGCTCCTATTCTAAAACCCCCATTCTCTCCTTGCTTTTCGACCATCCTTTCCATTGCTTAATCTTTTATGAATGGCTAAACTAGCTCTGCTGGAAAGGCAAATTGGTAGCAAAGCGAGAGCTACGCTCGATGGCATAGCTGCACAAATTTATTTATTTAATTGGTTGCTCTCACATACAGCCTCAAACTAAGCTGTAGGAGGAGACAGAAATGTGGAAACAAATTAAAACAATTCGCAGAATAAGAGATACAGGTGAACTTCATTGTAACGAATTTGAAGGAGGCCGGATGATTACTTCATTGTAGCCATAATTTCGTTTCAGCCTGCGTTGACCGAGCTCGCAAGGGGAATTGTCATTACTTCATTATATCCATTACATCGTTATAAATCGCTTCGTTTTAACGATCTTCGACTGTAATACAAAAGCACAAATAAACGCTCAATAAAAATATGGCCGGTACAAATAGCAGAATCTAAAAAAATCTTCAGACGCCGAGCACGAGTAGGACCAGAGTAGGATTTCCGAACTTCTTTAGAGCACAACAAAAACTGTGTCTGAATGAGTCATTGCGAGGACTGAAGGTGGATGTTCAGTGCGTGATAGGCTCTTAATGGTGATCGTCTATAACGCTTTCCAAATGACTCAGATCGCGTAAGGTTTATTAATGTGTGCAAGAAGTTTAGACCTTCAATGCGACTACGTAAGCAAAGTGAGTCAGCCTCAGATCAGACAGAAGAGTGACCTATGAATTAATATTTAATAAGAGTGGATATGCAAACATAAACGGCATTAGTGGGTAGCACGCAATGCAATTACGTCTGACACGTTCTAAAAAGAACGTATTTTGCTCTAGAGTCAACGTGCCAATGTCTAACATGCGAGCCTTCAGCACCGTATTCAACTGCTCGGCAAATTCCACGATGAACCGGATTCGACGGTGTACTCTTTGGTGAGGCTGACTCACAGAAGAAACAGGAAAGCGCGACAGGGATGTTGAAGCCGCGAGATATGTCCTCGTCCGCTGTTACCTGTTTCTGCAAGAATAGATGCCTGCATAGTTTTCCTGCTTAGCGTTTTTTTTGTTTTCCTCGTCTGGCAGTTAATAAAGCACCGTGAGAAATTATGAGAAGAATTAAAGGAGGCATTTGTCAGCAGAAAAATTACGCTTTAAGCTCAAACTCATCCTCTGAACAGACACATAGGTAAAGCCAAGGGTTAAAATGTCTAAAAATTCGTGCCTTAAAACATTTCAGATTCTGCAAGAAAACTAAATTCTTAATTCTGTAAACCATGACCGGATGAGGTGTTTAAACTGTATGACGCCCCAACGTCAGACAACCTAATGAATTTTTTGTTAGGTTACGGGAATTTTGCGATATCCTTGCGCATGAAATAATGCTACATACATGAGTAAGTTTATTCAGAAAGAAAAGTCCTAGCCACTGGCTGGCAGGCACGTAAAATGTAACTGAAAGTTCACATGTATGTTTCTTCCATTTCAAATGACCAGGGATGTGGATTTCAATATAATTTTGTAAGTTGCTTTCGTGTCGTGGCTATGGTTTACCAATAATATTTTCACAATTTCACAGCAATTATTTCTGAGTTTTGGTAGAAAGTGTTTCGGTCCAAATTAACCAATAGCTACTGTACTCAGATACAACTCAAGAACGTAGCCGCCAATTGCTCTCGAAGGAGGCACACCGAGTGATGGCGTGGACCTATTTTCATGCAGTCGCAGTCGACCACCTTGATGTCTACCTCATCACAGGATATATTTATCGCAAGGGTAGTTTGTGAGCAATATAAATGTCAGGGGCACAGTCAAAGCGCAGCGAAAGCTACAGCAAGCGTTGTTTACTGCTGCCACTCGGCTGGCGATAGCTTTCCTTAACGGGTACGTATCGCTTAGGCCCAGCTGTGTGAGCAACGTGAGAGAGATTAATATTGCATTGTTGCGATAAGTCCCGTTTGAACACGCGCACAACATTCTTACCGATGTGATTTCCGGCATGCAGTCTCGGAAAGCAGTTATTTCAAGAATCCAGTGACACTTGCACGACGCACGAAAAATGGCATCTCCAGAACCGCCTGAAGTGCAGGCTTTACGTGTTACCTCATCGAATTCGCCGTAGCGCTAAGTATAGAGAGACCCTGGCCAAGAACTTTATCCCATGACACGCTAATATACAAAGAAAGCACAGTAAGCGCCAGGCTAAAAGTATATCCTGACTTGAGAAGGCTCTTGAAAACTTATATCCTGAAAAAGCTCTGCGATGCATCTAGTTAGCGTGTCACAGGTCAGCCTCTGAAGATTAAATTCGCAGGTGCCTTTCAGAATTCCTGCAGGGTGTTTCAACCAAGACTAACAGAAATTGTAAAAAAAAGGCTTTCCGAGTTACAGCAGCGCTTTGCTTTTTTTGCAGGACATAGTCAGCGGTGCTGTGCATAACAATGCAGATAAGACGTGCTTACAAGCAGACTGGTTAACTAATTCTTCGTTGTTAATTTCTATTTCTAACTTTCAATATTAAGCTTCTTTTTACCCTGAGGCTTCACGCAAATGATTTCTAATATTTCTAAATACTTGCGTGCACATCTTCGCAAGAATTCGCGTATCTTTTAGGTCGCGGACAATTACTAAGCGTTTCCAGCGATCAGCGAAACGTCGAGGGCTTGGTATACAGCTACGTTGACAGTCGCGCTATGTTGCACGTATGAACTTGAGGTGACCAGTTTCAAGAGGTTACCGGCTGCAAAAGAGGACCGCTTTTGCAGAAAAAAATAAAAATAAGTACTGTTACTGGATGTTACTGGGCCCCCTTCGGAAGTCCTTCGAGGGCTGCCTCCGAGACAATATTATTCTTAAATAATACTTTATGCCAGCAGGCACAATGTCGCAGCAAAAATAAATAGACATCCTACACTGGTTCTTCTGTTTCGCGTAATACCTGTTTTCCGCGTTTTCTTCTAGTGAAGTTTATACATCGCCTACGCACAACTGCGTAACACCGAACTGGACAGAAAAAAAGCAGACAATTGTGAGAAGCAAAAATTACGGTAAGTTGCTCATGGTGATTTACTTTTTTTATTTAGATCATACTGTTAGCCTCGTCAAAGGCTGTTACAGGAAATTACCCGCCGCGGTGGCTCAGTGGTTACGGCGCTTGACTACTGATCCGGAGTTCCCGGGTTCAAACCCGACCGCGGCGGCTGTGTTTTTATGGAGGAAAAACGCTTTCCATTATATTTTTAAGACCAGGCTTCAAGATTATGACGTCAAGCTCCCTCCTAGTTTTTTTCCTCTATTTTCATCACCTGGATGGGTCACGTGACCACCCACGTGGTGCAGAGAAGCTGTTCCTGCCGGCGGCGCGGCGCGCCGGCGAAGCCGAGCTGCAACAGTTGTGCGCTTGTGCCGTGTCAATTGGGACGAAGATGAAGAAGTAACGCCCAGCGAAACGAAGCGGCGAAAGACTGACTTTGCGATTCAACTGAGCAAGTTCCACCCGGCCAGCTGTAGCTATCGCGTCACTCCAGGTTTTACCAGAGCAAAACCACCGCCACTTTTTTTGAGTGGGAAACCGCTTACGAAAGCATATTTTTTTTAGGATAATAGAAGATTTCACTATAACAATCAATATTATCCGATAATCACCAAATGGCAGTCTTGTATTTTCTCTTTTATTCTCGTTTGCGAAAGTCAAAAGCATTCCCCATTGGTTTCCTATAGCAGCCTTGACACTTCAGTGCGATTTTAATGAAAAATTTCGCTACACATCAGAAGATCGGACCATTCATTACCTTCGTTATTTCCATAAGAGTTTCTTACAGATTTCCCATTTTCAAAATTTTTGTCTGAAAACTTTATTCATGGTTCTTCAACCCTTGCTCAATTTAACTCACTCCAATCAGAGATAGTTCACTTATCACTGATGGAAACATCGTAACTAAAGCAGAAGGTTCCGTAGCAAATACCATGCGATGGCATTCCTGGCTACAGCTCACTCGTGAGGCCTTTTCCTCATAATGTTGTGGTCGCCCGCACGGACAATAATGTGCGTGACAAGTAGCTTGTGCGTTTTAATCCGATAGCGTTTAGGCTAGTGTTCTGCAGGAAATCCGGCGTCGAAGGCGCGCGTGCGCTGTGCGATGTCAGTGCACGTTAAAGGTCCCCAGGTGGTCGAAATTATTCCGGAGACTTCCACTGTGGCACCTCTTTCTTCTTTCTTCCTTTCTTGTTTTACTCCCACCTTTATCCCTTCGCTTACGCCGCGGTTGAGGATTCCAACCATAATGAGACAGATACTGCGCCTTTTCCTTTCCCCAAAACACAATTATTATTATTATTAATATTATTATTATTGTGAGCAAAAAATACGCGAAGCCCCCACTAAAACACGTGACCAGATGACTTCATCGCAACCTGTCCACTGGACTGTGAGCAAACTGATACAATGATGGTTCGCGAGAGGTTGCTCGGCAAGAGCAACCTTGGTCGCACAAGTCCTACCGGTGGCAGCACCTGCCCTCGCAGGGCAATGAACCATCACTTAACCGCTGCACCACTGCGCCAGCAGTGGCATGAAGACTTCCAGAAATGTACGAATGTAGTCTATAATCACCAATTACGCATATTGTCTCCGAGAAACGGCCGAAGCACTCAAACCAGGTTTAATTAGATGTGCTGGGAGTGCAAGACAGCAGGGAGCTCGAGCGAGGAAGAAGACGAATCCTCTAGCCCCTCGAGTGCGCAAGGCATGGCAAGTCCCATCTAAAGCAATTCGGCCGCGGTATGGCGCCTCTGGATTGCTTGGTACTGTGGCATTACTACCCCTCTCTGAAGGGCAACGACTCGGTGCCGCAACAATGAGAAGCAGGAAGGCAAGGGACGGCGAATGTTCCGGCGGCTGGTGTAGACACGCCTGAAGCGCTAGCGGGCGTGGTAAGGCTTCATCCGTGCGACATGGATGACTTCGGGGGTCGGCCGTCTAGAGGAGCGAACTGTTCTCTGGGGGAGGACTTCATAGTTCACCTCGCTGACTTGGCGGAGTACCTCGTAGGGGCCAAAATATCAGCGCAGAACCTTTTCGGAGCGCCCACGCATGCGGATTGGGCTCCAAACCCAGACTTGTTCGCCGGGCTGGTAACTAACAGCTCGGTGGCGGAGGTTATAGCGGCGAGCGTCGAGGGCTTGCTGGTGGATGCGCTGTCGGGCGAGTTGGCGGGCGGCCTCGGCGTGACGAACGAATTGGGCAGCATCCATAACAGATAAGGTAATACTAGTGGGAAGCAACATGGCGTCCAGCATGGTTGTGGCTTCGCGACCATGCACTAAACGAAATGGAGTGAAGCGTGTCGTTTCTTGTAGAGCAGTGTTGTAGGCAAATGTGACGTAAAAGAGTATGGCGTCCCAGTTGCGGTGGTCTGCGTCAACATACATGGAAATCATAACGGCGATATCTTGTTGAGCCGTTCGGTGAGTCCGTCCGTTCGTTTTAGGGTGGTAAGTTGTTGTTTTGCGGAGACTTGTGCCACTCAGGCGCATAACGTCCTGCGTAAGGGCCGAGGTGAACGCCGTTCCCCTGTCAGTTACAACGATGATGGATGCACCGTGACGAAGCACAATATTTTTAACGAAAAAGTTCGCAATTTCGTCAGTGGTACCACGAGGGAGAGCTTTTGTTTCACAGTACCGGCTGAGGTAGTCGCTGGCGACCACAATGTAGCGGTTACCCAGCGAGGACTCCGGAAATGGGCCGAGTAAGTCTATGCCGACTTGGTGGAAGGGGACTTGTGGCGGATCAATAGGCTGCAGTAGTCCGGCTGGCTTAGTCGGCGGCGTCTTGCGACGTTAGCACTCGCGGGAAGTTCGGACGTAACGCTGGGCAATTGCAGCAACCCTGGGCCAGTAGTACTTTTGGCGTATCTGCGCCAAAGTGCGGGAAAAACCCAGGTGACCAAAAGATGGGTCATCATGGAACGCCTGCAGGACTTCGTCGCGCAAGGCCGCAGGTACGACGAGCAGATAGGCAGCTTCCGTCGGGTTGTAGTTTTTCTTATACAGAACGCCGTCGCGCAAACAGAATGATTACAGTCGACGTGAGAAGATTCGCGGGGGCGACGCAGCGCTTCCTTCAAGATACTCAATGAGAGGCCGTAGTTCCGTCCCTTTGGTGTTGAGTGAGGACGGACGTGGAGATGGTGCCGAGAAAAAAAGAATCGTCATCGGTATCAGCTGGGTTATCCTGCATAGGAGCCCGAGACAGACAGTCGGCATCACTGTGCTTCCTACCGGACATATAAACGATGGTTACATGGAACTCTTCAAGGCGAAGGCTCCAGCGTGCAAGCCGTCCCGAGGGATCTTTGAGGTTCGCCAGCCAACAAAGCGAATGGTGATCACTGACGACTCTAAAAGGGTGGCCGTATAAATACGAGCGAAATTTGGTGACTGCCCACAGAATTGCCAGGCATTCTTTTTCAGAAGGGGAACAGTTCGCTTCCGAGCATGACAACGTGCGGCTTGCGTATGCGATGACACGTTCGATACCATCCTGCCACTGCACAAGGACCGCACCGAGGCCGATGTTTCTGGCGTCGGTGTGCAGTTCAGTGTCGGTTGACTCATCGAAGTGGCCAAGGATGGGCGTTCTCTGAATACGAGCGCGGAGTTCTTCGAAGGCCTGTTGTTGCGCCTGGCCCCAGAGGAACGGTTCGGCATTTTTCGTGAGGCGGGTGAGGGGCTCAGCGATCTGGGAGAAGTTCGGCACAAAACGCTGAAAAGGCGCAGAGACCCAGAAAGCGACGCACACTGCGCTTATCGGTTGGCATGAGAAAAGCAACGACGGCGGCTGTCTTATCGCGGCCAGGGCTGACTCCCTTAGCGCTCACGATGTGGCCGAGAAACTTCAACTCCTGGAAAGCGAAGTGACACTTTTCAAGCTTGATGGAAAGACCGGCCGAACGAATTGCTGCCAACACAGCGCGCAGGCGCCTCAGGTGCTCTTCGAACGTCGCGGAGAAGATAACTACGTCATCTAGGTAAACTAGGCAGGACTGCCATTTTAGATCGGCAAGCACGGTGTCCATCATCCACTGAAAGGTAGCAGGAGCCGAGCACAGGCCGAAAGGAAGCACCCGCAATTCGTACAGACCATCCGGTGTAATAAAGGCGGTATTTTCCCGGTCGTGTTCGTCACCTCGATTTGCCAATAGCCACTCCGTAATTCTAGTGACGAAAAGTACGTGCCGTGGCGTAACCGGTCCAGGGAGTCATAAGTGCGTGGCACAGGATAAACGTTTTTCTTGGTGACTTTTTTTAGACGCCTGTAATCAACACAGAACCGTAGGGTTCCATCTTTGTTCGCCACTAGAACAACAGGCGATGCCCACGGGCTCGTCGATGGTTGTATCACGTCGCCTTGGAGCATTTTTTTAACTTGCCGGCGAATGGCATCCCGTTCCTTCGAAGAGCTCCGAAAAGGCGGCTGGCATAACGGTCGCTGGTTTGCGTCAACTATAATGCGGTGATTTATGAGCGGAGTCTGCCCAACCTTGGAGGTAGAGGCAAAACAGTCGCGGAAAGATTCGATAATGCTCTCGAGGCAGCGTTTCTGATTAGAGGGGAGGTTCGGGTTCACGTCGGTTAGAAAGTGGTCGGTGCCTCCACTGACGCCGGGATTTCGGACAGCGAGTGCTGTCCCGCGAATTCGCTAAGTCCTTCTAAATACGCTATAGCTGTTTTCCCAGGCAAACACTGGGGTTCAGAACCAAAATTGGTCACTAAAATTTCGGTTCGCCCACTGTTCAATTCAATGATTCCGCGAGCTACACAGACTTGCCGACCCAGGAGCAGTGAGATGTTGGTTTCAGTAATGCCACGAGTGCTGGGGCTGTTATCACACTCGACGGTAACAAACATGCTGGCTCTGGACGGGATCAATACGTGGTCGTCACAGACGCATAACTTAGCCTTGCGTGGCTCGGTATCGTCGTCGACAGGGCCTTGGGTGGAAAACGACACTATGAGCTCCTGGAGGTTGATAATGGCAGGGTACTCCTGAAGGAAATCCAAACCTATTATGAGGTCTTTGGAGCACTCGGGTGACACAGCAAAGCATCCAGGGAAAGTAAAACCGCGGATCTGGATTCGCGAAGAGCAGACACCGATCGGAGTTACCACGTGGCCACCAGCTGCCCGGATCTGCGGCCCAGACCAAGGGATCAGAACCTTCCTCATGGCCGTGGCTAACCGTCTGTTCATTACAGAAAATTCGGCGCCAGTATCCACGAGTGCGGTAACGTCGTTAATTGTCGGCGCATACCGGTATTTCGGCGGAGACCAGTCGGTCGCAGCGCGTCGTCGAGGTCGTCGGTTCAGGTCGTCATCGGTCGGAGCGTCGCGGCGAAGAGTCGGGTGGAGGCTCTTGACTCGGTCCTGTAGCGGCAGCCTTACCCCCGGAGGACGCCGTCTTCAGTTTTCCCAACGTGGGGACGTGCCTCTGAACTAGCGAGAGGATGACGGGCGGCCGGCTGAAGAGAACCACCTTGGGGATGGCGATCGGGACTGGCGTCGCTGCGAGGTCGAAGATTGCACGTTATCAGCCAAGTACTGTTCGATATCCCGTGGTCTTTCACCGTAGCGTGGCCGAGGTACGTCGGGTGAAAACCCTCTTAAACCCATTCTGCGGTAGGGGCAGTGGCAGAGAATGTGGCCAGGCTCCCCGCAGTAGTAACAGAGCGGCCGATTGTTTGGCGTACGCCAAACGTGCGCTTTGCTCACGGGTGGCCTGACCTCCTGCGGCACGGACGGTACAGTTGCGACTGGCTCCTGCAGGTATGGCACAAGAGCGACGGGGGAAAAGGCTCGCATCGCTGGCCCGGGACTTCGTAGCGCCTCGCTGTACGTCATAACTAGGGCGCCGGGTGTTGACCTGGGGGTGGCTGCACAACTCGTCGGATTTCTTCGCGGACCACGTCCGTTACGGCAGCGACGCTGACCTGTGGAGCTTCAAAGCGAAGTTTCACCCGTTCCTCGCGCACAAGGCTTCTTAGAAGCTCCCAAAGATCCTCGGCGGGCAGCGACGTAGGCGTGTACTGGGAAGCGGCTGCTACAGTAGCCTGACGTTCGTAGTGGGCGCCCCTTTCCTGCAGAGAGCGCTCGATACTCATTGCCTCCTTGGTGAAGTCGGACACTGTTCGTGGCAGGTCACGGACCAGTCCGGCAAATAGCTTCTCTTTTACGCCACGCATTAAGTGGCGTACCTCCTGGGCTTGGGGCATAGCAGGGTCGGCCAGATTGAACAGTCGCGTCGTGACCTCTATGAACATCGCGACGCTCTCATTCGGCTGCTGTGATCTTGAGCGCAGGGCGATTTCAGCCTTCTGTTTTCTTTCGCTGCTGGTAAATGTCGCTAGCAGCTCTCGACGAAAAGCCTCCCAGGTGGTAAAGGAAGTTTCGTGGTTCTCAAACCACGTTTTGGCCGAGTCCTACAACGCAAAGTAGCCGTTGCGCAGCTTGCGCTCGCCGTCCCACTCACTGAAACCCGCCACTCGGTCAAAGCTGGCCAGCCAGTCTTCGACTTCCTCAAGCCTCTAACCGTGGAATGATGGGGGCAACCGAGGCGTGTGAAGGACGAACGGCGGGGCATTCCCGGAATGCTGACTTGACTGGCTAGCCGTAGCGGACGTCACGGCCCTTGCTGGTCTTGCTAGTTGGCCGAACTCTGGCTGTAGGCCTCGCAGGCGGCGGCTCGCCTCGCGGACTGGTGTTGTAGCCATGCGTTGAGAACTGACGTCAAGAGTGTCCTCGAGGTCAGCGTACATGGAACGTTACCCAGCGGCTCCACCAAATATGTCACCGACAAACGGCCGAAGCACTCAAACCAGGTTTAATTAGACGTCCTGGGAGTGCAAGACAGCAGGAAGGAAGGAAGGAAGGAAGGAAGTAAGGAAGGAAGGAAGGAAGGAAGGAAGGAAGGAAGGAAGGAAGGAAGGAAGGAAGGAAGGAAGGAAGGAAGGAAGGAAGGAAGGAAGGCCTCAGACGTTGCTGGCACATACCCACTACGGGGGAGTGGCCAAGACACAGGCGGTAAATTACTGGAAACCGGAAAGTTTTGACGGAAAAAGGAGTGGTAATAGTTTGTAGTCTAAGAGATTGGAAGAGGGAAGGAAAGGGGTTCAGTTAACTTGGAGATCAAAGACGGGCCAATTGCTTAATGTGCATAATAGTACACAACGCCTGTAATGTTGCAATGTCTTACTGTCTGAGAGCGGGAAAAAAAAATTAGAATGGGAGTCGCTGCGTTTCTTGAAGAAAATTTTGCACAGCAGAGCGCACACTCCTATCGCTTCGTCCAAGCAAAGAAGCGCCATTGGAAAGAACAACCGCGGAAGACATAGGCAAGCCCAGTTGATGAAATGGAATTTGCAAAAGACGCTTCGTCAAATGAGAAAAGCGGCGGCAGAACAGCAGGAAGTGATCTATTGTCTCAGGTTCGGCACAAAAAGGGCACAGTGGGGAAGCTGCCAGGCCAGATCTCTGAAGGTAGAAATTTAGAAGGGGAACCCGGGAACGCAAGCGCGTGAAAGAGACCTCTAGTCTGCGTGAGCGCCAGTCTTTGCTACTCCAAGGATGCAGAAGATGCTGATATTCGGGAGATGATGTAAGAGCCGAGGCAGCAAATTCCTGAAATATTGTGTAGCTGCGAAACCTCACCGCAGCTGTATATGCACACGATGGCAGGACAGCAACAATTGTGCCGCTGAGAGAGGCTCTTGCTAAGGAATCTGCAACCTCATTTAAGTGAAAGCCCATGTAACCGGGTACCCAAAGCAACCTTAACGAATTTAGATGGAGCGGAATCAGGAACTTAAAGAGGCGTAATGGCCGAGAGTCAGTGGGTGAGGATAAGAGCAAATGGACAGAGAGTCTGTCATAACCACGACCTGGGAAACGGTAGATTCTAATTTTCGTAAGGCTAAGATTACTGCTAATAATTCAGACAGAAAAATTGGAGTGAAGTCAGGAAGACGGAGAGAAAAAGACCAATCCAGTGAAGGCGAAAAAATTCCCACGCCTGCCTTTTCGCGATCCTGCGAGGCATCGGTAGCAATAAGAACATGAGAGGGAAAGGACCTTAGGTGGTCCTGCAATAGACCCTGAAGAAGCAGGAAGGGCTGCAGCTTTGCATTCGATGGGAAAATGTCATCGAATTCAATCTGGACAGATGAGGAGTTGTTATATATTTGGCGGACATCAGTGGAATTAATATTTATGCGATCAAGGAGGGACTGCACGTGACATATCTGCGGGGTATGAAATCGAGACCAGGCAGCACCAAAAAAGGCGGAAGGTTGACTAAGAAATATTATACTGGAAGCGTGAAGAGGTGAGTCGCACAAATTTAAAAATGTTTGAACTGTTAAAAGGCGAAACCTAGCTGATAACGAAGGCATTCGCGCCTCAAGGTGCAGAACAGCATTGGCGACATATTTTGGAAGCCCCAGACAAAGGCGCAACGCCTCACGCTCCAAAAGCACAAGAGGGCGAATATTATAGGCAGGAGCTCCTGAGAATAAAACACACCCGAAATCCAAAATTGGGGGGACGTACATTTTATAAATCATCAGAAGCGTATGCCTTCTCATGCCTGACCTAGCACTACAAAGCCTGCGCAGGGTGCCAATGGCCCGAACTCCTTTTGCAGAAACTTGCTCAATGTGTGGCCGCCAGGAGAGAGTAGAGTCGTATATTACACCGAGATACTTCATCGTCTGAACTTGAGGTATTATGTTATTTCTATAGACCAGGTAGATATTTACTGGAACAGAAACTGAAAATACTAACAATGCGCATTTCTTCACATTAAGGGACAGATGAATTCTTCCTAGCCAGTTGTCAAGAACATTGAGGTAATTTTGCAGGGTTTGATAAAGAGTGTGAATGTCACCTGCTGATGCAAAAAATGCAATATCGTCGGCGTACACATAAGTTTTCACATTTTGAATGCATGGAATTGAGCTTAGAAAAATGTTAAAAAGAACAGGTGAGAGAACTGATCCTTGCGGAACACCTCTTGTCTGTGGAAATCTCCTTGAGGAAACACCATTTTGGCAGCAGTAAAATTCTCTATTTTCTAAAAAAACAGAAATCCAGGCTACAAAATAGCTTGGGAAGTTGAGTTCCTGTAATCTTAGTAATAGAGCCGAGTGCTCCACGCTGTCGTATGCTTTACTGACATCCAAGGTGACAAGCACAGCAAACTTTTTTCTATTGCGAGCTAATTTAATACGACTCTCAAGGTCAGTATGAGCACACCAAATTGAACAACCCGGCCTGAAACCAATTTGGCATGGATTCAATACAGCATTTTCTGAAATGAATGACATGACACGGCTGAGAAGGACCCTTTCCACCAATTTCACAAGGTTCGATGTTAGCGAAATAGGGCGTATATTGCCTAAAGTTAAGCCATCCCATTGCTTTTTAAGCAATAGAACTATTTCAGCAAGACGCCACTCATGCGGTATCTAAGGACCTTTAATAGAATGGTTAATTAGAGCCAGCAGGTCTGCAGGAGATTCATTGAACAATATTTTGATCATAGATGAAGTGACCTTATCGGGGCCAGGAGCCGCTGCGGATAAGCGCAGAACAATTTGCGACAGCTCAGGCATAGAGACCTCAGTGAAATCACTTGAGGTGCATGTGAATATAGTAGGAGAAGGTAAAGCAGATGTAAAGCGAAGCTCTAGGCCACACGCAATATCCTCTAAGGCCTTTGCGATGTCAGCAGGGGACTGAACAAGGGATTCAATGTTGGAAGCCGGAGGAATCACCTTGTTGCGCCTCATGAAATTAAACAAAGCTCGTTTATTTCCTGATTGGGAAAGGAAATCATAATGATTTGTATTATACTCCTCCTTTGCACGGGCGACAGTGCGCTTAAATGTTGCTGCAACATACTTATAATCCAGCCAATTTTTTGGGCATTGATTGATGAGAAGTTTCTTCCAAGCTGCTTTCCGTCGTCTATATGCACGCGTGCACTCAGCATTTCACCAATTGTTCGCGATTGCACCCTTTGTTCTCTTAAGCAAAAATTCAGACTTTTGCCTTGCATGGTCCAGTACTGAGCATAGATGTGCAGCCTTGCTTTCGGCACTTCTCTGAGCGCGAGTGTCTGAAGTGATTTGAAGGGCTGGTTTTAGCGTGTCTTTAAAGAATTTGTAATTTATGAACGTGCGCTGATGTCGCTCAGGAAGAGTTAATTTACAAGCAAACTTGAAACTAATCGGTAGATGATCACTGTTTGTTGCACAGCCAACAGGCGCCCAAGACATAACAGAGACTCCTGGGGAGGAAAAAGTTAAATCCAAGGCAGAGCGGCATTGACTGCGAACAAACGTAGGCAATCCGGAATTGTTGCAGATCAAGTTGTTGCCAGAAGCCCAATCAAATAGTCTAGAACCAAAGCAGTCTGTTTTAAACACCCAAGTCACATGGTGCGAATTGACGTCGCCAAGTAATAGAACCTGAGATCGGCTACTCGACATGAGTTAGTCAAGGGGCCGAGTGTCACGCACACCAGACGGGAAATATGCATTAGCTACCGTAAAGGGCTGTTGACCTGGGACACTGAGGTCAACCGCAAGGATTTCACATTCATTGTCCGCATATTGAAAAGACACGCTGTCCTTAACGGGACAGCGTTAAGGAGCTACTATCGCAGAAAAGCCGGTGTTGTCGGCGTCTTTGGCCGTGAGTGAAAAATGGCGCATCTGGGTGGAAACCTTGATCCGCGCCGTAAGGCAAGTGATTTTAACGCAGTAGCGCTAAGGATTGATTGATTGATTGATGGATTGATTGATTGATGGATTGATTGATTGATGGATGGATTGATGGATTGATGAATGAATGGAATGATTGATTTATTGATAAATTGATTGATTACTTAATTTATCGATTGATTTATTGATCATTGATTGATTGTATGATTGATTGATTGATTGGCTGCCGGACTGATTTATTGTTCGATAGATTTTTCCTTCCCATACGGCGCGATCCGGGTGTCCAGCGAGAAATGTGAGACGGGTGTCATTTCCTTTCCGTCAAAGCAATTGTTTATTTCATTTTTCTTCCCTTACGGGAGGGCGCTGTGAGCGCGCGAAGCGAGTGGACATACAGCGCATCGTCTCCACCAACTTTTGGCTAGAGCCACGTTTCCTCCGCCGGAACCCCGTCAACACAGCCGCGTCTGTGTTCGCGAAGTCGACAGCTACCTGTGGACACCACTCACACACAGGTGGGGCAACATTTAGGCATTTTAGGGCCGATCCTCACTTGCGTTTCGTGGCGACGGCGCTAAGCCTAACGCCTACGCCGACGCTCGGCCGTGAGTGAGTCGCCCACCCGTGTCAAGATGGCTGCCCAAAAAGTACAACGCGGCTACGACCCGGACGCCATGGCCTGCTCCGAGGTTCCTTCAGCTCCAACGCCTGAGAGTCCGGATTCTGCGCCCATCGAGAATCCCAGGCTCTTCAAACTAGTGGAACGCCGCTCCAGCAAGCGGGACGCCGCCTCCAAGAAAGCGGACGCCACGTCGGCAGGCCGCTCAACACGGCACAGCGCTGCTGCGCGCGCTGCAGCGCTTCACGGAGGGGCCCAGTCTAAGACCGGACCCTCTTGGAAACCAAAGCCACTGCCGCGTCTTCATCCAGAAGACATCGTCATCATCCTGAAGCCCCGGGTGACCGTCGCTCTCAGGGATGTCTACCAACATGGCGAGCTGGGAGCAGCGTTCGCGGACTACCTGGGCGCCAAGGCCGCAGCATCCCTCAGCCTGCTCCCCACATGGGAGCAAAACCTGATCGTCGCAGGCACCAGAGAGCCGCACGTCGCGGACAAGCTTCTGTGGAATATTCAACTAACATCACCGAAGGGCCAGCTCTCCATGTACGGCCAGTTGAAACTCACTGGAGACGTGTGCCGCGGCGTCATCACCGTGGCCAAGCACGAGACCAGTGAGTCCCTCCAAAACAAGATCCAGTGGCGTGCTGGAGAGCTTGCCGATATCCGCAAGCTTGGCAAATCCGACGTCGCGTCGCTCACCTTCGTGGGAAAAGTGGTGCCGCGATATGTGCATTACAACTCTGAGGTGACCCTTGTGCGTCCGTACAAGAGAACCATTCCGGCCTGCGTGCGGTGCGGCACTGTGGGCCACCGAGCAGACACCTGCCCCTGCCCGGATGAAAAGTGCGGCCTGTGTGGCCAAACGGCGCCGACCGTCGACGGAGTCAAGGCGCAGCATGAATGCAGTCTGTCCTGTGCAGTCTGTGGGCAAGCCCACGCTACCAACTCCCGCGACTGCACGGGAAAATTCCGGCAGCTCAAGGTGCATGGCCCCAAGGCTAAGCGCCCAGAGGTGCCAAAAAACCAGCGACCTGGCAAGCAGCCAAGTCATTCAAAACCAGGTGCCGGTGGCGGAACGCCGCGTGGTGCTCACGGCACCGACCACAAGACATCGTCACCTTCTTCACCGTCGGTGAAACGAGCGCCCGGGAAGAAGACGGCGCCTCCACCGCCCAGCGGCAGAGACACTGGCCACTTCCCGGCCCTCAAGACAATTGGCGCTGCCGACGCCCGGGCATCAGCGCCTCAACACCACAAACAGGTGAGCAGCTGGGCTGAGATCGCCTCCTCTTCCTCCCGTCCCTCACCCTCCCCCGTAACCGTCTCCGCACTCGACGCGGAATAGAAAAAACAGATAGACGTGCTCCGGGCACAGAATGAGCTTTTGCTCAACAAAATTCAAAATTTAGAATCAAAATTGGCGTCCGCCGCACCGAGCCCGCAGAACTCGGACGCAATGGAGAGCGACGCGGAGATCTCGCCTGCCCTCGTGACAGCCATCTCTGCGATGGAGGAGCGCTTAACCTCTAAATTGCGATATATGATCGAGACCGCCATGGACCAGATCTTGACAAAGGTCAAATCTGCCGTCCCCGCGGTGGTCTCAAAACACATCTCGGACAACCCCCGCCTCCTCCGTCGGACGGGACCCGTTAGGGACGTATCCCGCCCTTCAAAATTCACCCGTCTGATTATTGATTCGGACAATGAGGACAACTGCCCCGCACCTTCCGTCATCCCCCCCTTGATGGCGCAAGTAGCTGGCTCTGAGGCAGCCAATCCCTCCTCCTCCCCCCCCAAGAATTTTAAATCATGGCGAGACACCTTAATCAAAGGAATTCCGCCATCTCCAATTCGGCCATGTCAACTTCAATAACACAGTGGAACTGTATAGGCTTTAAGGACCGCACTAAGCGGGCCAATTTCCGCCTCTACCTTGAAAATTTCGAGTCCTTACCAGCCGTGGTTGCCCTCCAAGAGCCTGGCCTGGGCGCCACAATTTCAAATTACACGACGTTCCAACAGGATCCCGCGTCTTGTCTTCTTGTCCACAAAGACTACACAGCAAATCTAGTGGATCTCGACCTCCCACTAGAGTACTCTTATGTAATGATGACCCTCCTACCAGTCCGCCGCAGGGACCCACCGTTGCATATACTCAACGTGTACTGCTCTCCCAAACTAAAGCGAGTGACTTTTGCGGACCTCTTTAGCCGCGCGCTAAGAGTAGCGGGCCGCGATCCCCTGCTTATTGTGGGCGACTTTAACGCTCCCAGTCAGCAATGGGGGTATCGCAAGGAGGAGTCACGCGGGCGTAAGCTGACGGAGCTTGTGTCCACGTTGGGCCTCACCCTCCACACGGACCCTGTCCACCCAACCCGGCTAGGAAATTCCGTGACACAGGATACGTGTCCGGACTTAACCTTCACTCGCAACATACAACACGCAGACTGGCTCAACACCGAGGAGACCCTCGGTAGCGACCACTGCATCATTAACACTACACTACGCACACGCCCCCTCAAGCGTCCCAGAACACAAGCCCATATCCCAGATTGGACGAAATTCAGGCAAAATTTAAACTCACTTGATAATACACCCATTTCCGCGCAAGGCTACACAGCATGGTCCCAACAGCTGCTGGCACACCTTTCCTCGCATGAAACACACATCCAGCTCTCAGAGGCGGTCACGGACGTGGATAACCACCTTCTACACCTCTGGGAAGCCCGTCGCAGCCTCGTCCGCCGTTGGCGACGCCAGAAACACAACAGAAAGCTTAAAGCTCGAATTGCCGAGCTTACCCAGAAAGCGGCAGAGTACGCGGCCCAACTCGCCGACTCCAACTGGGTAGATAGATGCAACACGGCCGCGCGACAAATGTCCAGCCGAAACACTTGGCGTCTCTTTCGAGCCCTACTCGACCCAACCCAAACACGAACCGAAACACAAAAACATTTGCAGCGAGCCATGCACCATTTTCCTGGCAACACGACTCAACTGGCACAGAAACTTCGGGACCAGTATCTGTGTACAGCCCAAGACCCCCGTGCATCTGCGTACTCTTATGCAGGCAGAGAGAACACGGAGCTGGATCAACCTTTCCAGCTCCATGATCTGCGGGCGGCTCTCGCCAAAATGAAACGGGGCACTGCGCCAGGACGGGATAAGGTCACCGTCAAGCTTTTGACGAACCTGCCCGACTTGGCATACCAGTCCCTCCTGGAATACGTCAATGCGATTTGGCGCGGGGACACCCCCCTGCCAATCGAATGGAAAACGGCTTTGGTGACTTTTATTCCTAAAGCTGGCAAACCAATTGACACAGATAACCTCCGCCCCATCTCTCTCACCTCATGTGTGGGCAAACTAATGGAGACGATGGTGCGGGATCGGTTATCTACATATCTTGAACACAAACAAGTCTTTGCGAGCACCATGTTCGGATTCCGCCCAAACAGATCCGCACAGGATGTCCTCCTGCAACTCAATCAGGAAGTCCTTGACCCCCTCGAATGCCCCCATAATGACCGGGTAGTACTCGCCCTGGATCTTAAAGGGGCATTTGACAATGTAACACATGAGATCATACTCACTAACCTAAGTCACACCGATTGTGGCCTCAACACATTCCAATACATAAGCCAATTTTTAATGGATCGTCAATCCTACATTCGAATTCAAGATAGAGACCATGGTCCTTACCTACTCGGCACGCGGGGAACCCCTCATGGCGCGGTACTTTCCCCGCTGCTCTTTAATCTGGCCATGATGCACCTGCCGGTCCAGATGAGTGGTGTCGCCGGCGTGCAGCACGCCCTGTACGCCGATGACATCACTCTGTGGGCCACACAGGGCAGCACAGAAGACATTGAAACCAGCCTGCAAACAGCGGCGACGATAGTAGACCGCTACGCCCGCCGCTGCGGTCTTCAATGTTCCCCTCAAAAATCGGAATTTGTGCACCTCCGCCCCTCACAGCAGTGCACAACTAAAATATCTCTCTCTCTTGAGAGCGGTCCCATACGCGAAAGTGATGAGATACGGGTACTCGGACTCTACATCCACAAACACAGGCGGCCAGACACTACATTGGCCAAACTCCGTAAGGTGGGGGACCAGGTGGGCCGCATGGTCCGCCGGGTTTCCAACAAACGCGGAGGGTTACGAAGTAAGGATGCCTTGCGGCTGGCAAACGCCTTCGTAACTAGTCGAATTCTCTATTCGACTCCTTATCTCCACCTACGGAAACAAGAGGAGGACGCCCTTGAGGTCATCCTTCGCAAAATTGTTAAACGTGCCCTTGACCTCCCCATCACTGCTTCAAACAGCCGGCTTATGGCTCTTGGGGTGGTGAACACTTTCCAAAAGCTCCGGGAGGCGCACCTTACAAACCAGTACACGCGCCTGTCGCTAACGGAGTCGGGTCGCCGCCTTCTTGCTCGACTCCATATCCAACACACCCCTCCAATGGAAGACAGGTTTCGCATCCCGGAACTGTGGAGACGTGCCCTCCACGTGCGGCCTCTTCCAGCAAACATGTCACACGAAGACCATAATGGTCGGCGCCTGGCACGAGCGGAAGCGCTAGCCCGATATTATGGCAACAAAACAGGTGTCTACTACGTGGACGCCTCCGGCCCTCACCACGGGGTATGGTACACGGCCGCGGTAGTTCACAACAGCAACACAGTCACCGGCCTAACTTTCAGAGCCCGCAGTGTAACACAAGCAGAAGAGGTCGCGATTGCTCTCGCGGCCTCACATTCCAATTCAAAATACATAATCACCGACTCGCGAGGGGCCTGTCGGAACGTCGAACAAGGCTGCACTCCCTTCCTAGCCTATCGAATATACCAAAATTGCATACGGGATACGGACCCCGCACACCGTTACCTCATATGGGCCCCTGCTCATCAGGGGTTGGCAGGAAACGAGGCAGCAGACGCAGCCGCCCGCGCGCTCTCTCACCGGGCTGTTTTCTCCTCCCCATCCGATCAGGAACCCGATTTTAATCCGGTCTATACATTCAAAGATATTACAACATATTATCAAAATTGTCATCGCCTTTACCCTAGTCCATGTAAAGGCCTGAAGAAAGCGGATGAGCGGCTCCTTCTCCGCCTTCTCACCAATACATTGCTGTGCCCGGCAGCGCTAAAACATTTTGACCCCTCCTTTAGTGGCAGCTGCCCACACTGTAGTGCAGTGTCCTCTGACACCTATCACATGGTTTGGGCCTGCCCCTCCAACCCCGCTATTCCCCCCATCCCCAACCGAACCCGGGAGGACTGGGAGGCGACCCTGCTCGGCTGCCACGACTTACAGGCCCAACAAGCCTTAGTCGGGCGCGCCCGGGCGGCGGCAACCGCCACTGGGGTCCCATACTAGGGACCTCCACCTAGTGCTTGTACGGATCGGTCCCTTACGGGCTGATCCAAACATACCTCCTATTCATCCGTAATAAATGTTTTCACCACCACCACCACCACCAGTGCAGCCGCCGCTCGAATAGGCTGCCGCGGGACCCGAGGACAATTCGTGCGCGGCGTCTGCAAGAAGCTGTTCGCGCTCAAGAGCGACCGGGACGAGCCCCTCCGCCTAGAAAAAGCCCGCCGGCGTCGATTTAAATATGCGTGATGTCCCAGTGGAGAAAAGGTCAGCTCTCCAGAGTGTAGTGATTCGATACCACGCCAGAGTTTGCTTTTTACAGTAGCGCCTGGAGTGAGCGGCGTGGTTGGAATAAAAATATTCACATCTGTGTATGTTCAGAGCATCCTTTAGAGCGATAGCTTGTGACTCCTCGGAAAAATACAGCGTCCCAATTAGCACCTTCGTAGCCCTGCGCTTGAAGCTTTGCATGCATGAAACGAACTTCTGTTGTGACAAACCAGGTGCGTGATAAAAATTGGCAGTGGCTGAGCTCGGCTATGCCGGGATATACGTAGCTATAGGTACGTTTCACTGTCTGAGCTTGTTTTTGGGTAACTAGAATGATGTGATCAGTAACACGGCGGGCCTTGAAATCTACTTCTGTTGGTTCCCGTTGACTGACGCCTTCCATAGGCTCCATCTGGGCGGCTATGCTCCTTCTATTCCGCTCGGCAGTCTGGCATCAACGGCAGAACATCAAGGAACGGTGGCCGGCCTATTTACCGAGTGAACGGACGCTTGCTCGGTGGACGTGAAGGATCTTCACTCTTATCTTTGGCAGTTTTCCGAGGGCCGAAAGCCGCGGACAGCCGTCTTCTTTCGTCGGTGAGGCCGTTCCACGTGTGGGGATATTGGCCAGGTTTTTTGTTGGTTTTGGTGCTGTTCGGATAGTTAGGGGCAATGTCCCCTTAGGCCTAACGGCATGTCGTTAGCTTCCACGGGTGGGAGTCCGGCTCACTGGTTCGCCAGTCTGCCGGCCCAAAGTTTGCCCTTAGATGCTTTCAGTAAAAATGGTGTCACGGACATCCCAGCGGCGATTGTACCAGTTGGAGACGGGGAAATTAAACTGAAAAATTCTAAATTGAATCAGGAACAGCTGAAGGCTGTCACCAGCCGCCACTTATAAATCTCCGAAGTGCGCCCTTTCGGCCATAGAGGCATATTGTGCCAATCCTCGGATGTGCGGTGCGTGTCAGAGTTGCTACAAAGCACATCCTTCGCGTCATTACCAGTAAACCCCTTCATATCAGAACAACTTGCATGTTCGAAAGGAATCATCAGCGGCGTGGACCCATCGGCGTCTCCGCAGGAACTACTTGATGACCTTCAGGACGCCGGCGTTGGCGTGATGTCAGTTTACCGCTGCACCAGGGATGCTAATGGCTCACGTGTACCGACAGAGTCGGTGACCGCTACATTTGCAGGAGCTTCGTGCCCTTCTGAGCTAAAGGTTTGGCCCATTGTGTACAGCGTCGACCCGTTACCTCCTCGCCCATTGCAATGCAGGAATTGCTGGCGATTTGTCCACAGGAGTAAAGCTTGCAAATCTGCGACGCGTTGCCGAGTATGCGGGGAAAACCATTCCGCAGACCTGTGTGCATATGAAGTACCCATTTGTACTCTATGTGGCGGCAATCATCCGGCTGATGATGCTGGCTGTCCCAAGCGTTCAGAAGAACAGAATGTTCTGCACATTATTCAGCAGAAAAGGTGTTCTAGGGCAGATGCTTATGCACAACTAGACCGTAAGAAGCACTCTTATGCGGGCATGGCACGATCATCCGGTTCTGAGGCAGAAGCGTTGCGAACGAAGTCCGTGGTGTTAGTGGTCTAGAAGGCACTTACAGGTGTTGTGGACCGTATGCTGACCACATTCACTGAAGCTCTGTCCCAGGTTATTACGAATCAGGTTGCGCATCCAACTGTTGCCATTCCGGTTCCATCAACCAGTTCTCATAGCCTCTCTGGTGTCTCCCCCATGGCTTCTATGCCTGCTGAATCCTCGTCTGTGCCCGTACGTGGTACCGGGGATACCAGCACTTCCACAGCTTGCTCTACGGACGTAGAGATGGGGAACCCTTCACAGAAGCGTCGTGCTGCTTCTTCTCCTTCGAAGTCCGCCCTCCCAAGCAAGAAAGGTTCCTACAAAATTCCACATAAAGCTGATTTGTTACAGGAGGCTGTCATGGCCTCTCTGCTTTTACAATAACAATGGCGGGGTTAAAAGTACTACAGTGGAATTGCCGTTCAGTGGTATCTTCTTTTCACGATTTACATCACCTTGTCTCACAATTAGACCCCGACATAATTTTACTTCGGGAAACTTGGCTTACTTCTATTAGGTCATTCTCTCTCAAAAATTTCCGGGTATTCCGAGCCGATCGCAATTACGGTAGGGGTGGAGGCTTGTTAACATTAATTTCTACTAAATTTGTTCATCGAGCGCAGATAACGCACCAAATTCAAACACCTGACTGCGAATTGTTGGCTGTTGATATCGCAATTTCACAGTGTGATCCCGTTACCGATGCTAATGTTCACTTTCCTTTAGGTGTCCACAGCACAGATCATTTAAATGCTCTTTTGCGTTCTCACAATATAGTGGTGTTTGCTGGAGATTTCAATTCTAATCACGTAATTTGGGGTTTTCGTACTGAAGCATGTGGGCAGCTTCCTTAGTCATGGATGTCGGCAAGGAGCGTGCGTTGCTGTAACAGTCCAGGAGTAACTTTCCTGCGTTCGGACTCTCAGTCTGTCATTGACCTTACACTCGCTGTGAACGGGGCACATGTTTCTTCGTGGTCTACAGTGGACTGTGGTACTTCCAGTGAACACTTTCCGATATCTTTTACAATAGCAGCTTCTCCCTCAAGGACGGCTGCGTCTCCACAAAAATTCGTAAACCACACGATTTTCAAAAAACTCGTACAGTCCTCTTTCTCCTCCATTGCGTCCTTGGATAACTTGGATCGCGCTAACCGAATTCTCGGTTCTGTGTTAGAGGCCTCCGAGCGTTCCGTGTTCACGGTGCAGTCTACAGTCAAGAACAAACAGCCCTCCCTATGGTGGAATGATGACTGTGAGAGAGCATATCGCCTAAGGAAAGCTGCTTGGAAAACCCTCTCTCATAACCACTTCCCGCGGAATGGGATAAATTACAAATTTCCAGCGGCTTCATTTAAAAGGACTATTGGTCAAGCGAAGGAGGATTGCAACGAGAATTTGAACAGTTATCTATCCAGCCCTAATAACCGCAAAGCTTTGTGCCGATTCATGGAACGCACCCATACAACTCCGACCTCTCAGGTCACACAGTCCGTAGTCTTATCACCAGAGGAGGCAAAAGATCAACTTGACCAGATAGCACAAGGCCTTGCTCTGCGCTTTCAGGCGCGGTTGGCGGTTCCATTCGTACTACCCCCTCCTCGCGCAGACTTCACTGCGGTTACACCCTCTGAATTATTTTCAATTGTTTCTTGCCTCAAACCTGCAGCTCCCGGATGCGATGGGATCTCTTTGGTATGTTGAAATCTCTTGTGCAAGAATTTACCTCGGATGTTTTGCATATGGTTAATGTCTCTCTGGAGAAATCTTGGCTCGTTCCTGAATGGAAAATTGCGAAAATAATCTTACTTCTTAAGGATCCCAAAAAGGGGTTAGAAATTGACAACATTCGACCCATTTCCCTCTTGTCTAATTTAGTTAAAGCTTTTGAACGAATTGTGCACGCCCGTCTAACAGATCATGTTCTAGCGGTACAAGCCTTCAGTGCTTCTCAGATAGGGTTTCGTCGAGGGTGCTCGATTTGGACCACACACTTGGATTTGGAAAGTAGAATTAGGATGGCAATGGAGAAGAAAGAGGTCGCGGCTTTAGTCACCTTGGATATTGCTAAAGCGTATGACAGTGTAGAACATTCGATTTTATTGAACAAGCTGGACGAAATTCGGCCGCCTTTTTATATTCTTGCATGGTTTCCGGAATTCCTAAAAGAAAGGCGGTTCTTTTGTTCGGACGGTTCTTTTACTTCCGAGACTTTTTCACAGACTAGAGGTGTGCCGCAGGGCTCCGTACTGTCTCCGTTACTTTTTAACATACTGGTGCGAGATATACCTCTTCAGGGTGACGTCAAGGTGTATGTATATGCGGACGACATCGCCTTTTTCGCTTCTTCTAGAGACATATACTCACTTTACCAGCTTTTTCAGACCTACCTCAATGCACTGGAAGTATGGCTGGGCAAGTTACACTTAACTCTAAACGTGAACAAATCTTCAGTTCTCATTTTTCCTCCAGCGTCCCCTTTTTGTATACGTCTACAGTATGGTGGCGCCCAAATCCCGCAAGTGCAGTCCTTAAAGTGCCCCGCCGCGGTGGCTCAGTGGTTAGCGCGCTCGACTACTGACCCGGAGTTCCCAGGTTCGAACCCGACCGCGGCGGCTGCGTCTTTATGGAGGAAAAACGCTAAGGCGCCCGTGTGCTGGGCGATGTCAGTGCACGTTAAAGATCCCCAGGTGGCCGAAATTATTCCGGAGCCCTCCACTACGGCGCCCCTTTCTTCCTTTCTTCTTTCACTCCCTCCTTTATTCCTTCCCTTACGGCGTGGTTCAGGTGTCCAACGACATATATGAGACAGATACTGCGCCATTTCCTTTCCCCAAAAACCAATTAAAAAAAAGTCCTTAAAGTATCTAGGCGTCATTTAGGACCCTCAGCTCGACTGGCGACGTCATATCAAAAGTATAGCCTTAAATGGTGAGGGAGCTCTCGGTCGCCTTATACGAATCAGCAATAGGAAATTTGGTATGCGCAGAGACACTCTCTTATTTCTCTACAAAACTTACGTTAGACCAATTTTGGAGTTCGGTTGCGTTCTGTTCTCCGGTTGCCCTAGACATAAAATTCAACCGCTGATTCTTTTGGAGTGACGTGCTCTACGCCTATGCCTGGGTCTACCAAAATCAGTGGCCAATTGTGTCCTCTTTCTGGAAGCTCGCATACGGGACTTGAACTCACGCTTCCAATTTCTCACAGTGCGCACTTTCCTACGGGGACTTGCGCCAATGCCTGGAGTGGCCCCTCCAATTTCTCTGACAACCCCAGCATTCTTTCTAGATAAACATTGCCCGATCTACAAACTGCCTCAATTTGTGTTCACAGAGCACCTTTTGTCCAAAATTGCAGTCACGCTTAGGTCTGTGCAATGCGTCAGCGATTTGCAGGCTGCCCCAACTGTTTTCTTTGACGATGTGATGCCGCTTTATGCAAAGTAATTACCTGCCAACATGCTAAATGGTCTCCTGGAGGGCTATCTATTGCAGTATCCGAGCCCTGCTGCAATTTTTACGGATGCCTCTCAACAAGCCGAACAGGCAGCAGTAGGTGTTTATTCACAAACACTAGATTTGCGTTACTCTCTCCGGATCCCTGATTATACTCCAATTTACACTGCTGAATTCCTCGCTATCGGTTTGGCCCTTCAAAGCGTTCCCAGCAATATTGATCAAGTCATCTTTCTCTCGGACTGCCGCTCGGTCTTGGCTGCGCTGGAAAGCTAGCAAAATACTCTCCTTTACCGATCCCTACTGTACTTCGTGCCACGTCATGTCATAGAGGTGCGTTTTCAGTGGATACCAGGACACTGTGGCATTTCTTCAATTTCTATGGCCGATTTCCTAGCGAAATCTGCCATCAATGGCCCTGTTGCCCAAGGCGTTCCAAACCTCATACTTCTGACCACGTCCCGGTATGAACGCTTCCAAATTCCCCATTACCTGAGCCATGCACTCATCCTTGGTATAGCGGATTCCGAACATTTGAAACTCCCATGGAATATGCGTTACTGTACATCAAGGCAATGTGATGTTTCTATGACCCGGCTGCGTTGTAGGATACCTCGCCTTAATCTATACTTATGCCGTTCGGGGTTCTCGCCGTCGAATCTATGTGCGTCATGCGGGGACGTTGAATCCATAGATCATTTCATCCTCTACTGCCGGCGGTTTGCACGGCAGAGAATTCAGTTTTTGGTAAATCCGGAGTTCCCGGGTTCGAAACCGACCGCGGCGGCTGCGTTTTTATGGAGGAAAAACGCTAAGGCGCCCGTGTGCTGTGCGATGTCAGTGCACGTTAAAGATCCCCAGGTGGTCGAAACTATTCCGGAGCCCTCCACTACGGCACCTCTCTCGTCCTTTCTTCTTTCACTCCCTCCTTTACCCTTCCCTTACGGCGCAGTTCAGTTGTCCAACGAGGGGATTCTATGGGACGGACGCTGAGCGGACGTATTCCGCATGAGCTCTCGCCTTGAGACCGTTTTTCGGTGGAACGCGCTGTGCCTTGGTCTTGCTTTTTGTGGAATCGTCTGCAGGAAGTTGCCCTGTACCTGTGGACACCATATTTTGGCAAGTGTTCCCCCTTTTAGGGGTTTTCTTCACGATTTGTACTCGACCACGGTGCGGCAAAATTAGGCCTAATCTATAGGCCGAGCCGACGCCTACGGCGCCGGGCTCCAGGGCCGTGCCTTGTGGTAGTGGGCCTTTGCGAGGCTAAAGATGATGGAGTACTCCGTTGAGGTAGAATCTATAACGCCCGAAGAATTCGAGGCGGGAGAATGGGCCTGAGTTTTGAAGGCGCAAGACCGCTTCAAGAAGACTGTGTACGGGGACCACACCGAGAGTAGGAATACCGAGAAACAGGCGGGCAGCGACGGGCGCCAGACGCACGGAGCAGCCCAAGTCAAGCGGGGGAAAGCGCCGGTGTGGAAGAAACGGGGACCGTTTCTTCAGATGCCAGCCAAGGATTTCAAGGTTGTGTGCCGGCCCATGAATTGGGACTTGAGCATAGTGACGCCGAGGGAGCTCGGATATGCCCTGAGAGCGGCAGCGAAGCTGACGAACGCGACTGCGGTGGAAGAAGACCTGGTGCGGGTCAATGAGAGAAACAACACGATGACGGTGAGCACGCCGTGTATGAATCGTAGTCGGGCATATGCGAATGTCAAGACGCTCAAGCTGGGCGGTCGTGACCTTGCGGTTTCGGCGTACGTGGCGGCGCCGGAGAATTCTGTGCGCGGAGTAATTTACAATGCGTACAACGGATGCCCACTGGCAGAAATTCGCGCAGGATTCTTGAAGAGGAATGAAGACATGGAAATTTTGGATGCCAGACCTTTTGGCAAGTCAAAGGCGATTCAGATCACGTTCGGGGGGAAGCGCGTTCCCCGGCAAGTCATCTATTGGAACTGTCTGTACGCTGTGATCCCATATAGAGAGTTAGTCGAGACCTGCTATAACTGCAGACGAGTGGGACATCGGGCGGACGTTTGCTATCGTCCGAAGACTAATTTGTGTCGCCGCTGCGGGAAAGAACATCCTGCACCACCGGAGGGAGAGTCGCTGACCTGCACGCCGGACTGCATCGTGTGTCATGGGGCGCACAGCATGGGAAGTCGGAACTGCAAGTTTCGCCTAGCCCGTCAGCAGCCGAGGGGTCTGCAGCAGAGCAACGAGGACAAGAGCCAAACGGGCAAGGAGGAGCGGCGTTCGAGGCCCAGGAAGCGGTCATCTAGCGGTGCGAGAGGCGATAGCAAGAGCAGGGACCGGTCAGCTTCCTTCCCGCCACTGCCCGGACCCGAGCCTGGCAAAGTAGGAGGGCAAGGTTCCGGTCATGGAAGAAGCCCAAGTACCACGAGGAAAAAGGTGAGCTGGCCCAACGCGGGCTCCCAAAATGAGACTGCTCGAGAAAAGGAGCTACAAAGGCAGGTGCTGCAGCAAGCCGAAACTATCAAAAAGATGGAAGCTAGGATAGCAGAGATGGAACGCGCGCTTAAAACCGGCAGAGTAGACAGGGTACAGACGCCGTTGGCCCAAGCCCCACAGCAAGCGGCGCAGGCGAACGCTTCTCGCGTGGACCATAACACAGCTATGGAAGTGAAGAAAGTGGAGAATCGGGGGACGGTCAAAAGGCCACCTCCGGCAGATGAGGGAGCTCGTGCAAAGAGAGTAGCAGAAACTTCGGCGGCGGACACGCCGCAGCCAGTATTTACAGTCACTTGTCTTAAGAGAGACATGCTTACCCTTGCGGAGAGAGTAGGAAAACTGGAAAAAAGACAGGATAGGCTGGATCGCCGGGTCGACAGGATAGAAGCTAGACTAGGCAACATTGAGGAGCGTCTTGACGCCTTCACCAATGACATGCGGGGTTTCCAGACCCAGGTAATGGACATGTTTAAACAGCTAAATGCTATGCTAGAGGTTAGATTGCCTCCCGTAGTCGGCAAAGAACCGATGTTAGTGAACCTAGGGCTTCACCATGGCCCCTCGCCAGCAAATTGAGGTTTGGCAGTGGAACTGCAGGGGCTTCCGTCGCAAGCGGGGGAACCTGCAGTTGCACATACAAAATCTGGATAGTAAGCCGGACATTATAGCTTTGCAGGAGGCTAGCGGCTCGGTGAAATTACCAGGATTTAAGACATTTACGCCACCAGAAATTGATCGAGGGGGCGTATTGAGCGTCTTCACGGCCGTGTTAGTCCATCGCAACACCACAGTGATTCAGCATACCATAGATAGCAGCAGGGAGGACTACGTCCTGCTGGAGATTTTGCCCAAAAGAAAGGACGATAAGAGTCTATTTGTTCTTAATGTATACTCTTCTCCAAAAGATAAGGGGGTGGGCCTGCCAGACCTTCTGATAAAGACGCAACGGCTAGCGGTTAGGTCTCAACTCATCGTGGTGGGAGATTTCAATGCGCCTCATCCGGAGTGGGGCTACATCCGAGCCAGCCCGAAGGGAAATAAGCTTTGGCAGGTTGCCCAGGACCTGCGATGGACGATCTTAAACAACCCGCTAGATCATACCAGGATAGGCAACAGCGTAAGCATAGACACCTCTCCAGACCTCACATTTGTGAATGGTATCAGGGATGCACAGTGGGTATACACGGGACAGCCGCTGGGAAGTGATCACTATATCCTTTCCACGATATTTAGTGCTGCTAAGCACAAAGACACGGTGAAAGGAACTCGAGTGACGGACTGGGACCGATTTCGGCAATACAGGAATGACATAGTGAACGGGGAAATCGAGGACTTAGGAGCCTGGATTGACACGCTCAAGCAGGCAGTGAAGAGTACCACAGAAGAGCTTCCGACGGAGGGGGAGGACTTTACGGCTGACTCTAGATTGTTACACATGTGGGAAGCACATGCGAGTCTCCTTCGGAGGTGGAGGAAACAAAGGCATAATGGTGTCCTCCGGAGGAAAATGGCCAAGCTAGAACGACAAATCGAAGCCTACACATTGGAGTTGCAGTGTAAACAGTGGGGGCAGATTTGTGACCGGATGAATGGGCAATTCGGATGCAAAAAAACATGGCAGTTGTTGAGGCACCTTTTAGACCCGGCCGCAACCAAATCTGCGCAAAAGGGGCAAATGGCTAGGCTAGTGCATCGGTATCAAGGCACGATTGGGGAATTCATACATGAACTCCGAAGTCGTTACATAAACGGAGAGGCGGGCGGTTGCTTGCCGGATTACTCGGGAGAGGAAAACCTTGAATTGGATGCAGACTTTACGGTGGCGGAAGTGGAGTTTGCAATGGGCCAGCTTCGTACCACGTCAGCAGCGGGTCCGGACGGGGTTACTAATAAAATGCTGCGGAACCTGGATTTCAAGTCAGTGGGGGCACTCACGAATTTGATGAATAAATATTGGGCGGCCGGGGAGATTCCGCCAGAGTGGAAACATGCTAGGATTACATTTATTCCTAAACCAGGGAAGAAGCTCTGCATTGAGAATCTGCGTCCCATCTCGCTAACGTCGTGCTTGGCCAAATTGATGGAGCACGTGGTCTTGAACAGGCTTCAGGTTATGTAGAGGACAATGAGTTGATACCTGAAACAATGATTGGCTTCAGGGCTAATTTATCGACGCAGGACGTCATGTTACACATCAAAAAAGACGTGGTTGATCCTGGGTACGGCACGGGCACCAAGGCTATCTTGGGGCTCGACCTCACTAAGGCCTTTGACAATGTTACCCATGAGGCAATATTGAGGAACCTATCAGACATAGGACCGGGGGGTAGAACCTTCCGGTACATCAGATCGTTTCTGGAGGGTACGACTGCGGAGATTGTAGTCGGAGAAATGAAATCGGATCCCTTCCCATTGGGGGGCAGGGGGACACCGCAAGGGTCGGTATTATCGCCCTTCCTATTTAATCTCGCCTTGATCAAGATACCACCCAGGCTGCAAGGGATATCGGGACTTAATCATACATTTTATGCGGATGAGATTACTCTATGGGTAACAAGAGGCAGTGACGCACAGTTGGAAGAAACTCTACAACAGGCGGTGGATATTGTGGAGGAGCTAGCAGGGGAAGCAGGACTCTCGTGCTCTCAGCCCAAGTCCGAGCTTTTTGTTCTGAGGGATAAACCAAGAGGGATACATGCGAGGCACTATACGCCGCCACCACCTTTAGAGGTGAAAGTGGGGGGAGTACCGGTCCCTGAGGTCCAAACGATCAGGATCCTGGGTATGTATCTGCAGACTAACAGGAAGAATAGCGAGTCCTTGCAAAGGCTTAAAAATACGGTCAATGCTACCGTGCGGCTAATCAGGAGAATCGCCAATCGTAAGAGAGGTGTTAAGGAAAAAGACTTGTGTAAGCTAGTGCAGGCATTTGTGCTCAGTAGAATAGTGTATGCGACGCCTTATTTGAAGTTGGACGCGGCGGAAAAAGGAAAGGTGGAGGCTATGATTAGGCAGGCGTATAAAGCGGCCCTTGGGTTGCCTCAAAATGCGTCTACCGAAAGGCTGCTGGGATTAGGGGTGCACAACACCCTAGAAGAACTACGGGAGGCGCACTTGGTGATGCAGCTCGGTAGGCTTTCAAAAACAAAAGCAGGAAGGGACATATTGGAAAGGATCGGCATTGGAGTTGACGTTCCAGCCGGTGACACGAAAATTCAGATGAGGCGGGAAATTCACAAGGGCTTGAACATAAACCCTTTACCCAAGAACATGCATCCAATACATCATGAGGACCGCAGGAAGGCAAGAGCCAAAGCTTTACATGCTAAGTACGGGAAGTACAACGGGGCAGTCTATGTAGATGTCGCCGAGTATAAGGACAAGGATGCATTTGCAATTGCGGTGGTGGACGGGCGAGGACGCTTGATCGCCTCTGGATCAGTCAAAACCCGCTCCCCAGAAACTGCTGAGGAAGCGGCGATAGCACTAGCTATGACTAGTAGTAATGCTGACCTGATCTTCAGCGATTCAAAAACAGCCATCCGAAATTTGGCGAGGGGCAGAATATCTGTCACAGCGGCGCGGTTGCTGAATCGGGCCACGGAGCGAGGGATTACGGAGACGGAAATTGTCTGGGTACCTGCACACTCTGGGAACCCTGGGAACGAGACGGCTCACATGAATGCTCGAGGTTTCGTCAGCCGAGTAGGTGAGCTGGACGTCCCGGGAAGGTCCACGAGAGATAAGCTGGTATCCTTTCATGACATTACTAATCATTTCAGACTTGAGCGGAGGATTTACCCACCCCCGGACAAGCAATTGGTGAAGGCGCAGGAATGCGTCTGGCGACGATTGCAGACTAGATGTTTCTTCAACCCATACGTATTGAGCAAAATCTACCCGGACATTCAGCCGGAGTGCTAATGGTGTCACGAATTGGCAACCTATGACCACATATTATGGAGCTGTAGCATAGCACCGCCACCGGCGGACATTATGCGTGATCCTTCCCTCGAGCAGTGGGAGACCGTGTTGGCCAGCTCAGACCCGGTCGTCCAGACCAGGGCCGTGGAGTGGGCCACCCAGGTCGCCGTCAGCCATGGGTTGATGGCCATCTGACACGGAATCGTCCACACATGCTCTCTGACGAAAATAAAGTTTTTCCATCCATCCATCCATCAGGTGTCCAACGATATATGAGACTGATACTGCGCCATTTTCTTTCCCCCAAAAACCAATTATATTAAATCCGCTCGCTCAAATAGGACTGCCGTTTACTCTTCCCGTCCTCCTGTCATACGGTGCAACTGTCAAAGGGCATGCCATTTGGCAAGTGTGCCAACTTCTCCACAAGTATATCAGTGCAACCGGGAGATTTTTGTGTTAATTTCTAGCTATATATTTTTTTTTAAATTTCCTTCTCTCAAAATTATTTGCTTTCTTATCAATCCTCAAAATTAGTAATTCTACTCGTACAGCTTTGTTCCTTGATTTACAACTCGATTTCCTCATGCTCAATCAAATTAAGGATTTCCTTTTCACTCACAATCATCTTAACTGATAAGCCGGTTGAGATTCACTTGGATTAGACATTCCCTGTTTGGACCTGCACCAAACCCTGGCCAATCCCCCACCGTGGGTATGTGCTATCATCTTTTCAGGCAACAACAACAACAAAGGGAACGTACGAAGTCGTGCCGCCGTGATGTAAGCACTGGTTGAAAGGGGGTCAACAATCGGTCCACTCAGGACTGCTTTCGCTAAAGCATCAGCTGAATCATTTAATATAAGACCCCTGTGCCCAGGAACCCAAAAAAACTAATTGATTTGGCATGTCGAGGGATAAGAAATTTTAGTATTCGAAGGGGCTGCGATTCAGTAGACGCAGACAGGGAAGTGCATATGGATAATGGGTTCGTGGTTATTATTACCGCGGATAAAGAGTTGGATACCTTGCGCAGAGCTAGAACCACTGCTAGAAACTCGGCCACATAAATGGGTGTAAAATCTTGAAGACGGAGAGGAAAAGACCATTCAAGGGACTGGGAGTAAATGCCTACACCTGCATTTTCTTCACACACCGAGGCATTAGTCGCAATTGCAACGTGTGAGCAGAAGGTCAACGAGTAGTCTTGCAACATGTTGTTTAACGATGAGGAAGGCAGTAATTTGGCATCACGCGGATAAATATCATCGTAGATGATGGTCACAATTGAGGGGATGGACCGAACCGGAACAATTTCGAATATTCGCACTCCCTCCACTACGGCTCCCCATTCCCTCTTCTTGCAGTCTCACCTCACTCCCTTTCCGTTGTTGTCGTTGTTGTTGTTGCCTGAAAAGATGATGACACATACCCACGGTGGGGGATTGGCCAGTGTTTGGTGCAGGTCCAAACAGGGAATGTCTAATCCAAGTGAATCTCAAACGGCTTATCAATTAAGATCATTGTGAGTGAAAGGGAACTCCTTAATTTGATTGAGCATGAGGAAATCGAGTTGTAAATCAAGGAAACAAAGCTGTGCGAGTAGAATTACTAATGTGAGTATGGATAAGGAAACTAATAATTTTGAGAGAAGGAAATTAAAAAATAAAAAAAATCGAAAAATAACACAAAACTCTCCCGGTTGCACAGATATGCTTGTGGAGTAGTTGGCACACTTGCCAAATGGCATGCCCTTTGGCGGTTGCACCGAATGAGAGGAGGACGGGAAGAGTAAATGGCAGTCCTAATTGAGCGAGCGGATTTACCAAAAACTGAATTCTCTGCCGTGCAAACCGCCGGCAGTAGAGGATGAAATGATCTATGGATTCAACGTCCCCGCATTGACGCACATAGATTCGACGGCGTGAACCCCGAACGGCATAAGTATAGATTAAGGCGAGGTATCCTACAACGCAGCAGTGCCATAGAAACCTCACATTGTCTTGATGTACAGTAACGTATATTCCATGGGAATTTCAAATGTTCGAAATCCGCTGTACCAAGGATGGGCTCATGGCTCAGGTAATGGTGAATTTGGAAGCGTTCATACCGGGACGTGGTCAGAAGTATGAGGTTTGGAACGCCCTGGGAAACAGGACCATTGATGGCAGATTTCGCTAGGAAATCGGCCATAGAATTTAAAGAAATGCCACAATGTCCTGGTATCCACTGAAAACGCACCTCTAAGACATGACGTGGCACGAATTACAGTAGGGATCGGTAAAGGAGAGTATTTTGCTAGCTTTCTAGTGCAGCCAAGACTGAGCGGCAGTCCGAGAGAAAGATGACTTGATCAATATTGCTGGGAACGTTTTGAAGGGCCAAACCGATACCGAGGAATTCAGCAGTGTAAATTGGAGTATAATCAGGGATCCAGAGTGAATAACTCCAATCTAGTGTGTGGGAATAAATACCTACAGCTGCCTTTTCGCCAGTCAAGGAACTGGGAGTAAATGCCTACACCTGGCTTTTCTTCACACACCGAGGCATTAGTCGCAATTGCAGCATGTGAGCAGAAGGTCAACGAGTAGCCTTGCAACATATTGTTTAACAATGAGAAAGGCAGTAATTTGGCATTACGCGGATAAATATCATCGTAGATGACGGTCACAATTAAGGGGATGTACCGCACCAGAACAATATCGAATATTCGCACTCCCTCCACTACGGTTCCTCATTCTCTCTTCTTTCAGTCCCACCTCCCTCCCTTTCCGTACAGCGTGTTTCGGGTGTCTAGAGAGACGTGACACAATAACCGCGCCATTTCCTTTCCTCAAAAAACTAATTTTATTGATATTTTTGTTAACAAAAGAGGTTATTATAGGCATTACATGAATGTTTTCTTTTTTTAGCTTTGTCTCTACAATTTAAGATTCATGAACAACTGTGCACTTAATCAACATCTTAACCAACAAAGTGCCCCCTGAATTTTTTAGTACCACCATTTCTTGTCTTTTGGCCATTTATTTTGATATGTGTAACTTCCTCTTGTCATTCACTACGCATTTGGCTGAGTTTCAAATGCCTATAACACTGGCGGCTGATCTTAGCCGGTGTTCAATGCTAAAACACTTGTTCACATTTTTCCATGGTTGAATAATGCTGAGAACTTAACATCATATTCTGGGCCAGAACTGCCGTGACACATCCGCTCTAATAAAAGCGTTAGAACTTTAAGAACAGTTTTATAGCGACAGCTCCTCTGCTCTAAAATGACCTTCAATGCCTCACAAAGTCGAACCGAACATAACTGCGTGGTGTTATGTCCCTAACTTTGGTAGTATGAAAATGCGATTATATGATTATGACCATCGCGAACCTGACCTCGGCCTACGTCCTTGACATGCGATTTGAGGCAGTGGACACCATGCTGAACAGAGCTTTCACTTGTATAATTTGGTTGAAGCCACGTTAAACCCAAGATTTTTTTTCCAAAGAATGTTTACAGTGAGCGGGAGCATTGCCTCTTAATGAAGGACCGAACCTCTATAACAATGTGCACTCTCAGAACACGCAGCATTTGATTATCGCAGATCAGAGAAGGGAACAGTAACTACGAGTGAACCCGAACCTGTGACGTACAAGCCGATGCACTCCCCTTCCTTGTCCATGCAGCAACTCCACATGTCCCAGCGCAGAAGGCGGCTCCAGTCAGTCCTGCCGCCTGGGGAGCAGACCATCCACGAAATCTGGGATTGCCGAGTCGACTTCCAACTTCCGACCAGGCCCGTAAGCCACGAAGGTTACGAGAATGATCGCTACGACGCCTCTCTCTTCTTTACCCCGGTGTGCCGCATGCGCCAGCAACCGTCCAAGAGCAAAAAAACAATGGCCCTGCACGTGGGAACCCGCATTGGATAATAATAATAATAATAATTGGTTTTGGGGGAAAGGAAATGGCGCAGTATCTGTCTCATATATCGTTGGACACCTGAACCGCGCCGTAAGGGAAGGGATAAAGGAGGGAGTGAAAGAAGAAAGGAAGAAGAGGTGCCGTAGTGGAGGGCTCCGGAATAATTTCGACCACCTGGGGATCTTTAACGTGCACTGACATCGCACAGCACACGGGCGCCTTGTTCTGAATTCCGGCGCTGAAACCGCCAGTGCAGCCGCCGCTCAAATACGCTTCCGCGGGACCCGAGGAGACTTCGTGCGCGGCTTCTGCAAGAAGCGCTTCGCGCACAAGAGCGACCGGGAAGAGCACCTCCGCCTGGAGCACGCCCGTCGGCGTCGATTTGAACATGCGTACTATCTCACCGGAGATAAAAGGCCAGCGCTCCAGAGTGTACTGATTCGATACCACGCCAGAGATTGCTTTTTACAGTAGCGCCTGGAATGAGCGGCGTGGTTGGAATAAAAATATTCGCATCTGTGTATGTTCAGAACATCTTTTAGAGCGGTTGCTTGCGACTCGTCGGCAGAACACAGCGTCCCAGTTAACACCTTCTGAGCCCTGCGCTTTGCTTGCATGAAACGACAGTCTGTGTTGCGACAAACCAGGTGCATGAAAAAAATTGGCAGTCACTTAGCTCGGCTATGCCAGATACATACGTGGCGAGAGGTACATTTCACTGCCTGAGCTTGTTTTTCGGGAACTGGAATGGTGTGATCAGTCACAGGATGCGCCTTCACATCCTCGTCTGCTAGTTCCAGTTGACTCACACCATCCATAGGCTGCATCTGGGCGGAAATGGGCCGTCCATTACGCTCGGCAGTCTGACATCTCTGTTTGGCAAGGCGTTCCTCTCTCTGTTCGAGCGTCTCCGCTCTTGTCTTCGCCTTCTGACGCTCATTCTCTTTTTATTGAGTTGCCAACTGCCAAGCGACAACCTCACGACCGGGAAAGTTAAACTTCTCTTGTCTATAACACTGTTTAGCAGCTGCTGGACTCTCCTCCTCTGCATGTATGTCAAACATTGTGATACAGGCGCCCATTACATAATCGCCTTTTATATGCAATGATGCGCATGCGACGCGTGGTTCGGGTGATAGAGCGGCGAGGTGGCAACGCAAGCCGCGCCTTGCTCCTCTCCGGTTGCCATGGTAACAGCGAATGCGCACTACTTGCCTATCCCATGCTCCGCGAAATGCTCGACTTGCCAGCCCAAAGCCTGCCGCTTGAATCCTTCCAAGAAAATGGCACTGATGCAATTCCCGTGGCTCTCGTCCCAATAGGGTGAGGGTGAGATAGAAAGGAAAACCCCCAAGCTAATTAAACAGGAGCAAAGATCATTGACTGCCCACTATCTGAAGATCTCTGAAGTGCGTCCATTTGGCAGTAGAGGCATCGTGTGCAAGTCATTAGACATCGCTTGTGTTGCAGGCTTGCTTCAGTGCAAAATTTTCGGTGTAGGTTAAAGCATTCATTCCCGAACAGCTTGAATGTGTCACGGGTATTGTACTTAGTGTCGGCACAGCATCTTCCCCGCAATAAATTCTAGAAGAATTTCAGGATTCAGGAGTAGAGGTCCTTTCAGTCTAGCTCTGGAGTAGAGAGGTAAATAGCTCGCGTGTTGCTACAGAGTCTGTAATAACAACTTTTGCTGGCTCTTCCTGCCCTGATGAACTAAAAATCTGGCCGATTGTATACCGTGAGGACCCTCTAGAACCCCGCCCTCTTCAATGCACCAACTGTTGGTGGTTCGGGCATAGTGGCAAAGCATGCAAGTCATAGACCCGCTGCCGTTTATGTGCCGACTGCGCAAAACGTAGTGAAAATCGTAGCTTGTTGGATATTATCAAAGAGAAGTGGTGCTCCAGAGCCGATGCTTACGCTGTTCTTAAGAGGAAAAAACTCGTATGCTAGTCGTGTGCGCGCTTCTGTTGGATAAATTGAGTACAACATCACGGCCTCAATTGTGACTGCAGTAGAAAAAGCCCTTAATACTGTGCTTGAGCGAATGCTAAACACTTTTTCTGTCGCGTTGGCTCAGTTTGTTGAAGTTCAATCTGTGTTACCACCAACATCCATTCTGGAAGCAATGTGTGCATCTTTTTTCAGCTTGTGCAGCTAGTGCTAGCCGCTCAATATCACCTCCAGATGCTCCCGGGGTCTCACCTAACATCTCTGTGCATGTCGCAGTGCATGTCGCACGGACATCTGCGCAACAAATGTCGAAATTTCGTGCCCTACGCAGAAGTGACGTGCTTCCTCGTCACCATCTAATTCTAGTTCCTCAGAGATTAAACTAAAAAAGAACCACCCAAACTTCTTCCCCATGTTGATATCATTAAAGAGGCGCTTTCTGTCTCTTCAATTGGTCAGTAATCATGGCGGGTATCAAAGTGTTGCAATGAATTGCCTCTCCGTATTGTCTTCTCTTCCAGATCTATAACTACTTAATCACAAAAATAAACCTGATATTCTGCTTTTACAAGTAACGTGGTTATCACCTTATAAATCATTTTCAATGAGAAACTTTCCGAATTTTTAGGTCAGATCGAAATGTTGGCCGCTGAGGTGGATTGGTAACCATGCTGACTATACACATATGTCATCAGGCATCTATTTCTAAGAAAATTCTTCTCCCTGACTGTGAGGTTTTTGCGATCAAAATTTAATTTCCACATTGTGCCGATATTACAATTGCCAATGTCTATTTTCCCTTAGGTGTACACAGGACAGACTGTTTAGACAGCATGGTGACTGGCACAAGCTGTGGAGTCATCGCACGAGATTTTAATTCTCACCATATTGACAAGGGAAGTCGTACTGATTCCTGCGGCCAGATTCTCTTGTTGTGGCTGTCTGCAAGTGCTGTATGCTGCATCAATTCCAGAGACATAACTTTTATGCAAGGAGTTGCTCACTCAACCATTGACTTAACCTTCTCAGCAGGTTGGCTAGAGGTGACTGATTGGTCGACAGAAGAATCAAGTATATCTAGTGATCACTTTCCTATAACTTTCAATATCCGGTTATCTCCACTCAAACCTAGTCGTGTAAGCCTTGAATTTGTCAACCACAATATTTATAAAAATCTGATGTCCGCCTCACTTGCCTGTATAGTAAGTACAAGCCGGATTGACAGAGTTCAGCAAACTTTCATTCTTGCAACATGCAGTAGACCACACACTATTCACTGTGCCCGCAGCAGCCTCCAATAAACAGCCGTCGCCTTGGAGGACTGAAGAATCTGAGAATGCCTATCGTCGTAGAAAAGCGGCCTGGAATTGCCTATCCCGCAACTAGAGCACTAATAATTGGTTAAATTACAAATTCTTCTCTGCATCTTTCAAAAGAACAATTGCAAAAGCCAAGGGGGAGTATAATTAAAGGTTAAAAACATACCTTTCAAATCCTCGTAATCGCAAGGCCCTGTATAGATTCATGGAACTTAAAAAGAGTTATGCAGTCCCTCACCTCACTAGTTAAACACTGTTATCACAATAATAGGCTCAGGAAACCCTGGAGCCTAATGCTCAGGGATTGGCGTTACGTTTCCAGACGCATACAAACGTCCCTTTGTGCACACTCTCACCCTTTTTGCCTATACCGACGTGGACGCATTACAGCTCCTCTCTGTCCTGGCAATGTTCAATGCTGCAGCTCCTGGACAAGGTGGTGTCACTGTAGGTATGATTAAAATTTTAGTCCAGGATGTTACAGGCGACCTTTTAGATATGGTCAATGCTTTGTTGGAAAACGCATGAATTGCAAGCATTTAGAAGACAGCGAAAATAATTTTATTGATTTGAGATGGAGGGAAAGGTTACGTCTTATATAATATTCCGCCAATTGCGCTAACTTCAAATTTAGTCAAGCTAATAGAAAGATTAGAGCACAGTCGCCTCACAACAGGTGTTCATGACGTCAATGGTCTCAGCTCATCCCAGATTCGCTTTCATCGTGGATGCTCTATATGGTCCGCGCATATGGATCTAGAGAGCAAAATCCGGCTATCGCTACGCAGAAGGAAAGTTTCAGCTTTGGTGACTCTTTATGTCGCAAAGGCATACGACAGTGCAGAACATACTATTTTAATTAATAGACTTGCTCAATTACATCCTCCAACCTACATTTATGCGTGGATATCTGAATTTATGAAGGACAGATACATTTACTACACAGAGAGAATCCTATGTTCTGATGCATATTATCAATAAAGAGACACGACGCAAAGATCGGTGCTATCCTCGCTGCTTTTTATTATTTTGGTCAGTGGCATCACCATTCGTCCTGATATAACAGTCTTTGTGCATGCAGATGGCATAGCTTTTTTTCGCCGTGGCCAGGGATATACATTCCCTTTACCAGAATCTGCAAGCATATTTGGATTCTCTTGGAGTATGATTGCACGGTATTCATTTATCCCTGAATGTTGACAAATGCGGCGTTTTGGTATTTCCCACAGACACACCTTTGCACTTTTATTAGTCCATCGCTCTAAGCATATTCCACAAGTGGGAAACGTTAAATATCTATGTGTTACTTATCACCCAGCATTAGATTGAAGCCTTCAAATAAAGAACAATGTATCTAAAGGAGAACTTGCCCTAGGCCGGCTGACTAGAATCGCCAATAAAAAATTTTGACGCGCTGCGACACAATCTTGTTACTATACTAAGCCTATGTAAGACCTATACTTGAATTTGGTTGCGTTCTGTTCTCTGGTAGTGTAAACTACAAAAATTAAACCCTTAAATTTACTCGAAAGGCACGCTCTTCTTGTCTGTCTTGGTCTCCAAAAATCAGTTTCAAACGCCCTGTTTTATCTTGAAGGTTTCTGCGGTTCCAACACGTATCAGCCAGGTTACGCGATCCCTTACGAAACACCAGTGATGATCACCACTTAGCATATAACTGGAACGTTCGTTCATGTAAAACCAGTCTGAGTGACGTATCAAAGACGTGGTTGCAGTGCAGGATTCCCAGTTTGAATTTATATCTATGCAGGTGTGGGTTGACACCGACAAACCTATGTGACGCATGCGGGGAGGTTGAATCGGTAGACCATTTCATCCTCTACTGTCCAAAGATCGCACTTCAGAGAACGATTGACCTGGAGGTCCCTCTCTCCAGGTTAGGGCTCCCGTTATCTCTGCCAGTGTTGTTATCGTTTCGTGCGAACGCCAAAGGATTTGCACTGGGTTCAATTTTTGGGATTCTTCATGATTACATATATGCAACTGGTAGGTTGATTTGCTTATTGTTTTAATATACTACGAGATTTTTTCCCCCAAACTTATAACTGTTATTTAACTTTAAATATTCTTCTGTCGTTTTTCTTGACTCATTTTTCAAAATCCACGCTTGGTGCTAAAATTTTGTCGTAATCTCCTGTAAAAATTTCTTTTTTTATTCCACCACACCTTGGTCAATCGCCCCGCTTGGGTATGTGCCATGTTTACTGTGGTAAATATGAAGAAGAACTTTCAGACTCGCGCCCACTAAGAATTGACTCCCCCGCAGTGGGTATGTGCCAGCATTGTTTGAGGCCAACCAACCAACCACTAAGACCTGAATGACTCGGCGGCGGTGATATCCACAAGCATGCTCGGTGGTCATTGATATGAATGCCTGCAGTTCTTGGCCGCGCTCAATTCAAAGCTGGCAAGGAACCTTCGAGATAAAGGACCAAAAGCAACTACAACAATGTGGAAAAATGTGGAAGCATTTGCACGTGGCCACGATCAATGGAGATAAGTCTGGTCGCACCTCACATTACAAAACAAGATTATAAAGCCGTGTGCCGACGCCTTTGACTGCGAACGAACAAACGGTGCGAAGATTCATGGCAGTATAAAACGAATTGAAATGGGAGGCATTATAGACGAGAAGTTTTACGCATGGGGAATGATCAATTCCATTGAAAAGTTTATGCATAGTTTTTATTTCTGCTAATAATGATCACGTACACGAGTCAGACAGTCGATTTCTGTTAGGATATGAGTGATTCAGGGTACTCATATACAAAATTCTTTACAACTGGCTGCGAAGCCAAGTAGCTCTGCCCCACTGTGCTTTGCATTAAAAAAGTCCTAGAACGGAAGTGTTTCGGTTGTCAGAAATCTTATCCAAGTGCAAACAATTGGAGACTGGGGGGGGGGAGGCGGGGGTGCTGTTGTCTTTGGAAAAAGGTGCTTGGGGCCAGCACAACCCTAGCTACATCCTCCCCCCCCCCCCCTGTTCCGGGGCCCCTGTGATCACTGAAAAGCCGCAGAGCACCACTCTGATTTCGCAGTGACAGGCTGGCTGGACGAGCTAATTAATAATCGTAGGGCGAGCCATGTTATCACTCCATCTTTATCGTGAGCCGCTTTCGCAGCGAAGCTTTGGCCGCATGTTCCTCACGCCTCCTGAGTCATCGCTCGGTTTCCACTCGATGCTGGTGACTCCCACGTGATCATGCTCGGGATTGCAGGCTCAGTCTGAGCGCTGTCTTTTGCGAAAATGTCGAAAAGCTGAACGGTCGACGAGATGTCGTCGAGCTCACCTGCCGTATGCGTCTGCGTGCAACATGTCAGCGTACAGACCGTCCACGTAATGCGGTATAGTCGCATTATCTGCGCATACCACGATTAAGGTGGGCGAACTGTAGACGCGGCGCGGTCGGCCGAGGGCTACCTATGAAGAGGCAGACAGGCTCATCGTAGCAGCTGTTGTGGCACACCTTTTCCTGAATCCACAGGAGATACACGAGACCTTGGACGTTGAGGTGTGCCCATCGACTATACGACGTCGCTTTTGCGAAGTAGGCCTGAGGAAATGCGCGTTGCGCCTAAGACGCCGTATTTAACCAACAGTTAACGGCTTCCGTTATTGAACTTTACACAAGCCTAGCTGCAATGTACTGCAAGCGACGGGGGAGGTTGTATTCGCGGACGAGAGTACTTTCTCAAGCCGATGGGACCTTCACCAGCAGGTCTGGCGCCCCTTTAAGGGCAGGTATGTGGAAACTATTTACAATGCTGAGTATCGAGAAAGCAGACACCACGTGGAGATCTGTTCACCCCTGCTATAAGGGCGCTTCAAATGCCTTCCAATTGAATGTCATTAGACTCGAACGCGAAGTTACGCAGCTACACGAAGTTCCCATACGGCATTCGGTTCACGGTATGCGAGTCGACGGAGCACCGCGGAGACATTCCAAATTTTGGAATGCCTTCCAAATGCAAACACATCCCGAACCGACCAAAACCCGTCGTTTCGCCCCGTCCACAGCTGCGCCTGTGGCGACTGCTTGAGTTCTGTGGAACTCAAGCAGTCGCCACAGGCGCAACACTAGGAAATACATAAACTCTGCCATTGCCACAGTCCGAGACGAATTCAAATCGAAACTCAACGAGTGCAACTTCAGAAATAGGAAATCCAAATATGCCGACAGGCACCCCCTTCCAGAAGAGGACGAATAAGGACCATGGCACATAGGGGACAGGAAACAATTATTTGGCAATGGAATTGTCGCGGCTTTAAAAAGAAAAAAGCAAGCCTTCAATTTTTCATCGACACGTCGGAGGCGCCACCTGCTGTAATAGTACTTCAAGAAGCAAATACGGTCATCAGCATGAAGGGGTACAAAACTTACCAAGACGAGCATAGCCTAGGAATACTTGTTCACAAGGAGTTTACCGCCACGCTGCAAGAACCGCTAGCCGAAAATATCGAACATGCTTACACTGAAATTCTTCCCAAACACAGGGGAAAACGCAGCTTGCACATACTGAACGTGTACAGTCGCCCCAGGGACTCAAGTCGTCAGATAGCCACGCTATTTAATAATTTTATCAAGAGGGCAGGTAAGGACCCCCTCGTCATAGCCGGTGATTTCAATGCGCCCCACCAAGCATGGGGATATCACTTTAACAGCCCGAAAGGCAGGAGGATCCTTGAGATCGCTAACAGAGAAGGGCTCACAATCTTAACGGATCCCCTGCATCCCACCAGAGCGGGTAATAGCGTCAGCAGAGACACCTGTCCCGATCTCACGCTTGTGAAAAACTGCCTGCAGTCCACCTGGTCTAACACTGGCGAGTCCCTGGGCAGTGATCACTTCATCATATCCTGCACTGTTCAGGGAGTTAAATGTCGGAAACCATTTGGCAAGGCTAAGATTGTGAACTGGGACAAGTGGAGAGAGGAACTCGCACGTCTCCCGGACGAAGATATCACAGATATTGAGGCATGAACAGCGCTGCAGATGAAAATCGTCGCCAGGCATTCTGCGACAGTGAACACCACGGAGGAAACTCCGGCAGTTGACCCGCACCTGTTACACCTGTGGGAAGCCAGATCTCTGACAAGGAGGTGGAAAAGGCAAAAGTTAAATCGCAAGCTGAAGACCAAGATTGCAGAACTCACCAAAGAAGCGGATGACTACGCACATAACCTCGCTAACCAAAACTGGCTCAAGCTGTGTGATGATCTCAACAGTAAAATGGGCACGGCTAAAGCATGGGGACTCCTCAGATCCCTTATCGAGCCGAACTCAAACCGGAAAGAGCAAACAGATACGCTCTGTAATGCCTTGCACAGCTATAAAGGGGACAACGAAGCCCTCATTGCAGAACTTGCACGGAAATTCCTCGATCTGGGATCCTCGTACCCTCTCCCTGCGTACACCGGTGCACCCAATGAAGAGATGGACCAAGACGTAACGGTTGAGGAACTGAGGGCGGAGCTTGACGTCATGCGCAAGAACACCGCTCCTGGACCGGTCCAGATAAACACCAAGATGCTCTTTAATATGGATGACATCTCTTTAAGAAAATTAGTGAAATACTTCAACACGCAGTGCTGGCACAAGGGCCAGATCCCCGACTCCTGGAAATTGGCTTTAGTGCGATTTATTCCCAAGCCCAATAAGCCATGCGATATTGATCATTTACGACCGATCTCCCTGACGTCGTGTCTGGGTAAACTGTTCGAGAGGGTCGTGAACGCCCGACTGAAGCGACTCCTGAGGAAGACTGATATCCTCCCTGACACGCTGTACGGGTTTAGAGAAAAGCTGTCTACACAGGATATTCTCCTCCGCATCAGAGAGGATATTCTGGACAACCCCGGTAGATGTCAGGTCAAGGCCATCCTTGCGCTCGATTTAAAAGGGGCATTTGACAATGTCAACCACCAGGGAATACTGGATGAGCTTAACAGCGTCAACTGTGGTGACCGCACATATAATTACGTGAGGGACTTTCTCTCCAATAGAAAAGCGTCAATAAGTATTGGTGATCGGACCTCCTCTCCGTTCAATCTAGGTTCCAAGGGCACTCCGCAGGGAGCGGTCTTGTCTCCGCTTCTCTTCAACCTGGCCATGCGTGGGCTACCAGAGAAGCTAGACCGCATCCAAGGCATTGAGCACGCTATATACGCCGACGACATTACGATCTGGTGTTGCAGCGGTAATGAAGGGGAAATTCAAGGCCGGCTTCAGGAAGCAGCAAATGTCGTGTGCCAGCATGCGGCGAGGTATGGGTTAACGTGCTCTCCCGAGAAATCAGAGTTACTCCTGATCGACCGTGGCAAGAGGCAGAATACGGGGCTTTTGCCGTCCACTCCCTCTGTCGCCATTACGGTCCAGGGTATGAGCATTCCGATCAAGAAAGAGATCAAGATCCTGGGAGCCATCATACCCAGCGGCAACATTAACACCACTACAATCAGACAGCTCCAAGCCTATTCCGAACAAGTCTCTAGAATGCTACGCCGGGTAATCAAGAAAAGAAATGGGCTAAGAGAGAAGGAGGCCCTAAGATTAGTTCAGGCTTTCATTCTCTCTAAACTTACATACGCCACACCGTACTTACGGCTTAGCAAAAAGGAAAAAGACCAACTAGATGTTATTATTCGAAAGGCAGTTAAGACGGCGCTGGGACTCCCTTTATGCACATCCACTAAGCGCTTACTACAGCTGGGGATCTATAACACCATCGACGAACTAATAGAGGCCCACCGTGTAAATCAAATTGTCAGGCTCTCAACATCTAAGCCTGGCAGGAAAATATTACAGAAGCTGAGAATCAGTCCACCCCGGGAAGTCGCTGACAAGATCGACATGCCCATACAGATGAGATCACACATTACGACTCACCCCATACCAAAACGCATGGATGAGGAATATAACAGAGGACGGAGACTAGCCAGAGGTAGACACCTCTCTAAGCGCTGGGATGGAAACAAGGACACGATCTACGTCGATGCGGCTGGACCCGCTAACGGAGTCGCGGCAATTGCAGCAGTTTCACCCCGGGGAGATATCATTGCAAGCAGCCTTATCCAAGCGGTGGATACCACATCGGCTGAAGAAGCAGCTATCGCACTAGCGATATCAAAGAACAGCGAGGCAACGGTTATGTCCGACTCACAAGCAGCGGTACGCAATTACCTCAGAGGCCGCGTTGGCGCTCCGTGTTGGGAAATTTTGGAAAGGTCTAATCCTTCCAACATCCAGATCTTCTGGACGCCAGGGCACCTCTCAACGACGGGCAATGAGGCGGCCAACACAGCTGCTCGAGCTCTCCTCCTCCGAGCATCTGGCACGCAGCCTCTCTCTGACATAGTTGACAACCCCTCACCCTTACTAAGCTACGCAGAAATTACGGAGTACTATAAGATCACAAGAAGGGAATATCCTCTTCCTCACAAAACCCTAAGTAAATATGAAGAGCACATAATCAGGCGACTACAAACTAATACTCTGCCCAATCCTTACTTAATGAGTAAATGGTACCCAGAAACCTACAATTCGTCCTGCCCCTTCTGTGGAGCAGTTGGCACACTCTTTCACGCGGTTTGGGAATGTCAAGAAAACCCAGACTTGGACAGCAATCCCGATCCGACTCATGAGTGCTGGGAGGCAACCCTTCATAGCCACAGCCCACTCGACCAGAAATTGCTGGTTGAGAGGGGCCGGATTATGATGGCGACCAATGGGTTCTCGTACTGAACCCACCCAGTTTTTGTGCTCTGAATAAATGTTTTTCCTCCTCCTCCTTGAGTTCTGTGGCTTTTGATTCCTATAACATCTGCTGACTTTTTTTTTTTACTGCATAGCTCCTGTACTCGCTAAATGAGTGCCTGAAGATAATCGTGTACTACTGAGCATTTACCGCGTGAGCGCGAAATTTCTCAAGGGAGTGCGCCGATGAAGAAGACTGCGCTGCATCAATCATGTGTATACATAGTTGTGTACGTACAAACAGGTAGTGCTGGTCTGCATGGCATAAAACGCAGTCTGCGCTTTACTAATGTTATAATTGGTAATGGGGGAACGGAAATGACGCAGTATCTCTCTCATATATCGTTGGACACCTGAACCGCGCCGTAACGGAAGGGATAAAGGAGGGAGTGAAAGAAGAAAGGAAGAGATGCCGTAGTGGAGGGCTCCGGAATAACTTCGACCACCTGGAGATCTTTAACGTGCACTCACATTGCACAGCTCATGGGCGCCTTAGCTTTTTTCCGCCATAAACACGCAGCAGCCCAAATCGGGTTATGTGAATAACCTCTTTTTTATCAGTTGCTAATCATGTGTTTGCCGCATCATAGCCTTATATAACTGTCTCTTGTATCAGTCGTAACCGTGCTCGTTTACGCAGTGCGGCCTGGTGACCAAGGACAAAGTGTTGTAAATTTTTTACCCCAAATAAATTATTCTGCTATTACAAACTGAGAGGAGGCAATTTCGATTTGACGCAAAAAAACGCACGCCCTTTAATGTGCCAGATAAGCAGGATGCACGGTTGCGAGAGGCAGCTCCTATTTCGAGAACTTGGCTTCGCGTGTCCGGTACTCGTGGGCATCCACCGGGCTCGTGTGGGCGGCCAAGGCGGCGTCCCGCTGACGGAAGGCACTTCTGCCCCGGGGTCGTTGTTGAGCGTCCCTCCGTCACTGACGAAGTTCTTGCCGGGAATGCAGTCCTCGTCCTGCGTCAGATGAGAATTTTTAGACCGCGATAAAGGAATAAAACTACAGACATTAACAATTCAGCGTCAGGACAGTACCAAATGGGCGAGGAGGGAAGCCCCTCATGGGGGAAATGGTACGGCGACGGGAGCGCCACCTCGAAGACTACGCGGAATTATGCGGAACCGGACAGGGTGTCTTCGTGATCCGGCCAGCGTCACGAGCGCTTGCAGCGGGGCACTCTCGTCACCATACGTGGCAGGTGCACAGAGAGCCTTCGTGCCTTGCCGCTGGACTTCTGGTTCCAGCCAGCGAAACGAGCGCAGCAAACGCGCTCTCTCGGCACCTTCCCAGCAAATGGTCGGGAATTGCTCTTCCCCAAAAATGCGGCGCGTGCGGGAAAACCCGGCAGCCATTCTCGGCGCATACAGCCGATACTACCGAAGCCGCGCCCCTGGCCCAGCCGGTAAGTCGGAAGTTCTTCTTACATAGCCTTCGATTTCCGAGGAATACCTCTTTTATGTTTTGTAGGTAGCTGGCCCACTCTGTGTATTAATTTCAAGTGTAATAAACAGCGTATGATTGTTAACACTGTGTCATCCCCTCCCTTTGTTTTCCACGAAACCCTCCGCGGTTAGCGAACGGGAACGCTGCATCCACGGAGGGGAGAGGGGGTGGGGGGAGGCTTGCCCCACATATTTTGACCACTCAAATCCTAAACCAGCGCCTGCTTTCGCATTTCGCCTCCTGCAACCTCGGCTTCAGTAGTCAATCTATGCACACGGTTACATGTTCCTGTTACTGATGACCTTTAGCAGTGGAAAAGTCGTTTATCGATATACCAGTCACGGTTTAGTTCGCGGTATTTCAGTCAAACTGAAGTAGGAAAACGGCTGTGCATGGTGATTTGGGGGCATCTTTAGAACTACGACGTGCGTCACAGCCCGTTGTGAACACAGAGGATACAACTGGCTCCCCATACCGCTGTTAATCCTACTCGAAAAACACGCACTTTTAACTGAAAAAGGGTACTTTTAAGGTAAAGATACTGCACAAAATAATACAAACATGGACGAGAAGGTTTCACGGTCGGTTTGTATTATTTCGCGCAGTACTTTTACTCCAAGATGTACGACCGACTCGCCCAACAACATGCACTACTTTTAAAAATTGTGCTGACAGTATTAATTGAAGCATCCCGTATATGGTAGGGCGGGTTATAGGAATAACATCTCACGAATTCTCCCGTACTGCCAAAGCCGCTCCCAGTGGCAAGAGAACTCTGCAAAGTATTCCCACATTTCTTGACTGGCGGAGTTCGAAGTCCGGGAAATCCTCATCCCGACTCCCCCGAGCGACTCCGGCCAGCTTCCACATCCAAAGCGCCGACAGCTACTCTGTGAAGGTGAAGTCAACCTCAGATTAATCAAGAAGATCCAAAAGCAATACCGGTTCCCCCAACGTCATTAATTTGTTACTGAAACGGAGCATAAAGTGATATTTACTGCGGTTAAGAAAAGCGCGCGAACGATGGACATTTCATCCTTTGTTACCGCACCGCAAAATATTTTTAAGCTGTAGTTTAATTAAAAGAGAAAATACCGGCGATTAAAAATGATGATTATCCTCTCTTCTATCAACTCATACACGCCAGAAGAAAAGAAAAGAAAAACTGACAGGCTGGAACTGGAGGCTATGGTGGCCCTTCCCGCCCACTTCAATTGAGCATGCCCAAAGAGACGGCTCTCCCAGATTGCCCATTCACGTCATCGGGGTGCGTGTGGTTTAGAAAGCGCAGTGAGCTGTCGCGCTAATCGGTTGGGGGATGCAATTTTTAAAAAGATATTTGTAAATATAAAGACCACGCATAGCTTTTCAATTTTATTCGAATACTCACAAAGGCCACCTGTACAGATCTACACGATTAGAGTGTGACCATCGCGATCATCCCTTGAGCGAAAACTTAAAAAAATTTGCTGCGGTTTCACCATTGCTGAATCTGGTTACAGAGCGACAGCTGTGGTGAATCGGGTAACTCGACGCGGCTTGGCGTCTGTAACGATGAGTGCGTTGCACCCAACTGTCACCCTGGCAGGCGGCAGTTAAATTTATGGTTCATCGCGAGAGATTGGTCACCAAATGAACGCTGCGGCCTATTATATACCGCTTTCTAGTGGGGAATCGAAAGGTCAAAGGTCAAGCCACGCTTGACCCCTGGCTCACTTGAAGGTCAGCCGGCAACGCACAGTGAATCGGCTTAACCTAGTGTAGTGTAGCTTTCGCTTCAAAATGGCTTTTCGTGTCGCCAACTACACAAATGCACGGCGTACTCCTGCTTCTGAAAACTGCAGATCCTTATGTCCATTTGGGAGCAGTGGTCTTTTCAAGCATCAAGAGCGAAGAGAAAAATGTCAAAATCTTTGAGGAGGAGGTCACCAAAATTTTGGTGGTGGGTTTTGCTGCAAGAGCTGCTACGAGAAGCCGGAATCGGCAGATGTTGAATGTGTACACTGTCAACATTCGCTCACGTGACTGCGCACTTAGTAAAACAGGTTTAGGCACGAAATGTCTATAGGTCTCAGACTTCACTGTTTTACTGTAGGCGTTAAGAGTTCTAAAAACACAACCAGAAAGATGGCAACAGCTTTTGCCGAGCTCTGTGCGTTACGGTGCAGGGTTTAGCACTTCGAAATTTGTAATGTATGAATGCGTGCAACTGTTATGTTTTCACCTTTTCTTGTCTGCGAAAGTTTTTCCGGCGGTCTGAATAAAAGGTGAGAATTTTTCACTAAAGTCAATTAATTTCTCCAAATACTCAGAGTAATGGACGAAATTGGTGAAATATTGGTAATTGCTCAAGAAATGAACTGGCAAAAATCATGAAATCCATTAAATAACAAAAAATAATATTTTAATGATTAATAGCAAAAGGTAAGGCCCCAGCCCTTGAGGGTAAAATAAATAAATATAAAAATAAATGACAAATTTCATGACCGGTTAATTTAATTTCCTACCATCGATAAATAATTACGTTAATACTAAATAACAGAGGAGACAACGGAACTCGAAATGCTTAAGAAGGCTTAGGTGCAGCTTTAATTTTTTTTTCATCATAAATAACTGCTACGCCATTGAAAGGCACGGGCCAATCACAGGCGAAATTCTGGTATCAGACTTCCTCACCCGAAACACCCTCCTCTCTTCCGCCGGCAACCTGCTGCGTAGACGGGGCGGTTGGGAGGTGCTTCGGCGTCGCGGCTCACACCCACGTGACGAAGGCATGGCAGCAGGAGCTCGCAGTGCTGCTGCCCCAGGCCCCTTCATTGCCGTCGGCATCGAGCAATGCATGAGCCTGACGCGAGACTGAAGCAGTCGCCTGCAATATGACGCAGAATGGCGGTCAGCCACAGTACTTGACAATACATTCCAGAGGATTCCCTAAACTACCACGGCGGTGTCCTAATTTTACACTCTACTAGCAAAATTACTACAGGCCCACTGTAACAGGGCACTTCAGAAAGTGTGCTGTTACTTTGAATATTTTACTGTCTTTCCTCTCCCACGTGGTGTCACAGCTACTCCTCTCCTAGTGGTAGTTCCAACTCCGAGTGGTCTCCGCAAGAAATTCCGTTCAAAACCTGCCACCGCATCGATCGCTGCGAGAAATCTACAAACAATTTTGGCGAGTTGGTTTTCCTATTCCATGGTTAGAGCCCGACGGACAGCACACAAAATAAAGGACAACATACGCATCTGCGTTGTGTCCTTTATTCTGTATCCCGACTGTCATGCTATAACCAATGAAGAGAGAAAGCTACGCTCAAAGACGGCAGTGAGCGGTGAAGGCAGCAGCCTCATTCACAAAACGACATGCTTTACTATAGCTGTTATAATGCCTGCATGAGTCAACGCGAGTGATATCACAGACAGTGAGTAACAAGCGCGAAGCACAAGCGACATGTGGTTCGAGGCAGCTGTGGCGAATGGCGTTCATGCGTGCCTGAATTATAATTTGAACACAGCTGCATCGTACAACCATGTTGAGACAAGGGACCACAGAGATAGCAGGGTGGGAGCCAGCGCACCCACCAACCGGAGGGGGCGCTGACGCCTACCGGTAGCGGCAGTCAACGTGGGTCGCATAACCCTAAGGGAGGCTCTGTTTGGAACAGCTGCCTGCCAGTGCAGGGCGGCTTCACGTGATCACTACACCGAAGGTCACGTGATTAAACGCCTACAGCTGTCGCTGAAAATTCGTGTTACGCAGTCGTGACCGTCCTGCGATTTTTTTCCCCTCTTAAATGATGGGTGATAAATTAGGATACATGCATAACCAAGCTGAAATTTCTTGCGCCCCGTAATTAATTTTAAGTTTAATTTTTTTCTCCCGTCATTTCGCTTCGGCTTTCAATGCCCAGCAGTGCCCGTGACGTCAAAGACGAGCTGAGGCAACGTTGTCAAGTGAAGGCATAGAAATGCTGCAATAAAATCACTGCTTTGTCAATGTGATTCACTCCAACTCAGGTCTACCTGCCCGGAAAGACACAATGACATTAATTGAACCACAGCTATTACATCGCATAATTTATATACGTCTCGTGACCCCAACGTCACTTGAACTCGTTTTCTACGTCATACATATGGCCACCGTACGGCTGTCGAAACTGAAACAAGGAATATCAGTGAAATCATTGAATGCCAAGTTATATGCCGGACTCAACAAATTCCAAGTGACGGTCAGAGTTAGCTGTTGTCTTGGGCATCCTTGAAACGAAATCTCTCAGAGCCGAAATTCTCTCTGTCCCTTTAAAAACAATAATGAAGATTGAATCCGCCAACCAATCCTCACCTGTTAGGTGTAGTGGAATTCATAGGGTGCTGGTCTGGATGCCGGCTGCAAGTCGCCCCAATACGCGACGCATGCATTCCACACGACTGCGTGGCTGCAGACGACGGCTCCGCCGGGGGGTGCTGGAGTCTTGCGAGCATCCGCTGCGAGAATCAGACAACGTTCCCTATCGTCCGCTGAGAAAGTTACAGCTTCGAAATTGATGTGGTTTAGCACTGCTAATCCAGTATATATACAAAGCGAAAGCTGTCGGCGTTAGTTGTGTTCATTGGCGTAGTCAACATTCTAGATGCCGATGATTTTGATGAAAGGAAGGGAGGATAACTGGCTCCCTGGGTTAGTGGACGCCTCATTTGCGTTTTGATGCCGGTGGCGGTGGTAATACATGTGGGCTGAATGAATTACCGCTGGCAATGTTGGGGCAGACACGTGGCACCGCAGCGAGAGGCCGCAGCGTTCATTTCGTGACCAGCAACCTCTCGCGATCAACCATTAACTGCCAACTGCCAGGTAGCAGGGTGGCACGTTGCCTGTCCAGTGTGCGGAACATAATCAAAGCAGGTTTTTGCAGTTGGACACCGACGCCACGTACATGAAGGCGAGATTGGGGGTGTCCACCGACCCAGGGATCCGAGCCAGTTGTGCGCCTTTCCTTTCGAGAAAATGAACGGCCTCTCCAACATTGTCAACGCCAATGAATCCAATAAAGCGCCGGAGGCTCACTTGTTTTGTTTGGTTTTTATTGAGAAAGCAATACTACGCCAGGTCTAACCGCTCCTCGCGTATGCCCCCCCCCCCCCCCTTCGGGAGCCGGCGCTGCGCTTAGCTGTTGGTCTCTCATTTGATGGGGCGACCTCCTCGCCTTGCGCTCGCTCTGTGGCGGCTTCACTGGAATATATAGCGGTGCACTACGCGTTGCTTGATAATTCTCGCCGTGGAAGTTACCGACGAAGAGTCTATATTTGAATCTAGTTGCTCCACAGCTTCGGAAAAGTTACATTTTAAAGCGAAAGCTAAGCAAGCTAGGAAGAATGATAGAAAGAGGCTGCAACGTGCCCAGGAAGCAGAGGAACAACGAGAAGAACGATCGCGAAAACGACGAGAAGCCGAAGAAGCTAAGCGAGTCACTTTAGAAGGCGAGTCTAGTCGTGCTACACGGAATGAAACTATGAGACGACGACATGCCGAGGAAACAGAAAAACAACGGGCCGAACGTCTTTCGCAATTCTGCCAGGTTTAACCAGAGCTAAACCACAGCCAATTTTTCAGAAAAGAAATAGCACAGTGTCTCGCATATCTAGGTGGACACCTGAACTCCGCCGTAAGAGAAGGAATAAAGGAGGGAGGGAGAGAAAAAAGGATGAGGAAAATGAAAACTGAAAACGGGAGATTATGAGTAAAGGCACGGTGCGGCGCAGCGGCGGAGCACCCGCGGCACGGTGGAACTAGTGGCGCATGCGCAACAGTGACTATGGACGCTTATGTGAAGTGCGCGGCTGACTGGCCTAGTGTAGCTCTCGCTACAAAACAGCAGCCCGAGGCACTGTCACACAGCGGTAAGAAAGAATGGCCCCGGTCAAACGATTAGGCCAAGCGAAAAGAACCGTGGAAAAGACGCATCGTCTGCATTTTTTGCCAATAGCACAAGAATTCTGCACATTTAGTGATGGAAATTGCTCCGGGACTTGGCCAGATTACCCTGCATCTAAGAGGGACTGCACTGAACGACAGCTTACTCCTTTTTTTAATCCTACAGAGGCTTATTCGCGTTTAGAGTGTAGGACCATGCAATATCCTAAAACGCGCGTCAGCCAGAAGCCCCGAGTGGTCTAGAATAATGATTGGTGCCACTTCCTTGAGTGAAAAAGAGACAAGTTCCGGTTCCTTATTCAGGTTCATCATTGTTTGGCATTTTGCATCAAGGCTCCACAGCCGCCCATTTTCGCTGCAATATGGAACGTGTTCTGCTGTTTTCTACCGCGAATGTCATCTTTTACTGCGAATTGTTAATCTAAATTACTACTGAAACATACTCAGACTTGACTCCCTGTGCCGGGAGGCTCGTTCCAAAATAGTGACCGTTATATATTCCCACCACTGACTTGGCAAGCACCACTCTATAAATAAGTGAGCTGCACATAAGGTTTTATTTCATAGCACGCACTGTACTGCCACTCCTTGTGTTTCGCTCAATATTTTGAAACACTTTACATTGCAAACATTAGCACCCAGCGACAGATCACACGTTATGATATACATCATGCTAAACCACAAATGTAATCTATTAATGTTTCAACCATCCTTCACCCCCTTTTTATTGGGATCCAACTGAACTCCATCAGTGTCGTGCACGGACTCAATTCTTTTCAGTCAAACGCATTCCTACACGTGGGACGTGATAAGCCAAACTCCATGGCAGCGCATAGCGCTATATTTTTAGTGCCTTAGCCCTAGAGCTCCCTCTCAGCCCCTTAGCGGTTGTCTGTGTGAATCCACCGGGGTGTAGGCGGCTATCCGGAACACCTACGTGACCCGACCTTCGACGGCATCTGAATCTGCCAATCGGATTGTGAGCAAACTGCCCGCCCTCGTAGGTGGCAGTTCCGTTAATGACCAGTCGAGAGATGTTGCTCGGGAAAAGAAACCTGGCTCTCACAAGCCGCACCGGTGGCAGCACCTGCCATCGCAGGGCAGTGGCGCATCGCTTAACTGCCGCACCACTGTGCTAGGAGCGTTACGAAGGCTCCCAGCGATCGATGAATGGAATGTAGACAATGACCAATTCCGCATGTTGTGCTTGGCGCATGACAGCAATAGATGCTTATGTGCCGCTAAACCCAATTCAACACTCAACACATTTTCGAATAAATGGCATTTAACCTATTACCGCTCTAGCGTAATCAAGTTAAACTAAGCACAACTAGTGCTAGCGCACCTATGTCTCATCTGGCCTAACCATGCTAAATTGTCTGTCATTTTTTTTCTCATTTCACATATCCGTGACAAGCACTATTCGAGATGAGAGTCCAGTCCCAATGTGCTTACTGCACGAAAGAGAAGAGAATTCTTCTTGGCATAGCTTTTGTCTGTTTTCAACGAGGCCTACTGCCCTCAGCTGGCCTTCTTGTGGTCAAGTCTTACGTCCCGTTTTGCTGAAAATCTGCCGCATAATATGCTGCTTCCACAAATCCTGCAAGATTCAAGAGTCTTCACATCTTCTGAAGATTAGTTCCAAGCCAGAATAAAGGGGTTACTACAGGTTGAGGTCGATAGAGGACCTTTCCAGCACTACTAAGGAATCGCGTGTAAAAAACAGGTTATCAGCATCATTAGCTTCATAAATCCACCGCTAAATACGGTCGCCTGGCGGAGCAAACATGAACTATCTTAGCGACTTTTTCAAAAGAGCCGCTAGCGGGTTGCACTTGATTCTCAACGCTATTAAAAACTGCCTGGTTCTCGTTAGCCTCTCTCTACAACCTCAGCAAACTTTAACTAGCGTTTTCATTGTAGTTCCTGAAAATCCTAAACACTCCATGGCCTTCCTCATGCTGTTCTTCAACGTACACCATATTTCTGAGACAGAATCACACCTTATCATTAAACCATGCAGATCAGCCTGATAGCTTCTGCCATAACATTAGAGGAGTGCCTGGGAAAAACGGCAGGGCTGTGTGATGAGGAGGGCCAGAGCGATGAAAGGTGGGTGAGCACAGAAGCACTCACCGTGGCTGCACGAACATCGCTGAAACGCTTCGCTTCAACGAGCTTATTGTAGAGCGCTCCTTTTGGTGCCTACTCGAGAATGAGGTACACACGTGTGTCGTCGTGGAATAAATTTGACAGTTCCAGACTATTCTGGTGCCTGCAAGGGAAGCACACAGTGAACAAGTCTTAGTCCTTGCTTTTTAACGTCCAAAAGAAACGAGAAAATACGAAGGCAGATAACAGGACGAAACGCCACCTTCAAAAAGTGTATTACGCACACGGAACGTACATGTATGTATAATTTTCATCGGCACATGCGCAGACAGGTAACCCAAAGGTCACGATCGCCAAGATGAAGCATGTTTGTAACAGCTGCCTGGCTCTGGTGTATTAACCTTTACCTAAAATGCGTACTTGAGTGCAGTACGGGACTCGCACAGGGGTATTTCGTAAACCGCTGAAGAGATGTTTTACGAAATCCCCATGTCATGCGACCACTTTTACGTTGGACAACCTAACGGTGCGTCAATGAGCGAGCAAAGGAACGTGAGCGAAATGTGGAACTAATGAAGGAAGCTACGCATTTACCGAAGCACATTAAAAGGTGCGAGTCTTGCACTTATGAGCCATGCTACATTTAAATGAAATGAAAATTTGGCTTTTGGAGTAAAGGAAATGGTGCATTAACTGTCATATCTCGTCGGACACCCGAACCGCGCCGTAAGGGTAGGCGCACGCATTCTCGGTAAAAGTAAATACACGAAAGCCAGGGGGCTGTTAGAAGCGTTTTCTATCAAAAAGATAGGTAACCAGTGCGTAAGGGACACTTCGATTGCATTGTATGCAGCTGAGAAGAGATTCCTGGAGTGTGCTTCATCATTTCTACTGCGATCTTTGGGCGGCCTGTCTGGGCATGTGCCGATGAAAGCTACATATCTACGTTTCATGTATGTAATAACGTAGTTGGCAGCAGCGCCTCGTCCTCTTGCCTACCTTCGTGTTTTGCCTTTTTTTTGCGCACCTTAAAAATCAAAAATGAACTAGAACAATGGTAAGATATCTTGACTGGTCTTAGGTTTGTACTGGAAGGTACGCATAGATTTAAATAATCCTAAACACAATTTACACCATGATCAAACTGCTAACCATTTAGAGTATTTATGAAGTTCGTCAATGTTACAGAGCGTTCAAAAACATGCACTCCAAGCCGAGCAGACACAGGAAACCAACGGTCACTGAAAAAGCATTAAGCAGAGACAAGGACACGAGGAATTCAAAGAGGGGCCTTTTTCACTGTCTCCTTTCCTTTTTTCGCGAAAGAAAAACTGTCAACGCAATTATTACGCCTGCCTACTTTCCTCACGTTGACTATTTTCCTGAGTCATTAGTGAAAACAATACAAACCTGAAAATAGGCAACAACACTGACGCTGATATAAGCGACTGCATTGGTTTCTTAAAGTGAAGCTGGTCCATTTGTCGCGAATTCTAAAAGATTCAAGTAATTGACTCTCTCATGCTTGTTATAAAGCACACCAAGGGTCGCCGCAGCCCTTTCTCAGCTGCGCCCCTTGCGAGTCTGGCCGCTCGCTTACAAGCGTCGTCCTTCCCCCGAGCTTCTTCCGCGACGTTGTTCCTCCATTCGACTGACGCGAGCTTGAACCGCGCATGGTGTCTCCGGGGGCTGGCAGCGTAACGTCAGTGCTTCCTGGCAGGGAAGTGACCATATCCAAGCGACCAAAGGAAGCAACACTGAGCTGGTCCCAGAGGCGTGTTGCGACGCCACCAGTCATGGCATAGGTCGAGACACGAGCACCCATCCTCTGTGTTGACTGCGTACGTTCGCCTAAAGCAGCGAGGTGAAATGCCGCCGAGTGCGCGTTTGCAGAGTGCGCGTCTGAGACCCGGTCGATATTAGCTGTGCACTCCCTGAAGTACAAACTTTCCAGATATTTTTTATTCGTTTCAGGCAAATAATAACATCAGCTGTCACTTACAATCACCAGTTTAGCCAATCAACGCACACACAAAAAATTTGCGACAGTATTCGTGACGTCACAGGTTCGTCTATCGTGACATCTGTTTGGTTTAAACCCAATTTCGATTTCCCGGTTTTTGCAGTTTTAAAGTTCTTCTACTCTGTACTTTCAAAAGCGGTTTTTGCCACATAAAAGGGATTCTAAGGAATGGGGTGTTGTTATCGGCTAAAAATGTTAAAAAAAAGACAGGTTGCCCCCTTAAATAACCCCACGAGGTTGAAATTTATCCGGAGAGTACAGTACGTCTCTTTCTCTCCCTCCCTTCTTTCATTCCCTACTTCTTCCCTTCCCTCATGGCGTGGTTGAGGTGTCCACCGAGCTCCGGATAATGGCAACTCTGACTACTACATGTAGACCGGCAATCTTCGCCTTAGAAGTTAATGATTTTATCTGCAAAAGAAGCAAGGTAATCTTCGAGCTAGAATGTAGCACGACTCAGTGTGTTAGAAGGTACATACACTGAAAGCCCATTCGTGCCAATGCGGGTAGGAAATCCACCAAACTTACCTCATCTGAGCGTGTATTTCGATTTCTTGGATGAGCTGATGCTCCAAGCGACATCGCTGCAGCTGAGACTTTTGCAGCACCTGCACGCATAACGTTAGTGATGAAGATTAATTTATACTGTCACGTATTGGTGACGGGGGTCCATGCAGTGAGGAAGCCAGCGAATTGGGATTCTAAAAATAAACTTTACTGGGACTGCACTGCGCCCTGTACTGCACTGCACTTTGAACTGCACTGCACCCTGCACCTACACTGCACCCAGCTGGCGACATAGCGGCGGCATTTTCTCACGCTTGGCTCGGTGGGGATGACCTTCCCCTTTAGTTCCTGAAGAAGGACGCCTGGGGCAGCAACCGACGATAGACAGACGACAGGGGAATAAAAGGACGGCACATCAAGTGAATAACCGTGTCCGACCGGAGAGAGCTCGCCGCAGTTGATGCCCGCGGTGCCGCAGGGAACACAGGTGTTTTCGATGGACACATTGCAGCTTGCAGTACTGTTGCGCCGCAATAGGACATAGCAGCGGACTTGCGATTTCTCCTCGCCCATTCCCACTGGTGACCCCGCATGCCGCAGTTCTGTGCAACTTTTCCCATCTAGGAGAAATGTGCTTCGTGATGGATTGGCCACCGCCTGATGAAGGGGCGGAACCTTAGGGGATTTAAGGAGAGTGCTGAGTGGGAAAGAACGCTGTGGGTCCTGGCGACAAGGCTCACCCAATCGTTCGACGCATCAAGTCTTAATTTTTTGCCTTAGGGGATTTAAGGAGCGTGCTGAGTGAGAAAGGGCGCTGTGGGTCTTGGCGACAAGGCACGACGCTCTTATGAAGCCACACATATCAAGAGTCAGGTGACTGGGTTATGTCAAAAGCATCTAGGCAAACGACCTTATCAAATACGCGCCTCTAATTGTCCAAATTGTTGATTATCGCTTATCGCAGCCGAAGTGACTGACTACGGCAATTTTTGATTGTGCAGTGGGACAGTTGAAGTGCCACCTGGGCACGTTCCTCCATACGGCAGTGCCTGGGTTACGGGGAAAAAAAGTATCTCTGAAAAAAAACGCCCCCATTTGCAAAGTGGGAGAAAATGGCCCGAATTGGATACCGTCAAACGTGACAGACATGACAGCGAGGGCTATTTCTTCTTTCTATGAATGCATCCATTGTTGGGAACGTGCGCCATATTTTCTCGACAACCGGTGCGCGTGGGCAATGTCGAGTTACTGAACGATGGGATATGCATAAGGCATCCGCGGAGCCATCTTCATCTGGATAATACAGGCCCAGGCTCGTCTAGATAATAAGGCGCACTACTGTATTGATCAGCCTACACTGATATATACAGAGATGTGCAAACTTGGCTTACGATCGAGAACTCGGTGGAGCCTACACCCGGATCGTCTTTTTACAAAGTGACCATTAAATCACTGGCCAACAAAAGCCTCACGGATATACCCAACAAGATTTTACAAGCTAACTTGGACGCCGGCCTCGGAACAACAGGTTTTCGGGGCTTCACAGCCAGGACAAAGTCCAACACCATAGCAGTGTGGCTTCCGACTCTGACTGCCGTAGAACGGCTGCAAACGCTCACCAGTATTTCACTGACAAGCGAAATCTCAGTGCCAGTACAAGTGTGTTTAGTTGAAGGCTCCGACTTGCAGCGCTGCGTCGTCTACAACGTCGATATCACTGAGGATCGAACTGCCCTCCAGTGTAAGCTGTACTGCCCCACGCACCGTGTCATCCAGGCCCGACGCATGGGAAAGGGGCGCTCTGCATAGTCACCTTGCAAGGCCCTCTGACACTCCTAGCCCGTCTGTACTATTATGGCTGTATTTTATGGCCTCGGCCATATAAACCTCGTGCGGCATATTGCTATGACTGCTTCCGTGCTGGACATATGCGCAAATCCTGCCCCTTCACTGCTGCCGGTAAAAGAACATCCGAAGGAAAAGTGGCTTATCGATGCGGCCTTTGCAAATCCGACGACCAAGAGATAACACCTCCAAGCTGTCCGACAAACCAAAAGGCAACACAAAAGGCTCGTCATCGAATGACTAAGAATTGGCCAATACAAGACACATTAACTTCATAGCAGACACCTAATCGGTTCGCAGCTCTCCAGTGGGATGACGATGAGTGGCCGGAGCTCCCTGAGCACACCTCGCATGATCCTTCAGCTCAGCAGTTTTCTAACGGTACTGTGCGAAAAGAACGCATCCCAAAACAGCCAGCAAAGCAGCGCAGTGTGCCTGAACTCCCGAAGGATATGGCCGCAGTCGACGAACAAATCGCACGTCTTTTAGCGGAGGTCACCAAGCTCCGGCAACACCGTGAATTGCTCGCTCGACGTAGACGGGCAGCGGAATCATACGCCACATGTATCAATGGCGCAGCAACATCACCTTCCTGCCGCCCACCAGTTTCATTTCCTGCCGCCTCTTCCCAGATTACCGCACTGCCACTGGACAACTCTGCGACTTCTTTGCTCCTGTTTATGGTCAATCAGTTGTCCAACCTGACGTCAGTGATTCTACAGCGCTTGAGCTAGTAACTAGAAATGGCAAATTCCAGTCGTGCTGTTGCGCTGCAGTGGAACAGCAGAGGCATTTCCACGAAGGTGGGAGAGCTCAAGACTCGACTACAAATTCACAAGTTCCAGGTATGGGCCATGCTGCTACAGGAAACAAACGCCTTGCCATCGATTCCAGGCTTCAGTGCATCATGTCTCCTTCAATGATAGACCGTCGTGTACAAACTGCTGCTCCCCCGGAAAAGGCGGCGGTGTATGTGTCGTTTTCTGCATGTACGTCTTGCTCTCGAAAACTGGTGCACGTCGTATCAAGAGGTGGTGGCAGTGTCTGCGAAATTTAGAAGGGAACCGTTGTGGTCGTTTCATTTTACGTTAGACCAGCCAGTGGTGCTTCCTCCCGTATAAATCTTGGCTGGTTAACAAGTGGCCGTCGGCAGTATCCCGGGTGTCCGATTTTAGTGGGAGGCGACTTTAACGCCCCTCAACATGATTGGGGGTACCCCACTTCAAGCCCTCGTGGCAGGCGTGTGCGGGACGCCTGCACGGATGCCCAATTTGTGCTGCTCAACCATCCTGGGACAGCAACACGGCCAGTTCGTCAAACTCGCAGTTTCCTATGCTTCAGACTTGACGTGGTGGTCGGGACCGGGTACTCCCTCCTGGCACATGGAGCCAGACTGCTGGGGAAGTGATCATCACCCTATCATCATCGGTATTCACACCTCACATTTCCGACCTTTACGCTACAAATGTTCTGTGATCAACTGGGACAGTTTCCGCTCCTGTATCGACAATCTCTCCTCAGATTCTTCGCCAATCCTTGTTGAGCGCATACAAACAGCGCTCAATAGTGCTACAACTACCACCTGGACTGATGTTAGTCGACCGGCACCAGACCTCGGCATTCTTGTGGACGGCACGCCGTCAAGCCGAGCTGGTTGCTACGAGAGACCCTACTTCGTCGCAGGCACGTATGCGATTGCACTATCTTACAGCCAAGGCACGCAAATATGAACGCGACCTCTCTCGGCGGCAGTGGCATGCGTGGTGCGAACAATTTTCTGCAAAATCCTCGAATGCCTCTCTCTTGCGAACATTCCGTACAATGGAACGCGGTCGCTGTACGACTGACGCAGCGGCCACCGCATGCTTCGCGGCTAACTTGTCGCCAGATGATTTCGCCAAAGAAACAGCGCAAAAGTTTTCCGCGAAATATGATGCTGTGCCTTCTTCATCCGCTAGTTTAATTATGGCAGGCATCCCAGCGCATGTATATCAAATTCCGTCGGAGGGCAACGTAGATGGAACTGCGTGTCCATTCCCTATGCCTGAGTTGCTGGCTGCGATAGATGCGAAACGGAAAACAGCGCCCGGACCGGACAATATTCAGTACGAAGTGTACAAGAACCTGAGTAGCGCCGCACTCCCTCAACTACTTGACAACATAAACAAAGTATGGTGCTCGACACCTGGAAATCCGCTGTCATGATTCCTATCCCGAAACCAGGAAAGCCTGCGACGCACCTCGCCAACTTGCGACCTATCTCCTTAACTCCTACGCTGTGTAAGCTGGCGGAGAAAATGCTAGCCACACGACTGTCATGGTGGCTAGAGCAGCACGGTTTTTATCACCCAGCACAAATCGGCTTTCGTCCATATATTGGTACAAAGGACGGGTTGGCTGTCTTAGCACCTGCAGTTTTGTCATCTACCCGCAGCCGCAATGTGCGTACTGTTTTAGCAATGGACGTTGAAAAGGCATATGATAACATCAGTCATGCAGCCATGCTGAACTCCATTGACATGCTTCATCTCCCTCTGAGAGTGCGTAGTTTTGTCCAATCATTTTTGGATGGCAGAAAATTTGCAATACGCCTCAGCGGCGAAGCGGTCGGATCATTTGTTCCTCTCTGCGGCATGCCCCAGGGATCAGTATTGTCGCCGACGTTATTTAATACTGCTTTCATCCCGCTGGCTTGGCGCTTACATGACATCAGTGACATAAAATTTCTTCAGTACACTGACGACATCACGGTGTGGAGTACTCACAAAGATCTCAATACTCACGAGGCTGCCCTTCAATCTGCCTTTGGTGTTACCTGTAATTACGCATCATCCATCGGACTTCAGCTATCCGTGCATAAAACAACATACACGTCAGTCGCCAACCACTGGGGACACCGTAAACTTGCTACAAGTCCAACCCTTCTTTGTCTATCAGGAACCCCACTACAGGAAAGTCCTAGTGTAAAAATCCTTGGCTTAATGATTCACCAATCAGGATCAGCGACTGCATGGCTTTCTCAGGCAAAAAGGCAAGCTATTCAGACTTTGGGTTTGATTAGAAGAATTGCCCCTAAACCTGGTGGCGCTGGCACGTTCGTTGCACAGCAACTGGTGAGGGCAGTTCTGCAGCCACGTATTCTTTATCAAGCCCATTTTCAACATTTTACAAGAGCCCAATGGGATCGCCTTGAAGCCGTGAACCGAAAGGCTATGAGGACCATTACCTGCCTTCCACGCATCACACCGGTCATAGCTTTACAAGGGAATGCGCAGCTCAATACCATTAATGAGCTGGTGCAGCAGCGCCGTGAAGTGCTCAGCCTTAAGGCCAGTCTATCCCACTATACGCATGCACTGAGGACTTATGCAACGTCACACTCCTTCTTCAGCCGCCAACGCCAGTTCTTCCCCCATGGAAGTTTGTACAGCTCAGCAACAACAAGCCAACAGATAATCGCCGGCCAACATCTGCTCATTCGGCATCATTGCTTCGCCAGAAATTTGAGGAAGAAGATGCCTGCCTGCATGAAGGATCCATTGTTGTCTACGTAACGCAAGCATACAAGACTGCAAAGCAACAACAGCTATCTACTGCCCGTGCAGACCTGCCCTGAATCAAACATCTTGGTTACGGTTCCCTCTTCGTCCTTTTATGCTGAGCTCGTTGCAGTACTCTGCTCTGTGGCCGACTTAACTATGCTCCCTGCGGCCCGCTTTGTCATCCGCACTGACGCCCTTCAAGCTGTCCGGTTGCTACGATGTGTTAGCCGCTGTCCCACGATTTGTCAGGACATCCACCGGCTCGCGGCATGCATCTCGCAGCCAATACGTATTGAGTGGGTCCCACGGGATCTGCTGACCTATCAAAGGCAGGCAGATTTAGTGACCCTGCTTGCGAATCCAAATTCATCACCGCCTCGGCTCCTTCATTTGGACAATTTTACCCTCCTTTCATCAAGAAAGGAACTCATCCGGCACCGCACACATGCTCTCATCCCACCGTGTGCAGTAACCCTCCCCCGCGGTCTTACCCGTGCAGAGGAGGTTGCGATTAGAAGGATCCGGGTCGGGGTTGCCCTCACACCAGCCATCACTCGGAAGTGAACTCAGTACCGAGAATTGTTTCCTCGGCCATGGTGTCCAGTATGTAAACACGAGGACATTGAGGCCAACATTCATCACTTACTGTGGGACTGCCCAGCTCTCAAGCCTACAAGGATCCAGCACATGATGGTAGCTGGTCTGTCACCAAGCGACCCTTCTTCATACATTGCCGGGACGCAAGGACCATACCATCGTTCTTTACTGAACTTCATCAAATCCGCTAACCTTTTTCAATTCATTTAGATCATTCGTCACACCTTCACCCATCATTGATGCCCTGGGGCAATAAATTTCGCTTTCAAAAAAAACCATAGAGTTCGCACGTGACCGCGTAGATAGGAGGTATCAAAAGCTAGAACATCGCGAATAATAGATGGGCGGAAACAGAAACGAAAACGGTTACATTTTTGTCTTCTCCGGTCTTATTTGCGCAGTTCTACTTTTTATTCGAATCTACCAACTGGCCCACAAGAACGTCCAACTTGGGAGATACGTTCTCTAAGTTGTCCAATTTTGCTTGGAAAAAAATACCAAGGAAAGGAGCAGAATATACGACAAGACGGCCTGGATAGAGTTCATGCTTATTCTGAAAGCTATCCGTATATGAAAATTAGACAGGAAAGGTGCAGTAATTCGTCAACAAGTGCTTCCGGAATGAGTTCGAATGAACTTACTCAGTTGCACCTGGCATTTCATCGGTATTTTCTCACAGTTCTCACGTTCCAAACGGGAAGGGGCAGTAATAGAGAGAGATAAAAGGAAGGTGGAAGGCGGAGCAGGTGAAGGCGGCAAAAAGAGAATACACGTGGCGGCACTCGGGTGAAACAGTTGCGTGCACACCGAGCTGTTCCTGAGAGGAGGCCCTCTCTCACCTTTGGCAGCATGATTCGATGAAGCCACAATTAACCCTTACAAAAATTTCTTTAGAAACTCTATAGGCAATCTATATACAATCCCTATACAACATTCTAGAGGCGATACAAATCATGTAGACAGTCTATAGATACTCTATAGATTTATGGCCATACGATTTCTGTGTCATTTGTCTACAGACTAAGAATAAACATGAAGCATGAATAAAGTATGAGTTTGATGTTCTGGGTTTTTGAAAGACCTGGTTCAGGGATTCTGATGGTATAGTGCATTTTGATGTTTATAGATGTGAAGCTTTATGCAGAAAAGCTATAATAGGCGGTGGTGTCGCAATTTATAATCAAACAAGGCCTTTGTTATGAAGTTGCATCTGAATACACACTTTTGAACCAGAACATTGAATCGCTTTTTGTCAAATCCAGGGCATTCATGTATGGCGCTGTTTATAGACCTCCGTTTATAGCCTAGCAAGGGAACAGCAGTTCACAATTGGCAGCGAGAGCCTAGAAGCTGTGACAGAATACGTCTACTTAGGGCAGGTAGTGATAGCTGATCCGGATCATGAGAGGGAGATAACTAGAAGGATAAGAATGAGGTGGAGTGCATATGGCAAATTCTCGCAGATCATGAATGGCAGTTTACCAATTTCCTACAACAGCTTAATATTACCAGTACTCACCTACGGGCCAGAAACGTGGAGGCTAACAAAAGAGTTCAGCTTAAGTTAAGGACAAGTTAAGGACAAGTTAAGGACAAGTTAAGCTTAAGTTAAGAGACCGGAAGCGGGCGGAGTGGGTGAGAGAACAAACACGGGTGAATGACATCCTAGTCGAAATCAAGAGAAAGAAATGGGCTTGGGCAGGGCATGTAATGCGAAGGCAAGGTAACCGCTGGTCCTTAAGGGTAACGGAGTGGATTCCAAGAGAAAGTAAGCGTAGCAGGGGGCGGCAGAAGGTTAGGTGGGTGGATGAGATTAAGAAGTTTGCAGGCAAAAGGTGGATGCAGCTGGCAAAAGATAGGGTTAATTGGAGAGACATGGGAGAGGCCTTTGCCCTGCAGTGGGTGTAGTAAGCATGATGATGATGATGATGATGAAGATGATGATGATGATGATAGACCTCCGTCAGGTTCTTACCAAGAATTCTCCTGGATTATTGAATTTATGTTAGAAAAGCTTTCTTTTTTAGGAGTTCCTCTTATAATTATGGGTGATTTTAGCATGAACCTTCTTCGTCCCTCACATGCATCTGGCACTTTCGTTGATATTGTGTTTTCTTATGGCTTCTCCAAAGTTATCAATGCCCCAACCTGTGTCACTGTCAAAACTGAGTCATTAATAGACCTCTGTTTGTTAGGTTGCGATTACAACAAATCTAAGGCCGGTGTTCTTGCCAGTAGCATCAGCGATCGTTTATCTATTTTCTCCTTTTTACTAAGAGGGCAGCCTGCAGATTGTCAATGCACAAATACTGCAGGCACTACTCGAATGATACCAAAGAGAAGTATTGAATAGTTCCGATCTTTTGTAGCCGCTGTAGACTGGCACGAACATTTAGCACTCAAAAACCCCAGTGACTTGTACGAACGATTCCTACAAACAAATAGAAATATGCGATATCGCATCCCTCCTAATGCAGTAAAAAAAAGCGAAAGAGCCAGGAAAACCTTGGATTACGCGCGAGTTAGTGTTAAGAATAAAAACACGAAGTGCTCTTTTTCACAAACTTTTATTCTGCAGAGATAAAGTGTTTTTCTTGGGATACAAAAAAACAACAAGTAGGGTACCGATATAATGAAGGCACACATCTGATATTATGCTAACAAATTTGCTCATATTTGTTATGATCCTGAAAGGACGTGGCGCATTGTAAGACGTTTACTTAGTAAACGTCATACCTTCATACCCGCTGAATTAAAGATTGATAATCAAATGTTTGGCGGTGCGGCTCTGAGCAATGAGTTCATTAGACAATTTTAACTTTTGGATCTATAACTGGTCGTGGTTCTGAGTTCAAAAAGTATATTCAATGTAACCCATCCAAATCCTTGTTTCTTTACCAGACCACAGAAACTGATATTGTTTGCCTAATCAACGGTCTTAACAATAGCAGTTTTTCTGGTTTTGATGGCATTTCCGAAGTGCCAATCAAAGCTGATTCTTATATTGTATCTGAAGTCCTATGCCACTTAACAAATGTGGTATTATCTACCAGAATATTTCCATATAAAATGAAAATTGCTAAAGTCGTAGTTTTCACAAAGGCGCTGCTGCCGACTGTGTCAGTAACTATCGTCCAATATCGGTGCTCCCGCTGTTTTCCAAAATTGTAGAAAAAGTAATTATTCTAAGTTCAACTAAACACATAAATGGAAATGCATTGCTCTCTGCAGCCCAGTATGATTTCCATAAGAGAAACTCAACTGAATCAGCACTAGTATTCTTTAAAGATATGTTAGCATATAACATAAATATGCAGTTGTTTACCATAGGAATTTTTCTGGATTTTAACCGAGCGTTCGACTCAATTAAACATCAAATACTTTTACACAAATTACCGCACTATAGAATAAGAGGCGTAGCACTCCAGCTATTTTGCAGGTATTTGTCCAACCGTTCTCGCTTTTTCGTTTTGAGTGATACTGCCTCGGATTCAGAGTTCATAAAATATGGGGTTCCTCAGGGTTCTATTTTAGGCCCTTTGTTATTTTTGTATATATTAATGACATCATTGCTATCCCTGGAACTTCTAATTTATTGTTTTATGCCGATGACACTAGTGCATTTTTTTCCGCGCGAATCTTACCAGCTCTAATGTCTGTGGTAAACAAATGGCTTGAAGATCTGTCAGAATGGCTTTGTGCCAACCAGCTGATGTTAAATTTTAATAAAACGAAATATGTAATTTTCTCAGCTGCCAATAAGCCAGTAATTCTATCACACTTTCATTCTAATCTTGCTCCCTAGACCATTTTTCAGTGCATAAAAGTTTAGATGTGCTGTTTCACGAAAACCTCCTTTGTTTTACCATGTAGGCCTTCTAACAGGCAAAAAAAACTGCCCGATATATTAGTATACTAAAAAATTTCGCCCACTTCTCCCAATACATTTGAGAAAGAAACTATGTTTTTACACAGTCCTGTCTCGCGTGCAGAGCTGTTTGCTGGTATGGGGAGCGGGTACGAAAACAAACATGGAAAAGATGTATGTTCTAAAAACAGCCTTTGTTTCATTTACAATCTGTCTAGATATGTCTGTTTCAGCATAATTTAAAGAAGTCAGATAATAAGTATAGCAGCACTCTATAATCAACGACTGTCTGAATTAAAATACATGCATTACAAAACTGATTGCAGTGCCTTTTTAAATACATTTACTAATACAGGCCCGCATTATGGTTTAAGAAACGTGAACTTTCTAAAATCCCGTATAACAACCGGGTATGATGAGCAGTTAATTCACTGGCAAATCCCGAACCCTCTGAACAGTTACCCTCGCATACTTGATCTTCTTGAACAATCATCATCCTTGTAATCCGTAAGAAAAAAAATAAACATTACTTTGTGGAACATATGTAATTGTTTGTGCCCTATTCCTCCTATATTCTCGCATTCTCTGATCTTCTAACTGTTCATTTGATGCACGTAAAGAGTTTTATTTCTTATGCGTTTGTATATGCACTTAATCCGCGACCAGTGACCGATAGTTTTGTTTTGCTCCATGCCCCCCAAGTTGTGTTGCATATGTAATGTGTGGTGCCGAAGGCCCTGTAAGATGACTTGTATGCCACCTTTATCCTCGGTCCCATGGCAATTTGTATTTGCTTTAAATTTCAAAAAATCAAATCAAAATAGAAATATCTATACGAAGGCCATAGAGTCTATAAGAAGTGCATGAACTGTCTATAGGCCATTTTTGTAAAGGTTAGCAGCGATGCGCCTCCGCACTTGCGATCGCTTCAGTTATGATAAAAACTGCCAGTGGCTACAGGACAGAAGTACCAGTCGCATTGCGGGAAGAAAATGGCTGCAGCCGAGGCGCATCCTCGGAACGCTGCACGTATGCACAGACGGATCGAGTAGAGAACAAACGCTCTCGGGATGCTGCCCGCAAACGCGCTACGCTGCAAGGGGCCCCTGTGCGTGTCCAAACAATTTCTCACGCAATAAGGGACTCGATAAGTTTCCCATAGCATAATCACAATCGTCGTGGCGTCACACAGGATGTCACTGCGTTAATCATTTCACGAAGTAGCTAGCGCATATCACTGAACCTTCCGCGATGGCTCAGTGCATGCCTTTGGCTGTCGGCTACTGATCCCAAGGTCGCAAGATCGAATCCTTGCAGCGGCGGCCGCATTGCGATGAAGGCCAAATGCAAAAATGCCCGCTTGCTCAGCAATCTTATCGCAATGTTAACGAACCCTGGGTTGGCGAAATTAATCCGGAGCCCTCCACTAGGGCGTCCTTCACCAACCCTATATTGTTCCGCTTGGTGTAAGGCAAGGGTTGTCCCAATTCATAAAAAGGGCGATCGTTTCACAGTGTCAAATTATCATCCTGTTTCTGTTACAAACACAAGCAGCAAATTATTAGAGCACATTGTCGCAGGCTTTATTCGTCAGTATTTGACAGATCACAATGTCCTATTTCTACTACAGCAGGGGCTCAGAAAGGGATTATCGACTTCAACTCAGCTCGTATCAGTCGTTCATGAAATCTCTGAAGTCCTTGACTCGTCCGGACAAGTTGGCATGCTCTTTTTAGATTTTAGCAAAGCGCTCGATAAGGTACCCCACGAAAAAATAATCCACAAGCTCGAGTGCATTGGTTTTCCATCAAATATTATATCATGGATCCAAGCCTACTTCCGACACAGGCAGCAGTTCGTAGAAATCAATAAATGTTCTTCAAGTGTCCGTCAGGTAACTGCGGGCGTACCTCAAGGCAGCGTATTAGGACCGCTTTCATTTTTGATCTATATTAATGATATAGTAGACGAAATCCCCAATGATGTGCATGTTAATTTATTTGCGGATGACTGTGTCATATTTAAAAAATAGCTTCACGAAATGATCACCCATGCCTGCAGAAGTCAGTTATTGCAATTTGAAATTGGTGTAAATTTTGGGGCATGGAATTAAATGTACACACAACAGTCTTGCTGCGAGTAACACGAAAAAAAGGAACCTAGAATATCTTCTTATGTTCTAAACGGCACAAAAATACCTGATGTTGAACAATGCAAATACTTAGGCGTCCCATTCACTAACAGATTCTCCTGGTCAGACCATATTTCCCTTACATGTTCAGCAGCATGGCGCAAATTATGGTTCTTGAAATGGAAACTTAAAAAGGCACCGGTAAACACCAAAATTTTAGCATATAACACATTCGTGTGATCGAAACTTTAATATCCAGTGGTTGTATGGGATCCTCATACCAAAAAGGACATCATGAATATGGAACGTGTGCAAAAGAAGGCCGTTAGATTTATCTTTCGAAAATATAAAAGAAAGGATTCCCCGTCCTTACTAATGCTTAGAAATAAAATCACTTCACTAGAACACAGGCGTAAAGTTAGTCCTCTCCGGTTTTTACATATCATAAATGGAAAATCGGGCTACAAATTCCTCATTATGTAACTGCTCTTAATGCACAATAAACAAGACAGACACAATTTTTCCCTTACGCCATTATTTGCTCAAACAAAATCTCACATGAATAGTTTTTATACACGTACTATAAACGAACGAAATTCTCTTCCTGTTGATGTACGTCAACCAGGGAACTTCACAAAAGCGTTGGAAAACTATTTGTCACATAAAATAACACAACCATAAGCAGTATTTTCACCATTTTTCTCGTTTTTATGTTCAATTTCCTGTATTTTGTTATCTTTAGTGCCCGATTGTTGTTTATCACAGCGTCTTTATCCACATATAAATTGAAATGTGCGATTCCTTTTGTTGTAATTACTGTGCTAAGGCAAGCATTTAGATTTTTGTAACGTGGCTATGGGCTGCATCATTTTCATGCACTGTTTATATATGCATTTTTTTGTCACCTTTGTTGCATTGTCCTTACCCTGTCAACAGTATTGCCCCTCCTGCATGGGCCAGTATGTTGGCCTGCACTATTAATAAATAAATAAAAATAAACCCCGCAATATACATCCCAAAAGACGCGGGTTCGATCCCGGACCCCTTCGATCGCATTGCAATGGAGGCCAAATTCTAGAGCCCCGTATACCGTACGACGTTAGTGCACGTTAAGGAACCCCAGGCGGTATAAATTTCCGAGGCCCTTCACTACAGCGTCCCTCATAGCCTGAACCGCCTTGGGACGTTTGACTCCGATAAACCAAACCATTTTTTTAATATCACTGGCCATACCGTGTGGTTAAGCGGTAGTAATTTTTTTCTGCCTGTTACATAAGTACGACGTCATCGAAGGGCATGGGCCGATCACAGGCGAAACTCTGGTATCAGACTTCCTCACCCGAGACACCCACCTCTCTCCCGCCGGCAACTTGCGGAGTAGACGGGGCGGTAGTCCCAGCTCACACCCACGTGACGAAGGCACTGCAGGAGATCGCTGTGCTGCTACCCGAGCCCCCTCCATTGCCGTCGGCTCCGAGCAATACATGAGCCTGATGGGAGATTGTAGCAGCCACCTGCAATATGACACAGAATAGCGGTCAGCTGCGGTATTGACAACACATGCGAGAGTATTCCCTGAACTGCCACAGCTGGGGTCCACTGTTTACACTCTACAAGCAAAATTACTACAGGCCCCACTGTCACAGGGCGCTTCGGAACGCGTGATTTTACTTTGAATATTTTACTGTCTTTCCTCTCCCACTCCGAGTGGTCTCCACAAGAAAGACCGTTCCAAACCTACCGACCCATCGATCGCTGCGAGAAATCTACGAACATGTTTCGAGAGTTAGTTTTCCTATTCCATGGTTACATCGCGATGGACAGCTCACAGAATAAAGGACACAGCACTAAATACGCAGCTGCGTTGTGTCCTTTATTCTGCATCCCGACTGTCGTGCAGTAACCACAGAACAGAGAAAGCTACGCTCAAAGATGGCAGCGAGCGGTGAAGACACAAGAGTCACAATCCCAGAACGACAGACTCTACTTTAGCTGTTATAATGACTGCACGAATCAACGCGAGCAATATCACATACAGTGAATATAGAAGAGCGAAGCAGAAGCAACATGAGGCACGATGCACCTGTGGTGAATGGTGTTCATGCGTGCCTGTTTAATAATTTCAACACAGCTGCCTCATACAGCCTTGCTGAGACAAGGGACCACGCAGAGATAGTCGGGCGTGGTCACATACGTTCTTCTTTCGATTCTGTGGGCCACTTAGCGTTTTGGGCCAGTCTTGGAGAGGCGGAAAAGCCCGAATTACCTTATTATTTGGGCACCAGAAGGCGGTACCTTTGCTAAGCGCTACACTTCCTCTCGCTTTCTTAGACTTTTATCTGTTCATCAAAACGATATAGACGCTGAAGAAAAATCTATAACTACCGGTTGCCAGTTACGCCTTAATGGACAGACTAATGTAGTCGGCAAGGCGTAATATGTTACCCGCGTGCCTATTGTATTTCCTTACGGCCACCTGTTAGCCCAATCACAGGGAGATGTTGGAAGTCGACTAAAGAGACTGCAATGCAGACCACTCAATAGTGTAAGGCGCATGTCAGCGACGATGCTTATCAGGGTGCAGGAGATTGGATAGGAAAATACTAAAAATTGTTTTACTATTGGGTGTGCTGAGGGACAGAGATCAGCTGATAAAAAATTTGGTTCACGTGACTAAGCCTCGTCTGCCCCAAATGCACCCGTACCGAGATTACTTGAGATCGGGTAGGGCCCCGTCCGCTACGATAAGCCATACGAATCCCCTTGTATAGAACCCAGATGTGCAGAACTTGAAAAGGATCGCGAAATAGTTCAATATATCCATAATTCGATATATAAAAATTTATTTTTTATTTAGTGCATACTGCAGACCCTTGTCAGGGTATAAGTAGGACAGGCATGTATTGATAACAGTAGTTCAGAAATATGCAGAACACAATCAAAAGAAATATGCATAAGAAAAGAGTGACAAATGATACTAAACAAAACTACGCCATAACATGATTTGAATCGGATATTGTACGCGGAAAAAGTGAATGCTTTAAACAGTATAATGTAAGTTTAGTAAATGAATCCCATACTATCCAAGCATATTCGAGGTTTGGCCTGATGTATGCATTATATGTCAATAGTTTTACGCTGGGAGAAAAATTTCTAAGTTTATGCCTCTGGAAACATAGCTTTTCAAACGAGTAAGGACATATGTTATCTTTGTGCGAATTCCAGGAAAGGTTGTTAGTTATGGTTACACCTAGATATGTGTAGCTATTAACCTGCTTTAGTGGCGATCAAAGAGTATTCATGTGGTTAAGTGGATTCCTTGTGAGTTATTTTTTCAGTGAAAAATAACAACCATGGCCAGCCCATTGCCCCAATCAAGCACATTTTTTATGGCGATTGGTAAGCTTATTTGCAACCTGGAATTATGAATACATTGTCTCCACGCTACAGATGCGCTTCTTGCTCCAATGCGCAGGGCACAGCCCACTGGGCGTTGCTATAGGCCTAACCTACTTCGCATCCATGGGGGAAGGAAAGCTTAAAGACCCTCGCTAGCCACACTAACCTCGCCATCCGCGCTGCAAGAAAGTGCGCAGAAAGTCAGTTTTCGCAAGGGCTGCTTATAGTATTTGGCCCTTGGCGTAGCGGCATCTTCTGCATCATCGGCGCATCTGTCAGCCGCGGCGAATCGGTGCATCGCGACATTGTCTGCTGCGCATGCGCAAGCGCGCTGAGACGAAGTCAGCTCTCGAAGGGGACCCTCAGCTCCTGCTTCCGAAATTGTGACGTAACGGCCTCTCCTAAATTCTTTCCTTCCTCTGCGTTTGCATCGCAGCCGCAGCGGACAGCTACATGAAACTATAGCCACTATCTATCATAATATGTATAACACTATTACCAGTAAAATATAAATGGACTAATCGCTCATTAAAATTAGCAGTTTTTTCTGGCAACGAATTCTGCATCGAACGACCGTAGCACGCCAAGCGCGGCCGCTGCCCGTCCTGTTAGGTTCGCTTCACCGCATGACAGCCTGTAAGTCAAGAGATCGAGGCCACTTTCACAGGGGCCCACACATAGCACTGGTGTATAGTGGCAAGCAACTGTACTGTGGCAGCTTTAGAAAAATGGCTGGGTTCAACGTGGCTTGAACCTAGTTATACGACCGAATTCTGTTAAGCATGGTCTCCACTGTCTCACATCAAATGTCAAGGGTCGAGGTGAAAGGTCAAGGTCAGGTACCCAAAGGTAAGAATCAAATGATAACGTCGCCACACTACCCTAGCTTGGGCCATACTAGCACGCAGTTAAGTTCGGTTTGAACTTGTAATAAATTGAATGCCATTGTCGATTTGGTATCTACTGTCTCAAATCAAATGTCAAGGTGAGGCGCCCAATGGTCATAGTCATATGATCACGTGGTCATACCACCATGCAGTCAAGTTCACTTTGACCTTGAGACACATTGAAGATCATTGTCTCAGCCCCATCGAAATCGCAAGTTGCATCCCGAGGAGTGGAGATCTCGCTCTAAAAAAAAATTCTAGGGGCACATAAAGGGCGTCTGATGGGGCTGGGGTGTTAAAGGATGTCGCTTCTCGAATATCCGCGGGCAGGAATTTTTTTAATGTGCTTTGTTACGAGTTACGAGTCAAGATTTTAGTTTCATTGACTTCGCGCCTTTTCCTGTCCTCTGGCGCTACTCCGCCAGCCCCACCGCCGAAGCGGAGCTTCCTGACTCGCCGCGGCCATGGTAGTTGTTTGAGGTCTCAGAAGAATCCAGCCAATAGCTATCTCTGAGCTGTTATATGCAGGAGCCTGCGATGCAGTGCGCATGAAAAATTCGCCAGAAAGTGCTCGCCAACTTTCGCGTGTGATTGTGGGTTGTCTGCTGCGTGTAGAAGTGCATTATTTGCATCAAGTGTTCATGACTAACCCAATGCAGTGACTTAGGGAGTTTATGTGCTCTCCTGGGGAGGTGTTTCAGAGCCCCTTTAAGTCGCTTAAGAGTGCAATCGCAGGCTGCATCTCGCGCGCCATCTCTTGGCGCTGCGGCGTATACTCAACGGTGTTGATAGTTCCGTCGCGGCGATAAGTCAAGCGTCTTTCGGCTGCTCGTGCGTAAAGGCTATACTAATTGTTGATAATAATTGTTGATGCTATTTGGTCATATTAATTTATTAGATGCATTGCTGCATCTTCTGATTTCTCTCTGAACCCACACAATACCTTACATCGCACAGAAACCTAGCTCCTCCGTGGCGCGCCCCGATTAAGACCGAAAGTTCGAGTCCCTGCTGGACAATTTTTCTCTTAAGCGCAATTGCCTTTCTCCGCTTGTCCTGCGGCTGTGACGTCACCACCCTCTTGGACAATGTGAATTGTCGTCACGCCGCCGGACCCCGGCCTCTCGCCACAACGGCTACTCTAACGCTGTCGTGTTAAAATCCCCCGGTTCGTCCGCTGGCTCGTTTGCCATGAAACTGCGCACTGAGCTAGCATATTAAGATAAATTTTCTCTCGTAGTAATTTTAACAACTGTACCTGCCCGCTTCGGCCGAGCATGACGCAAGCCCGGAATCGTCGCACGGAACAAAACCCAGATGCAGACTGCCACCTTCTTCTCCTATGAAAAGCACGAAGAAGCCTTATCAGGAGATGAAGGCAGCAAAAATACAACAGCAAAGTCAAACTGAAGATCACCGAACTAACCACGAAGGCATCAGAGCACGCAGACAACATCGGCACGCAAAACTGGCAACAGTTTATGGAAACACTCAGAGGAAGTCTAGGCATGGCCTGAACATGGAATATGCTAAGAGCCTTGATAGACCCAACAAAAACCAAAGCAGAAAGCGGCAAGTCCATGAAACGACTAATCCACACCTTCCCCGGAACGGAAGACCAACTAACACAGGCATTGCGGGAGAAATGCCACGGCACAACCACGAACCCAATGCAAGACCAAAAATACACAGGAGAAGGCAACACCGAGATGGATAAGCCAATCACCCAGATGTAATTAAGATATCCAGGCCGGGCAAAAGACTCCATATCGAAAACCTCAGTAAAATCTTCCTAACCTCCTGCCTAGGGAAGATATACTAGAGAGTGGTCAATGCAAGGATCACATACTACATGGAGAACAAGAGATATTACCCTGATGCAATATCTGGCTTCAGAAGGGGACCGTCCACGAAAGATGTACACCTACAATTAAAGGAGGCAGTCCTCACTGAAATACCAAGAAGTGAAGAACACAATAGTAGTGCTCGAAATAAAGGGAGCCTTCGATAACGTGGGACATGCGACCGTCATGGAAGGTCTCAGTAACATAAAGTGCGGAAACATAGCCTTCCGATACGTCAAAGCCTCCTATACGGAGCGAACGGCTGCGATAGGCATCGGAAACACAAGTTCTGAGGGCTTCACGGTGCCAAACAAGGGCACCCCGCAATGCTCAGTAATATCACCGCTACTATTCAACGCAGCGATGATAGGACTCACGAAAGTACTCGACGAAATAGAAAACATCAGCTATGCAATGCATGCGGATGACATAACAACATGGTGAACTACAGGCTCCCTAGCAGCAAACGAAGAGCTGCTACAAAGAGCGATCGACCACACTGAACAATACGCCAGGGCCAGAGGACTATCGTGCTCAGCAGAAAAATCATAATACGTAAAAATCAAAAAAGGTACACAAAAATACGACTCCCAAATCACCCTGAAACTCGGAAAGGAGACAATACCTGAGAAAACGGAAGTCAGAGTGCTTGGAATGTGGCTGCAAAATACAGGACGATGTAGCAAAACCATCGCCTCTCTTATGAATACTGTTGTGTGCCAAAAGCAGCGGCGTACCGTGCGTGTGTTGGCAACTGTGGACACAAGCTGCATGCGTGCGTTATGGTGGCTAGAAGGGGTAGGTGGCGTCAACGCCGGCGCGTTCGCGGCGAAAGGGCACGCCGTCAATTCATGCCGCCACCGCGGTGGCCGCAGCGGCGCTGCGGTCAGCACTTCGATGCCTCCCGCGCTCCCCGCTCCCTGCTCATGCGTGCGCACGTGCGGTTGTCGTCTGCTCGTCTCGACGGTGCTCCCACGTGTTTTTCGCTGTGTTTCTTTTGTGAAGGGGTACTTGTTTTCATGCATGCTTCAGGTCCGTGTCCTGGATCAGCAAATGGATCATCGTGCAAAGAAAGCGAGACAAACGCACTGCTTTGCGCCTAACTGTACGTCTGGCTACGTATCGTCAAGGAAGTCGGGTGAGCGTGTCTCTTTGTTTTCTGTGCCAAAGGACCCCGAACGCTTTGAAGCATGGCGACGAGCCGTGCCCCGGGCTGACAAAGCTCTCGACGAGAACTCAGCCCTCTGTGAACTTCACTTTGATGAACAGTATATTGTCCGGCACTTCACGCACGTGATCAACGGAGTAACAGTCAAAATTCCCCGTGATCGACCCGTGCTTACAAGCGACGCGGTTCCAACGATTTACCCAAATGCTCCGTTGTACCTTTCCAAGAAAGCCCCTCAGAAGAGGCAATCGAAAACGTCGACATGCGGCCTCCCCTCGAAGCTCCAACGTTGCGAAATGGGTGCCTGTTCCCAAGGCGTAGAGACCGCAAATGATGAAGGGAGTGTTTCAGATCAGCAGGTTCTTGCATCTGAATTTTGCTTTCAAAGATGCGAGCTACCAAGCGTGTATTGGTCCAGACACCAGATCGCTGGTTCTGATAACGTCACGGCTTTCACTGTGTGTGCGTTAGAAGACCACAATCTCTACTTTGAAAAGGTAGTCCTCGTGATGTCGGACAGCAGCGCGATTCAAGCGACGGTGTTCGTGCAAGCAACCCAAGTCAGAAGCGTCGAGATTACCGATGCTAAAATGATTGAAGATCTTCTTCTAGAGGTAGACTCCCTTATTCCATGCAAAGGCTTCGGAAAGAAGGGAGAGTTCGAAGCCAACTCCAAGCACCGAGAGAAGACCTGTGGGATGAAAAGTTTCAGTGCTTCCTGTCCCGGAATAGCCCAGGCGCCCGGAGCAGCGTGCCCACAGTGCAGGTATCTAAGGAAACTTCCAATTAATCAGGCATCATACAAAAGAAGGGCAGCAAAGCCCAGGGCTGGAACACTCTCATACAGACTCAAGCTACGGACAGAACAGCTGAAGCGAAGCAGGCTAGCCATGCTTCAGGTGAAGTCTAAGTTTGAGAATTTGAAAAAAGAAAATTCTAAAATTGAAGCGTCAGTGCTTGAAAGCGCAATCAAGGTCCTACCGGTAAAGCAGCAACAGCAAGTGAGGGCATGTTTCGCTGCTTCAAGACGTAAAAGCACACATGGAATGAAGTACGAAAGCGAATGGGCTCTGGAATGCTTGATTATGTGCATGAAAAGTCCTCGGCTTTATCAGCATATCAGGAAAAATAAAATTATGATATTGCCATCACGTACAGTACTCACGGATTGAAATAGGACATTCGGAGCGCTAGCCTTGCAGTGCCACGCAGGCATGTGGTAAACCACAGGCCGGCTGATTGGCTACTGGAAGGAACAATTCTGCTTTGTAGATGTTCTCCCTCTCACGCCATACCACAATGCACCACCTTGGTTCCATGAGCGTCTACGGGCGGCGCTCCATGAAGCGACGGCCACGCGCTCCGAATGTCCTATTTCAATCCGTGAGTACTGTACATCTCTGCGTCGATATGTGAAGAATTACAAGAGTGGGTTCGGCCTGAATGACAAAGTTTTTGCTGCTGTGGCTCAGAAGACCAAAACCATGGATCGCTTCCAGTGCCACGGAGGACTCCTCGTTGACGAGATGAAACTTGCCGAGAACCTTCACTTTTCGTCGAGCGGAAAAATTGAAGGATTTGTTGATCTGGGGAAATTCACTGCAGAAAGCCAACGCTCGCAAACCTGTGATCATGGCCTCGTTCTTTTGTTCCAACCATTCACAGGGAAGTGGCACCAGATAATTGGTCTATTTGCCTCGCACAGCAATGTGAAGGCGGATATCCTAGCCAAGATTGTCACGGAAGCCGTGATAATGTGTGAGAATGCTGGGCTGCATGTTGACTTCATAATATGCGATGGAGATACATGGAACAGGAGCATGTGGCGCTTTTTTGGCATCTATGGAAGAAAAGAAAAGGTTGCTTGCAGGACGCAGCACCCTACTGAACCGGGTCGTTTCCTCTACTTTGTATCAGATTTTCCACATTTGATAAAATGCGTGAGGAACACGTTTGTTCAGACAGGCGTGAAAATCCCAGAAGGACATGCTACTGTCGATCACATCGATATTGCTCGAAAGTGCGATGAAATGCATGACACCACTCTCAAGGCAATGCCTCACATAAACAAGTCAGTTGTTCGTCCTTCTGGCTTCGAAAAACAAAGAGTGAACTATGCATTTTGGCTCCTTAGTGAGGAGACGCTGAGAGGTCTTTTCCTCTACCAACATAAAATCGAGACACAGCTGGGCAGCGTTGCGGCGACCGTCAGTTTTATCGAAACGATGAGAAGCTTGATTAAAGCGATGACATCACTGTGCATCTCAGATGCCCTGAGACCTGGAGATCACCACGAAGAAGTAATTCGAAGTTTCTTGTCCTACATGAACTCCTGGGAAGATACAGCTGGATCGAAAGGCTTCCTTAGCAGTAGCACAGCTGAAGGTCTTCGCGTGACTCTGACCAGCACACTACATCTTCTCAAGTATTTGACAACCGAGGTGGGGTTCCGTTATCTCATGACAAGTCGTTTGTGCCAGGACCCCATCGAAAGACTTTTTGGCATCGTTCGACAAATGTCTGGTTGTAACGATCACCCGACTGCCAGCCAATTTTTGATATCTGTGAACACGCTAAGCTTTCAAAACTTAGCAAGATCACCAGCAAAAAGCAATGTCTCTTCGGGACTTATAAGGAGCCTTCTTGATGCTTCTAGCGCAAAAGAGACGAGTTCTCAGAGGAGAATTGACGAGCTTCTGGATATTGGGAACCTTACAGAAGCATATGAAGTCCTCAGTGCTTGTGACCTTGATCACCGGGCGATGTGTGTTCAAGCAAGTGATTCCAGGCTGATTTTTTACGTGGCCGGTTATGTCGCGCGGAAAAGCATTGCGACCACAAAGTGAGCTGAGTGCTGCCAGGAGCTTCTGCAGAATAAGGGTGGTAGTCAGCCAGCTGAAGCAGCCCTCACGGCAGCTGTTGACAGAGGAGGACTTTTATATCCATCTGACCAGCTGAATGCACTAGTGACGTCACTAGAAAACACATTCACCCACTGCTTCAGTGTGAAGCAAGTAAGAAGCGACAGCCTAATGGACTTGGTATCTTTTCTCCAGCTTACAAAGTTGAATCTTGTAGGCTGCCCAGAACACAAAACAGCACTCACAAACAGAATCATCAAGTTTTGTGTGCTCACAAGGCTTCATTTCTACGTGAAATCTCAGAACGCAAAACAGGACGAAACGCGGGAGCGAATGAAGATGTTAAAACTTCGACGAGTGCTCTGAAGTGTGCCTTCTAAGCTTTCCACTTTTTATTTAACGACTTTTATAGTTTCAGTCATAATGTACATGTGCAGTATGTTTCTGTGATACATGATGTTCCTGACGATGGTCTAAGCTATTTTTCAACGAGTCACTTTATTTTTTCTGTTACGTGCAGTAAGTCTATGTGATACATGATATCCTTACCCTCTAAGCTTTCTATTTTTTAACGATCGAGTCACTTTTATAGTTTCCCATTTGTGCAGTATGCCTCCGTGATAAGTTCCTGAACGTAGTGTGTAATAAAAGTCATATTCACATGCTGGTTTGCTTGCGCAGGACTGCTTATTTCTGTGGCGCTCCTTTATTGAGAGTTGCGAGATCGTGTGAGACTCGCAAGATTACTCTCTATAGTGAGCGCTTTCACGAGCTAAAAGCGTACGCAGACTGATGATCACTGTAGGCTGTAAAGTCTTCACCTCAGTTTCAGACCAATCTGCGCGGGTGCATCCAGCGTGAACGCGAAAAAAAAAATCCAGCTTTCTGCACGCGCGGCGAACCCGGCGCAGCCAGCCTTTCCTGCGCGCAGCGCGCTCGCCGAATCGCACTACGGACGGCAGCGCCACCTACGCATGGCATGAAATGGAAGCGCGGCGCTCGCCTCCCGGTCGCGTCACCTACCCCTTCTAGCCACCATACGTGCGTATTGACGCTGTGTGTGTGCGTGTGGTGCCGGCGGCATGGCTTCAATGTTGTGTGTCAGTATTGTACCATGTTCTTAGTTGTGCAATAAATGAAATGCAGACACAACAAATGGCGACGAGGACCGGATCAAGAACGCTCCAAGAACCACATCAAGCGACAGTAACTGGCAGCCGCAAGAAGAGCATTGACATACACGAAGTGTCAGGCCTAACTCTGCGAGCCCTAGGCTGGGCGGGAGAACAATGGCAGCTCAAGCAGCGCTAATCGGTAAGCTCGACAGTTTCGATGACACTGTTGAAGACTGCTCGTCGTATATAGAAAGGGCGGACGAATACTTCGCGCTCAACAGCTTACCGGAAGAGAAGAAGGTAGCGGCTATAATTACAAGCATGGGAGCGAAAACTTACGCTATCCTTCGCAAGCTGACCACGCCGAACAAACCTTCAGAGAAAACGTACGCAGACATTAAAAAGTACCTGGGAGACTACTTTTCTCCTGTGCCTCTTGAAATGTCTGAGCGACATCGGTTCTACAAGAGACTTCAGAGAGAAGGTGAGTCTGCTAACGAATATATGGCAGAACTGCGGCGGCTTTCAAAGAACTGCAACTTTGGGTCATTTTTGGACCAGGCACTGCGGGATAAATTTGTGTGCGGTCTTCGCTACGTGCAAGTCCAGCAGAGATTGCTAACCACAAAAAAGGTTACGCTAGAGCACGCCCTTGACGAAGCAGTAGCACATGAACTTGCCGTGAAGGACATCGCCGAATTCAAAAGCAGGGAAGAAGTGCCGGCTTCCGTGGCTCATGTCGAGAAGGAAGCACGACGATGTTACAGGTGTGACCGCAAGGGGCATCCACCGTCGAAATGCAAGTTTCTCACAAGTGTTTGCCACAAGTGCAATAAAGTTGGCCACATAAGTACCGCGTGTAAAAGCAAGTCAAGCGACGCCAATAGAGCACCACGCCGGTCAAGCCTTACTTACAAGAATAGGCAGGCTTCAAAAAGTCAAGTGCATGCCATTGAACAAGACAGTGATGCATGTGAACTTCTGGCACATGTCGACGATGGGAACAAAAGCAGTCCGATCTGGCTGAAGCCACAGATTGAAGGGCACACATTGGAAATGAAGATGGACACTGGATCCAAGTATCCTCTTCTGCCAAGAACCACGTACGAAGTGCATCTCTCTCATCTGCCTCTGGAGGGAACTTCAGTACGGTTCAAGACGCTGACTGGTCAAGCCTTCAGCCCTAACGGTGTGGCAACAGCCAATGTCATGTTTGGGAAGTCAACGCAACGCGTGCAGTTCTTTGTAGTCGACACTCCAGGACCTCCGCTCTTTGGAATAGACTGGATTAATCGTTTCAACCTTCTCGAGCTGAGCAGTGTATTGAGGATCGACAACCAACTGGGGCCACGTGCAGATCAACTGAACAAGATCCTCGCAGAACACAGGGACGTCTTCGATGATAGCATTGGAAAACTCAAGCACATCAAACTGAAACTGCGTCTTCAAAGTGGTGTGCAACCGAAGTTCTGCAGGCCACGACAGGTGCCCTATGCCTTGAAGGAGAAAGTGAACACTGAGCTTGAACGGTTGGAAGCAGTCGGCATCCTGACAAAAGTGAATCACAGTGATTGGGCCATGCCCATAGTGCCTGTAGTGAAAGCAAATGGAACTGTCCACATATGTGGAGACTTCAAAACCACAATCAACCCTCACTTGGTGGTGGATCAGTATCCCTTACCCCGCATTGAGGACATTTTTGCAAAGTTAGCAGGAGGACAGAAGTTTTCAAAGATAGATCTGAGACAAGCCTACCTACTAATGGAAGTAGATGAGTCCAAGCCGCTCTTGACCATCAACACAGAAAAAGGGCTGTATCAGTACAACAGAATGATTTTTGGCATCTCTCCTGCGCCAGCTGTGTGGCAGAGAACAATACATCAAATCCTGCAGGGAATCCCAATGTGCCATGCTACTCAAGATGACATTCTTGTCACTGGTGAGTCAGAAGATTCTCATCTCAAGAACCTAGAGCTAGTGCTCAGAAGACTGCAAGGGTATGGGCTCAGAGCTAACCTCCAGAAATGTTCGTTCTTTGAAGACTCTGTAACATACTGTGGTTACAGGCTCGATAGAACCGGGTTACACAAGACAGAGGACAAGATCAAGGCAGTGATACGTGCCCCTACACCCAAGTCCACGTCTGAGTTGAGGTCATTCCTTGGCCTTGTGAACTATTACGGGATGTTTATTCCAGACAGTGCTAATCTTCTCAGACCACTGCATGCACTTCTGGAGAAATCATCACCATGGAGTGGACAAAAGAATGTGAGGTGGCATTTCAGCAAGCAAAGTAGATTATAGCCTCAGAAACTGTCCTTGTGTACTACAACCCGAACCTGGAAGTACGTCTAGCATGTGATGCTGGCCCCCACGGACTCGGAGCAGTCCTTTCGCACAAAATGCCTAAAGTGAGTGAAAGACCCATCGCATTTGCATCTCGAACCTTGAAGGCTTCGGAAAAGCAGTACTCTCAGATAGATAAAGAGGCACTGGCCATTGTCTGGGGTATACAAAAGTTCTATGCTTACCTGTATGGAAGTTACTTCAAGCTGATCACAGATCATCAGCCTCTGACACTTATCTTTGGCCCAACCAGCAGTGTTCCTGCGATGCAAGCTGCACGCATTCAACGTTATGCCTTGTTTCTAGCTGGGCTCGACTACGAGATACAGTACCGCAAGTCATCGGATAATGCCAATGCAGATACATTGTCACGCCTTCCTCTTCCAGACAGTCCTGAAGATAAACCATATGAAGCTGAACTTTTCTACCTGAACCAAATGGAGCAACTACCTGTAACAGCTCATCAAGTCAGACAAGCCACAGAGTGTGACCGTCTGCTATCGAGAGTCCACTACCATGTTTTGAACGGGTGGGACTCGTGCAAACAAGACAACGAAATCCTTCCATTCTACAGGCGTAGAGATGAACTCTCTTTACACCACGACATCATTGTTTGGGGCATAAGAACTGTCATTCCAGCTGTATTGCGAGAAGCAGTCTTCAACGACCTGCACTCTGGACATCAAGGCACTGTGAAAATGAAAGCGCTTGCACGTTCGTTTGTGTGCTGGCCATCTGTTAACACCGATATCGAAGCCATCACTAAGAAATGTGCAGGGTGCTCCAGCGAGAGCAACATGCCACCAATGGTCTCTCTGCACCCGTGGGAAGTGCCGAGTGGACCATGGCGCCGAGTTCATTTAGACTTTGCAGGGCCATTCCTGGGCAAAATGTTTCTTATTGCTGTTGACTCATTCTCAAAATGGCCTGAAATACATGTGATGAGTTCAACTACGGCAGAGTACACCGTGGATGCACTGCGCGTTATGTGTTTGCATCTCACGGCATTCCAGAACGCATTGTCACGGACAATGGTCCTCAATTCACATCGGAAGAGCTTCGAACCTTTCTCATGCAGAATGGTGTGCGACACACATTTAGCGCGCCATATCACCCGGCGACGAACGGTCTTGCAGAAAGGTTCGTGCAGTCCTTCAAGCACAGTATGAAGGCCATGAAAGGAGAGGAATCCATCATCAAGAAGTTGACAAACTTCCTTTTGGCATACCGTATGACACCCCACTGTGCTACTGGTGAGACACCAGCAAACCTTTATCTCGGGCGCGAGCAACGCACTCGACTGGCACTATTACGCCCATAACCCAGTGGATGTACGTATGAGAAACAAGGGTCATCTCAACCAAGTAAGCCTCAGCGCTCCTTTTCTGAGGGGGAAGAAGTTTCTGTGCGCTCCTATAGGGGGTACAAGTAAATGGGTGCCCGGAACAATCGCAACCAGAACAGGGCCTCTATCATATGAAGTGGAAGTTGGAGGAACAACCTCGAAACGTCACACTGATCAACTGCGCAAGGGTCACACCGACGACAAACGCCATCTGGATCCGGAACCTGAATTCCTACCCAGTATGCAAACCTCCCCGGACAACGAGACATCACCTGCTTGTGTTCCAGATGAAAACAAATCTGCATCACCTCGACGTGATCCATGTGCGAGTGCACCAGAAGGCAAACTTAATACTCCTCGGGTAGCAGTTCCCGTGAGCCTCCCTGATCCTATCACAGGTCGCCCAGTGAGGGTACGTCGACCATCATCGAAACTGGACTTGTAAAAAAATTACAAGGGAGGAAGTGTTGTGTGCCAAAAGCAGCGGCGTACCGTGCGTTGTTGGCAACTGTGGACACAAGCTGCATGCGTGCGCACTGACGCTGTGTGTGTGTGTGGTGCCGGCGGCATGGCTTCAATGTTGTGTGTCAGTATTGTACCATGTTCTTAGTTGTGCAATAAATGCAGTGCAGACACAACAAATACAACAAAGCAAGTCGCCAGAATCGTGCGAAGAGTCAGCAGTAAATAGAAGGGAATGAGAGAACAGGACACCCTAAGACATGATACAGTTTCGTCACGAGCAGGGTAACGTACACTCTCCACTGCCACGAAATAAACAAGCAAGAGACTCTACAAATCGACACTATACCACGCAAAGCGTACAAAACGGCGCTCAAACTTCCAATGTCAACACCAATTGAAAAGCTAATGGCACTGGAAGTATCGAACACCTTTGACGAACTGCGAGAAGCCCAACGTAGTGCGCAACTAGACACTCACTCAAACCAGAACAGGAAGACACTTAATGGAGAAATTAGGGCTACCCCTGGGCACACAAAAAAAAAAACAGATTAAGAATGAAGAAAAACAACATCCGGGTAAGACACATACCCAGATACACGTACCCCAATATACACCATGAAAGACGAGAAGCCAAAATCCGAGCACTCAGCAGAGAATTAAGTGACAATTCCAGCGTAGTTTACACGTACGCAGCAAAGTACCGCTACCAACGCAAGACGATCGCCGTTGTAACAGACGAAGGAGGGAAAGAAATAACCAGCACAACGATAAACAGCCCAAGCACAGACCTATCTGAAGAGGCCGCCATTGCTCTGGCAATATCGCACGGCAACGCAACAAGACAAAACCTCACTATAGTGACGGAATCTAAACAAACATGCAGAAACTACAACAGGTAGGATTGGCAGCATCGGAAATCATGTTCTACACACAACGAGAAGACGCATAAACACTAACCATAATATAGTGTGGGTCCCGGGACATGAGGGGATGAGGGGCAACGTGGCAGCAGATGAGTTAGCTCGAGGGTACGCCAACCAAGCAGACTCAACACTTTGCACCACGGGCACTTTGACCCTGTTACCCCACCGTACTTGTACTCGTTCATTACGGGGGTCAGCAGAAACGCTGCCCAGAACCACAGAATACTCTATCCAAAGAGGAGGCGGTACACTGGCGCAGACTACAGCACGGTGCCTACCCGCACCTGCACAAACTACACAAGATTTTCCCTACACAATATGCAGACAAATGTCCATGTTTCCATGGTAAACCTACACTAGAGAATGTCACATAGACCTGCCCTATGGCAGACTTAGAGCCTAAAATAAACCACACGCGTTTGACGCAGTGGGAGGACTTCCTGCGAGACAAAAATTCTCTGTACGCGATTTTACTGCAAATGAGCCAGCGGTTGAGGCGGAGGAATTTTTAAAAGCCGCTGCGGTTAACAGAATGTCATGGAAATACACTACGTCAGAGTGCGTCTTAAATTCACTAACCTCAGTTTTGTAGTATCGTACATGTACAGTTCTAAGGTATATATTTGTTATTCTATTGCACTCCTACGATTAACTACATGTCTGCTTTGTGCTTGATGCACGTTCGCCGCTAATCAATCAAGAATTGCCCACTTGAGATGGAAACACGTAGTTTTTTCCCATTAGCAGTCGTACCTGTTTGCCTGTTACATAACTTCGACGTCATCGAAGGGCGTGGGCCAATCACAGGCGAAACTCTCGTATCAGACATCCTCACCCGAGACACCCTCCTCTCTACCGCCAGCAACCTGCGGAGTAGACGGGGCGGTAGTCCCAGCTCACACCCACGTGACGAAGGCGTGGCACCAGGAGCTCGCTGTGCTGCTGCTCCAGGCCTCTCCATTGCCGTCGGCGGCGAGGAATGCATGACCCTGACGGTAGACGGCAGCAGCCGCCTGCAATGTGACGCGGAATAGCGGTTAGCCGCAGTAATGACAACACATGCGAGAGTATTCCATAAACTGCCACAGCCGGGGTCCTCTGTTTACACTCTAGAAGCAAAATTACTACAGGCCCCACTGTCACAGGGCGCTTCGGAACGCGTGCTTTTACTTTGAATATTTTACTGTCTTTCCTCTCCCACGTGGTGTCACAACTACTCCTCTCCTTGCGGTAGTTCAAACTCCGAGTGGTCTCCGCAAGAAAGACCGTTCGAAACCTACCGACCCATCGATCGCTGCGAGAAATCTACGAACATGTTTCGCGAGTTGGTTTTCCTATTCCATGGTTACATCGCGATGGACAGCTCACAGAATAAAGGACACGGCACAACATACGCAGCTGCGTTGTGTCCTTTATTCTGCATCCCGACAGTCGTGCTGTAACCACGGAACAGAGAAAGCTACGCTCAAAGATGGCAGCGAGCGGTGAAGACAAAACAGTCACAATCCCAAAACAACAGGCTCTACTTTGACTGTTGTAATGACTGCACGAGTCTACGCGAACAATATCACAGACAGTTAATATAGAAGCGCGATGCAGAAGCGACATGTGGTTCGATGCAGCTGTGGCGAATGGTGTTCATGCGTGCCTGTTTAATAATTTCAACACAGCTGCCTCATACAACCTTGTTGAGGCAAAGGGACCACGCAGAGATAGTCGAGCGTGGTCACATACGTTCTTCGTTCGATTCTGTGGGTCACTTAGCGTTTTGGGCCAGTCTTGGAGAGGCGGAAAAGCCCAAATTACCTTATTATTTGGGCACCAGAAGGCGGTACCTTTGCTAAGCGCTACACTTCCTCTCGCTTTCTTAGACTTTTATCTGTTCACCAAAACGACGTAGACACTGAAGAAAAATCTATAACTACCGGTTGCCAGTTACGCCTTAATGGACAGACTAATGTAGTCGGCAAGACGTAATATGTTACCCGCGTGCCTATTGTATTTCCCTACGGCCACCTGTTAGCCCAATCACAGGGAGATGTTGGAAGTCGACTAAAGAGACTGCAATGCAGACCACTCAATAGTGTAAGGCGCATGTCAGCGACGATTCTTATCAGGGTGCAGGAGATTGGATAGAAAAATACCAAATATTGTTTTACTATTGGGTGCACTGAGGGACAGAGATCAGCTGATAAAGAGTTTGGTTCACGTGACTAAGCCTCGTCTGCCCCAGATGGACCCGAGATTAATTGAGATCGGGTAGGGCCCCCTCCGCTACGATAAGCCATACGAATCGATTTGTATAAACCCAGATGTGCGGAACTTCAAAAGGATCGCGGAATAGTTCGATATATATGCGTAATTCGATATATAAAAATTTGTTTTTGTTTAGTGCATACTGCAGACCCTTGTCAGGGTATAAGTAGGACAGGCATGTATTGATAACAGTAGTTCAGAAATATGCAGAACACAATCAAAAGAAATACGCATAAGAAAAGAGTGACAAATGATACTAAAGAAAACTACGCCAAAACATGATTTGAATCGGATATTGTACGCGGAAACATTGAATGCTTTAAACAATATAATGTAAGTTTAGTAAATGGATCCCATACTATCCAAACATATTCGAGGTTCGGCCTGATGTATGCATTATATGTCAATAGTTTTACGTTGGGAGAAAAATTTCTGACTTTATGCCTCAAGAAACATAGCTTTCCAAACAAGGAAGGACATATGTTATCTATGTGCGAATTACAGGAAAGATTGTTAGTTATGGTAATGCCTAGGTATTTGTAGCTAATAACCTTCTTTAATGGCGATCAAAGAGTATTCATGTGGCTTAGTGGATTCTTTGTGTGTTAAACATATGTTATCTATGTGCAAATTCCAGGAAAGATTGTTAGTTATGGTAATGCCTAGGTGTTTGTAGCTATTAACCTTCTTTAATGGCGATCAAAGAGTATTCATGTGGCTTAGTGGATTCTTTGTGTGTTAATTCTTCAGTGATAGCAATCATGGCGAACCCGCTGCACCAATGAAGCACATTTTTATGGCGATTAGTAAGTTTATCTGTCACCAGGAGTCAAGAATACATTGTCCCCACGCTACAGATGCGCTTCTTGCTCTAATGCGCAGGGCACTGCAAACTAGGCATTGCTATAGGCCTAACCCGCTTCGCAAACATAGGGGAAGGAAAGCTTAAAGGCCCTCCCTAGCCACACTAACCTCTCCATCCGAGCTGCAAGAGAGAAAGTGTGCGGAAAGTCAGTTTTCGCAAGGGCTGCTTATAGTCTTTGGCTCTTGGCGTAGCGGCACCTTCTGCATCATTGGCGCATCTGTCAGCTGCGGGGAATCGGTGCTTCGCGGCATTGTCTGCTGCGCATGCGCAAGCGCGCTGAGACGACGCTCATCTGGCGAGGGGGACCGTCAGCTCTGGCTCCCAAAATTGTGACGTAACGGTCCCTCCTAAATTCATCTCTTCCTCTGTGATTCCATCGCAGCCGCAGCGGACGGTTGCCTAGAAATATAGCCACTATCTTTCATAATATGTATAATACTATTACCAGTACACTATAAAGGGACTGATCGCTCATTAAAATTAGCAGTTTGTTCTGGCAACGAATTCTGCAGCGAATGACCGAAGCACTCCAGGCGCGGCCACTGCTCGTATTGTTAAGTTCGCCTCACCGCAAGACAGCTTGTGTGTCATGAGGTTGAGGCCACACTCACGGGGGTCCACACATGCCACTGGTGTATAGTGCCAAGCAACTGCACTGTAGCAGCTTTAAAAAAATGGCTTGGTTCAACGTGGCTTGAGCCTAATTATACGACCGAATTCTGTTAAGCATAGTCTCCACTGTCTCTAATTAAATGTCAAGGTCAAAGGTTGAGGTCAAAGGTCAGGTACCCAACGATCAGAGTGAAATAACGTGGCCACACTACCCTAGCTTGGGCCATACTAGCACGCAGTTGAGTTCGGTTAGAACTTGTGATGGACTCAAGGTCATTGTCGATTTGGTATCTACTGTCTCAAATAACATGTAATAAAGGTAAGGAACGGAATGGCCATAGTCATATGATCACGTGGTGATACTACCATGCAGTAATGTTTTACTGTAGGCGTTAAACATTCTAAAAAGACAACCAGCAAGATGGCAAGAGCTTTCGCCGAGCTCTGTGCGTTACGGTGCAGGGTTTAGCATTTCAAAATTTGTAATGCATGAATGCCTGTAACGGCTATGTTTTCACCTCTTGTCCGCAAATCTTTTTCCGTCGGTCCGCATAAAAGTGCGGATTTTTCGCTAAAGGCAATTAATTTCGCCAAATACTCGAAGTAATTGACGAAATCGATGTATTACTAATAGTTCCTTCAGAAATTAACGGACAAAAATAATGAAACTAATTAACTAATAAAACTAATAATTTAATGATTAATAACAATATGTGAGGACCCAGGCCTTGGGGGCAAAACAAAGAATTAATGACAAATTACTTGACCGTTCAATTTATTTAACTAAAATCGATAAATAATTACGTTACTAAGGAACACAGGAGACAACGGAACTCGAAATGCTTAAGAAGGCTTAAGTGCACCTTTAAATTTTTTGCTTCATAAACAACTGCGATATCATCGAAAGGCCCGGGCCAATCACGGGCGCAACTCTGGTTATCATTCCTTCCCCTTCCTCACCCGAGACACCCACCTCTCTTCCACCGGCAACTTGAGGAGTAGGCGTGGCGGTAGTCGCAGCTCACACCCACGTGACGAAGGCATGGCAGCAGGAGATCGCAGTGCTGCTGCCCCAGGCCCCTCCATTGCCGTAGGCATCGAGCAATGCATGAGCCTGACGGGAGACTGAAGCAGCCGCCTGCAATATGACGCAGAATGACGGTCAGTCATAGTAACTGACAATACATGCCAGATAATTCTCTAAACTGCCAGGGCCGGTGTCCTCTGTTCGCACTCTACTAGCAAAATTACTACAGGCCCCACTTTCACAGGGCGCTTCAGAAAGCGTGCTGTTACTTTGAATATTTTACTGCCTTTCCTCTCACACGTGGTGTCACTGCTATTCCTCTTGTAATGAGACTCCAACACCGAGCGGTGTGCGCAAGAATGACCGTTCGACACCTTCCGCCGCGTCAACTGCTGCGAAAAATCTACAAACTTCTTGGGCGAGTTGGTTTTTGTATTCCATGCTTAAAGCGCAATGGACAGCACACAGAATAAACGACACAACAAAACATACGGAGCTGAATTGTTTCCTTTGCTAAGTATCCCGACAGTCGGTCTGTAACCACGGAGTAAATAAAGCTGCACTCAAAGAAGGTAGCGAGTGGTAATGACAGAACACCAACAATCACAAAACAACAACTTTGCTTGCAGACCTGCCGCATTCTCATTGCTATATAGTGATGCAGAAGACATGCCATCATTTCCTCTTTGTGTTCCAAACAAGGAAAAGAAAAATGGTAGCTTTCTACCATGCTTTCTACTGTCAATTCATAGACATTTCTGTGAAAGGCATGCTTCTGCAATTCAGTCTCGGCTACTTGCAGTAGGTGGAAAATGGTCCTACTGGGGTTTAATAATCCACCTCGAGTTTTGCACTGAACTAGGGCACTTTCGTTTACAGACTGTGCAGCAGCTTCTCCAATAAGGTACTCTCTGCATTTTGAGCACGTTGTACTCTTCATAAGTTCTCGACACATAAAACCAGCCAGGTAATAAATTATACAATCAATAACCTCTGGCTCTGTACATACATGATCAATAACTTCTTCACACTCAGCTTCCGCGTCCACTAAGCCATCCAGTTTTTGTTTTAGTAGCCGAAGTTGTGTCTTTTCTTCATTGTCAACCTTAAACGCAAGCTTAATGTCAGTCAGTGTTAGTGTATGTGTATTATCGGCGGTTTGCACTTCGCAATTGCCAAACTTTGGCGGCTTGAGCAAACTATACATTGAGAGCGTTTATATAATTGCAGGAAAGTGGGCATAGAGGGGTGGTCATTTCGGCCACCTGCCTGTCGTATAATTCCGAAGAAGCGTTCAAGCACGTCCTGATTGAACTTTCCCGTCAAGACATACCAGAGCCCACGCTCCTTGAGCAGGTACCGAGAGAGTTCCAGTGCCGATAAAATTGACACGCGCAGTCCCTCTGCGGTCTGCTCGGCGAGGCAATTTTTACGAGAAATCTTTTCAGATAGTACATCTTGCTCCCACCTGTTTAGCCAATACAGTGAAGAAGCTAAAACTCGTAGATATTTGCTCCTTACAGTATTGCCTTCTCGTGGGCAGTTTCGATATAGGGCGTCAAAGAGGTCATTGAGTTTCATGGTAAACTCCATCGTACCTTTCACATTTTCTAATCCTTGCGTGCCTCTCCTCGAAACTCCAGCCCTTTTGCTACGCTCCGGCTGAACAACTAGGTCGCCAGTATAACACGCATTTTTTCAGTGTTTGTTGGATTAACATACGAATATGTTAATTTAGGACAGACACACGCCAGGCCGGGTTGCTTCGAATCTTCTACAAACAATCTGTCATATTGCGCCGTTCACCATTGACAACCAAAATCTTTTGTCGATGCAAGCGGTTTCGCATATATTTCAGGAGGTTAGGCACATCAGAAAAAACAAAAACATTGCGCTTGTTGTCAACAGGATCAGTAAAGGAGTGTTTAGTGTGCCGAAGAGCCCCACTCACTCCGAAATCTTTCCACATTAAGCGATTAGTAGCTGCTCCATCACACACAACCCCATCGACCAACGCGCCAGCTTCCTCCAGGAGAAAAATCACTTTTAGTATGAGCTGTGCAAGTTTGGTGCCTTTTGTAGGACCCTTGCTCGCAAAGACAGCAACCGGCTGCGAGTAATGATCCCCAAATGCTCGAAATGTGAACACCAGTCCATGGTCGGCGAGGTCATCGCTGGTCGTAGCACTGTCACCAAAATCGCTGAATCCACAACAAGTCATTGACTTTGAGTGCACTCTCATATCTTTCCTTACCTGCATTTCATCGAACACTAAAATCCCGTGTCGCTGAAACTCATCCTTGGTGGCCATTTTTTTTAAATGCCGCAAAAAATCGCGTGTCAAATCCGCACTTTACTCTCACCAAACTTAAGTACTTTCGAACTGTTGTGACACAAAGAAGCGGTAAAACATCATTTTCTCGGAGGAAGGAATACGCCGATGGGCTGCGAATGTGCAGCAACGGACACAGCAAAAGCCAGTCTTCTGTGTAGCGCCGGCTCTTTTTATTTGCGAGTTTGGCAGCTGCCAAGCACTCTTTCACTGCCGTCAGCTGTATTCCTGGTAGCACAGCTTCGAAAAGCTTCGCTTCAATGCCTTCCCCAGAAATTGTCTGCAGGCGCTCACGAGCTTGCTTAAGCTCGGCAGTGAGCATCTTCAACCGGTTGCAAAGGCGATTCTTTGATCTTTTGAGAGCGTAATTAGCACGCCTGTGCGCTGCAAGTTTTTCACAGTTTTGAAAGTTTTTCGCGGAGAAACGAGCACCACTGGAATTCAACTTCCGTTTGTTCTGCATTAGCCTCTTCTCGCGAATTCGGAATGTGTCTGAGAGGCTGGAGCACTTCTGGCAAACCGATCCACCGGCACTGAGGATTAGTGGACACTTCTTGTGGCGCCATTTATTATCAGAATCGAGAAACGCACTTATAGGCTCAGCCTTAGGATACTCTTTGACGCTAGGTCCTCCAGTACAAAGCCTTACTTTGTCTACATGCTCCAAAATAGTTTTAACGTCCTCCAAAGATCTCACAGAGCTTGTACATTTTAAATCCTCCAAAGAAACAACTTTGCCCATCACCACTACTCCAACCTCCATTTTGTCATCAATTGCGACCACCTTGGCAGCCATCAGAGAAGCAGCAGGGCAGATGGCGCCCCACGAGCACGTTGCTTCGTTCATGTCTGATGCGGTCATGACGCCCGCTGATGCAGCACGCGAGGTAACCGACAGCAACTGGCTGGCAGATGTCTTGGAGCATTTAAGTAGAAGAAAGACAACACTTTTGATTTCGTCCATTTCGAGCCGGTGAAAACCCCAGCATTTAGACGGTATGCACGAGAGTGGAGAATTTTCGAACAAGCTTCCGAATGCTGAGATCGCCGCTGTTGCTGAGCTGCAATCGAATTTTTCTTCAACCGCTGTCACGTTTCACGCCTCAGCGGTAGTCGGCGAGGAGCTCATGCTAGCTTCTTCTGACAATTGTACACAAGGTTCGGCGCTCCTCATTTTTTTCGCTTCTCGCGGTTGCCTTTCGGCGGGTCGTTTTCTACTTTTTGAAGTCTAATTCGAAAGGTAGGCAGGGCAGTCAGGGAATTTCGTGGGCACAGCGTCCTTTTCCAACAACGCGCGTCGCGGGACGCTTTGCAGCACATGCCCATTGTACTGTGCCGTCCAGGTTTTGGACAAAAAACTGGGCTCAAAATGTCTCTCGCAAACGTAGTCGGTTGTTTCTAGAACTCGGTCCTTTCTTGGTATAGCCCGCCGCCACAGCTGCAGCCGTTAGTCTTCTTTCGGCGCCGAAAACAACGATAACTTTTCCTTGCAGGATTTGTAGCCCGTATTGCTGCGTGGCACGAAACATTTTTTCCCCATCACGCGGACGCAGAATGCACCAAAAACGAAGAAAATGATGGAGCGTGGGTATTAGCGAAAGGTACCGAGCACGTGCACCAGAGAAAAACGACGCGGACGACAGAAGACAAGAACTGACACGTTCCTTGCGGCAACCCGCCGGCCCTCAGCCACCTAAAGCAAAGCGCCCTAGTGTTCCTGCATATGCATATACAGGAACACTAAAGCCCCCAACCGCCTCGCGCCATCTCTCGGCGGCCGGCGGAAATTCATTCCTCGCTGTCGCCACTTGCTCTCCGTCGCGGGACGGCCCGTTCACACACATAACCTATTCTAACACCATGAGGTGGTCTCTCCGTTGATATGACGACCTCCTCGCCTTGCGCACACTCCGTGGCGGCTTCATTGGGATATATAGCGGTGCGCAACGGGTTGGTTGATCTTTTCGCCATGGAAGTTACCGACGAAGAGTCTATATCTAAATCTAGTTGCTCTACTGCTTCGGAACAGTTACATTTTAAGGCGAAAGCTAAGCAAGATAGGAAGAATGAGACAAAGAGGTTGAAACGTGCCCAGGAAGCAGAGGAACAACGAGAAGAACGATCGCGAAAACGACGAGAAGCCGAAGAAGCTAAGCGAGTCACTTTAGAAGGCGAGTCTAGTCGTGCTACACGGAATGAAACTATGAGACGACGACATGCCGAGGAAACAGAAAAACAACGGGCCGAACGTCTTTCGCAATTCTGCCAGGTTTAACCAGAGCTAAACCACAGCCAATTTTTCAGAAAAGAAATAGCACAGTGTCTCGCATATCTAGGTGGACACCTGAACTCCGCCGTAAGAGAAGGAATAAAGGAGGGAGAGAAAAAAGACAGCAAGAGGAAAATAAAAACTGAGAACTGGGGATTTTCGGTAAAGGCGCGGTGCGCCGCAGCGGCGGGGCACCCGTGGCCCGGTGGAACTAGTGGCGCATGCGCAGTAGTGACTAGGGACAATTACGCTAAATCCGCGGCTGAGTAGCCTTGTGTAGCTTACGCTACATTAGAGAAGCCCGTGGCACTGTCACAGACCGGTAAGAAAGGATGGCCCCGGGGAAACGATTAGGCCAAGCGAAAATAACCGTGGAAAAGACGCAGTATGCCTTTTTTGCCAAGACTACAAGCGTTCTGTACATTTAGGGATCGAAAAACTCCGGGATTTTACCAGGTTACCGTGCACCTAAGAGGGACAGCGCCAAAGGACCTCTTACTCCTTTTTTTCTCCTACAGAGGCTTATTCGCGTTTAGAGTTCAGGACGATGCAATATCCTAAAACGCGCGTCAGCTAGACACCCTGTGTTTTCTAGAATAATAATTGCTGACACTTCCTTCCTGAGTGAAAAAGTGACAAATTCCAGTTCGTTATTCACGTTTATCATTTTTTGGCATTTTTCATCAAGGCTCCACAGCTACCCATTTTCGCTGCAATATGGAACGTGTTCTGCTGTCTCTGCCCCAAATGTCATCTTTTACTGCATTAATTCAAGTTACTACTGAAACATGCTCAGACTTGACTCCCGCTGGCGAAAGGCTCATTCCGAAATAGTGAAGATTATATATTCCCACCACTTACTTGGCAAGCACCACTCTATAAATATGTGAGCTGCACATAAGGTTTTATTTCATAGCATTGCAGTGCCACTCCTAGTGTTTTGCTGAATATTTTGAAACACTTAACATAGCAGACATTAGCACTCAGTGACTGATCACTCGCTATGATATACATCATCTTAAACCACAAATGTAATCTATTAATATTTCAACCGTCCTTTACCACCTTTCTTTTCGGATCCAACTGAACTCCATCAGTGTCGTGCACGGACTCAATTCTTTTCAGTCAAACGCATTCCTGCACAGGGGACGTGATAAGCCAACCTCCATGGCAGCGCATAACGCTATATTTTTTAGTGCGTTAGCCCTAGAGCTCCCTCTCAGCCGCTTAGCGGTTGTCTGTGTGAATCCACCGGGGTGTAGGCGGCTATCCGGAACACCTACGTGACGTGACCCTGGAGGGCATCAAAATCTGCCAATTGGATTGTGAGCAAACTGCCCAACCTGGTAGGCGGCAGTTCCGTTAATGGCTAGTCGAGAGATGTTCCTCGGGAAAAGAAACCTGGCTCTCACAAGCCGCACCGGTGGCAGCACCTGCCATCGCAGGGCAGTGGCGCATCGCTTAACTGCCGCACCACTGTGCTAGGAGCGTTACGAAGGCTCCCAGCGATCGATGAATGGAATGTAGACAATGACCAATTCCGCATGTTGTGCTTGGCGCATGACAGCAATAGATGCTTATGTGCCGCTAAACCCAATTCAACACTCAACACATTTCCGAATAAATGGCCTTTAACCTTACCGCTCTAGCGTAATCAAGTTAAACTAAGCACAACTAGTGCTAGCGCACCTATGTCTCATCTGGCCTGACCATGCTAAATTGTCTGATATTTTTTTTCTCATTTCAAATATCCGTGACAAGCACTATTCGAGATGAGAGTCCAGTCCCAATGTGCTTACTGCACGAAAGAGAAGAGAATTCTTCTTGGCATAGCTTTTTTCTGTTTTCGACGAGGCTGATATGCTTGGGTATCGGGACCGAGGCCTTCACCGCTGACGATGAACTCTGCAGACGACGGAGGGAAGCCTTCAGGAGTATTGGAAAACTTGAAGGTTTATTTACATATTTACAAGAGAAGCAGGGATACCAAAAGTTAGAGATGAAGTGCTACATATTTACAACAGAAGCAGGGAGACCCAAAAGTCAGAGATTAAATGCTACATACTTACAACAGAAGCAGGGAGACCCAAAAGTCAGAGATGAAGTGCCGTGAAACCAGCCAAATCGCGGCTTAAATACAGTGGATATTCCCTAGGCACCTAGCTAGGAAAACCGGTGGCTGATAAAGTGTCCAATGGGCAGACACACTCTTCATAGTCTCTTCCCTAACCCCGTGACCGCTCCGCCCCCACAAACACGTGCACAGGCGATAAGGAATCCTGGCGCCTTGAGGTCCTGGATGCTGTTTCCGAGCGGTTGAGCAGGTGCATAAGGACGTTGGCTTAGCAGGCGGTGACCCCCTCCGTGGGAAAGAGGCATCGTGGAATGTGGTTTCCGACGGGTTGATCATGTGCATAAGGTCGCTGGCTTTGTAGGCGGTGATCCTCTCCGTGTAAAATTGCGTCCTGATGCCCCCGGGCATTCCAGAGGGTAAGATGAATCAGCCGTGTCCTCCCCCGCTTTGTCTGGCCGCGCAAGTGCAAGCGAGCGAGGCGGGTCCGGTGCCTTTGTTCGGGTCTTTCTGCCGGTCCACGTGAGGGAGCAGTTCGGGAGAAACGCCGCATTCCATACTCCTGACGAAGGGATGAGAGGCCTTTCGACACAGCTCACCGTCGCCAGGAGCCGTTCCTAATCCTCTTCTCAGGACGACAGCACCTTTGGGTCAAACATAGTTCGATGGCGCCTGCCGGGCTCGTCTGTTCCCGCTGTCGGGGCCTCGGATCACAACAAGGCCTACTGCCGTCAGCCGGCCTTTCTGTAGTCAAGTGTTGCGTCCCGTTTTGCTGAAAATCTGCCGCATAATATACTGCTTCCACTTATCCCGCAAGCTTCAAACATCTTCACATTTTCTGAAGATCAGTTCCAAGCCAGAATAAACGGGTTACTTTGGGTTGAGGTCGATAAAAGAAGACCTTTCCAGACCTTTCCAGACCTACTAATGAATGGTGTGTAAAAACCAGGTTATCAGCATCATTAGCTTCATAAACCCGCCGCTAAATGTGGTCGCCTGGCGGAAGAAACATGAAATATCGTAGCGACTTTTTCAAAAGAGCCGCTAGCGGGTTGCACTTGATTCTCAACGCTATTAAAAAAACTGCCTGGTTCTCGTTAGCCTCTATTTACCACCTCGGCGAACTTGGCGTTTTCAGTGTGGTTCCTAAAAATCCTAAACACTCCATAGCCCTTCCTCAGGCTGTTATTCAAACGTATAACGTATTTCTGCAATAGAATCACCGCTTATCATTAAACGCTTCAGATCTGCCTGATAGCTTCTGCCATAACATTAGAGGAGTGCCTGGGAAAAATGTCATGGCTGTGTGATGAGGAAGGCCAGCGCGATGAAAGGTGGGTGAGCACAGAAGCACTCACCGTGGCTGCACGAACGTCGCTCAAACGCTTCTCTTCAACTCGCTTATTGAAGAGCGCTCCTTTTGGAGCGTACTCCAGGATCAGGTATACTCGAGTGTCGTCGTGGAACCAATTTAACAGTTCCAGAATATTCTGGTGCCTGCAAGGGAACCACACAGTGAACAAGTCTTAGTCCTTGACTTTTAAATGTCGAAAAGAAACGAGAAAAGACGAAGGTAGACAACAGGACGATACGCCACATTCAAATAGTTTATTACGCTAACGAAACATATACATGTATGTATAATTTTCATCATCACATGCGCAGACAGGTCACCAAAAGATCACGATCGCCAAGGTGAAGCATGTTTGCAACAGCTCCCTGGCTTTCGTGTATTTACCTTTACCTAGAATGCGTACGTAAATGCAGTACGGGACTCGCACAGGGGGATTTTGTAAACCGCTGAAGAAATGATTTACGAAGTCCCCCTGTCATGCGACCACTCCTACTTTGGACAAACTTAACGGTGCGTCAATGAGCGAGCAATGAAACTGGAGCGAAATGTGGTACAAATGAAGGAAGCTACGGATTTACCGAAGCACATTAAAAGGTGCGAGTCTTGTACTTATGGGCCATGCTACATTGAAACAAAAATGAAAAATTGGTTTTTCGAGGAAAGGAAATGGCGCAGTAACTGTCATATCTCATCGGACACCCGAACCGCGCCGTAAGGGTAGGCGCACGCATTCTCGGTAAAAGTAAATACACGAAAGCCAGGAGGCTGTTAGAAGCGTTTTCTATCAAAAAGATAGGCAACCAGTGCGTAAGGGACACTTCGATTGCATTGTACGCAGCTGAGAAGAGATTCCTGGTGTGTGCTTCATCAAGTCCATTATGATCTTTGGGCGGCCTGTCTGGGCATGTGCCGATGAAAGCTACATATGTACGTTTCGTGTAAGTAATAACGTAGTTGGAAGCGGCGCCTCGTCCTGTTGCCTACCTTCGTGTTTTGCCTTTTTTTGCACACCTTAAAAATTAAGAATGAACTAGAACAATGGTAAGATCTCTTGAGTGGTCTTAGGTTTGCACTGGAAGGTACGCATAATAGTGTTGGGAAAATATGTCTTCTAAATCTAGATTTAAATAATCCTAAACACAATTTACACTATGATCAAACTGCTAACAACTAGAGTATTTTTGAAATTCGTCAATGTTAAAAAGCATTCAAAAACAGGCACTCCGTGCCGAGCAGACATAGGAAACCACGGAACAGGAACGGTCACTTAAAAACCATTAAGCAGAGACAAGGACACGAGGTATCGAAACAAGGCCTTGTTCACGGTCTCCTTTCCTTTTTTCGCGAAAGAAAGGGTGCCAACAAAATTATTACGCTTGCCTATCTTCCTCAGGTTGGCTGTTTTCCTGAGTCATTAGTGAAAACACTACAAACCTGAAAATAGGCAGCATCATTGACGCTGATAAAAGCGACGGCACTGGTGTCTTAAAGTGAAGCTGGACCGTTTGTCGCGAATTATAAGAGGTTCACGTAATTGACTGTCTCATGCTTGTAAATAGAGCACGCCAAGGGTCGGAGCGGCCCTTTCTCCGCTGCGCCTCTTGCGAGCCTGGCCGATCGCTTACAAGCGTCGTCCTTCTCCCGAGCTTCTTCCGCGATGTTGTTCGTCCATGCGACTGACGCGAGCTTGAACCGCGCATGGAGACTGCGGGGCTGGCAGAGAAACGTCAGTGCTCCCTGGCAGTGAAGTGACCATATTCTAGCGACCAGAGGAAGCAATATTGAGCTGGTCCCAGAGGCGTGTTGCGATGCTACCAGTCATGGCATAGGTCGAGACACAAGCACCCATCCTGTGTATTGACTTCGTACGTTCACCTAAAGCAGCGAGGTGAAATGCCGCAGAGTGTGCGTCTGAGTCCCAGTCGATATTAGCCCTGCCCTTCCTTAAGTACAAAATATCCAGCTTGTTTCTATTCGTTTCAGACAAATAATAACCTCAGCTGTCGCTTACAAGCACCAGTATAGCCAATCAAAGCGCACATGAAAAATTTGCGACAGTATTCATGACGGCACAGGTTCGTCTAATGTGAGGTCTGTTTGGTATAAACCCAGTTAAGATTTCCGCGGTTTTTGCAGTTTTAAATTTCTTCTACTCTGTATTTTCAATAGCGGTTTTTCCCGGATAGGAGGGACTCTTAAGAATGCGATGTTGTTATCGACTCAAAATGTTAAAATAACACAGGTTGACCTTTAAATAACCCCACGAGGTTGAAATTTATTCGAAGCTCTCCAATACGGTACCGCTCTCTCTCTTCCTTCTGTCATTCCCTACTTCCTTACTTCTCTCATGGCGCGGTTGAGGTGTCCACCGAACTAGGAATGTTGACAGCCCTGACTGCTACATGTTGACCGGTATTCTTCGCCTTAATAGCTAATGGCCTTAAAGTACACAAGGAGCAGGATAATCATCCAAGCTAGAATGTAGCACGACTCATTGTGTTAGGAGGTACATACACTGATAGCCCATTCGTACCAATGCGGTTTGTAAACCGAGCGAACTTACCTCACCTGAGCGTGGATTTCAATCTCTCTGATCAGCTGGTGCTCCAGCTGACAACGCTGCAGCTCTGACTTTTGCAGCACCTGCACGCACAACGTTGGTGATGAAGATTAATTTATATTGTCACGTATTGGTGACGGCAGTGCAGGCAGTAGTCAGGAAACAGGAAAACTGATTCTGAAAGTACACAGTACAGGGGGCTGCACTGCGCCCTGTCACAACCCAGGTGGCGGCCCAGTGGCGGAATCGTCTCATGCATGACTCGGTGGGGATGACCTTTCCCTCTGACTGGTTCCCAGCAAGAAGGACGCCACGGCCAGCAACCGACTTCGGACAGACAACGGGGGAATAAAAGGACGGCACGTCAAGTAATTAACTGTATCCGACCGCAGAGAGCTCGCCGCAGTTGAGGCCCGCGGCGTCGCAGGGAACACGGGTGTTTTCGATTCTCGAGTTGCAGCTTGCATAACTGTTGCACCGCAGTAGGAAATAGCAGCGGACTTGCGATTTCTCCTGGCCCATTCTCATCGGTCGCCTCTGCAACGAGTGACTCCGCTTGCTACGTACTGTGCAACTTTTCCGATCTTGGAGAAATGTGCCTCATGCTGGATTGGCCACCGCCTGATGAAGGGGCGGAACCTTAGGGGATTTAAGGAGCGTGTCGAGTGAGAAAAGACACTCTGGGCCTGGGCGACATGGCTCATGCAGTCGTTCGACACATGAACTCTTAATTTTTGACTGTTTGCTCTTTTGTTCATATGTAAATAAGCTTCGTCAAACAGGCATTAAGCCCCCTTGTTCTCGTTTTCCCAAACATCAGGTTCCACCTTTCCTCAGCCCAAAGGCTCGGAAACGCTACGCAATGGAGCCCGGGTTCGAGTTAGCCGGCTCCCCAGGACAACTGGTTGTCATCGGGGGATGCCGCTACCCGATTCGTAAGAGCCCACAAGGGACTCAATCACTCGCCGGCGGCGAAAGCCACAAGCGTGCTAGGCGGTCGTCGAACAGAATGCCCGCCGCCCTCGGACGCGCTCAGTTTAAAGCTGGTAGCGAACTGTCGAGACAGGGCGTCGAAAGTTACTGCGACATTCTGGAACAATCGATAGTCAGCTCCACCTGGATGCGATCAATCGATATAAATCTGTTCGCGGCTTGGATTGCAAACAAAAAGATAAATTCGCGTGTTGGCAGCTTTCAAGAATAAAAAACAGTACGAATATTCACGCAATATGGCTCAAGGAGAGCTTTGACCAAAGTGCACAATGTCACAAGATACTGTGGGTGCACTCTGGGGTCGGAGACCTATTACACCCCCACCCCACATATGCAGACCACCAGGCCAGACGAAAGCTTTTACCCATTGGAAGCAGGTGGTTGGTACCCACGGGCACTGGGCATCGACCATCGCATCCCCCCCTTTCCTTCATACGAGGTGGAAACTCAAACTGCTTGGCGACAGCTGCTGTCGCACACACAGCCTTTATCCACAGTTTCTACACAGGGTAGTTAGAGTGCGCCTAGCTAAGCGTTTCAAATGCCTCGCATTTTTAACAACCTGCGTGAAAACATGAGTACTTAACAATATGTCAGCAACCTTCTGACTTTTTGGTTTTAAATTATAGCTCTGATTAGCAAATTTTCAACATTTGGTTGGCAATGTTATTGCAGCTCTCCGTCCGTTACGCACTGCTTCCTTAGACTTTGAGTACACAATAAATCTCTGTGTTGGCCACCATGTGAAGTATTACAGTCAAAAGGCAACAAATAGCGCAGCAATATTAAAATTTTCCATTTCAGCAGTCTAAGGTGTTCAAATACTGTCACGTAGTGGTGAAGCCAGGCAGTCGAGAAGGAAGACGACCAGGCTTGCGCCAAAGACGACTGCTTGACCGGCCGATCTCTCGACCCCAAACACAAACCGTTTGGCGACGGCGGAAGTACCAAGTGTACTCGGCGATCACGACGAAACAGAATTTTCGCTAGTCACGGGCTGCGCCCAATTTAAAGGTGACGAATGGCTTACGAGATGAAGCAATGAAATTTTATTTAGTAATACTGCAGGCCAATACTTTGGCCCAAGCAGGAGGGGCATATCACAAACAAGAAAACACAGAAAACACAGAAAAGAACAGAAAAGAAATCACCTACGACAATCTCGAACGTCTTCGAAACAGTCGCGCGCGGTTACAGCCTTGCAAACCTGGTCGCCTTTCACAATCCAGCTATCACGTCACGTGCTGGCGGCTGCGAAAATCTACAAATGACAGCTTAAATGCTAAGAAGCAATACGAAACCTGCAATGAAGTTTGCCGTGTTAGTCACAGCGCTGTAACATACCGGCTAGCGAAAGGACCATGCAAGCAACAGAACGTAGCAAGTGGTGTCCGAGTGCTTTCCTACGCCGCATATGCCTGTGCTTGAAGGCATGAGCTACCATTGTCTACGACGCTCTTATGCAGCCACATGTATCAAACGTCAGCTGACTGCGCTATGTCAAGAGCATCTAGACAAATAAGCTTATCAAATACGCGCCTCTAATCGTCTAGATTGTTGTCTCGCGCTTATCGCGGCCGAAGTGACTGACGCGCCACCTGGGCACGTTGCCCATACGGCAGTGCCTGGGTTCCGGAAAAAAACATCTGCGGATAAAACGTTCCCATTTGAGAAGTGGAAAAAATGTCCCAGTTGGATGCCATCAAACGTGACAGGTACGACAGAGAGGGCTATTTCTTCTTATTCCTTCTTTGGAGACATGCACTTTTGGGAACGTGCGCCATATTTTCTCGACAACACGTGTGCGCGGACAATGTCGAGCTGCTGAACGGTGGATTATGCATCATGCATCTGCGGATCCACCTTCTCCTGGATAATATAGGCCCAAGCTAGTCTAGATAACAGAGCTCACGAATGTATTGATCAGCCTACACTGATATATATATATATATATAGATGTACACACCGTATATTTCGCACATGGCCGCGTAGATAGGAGGTATCAAAACGAAGAACGTCGCGAATACTACACGGCCAGAAACATAGAAACGAAAACGCTTTCATTTTTGTCTTCTCCGGCCTTATTCGCGCAATTCTACCTTTAATTCAAATCAACTAGACCGCAAGAACGTTCTACTTAGGAGATACGTTCTCTAAGTTGTCCAGTATATCTTGGGGAAAAAAAGACAAAGAATAGAGGCAGAATGAAAAAGACGCCCTCAATAGAATCCATGCTATTTTAAGGAGGCTATCCGTATATGATATTTAGAGAGGAAAGGTGCAGTAATCTGTCAGCAAGCGCTTGCGCATTGAGTTCAAATGCACTTCCGCAGTCACACCCGGTATTTCACTGGTATTTTCTCACAATTCCCCGTTCCGTACGGGAAGGGGCAGAAATAGAGAGAGAGAGAGGGGGGGGGGAAGGAAGGAAGGAAGGAAGGAAGGAAGGAAGGAAGGAAGGAAGGAAGGAAGGAAGGAAGGAAGGAAGGAAGGAAGGAAGGAAGGAAGGAAGGAAGGAAGGAAGGAAGGAAGGAAGGAAGGAAGGAAGGAAGGAAGGAAGGAAGGCGGAGCCGGTGAAGGCGGCGAAGAGAATGCACGTGGCGACACTCGGGTGAAAGAGTTGCGTGCGGACAGAGGTATTCCTGAGAGGAGGCTCTCGCTCACCTTTGGTGGCATGATTCGATGGAGCCGCAATTAACCCTTACAAAAATTTCTGCCGTCTATAGGCAATGCAAATCACATAAACAGTCTATAGTTAATCTATAGATTTGTGGCCATACAATTTTGAGCACATTTTGTCTACAGGCTCTGAAAGTACAAAAGGAAATATTGCCGCGAATATTTGCAGTGTTTGTTCGTTTTTCAAATCTGCCGCCACACCACTTTATCGCTTTGTTTGCGACGCAAGACGCGACAAGATTTATCTCGATTGATCGCAGCCAGGCAGAGCTGATTCTACGTTGTTCCGGAATGTTCAAGTAATTTTGCACGCTTTATTTCGAAAGTTCACTATCAGCTTTAAATTGAGCACGGCCGACAGCGGCGGCCGTTCTGTTCGACGACCACCGAGCACGCTTGTCGCTTCGCCGCCGCCGAGTTATTCAGCCCATTTTGGGTGCAAGTCAGCCCAATAAACAGTTTTCTTTTAGAAGACCATTTTGTCCGTCTTAATCGCTGCTTCGACTACCGTCACCACTACGTGACATCTGCTGGAGGTGCTGGGTAGCCTTCCATGTTCCGGACGCCCCCTTCAAGTCGTGCAGCCAGCCCTCAGCGCTTCGCACCAGAGGACGAGCCAGCAGCTCAGCGAGCCAGCCGACATCTCCAGGGAGAGGAGCCTGAGTTTGGGAAACTGCCGGAGCGCACCAGACAGCGAAAATACGCTGCTACGAGCACCGCAACCACGCCGAAGTTGTCGACACCAATCATACTGCAGCATCCGCAGGTGCCGCCAACTTTCAGTGGATCCCTAGGCGAAGACCCTGAAGAATGGTTGGACCAATTTTAGCGCGTGGCGTCATTCAACAAATGGGATGATGCGGCAAAAATTGGACACGTGTTTTTCTCATTGGATGGCTCCGCACGCACGTGGTACGAAAACTACGAGTCGTTCCTTACGACATGGGAGCTATTCAAGAGAGAACTATTGAAGGTATTCACCGGTGTCGTGAGGAAAGAAAGAGCCGAACGACTCCTCGAGTCTACGATCCAGCTTCCGAATGAGCCCGTCCGCGGTTACGTCGAGGAGATGAAACGGCTATTTCGCCGCGCTCACCCCGAGATGACCGAGGAAAGGAAAGTTCAGTTTTTAATGCGCGGCGTAAAAGAACAACTCTTTGGCAGCCTCGTCCGCCAGCCGCCAAAAACAGTCGAGAAATTCATGCAAGAAGCCTGCACGATTGAGAAGACCCTCGACGTCGGAGCTCGGCAGTACAATCGCCCTTCCTCTGCCTGTGCAATCCGTTCGGACACGGCGGCCACCACCAGCGACAGCTTGCGGGAAGTTATCCGCGAAACCGTCCGAGAGGAGCTACGCCGATTACTGCCATCCTCCCCACAGCCACAAGCACCGACTCTGATGGATGTGGTACGGGAAGAAGTGCACCAGGCACTTGGCACCCCGACGGCCACAGAACCCCAGGCCATGACCTACGCCGCTGCAGTAAGTACTGCTCAGCCCCAGCGACAACCCCCACGTCCTTCCCGAGATGAGCCAATCGTTCCACAACGCCGCCTCCCAGCCCCCGCCTGCCCGGCCTATGACCGACGCTCAAGCCCCAGGAAATGCGACGCCTGGAGGACTTCCGACCACTGGTCGTTGTGCTTCCATTGCGGTGAGGCCGGCCATATTCTACGTCACTGCCCGTACCGACGAGGATTTGCCATTAACGCCCCACGACCATGCTTCGGGCAACGTCCGCAGGAAATCGACGATTACCTGCGTCGAGAGGAGTACACGCCGAACCGCTTTTCGCGCTCACCATCGCTGTCAACCTCGCGCTTTGCATTGCCACGTCGCAGCTATATACGCAGCCGCGGTACGAGGAAGGTCTCCCAGCCCCCGTAGGGGAAACTAAAAGTAGCAACCTCTGGAGGTGAGGTTGCTCACGAGCGAAACGCCGAAGATCCTCCGCCGATCACGCCTCATGAAGACGCTGCACCCGCGACGCCGCATCAAGAACCGACACTCGCTGCACCGACGCACACAATGAAAACCCAGACCACGACGCAAACTGCCTTCAAAACGACGACACCACCCAGAAAAGCTTCGACCACACGCCACTCCCGCGACTAACATACGCGACGAAGCCGTGACCCGACACCGAGAGCGACATGCAATGCAAGAGCCAGGACCTCCGACTTTGAAGTGACTATCGACGGCCGGAAAGTTACCGCTCTATTTGACACAGGAGCCGATTACACGGTTATGAATGGAACATTCGCTACGCAGCAGAGAAAAGTCACAACGGCTTGAGAAAAGTCACAACAACCCACAAATTCGCAACGCAGGGGGCCACCTCATTACGCCATCTGGACGATGCACAGCGCGATTGACTGTCAAAGGACATACCTATCCTGCGACCTTTGTTGTGGACCGCAATGCTCCCGCGAAGTGATCTTGGGTATGAATTTCCTTAATGAGCATCAGGCGATCATCTACCTGCGATCCAAGCCGATCACGCTTTCGACGGACGAAGCCATCGCTTCGATGAAAACTGGGGAAAATCACGTTGCCCTGAGTGTCCTGGAGGAAGAAGTGAGCGTCCCACCCCGATCAAGCGTTATACTGACCGTAGGCGCCACGTAAGCCATTAACGCTGAAGACGTCATCGAGGGGAACATGCAGTTACTTCCATACCGAGGAATCAGCATCGCAAGAGGCATCGCACATTTCCTCAATGGCCAGGCCGAAGTACTTCTGACTAACTTCAGCGAAGAATACCGACATATTAACAGAGGAACGATGACTGCTTTCTTCGACGAAATATCCTACGTACGAGACTCCTTCGCCCTCTCCGACACCTCCGCAGAATATTCGCCTGACCAAGAGAACTCGCCCACTTTCAACATCAACCCAGTCCTGCACTGGAACAGACGAGACCAGATCTGCAATCTGCTTCAAAGCTACAGTGGGTGTTTTTCGACATCGCCGAAGGTGCGACAGACGCCAATTGCCAAGCATCGCATTATAACGGACCAACACGTCCGACCTCTCCGTCAAAGCCCCTACCGTGTGTAGCCGCGAGAACGGCAAGCCATCCGAGGCCAAGTCGAAGAAATGCTTCGCGACGACGTCATCCAGCCTTCAAACAGCCATGGGAGACACCGGTTGTTCTAATGAGAAAGAAAGACGGCGCACTTCGATTCTGTGTGGATTACCGCCGCTTGAACAACATAACAAAGAAGGACGTCTAACCCCTCCCCCGCATCGACGACACACTGGACCGCCTCTGCAACGCCAAATATTTCTCATCGATGGACCTCAAGAGCGGCTACTGGCAATTTGAGGTCGACGAAAGAGATCGCGAGAAGACAGCATTCATCACTCCGGATGGGCTGTTTGAGTTCAGGGTGATGCCAATTGGTATCTGTTCCGCACCAGCGACGTTTCAACGAGTAATGGATACAGTGCTGGCAGGCCTGAAGTGTCAAATTTGTCTGGGATATTTAGATGACGTCGTTGTCTTCGCTTCGAACATTGAACAGCACCTCAAATGACATCTAACAGTACTAGACGCAATCAAGTCGTCTGGCCTAACCTTGAAAGCAGAGAAATGCCACTTTGCCTACGAAGAGCTGCTGTTTCTGGGCCACATCGTTAGCAAGGAGGGAGTACGACCAGACACGCGGAAAACAGCTGCTATTGAAGTTTCCACCGCCGGCAGATAAGAAAGCAGTGCGCAGATTTCTCGGACTGTGCGCATATTACCGACGATTTGTGAAAAACTTCGCGCATCGCCGAGCCCCTGACCCAACTGATGAAGGCAGACGTGCCGTTTAAATAGGAAGCGCCGCAAGCAGAAGCCTTCAAGGAACTTCAGCGTCGTTTACAGTCCCCACCGATCCTCGCGCATTTTGATGAAAACGCCGATACTGAAGTTCTTACCGACGCAAGCAACGTGGGCCTAGGTGCCGTCCTCGTTCAAAAAAGTGACGGGCTGGAGAAGGTCATCGCATACGCTAGCCGCTCCCTTTCCAAGGCCGAGGCTAACTATTCTACAACTGAGAAGGACTGCCTTGCCATTATCTAGGCTACGTCAAAATTCCGCCCCTACCTCTATGACGACCGTTCAAGGTGGCCAGCGACCACCACGCGCGGTGCTGGCTTGCCATTTTGAAGGACCCCTCTGGCCGACTCGCTCGATGGAGTCTGCGTCTCCAGGAGTTTGACGTCACCGTCGTTTACAAGTCCGGACGCAAGCACTCTGACGCCGATTGCCTCTCACGAGCCCCTGTAGATACACCGCCGCCGGACGACGATGAGGACGCCTTCCTGGGACCCATCAGCCCCAGCTCTTTTGCCCAGCAGCAACGCTCCGACCCAGACCTAAAACGCCTCATCAAGTACCTGGAAGGCAAGGTTTCTTCACCCCCCCCCCCACCTCATTCAAGCGAGGACTGTCTGCAATCTGTGTGCAGAATGAGGTCCTCGTGAAGAACTTTGCAGCGAGAAAAGCAGCCTACCTCCTTGTTGTACCTGCTTGTCTCCGCGAAGCAGTGCTACAGGCTTCACACGACGAGCCGACAACTGGACATCTCGTGTTTACTCGCATGCTCCGCCGCATTCATGACAGGTATTACTGGCCCCGACTGTCTGCCGATGTCGCACACTATGTGAAATCCTGCCGAGATTGTCAGCGACGAAAGACCTCTCCCACACGACCAGCAGGATTTCTGAACCCCATTGAACCTCCCTCAAAGCCCTTTCAGCAGATCGGCATGGACTTGCTTGGCCCTTTTCCAACGTCAACATCTGGAAATAAGTAGATCATCATAGCGACCGACTACCTGACCCTCTACGCCAAGGCGAAAGCCCTACCGAACGGAAAAGCAGCAGAAGTCGCCAAATTTTTCGTGGAATGCATTCATCTTCGACACGGCGCCCCCGATGTGCTCATCAACTAACGCAAGCCATCCTGCGTAAAAGCCAAACCAGCCACCGGAGGACAACTGCATACCTTCCGCAGACCAACGCACTGACCGAGCGCCTGAACAAAACCATCGCCGATATGCTCGACATGTATGTCGATGCCGAACACAAAACCTGGGACGTCATCCTGCCTTACGTCGTCTTCGCCTACAACACCGCAGTGCAGGAGACCACCTAGATGACGCCTTTAAGGCTCGTCCATGCCAGGGAGGCCACGACCACGCTAGACGCCATACTGCCCAACGTTACAGAAAAAGAGAACGTCGACGTTGCCGACTACCTTCAACGCGCAGAACAAGCTCGAAGGCTTGCCCGATTACGGATCAAAGATCAGCAGCGGTCCGACGCCAGACGCTACAACCTACGAAGACGCAATGCGGAATACAAGCCAGGAGACCAAGTCTGGGTGTGGACGCCGATTCGCCGCCGTGGATTGAGTGAAAAGCTTTTGCGCCACTATTTCGGCCCGTACAAGGTTCCTCGACGGCTAGGTGAACTGGATTATGAAGTCATCCCTGACGCAATGACTGCATCCCAGCGACGCCGCGTACGACCAGAAGTTCTCCATGTAGTCCGTCTGAAGGCGTATTATGCGCGCTAAAGGCCGCTGCATTTCCATGCTCTATTTTCAGAAGACCAGTTTTTTTTTCTCTTACTAGTCGCATTATTTGTTTTAATGCATCGGGTCGATGCTTCTTTGAGAGGGGAGTAATGCCGCGAATATTTGCAATGTTTGTTCGTTTTTCAAATCTGCCGCCTCACCACTTTATCGCTTTGTTCGCGGCGCAAGACGCGACCTGATTTATCTCGATTGATCGCAGCCAGGCAAAGCCGATTCTACGTTCTTTCGGAATGTTCTAGTAACTTTGCACGCTTTATCTCGAAAGTTCGCTATCAGCTTTAAATTGAGAACGGCCGCCAGCGGCGGCCATTCTGTTCGACGACCGCCGAGCACGCTTGTCGCTTCGCTGCCGCCGAGTGATTCAGTCCATTTTGGGTGCAAGTGAGCCCAATAAACAGTTTTCTTTTACAAAACCATTTTGTCCATCTTCATCGCTGCTTTGACTGCCGTCACCACTACGTGACAATATCTATAGGAAGGGAATTAAAAAGAGCATAAACAGTCTATAGACCATTTTTGTTAATGTTAGCAGCGGTGCGCCTTCTCCTGCGTACTTCCGATCGCTTCAGTGATGCTAAAAACTGTCAGTGGCTACAGGACACACCAGTCGCGTTGCGGGAAGACAATGGATGCAACCGAGGCTCATGCTCGGAGCACTGCACGTATGCAGCGAAGGATCCAGTAGAGGACAAACGCACTCTGGAAGCTGCCCGCACACGCGCTGTGCAGCAAGGGGCCCCTGTGCGTGTCCAAACAATTCTTCAGGCAAAAAGCGACTCGTAAAGTTTCCCATAACATGACAACAATCGTCGTGCCGTCAAGCATGATGTCACTGCGTTAATCATTTCATGAAGCAGCAAGGGCGTATCACTGAACTTGCTGCGATGGGTCAGTGGCTTTGGCTGTCGGCTACTGCTCCCAAGGTCGCGGGATCGAATCGTGGCAGCGACGGCCTCATTGCGATGAAGGCCACATGCAAAAATGCGCGTGTGCCCTCCACTATGGCCTCCATCACTGTCCAAACTGTGCCGCTTCAGGTCGTTAAACCCACCATTTGCAGCCCGAAAGACGCGGGTTCGATCCCGGCCGTGGCGGTCGCACTTAAAGGGAGCGAAATTCTAGAGGTCCGTTTACTGTGCGATGTTAGTGCACGTTAAAGAACCCCATCCGGTCGAAGTTTCCGGAGCCCTTCACTACGGCGTCCATCATAGCCTGAGTAGCCTGGGACGTTAAACTCCCATAAACAAAACCATTTTTTTAATATCAGTGGTCGTACATGCGGTTAAGCGCTTGTAATTTATTTTGCCTGTTACCTAACTACGACGTCATCGAAGGGCTTGTGCCAATAACCAGCGCAACTCTGGTACCAGTCTTCCTCACCTGCGACAACCACCTCTCCCCTGCGGAGTAGGGCGGAGCGGTTGAGAGGTGCTTCGGCGTCGCAGCTCACACCCACGTGACGAAGGCATGACAGCTAGGAGCTGGCTGTCCTGCTGCTCGAGGCCCCCTCCATTGCCGTCGGCATCGAGCAATGCCTGAGCCTGACGGGAGACCGGAGCTGTCGCCTGCAGTACGACACAGAATAGCAGTCAGCCGCGGTAATGACACTACATACAAGAGTATTCCCTGAAATGCCACAGCCGGGGTTCTCTGTTTACACCATACAGGCAAACTTACTACAGGCCCCACTGTTACAGGGCAATTAAGAACACGCTCTATAACTTTGAATATTTTACTGTCTTTCCTCTCCCACGTGGTGTCGCATCTACTCCTCTCATAGTGGCGGCTCCAACTCCGAGTGGTCTCCGCAAGAAAGACTGTCCGTTGGTTTTCCTATTCTATGGTTACAGCGCGATGGGCAGCACAGAGAGTAAAGGACACAACACAACATACGGAGCTGCGTTGTGTCCTTTATACTCTGCATCCCGACTGTCGTGGTGTAACCACGGAATAGAGAATGCTACGCTCAAAAATGGCAGCCAGCGGCGAAGGCAGAACAGTCAAAATCACTAAACGACAGGCTCTACTTTGACTGTTATAATGACTGCCTGAGTCAACGCAAGTGATATCACAGACAGTCTTGGAGAGGCGGAAAAGCCCGAATTACCTCCCTATTTGGGCACCAGAAGGCGGTACCTTTGCTAAGCGCTACACTTCCTCTCGCTTTCTTAGCCTTTTATCTCTTCGCCAAAACGATGTAGATGCTGAAGAAAAACGTATAACTACCGGCTGCCAGTCACAGCTTAGCGGACATTCTAATGTAGTCGGCAAGAAGTAAAATGTTACCCGCATGCCTATTGTATTTTTTGGTACGGCCACCTGTTAGCCCAATCACAGGGAGATGTTGCAAGTCGACTAAAGAGACGGCAATGCAGAGCACTCAACAGTGCAAGGCGCATGTTGGCGACGATGCTTATCAGGGTGCAGGAAATTCGAAAAAAAATACCAAAAATTGTTTTACTATTGAGTGTGCTGAGGAACAGATATCAGCCGAGAAATAATATGGTTCACGTAACTCAGCCTCGACTGCCCCAGATGCACCCGTACCTAGATTACTTGAGATCGGGTAGGCCATCGGCCACGATAAGCCAAACGTATCACCTTCTATAGAACCCAGATGTATGGAAATTCAAAACAATCGCGAAATAGATTGATACACCCATAATTCGATATATAAAAAATTATTTTTTTTAATTAGTACTTACTGCAGACCCGTGCCAGGGTCTAAGCAGGACAGGCATGTATTGATAACCCTAGTTCAAAAATATGCAGAACACACTCAAAAGAAATATGCATAAGCAAAGACTGACAAATGCTGCTAAACTAAACCACGCAATAGCATGATTTCGATCGGATATGGTGCAAGGAAAAAGCGAATACTTTAAAGTCGAATGTATGCTTAGTGAATGGATCCCATACTATCGAAGCATATTCGAGGTTTGGCCTGATGTATGCGTTACATGTCAATAGTTTTACGTTGGGAGAAAAATTTCTAAGTTTATGCCTCAAGAAATATAGCTTTCTAAACGAGGAAAGGCATAAGTGTTTTCGCTGGGGCTACTTATAGTCTTTGGCCCACGGCGTAGCGGCATCGTCTGCGTCATCGGCGCATCTGTCAGCTGCGGCGAATCGGTGCGTCGCGACATTGTCTGCTGCGCATGCGCAAGCGCGTTCAGACGACGGTCAGCTGTCGAGGGGGACCCTCAGGTCCGGCTTCCGAAATTGTGACGTGACGGCCTCTCCTAAATTCTTTCCTTCCTCTGTGTTTGCATCGCAGCCGCAGCGGAGGGTTACCTGGAACTATAGCCACTATATATCTTTCATAATATGTATAACACTATTACCAGTACATTATAAATGGACTGATCGCTCATTAAAATTAGCAGTTTGTTCTCGCAACGAATACTGCAGCGAACGAGCTAAACACGCCAGGTGCGGCCACTGCTCGTCCTGTTGGGTTCGCTTCACCGCATGACAGCCTGTGAGTCAAGAGATCGAGGCCACCATCACGGGGGCCACACATACCACTGGTGTATAGTGGCAAGCAACTGGACGGTGGAAACATTTAAAAAATGGCTGGGTTCAACGTGGCTTTAACCTGGTTATGCGACCGAATTATGTTAAGCATGATCTCCACTGGCTCAGGACAAATCAAGGGCCGAGGTCAAAGGGAAAGGTCAGGTACCCAATGGTCAGAGTCAAATGATAATGCTGCCACACGACCATAGCTAGGGCCATACTAGCACGGAGATAAGTTCGGTTTGAACTTGGGATGCATTGAAGGTCATTGTCGATTTGGTACCTTTTGTCTCAAATCCAATGTCAAGGTCAAGGTGAGGTGCGCAATCGCCATAGCCATATGATCACATGATCATACCTCCATGCAGCTGACCTTGTGAGGCACTGAAGGTCATTGTCGATTTGGTGCCTACGGTCCCAAACCAAATGTCAATGTCAAGGTGAGGTAACCAATGGTAATAGTCATATGATCACATGGTCATACCAGCATGCAGTCAAGTTCGGTTTGATCTTGAGATACACTGAAAGCCATTGTCTCAGCCCCATTGAAATCGGAAGTCGTATCCCGAGGAGCAGTGATCTCGCTCTAAAAAAAAAAATTCTAGGGGCACTTAAAGGGGTTCTTATGGGGCTGGGGTGTGAAAAGGAGGTCACTTCCCGAATATCCGTGGGCAGGAATTTTTTTAATGTGCTTTACGGAAGCTTAGTTTCGAGTCAAAATTTAAGTTTCATTACCTTCGCGCCTTTCTCTCTCCTCTGGCGCTACTCCGCCGGCCTCACCGCCGGAGACGAGCTTCCTGACTCGCCGCGGCCATGGTAGCTGTTTGACGTCTCAAAAGAATCCAGCCAACAGCGATCTCTGAGCTGTTATATGCAGGACCCTGCGATGCAGTGTGCATGAAGAATTCGCCAGAAAGTGCTCGGCAAATTTTGCGCGTGATTGTGGATTCTCTGCTGCGTGTAGAAGTGCATTATTTGCATCAAGTGTTCAAACACAATACAGTGACTTAGGGAGTTTATGTGCTCTCCTCGGAAGGTGTTTCAGAGCTCCTTTAATTCGCTTAAGAGTGCAATCGCCGGCTGCATCTCGCGCGCCATCTCTTGGCGCTGCGGCGTATACTCCACCGTGTTGATGGTTCCGTCGATGCGATAGGTCAAGCGGCTTTCGGCGGCTCGTGCGTAAAGGCTATACTAATTGTTGATAATAATTGTTGATGCTATTTGGTCATATTAATTTATTAGATGCATTGCTGCATTTTCTTACCTCACTCTGAGCCCACATAATACCTTCTATCGCACTCAACCCTAACTCCTCCGTGGTCGAGGAATTGCGCGCAGCGATTAAGACCCAAGATCCAAGTCCCTGCTGGACAATATTTCTCTTAAGCGCAATTGCTTTTCTTTCTTATATTGTCCTGTGGCTGTGACGTCACGACCCTCTTGGACAATGTGAATTGTCGTCACGCCGCCGGACCCCGGGCTTTCGCCACAACTGGTACTCTAACGCTATCGCGTTAAAATACCCCCTCTTCGACTGCTGGCTCTTTTGTCGTGCAACTGTGCACTGAGCTAGCATATTAAGGTTAAATTTTCTCTCGTAGTAATTTTAACAACTGTACCTGCCCGTTTCGGCCGAGCATGACGCAAGCCCGGAATCTTCGCACAGAACAAAACCCAGACGCAGACAGCCACCTTCTTCACCTATGGGAAGCACGAAGAAGCCTTATCAGGAGATGGGGGCAGCGAAAATACAACCGGAACATCAAGCTGAAGATCGCTGAACTAACCAAGAACGCATCACAGCAAGCACACAACATCGGCACGCAAAACTGGCAACAGTTTACGGAAACACTCAGAGGAAGACTAGGCATGGCCTGAACATGGAATACACTAAGAGCCTCGATATACCCAACAAAAACCAAAGCGGAAAGCGGCAAGCCCATGAAACGACTAATCGACACCTTCCCAGCAACGGAAGACCAGCTAACACAGGCACTGAAGGAGAAATGCTACGGTCAACCACGCACTCAAAGCAAGACCAAGAATACACAGGAGAAGGCAACCGCGAGATGGATAGGTCAATCACCCAAGAGGACGTAAGGGCAGCCATAGGGGAAGCCAAAAAGAATACGGCAGCCGGAAAGGACAGAATAAATAACGCTACCTATAAAAACGTGGGAGACACGGCCATCGCCGACCTTACCAAGTTCCTAAACGAAATCAGGGGAAAAGGAATCGTGCCGGCGGAATGGAGACATGCAGAGGTAATTATGATAACCAAGCCGGGCAAAAGACTCCATATCAAAAACGTCAGACCAATATCCCTGACCACCTGCCTAGGGAAGATATACGAGAGAGTGGTCAAAGCAGGGATCCCAAAATACATGGAGGACAAATGATATTACCCTGATGCCATGTTTGGCTCCAGAAGGGGACCGTCCACGAAAGATGTACTCCTACAATTAAAGGAGGCAGTCCTTACTGAAATACCAAGAAGTGAAGAACACAATAGTAGTGCTCGACATAAAGGGAGCCTTCGATAACGTGGTACATGCAGCCATCACGGAAGGTCTCTCTAGAATAAACCGCAGAAACAGAGCCTTCCGATACGTCAAAACCTTCTTGACGTAGCGAACGTCTACGATAGGCATCGGAAACACAACATCTGAGAGCTTCACGGTTCTAAACAAGGGCACCCCGCAATGGTCAGTAATATCACCGCTACTATTCAACGCAGCGATAATAGGACTCAAGAATGTGCTCGACGAAAGAAAAACATCAGCTACGCAATGCATGCGGATGACATAACCATGTGGACAACGACAGGCTCCCTAGCAGCTACAAAGAGCGATCGACAATAGTGGACAATACGCAGGGCCAGAGGACTATCGGGCTCAGCAGAAAAATCAGAATGCATAAGATTTGAAAAAGGTACACGGAAATACGGCTTCCAAATCACCCTGAAACTCGGAAGCGAGACAATGTCTGAGAAAACGGAACTCAGCTTGGAATGTGGCTGCAAAACACAGGACGATGTAGCGAAACCATCGCCCCTCTTAAGAATACAACAGAGCAAGTCTCCAGAATCGTGCGAAGAGTCAGCAGTAAAAAGAAGGGGATGAGAGAACAGGACACCCTAAGACAAGATAGACAGTCCCGTCACGAGCAGGGTAACGTACAGTCTCCCCTACCACGAACTAAGCAAGCAAGAGACTACAAATCGACACAATACTAGGCAAAGCGTACAAAACGCCGCTCAACCTTCCACTGTCAACACCAATTGAAAAGCTAACGGCAATCGAAGTATCGAACACCTTCGACGGCCTACGAGAACCGCAACGTAGGTCGCAACTAGACAAACTCACTCAAACCAGAACAGCAAGACGCCTAATGGAGAATTTAGAGCTGCCCCTGAGCACACAAAAAGAAAAGAAATAGATTAATAATGAAGACAAACAACATCCGGACAAGACCCATACCCAGACGCATGGACCCCAATATACGCCACGAAAGACGACAAGCCAGAGTCCGAGCACTCAGCAGGGAATTCAGCAACAATCCCAGCGTAGTGTACACGGAAGCAGCCTCTCGCGGGCGCAACGCGCAATGATACTCCGCGCGCGCATCGGCTGCGTGTGGCCTGGGGAACGACGGGTGCGCCACGGACTAGCGACGAGCGAAGTGTGTGTTGGATGCGGTGCAGTGGAGACACTGAAACATCTGCTACTCCGCTACACCGCGTTCGCTGACTCTCGTCGTGATATGCTCGCGGCCTACAGGGCGCTGGGAATCCTACCACACTCGCTCAAGATGCTGTTGTGGCCGCAGGGCAGTGCGCGCACCCGCGAGCGAACGATGGTGAGCTTGTGTGTATTTCTCGAACAGACGGGCCTGACGTCCCGTCTGTTCTGCGCCAGGTAGTGTTATGCAGTGACTGAACGCTCCGCTTGTGCTATCTCGGACGCTTAAAACAGCTGTTGTGTGCAAGTGCTGTGCGTGTGTGTCGCGGTGGTTTCTATGTTTGTTGGCGCACGCGCGCAGCCTGAGCAATTGAACTATAATTTGTAAATAGTGTATATATGCCCTCACCCCTATCTCTTTCCTGCTATCTCCTCACCTCTTTCGTTTCACTTCTTCAAACTGCCTGCTATCCTTTATTTCCGCTACCCCAACTCAGGTGCCGCCGATTAGTGATGGCAGATGCCGGGGTGAGCAAACATCTTTTACCTTCCTTTTGTTATTTTAAATAAATAATCACTATATATATAAGTACCGATACAAACGCAAAGTTCTCCGTTGTAACAGACGAAAGAGGGAAAGAAATAACTAGCGCAACGATAAAGAACCCAAGCACAGAGGCAGCTGAAGAGGCTGCCATTGCTCTGGCAATATCGCATGGCAACGCAACAGGACAAAACCTCACTATAGTGACGGACTCTAAACAAGCACGCAGAAACTACTAAAATGGCGGCATCGACAGCATCGCCAACCATATTCTACAAGAGACGAGAAGGGACGTAAACACTAAACATAATATAGCATGGGTTTCGAGAGATGAGTGGATGAGAGGCAACGTGGCCGCAGACGAGTTAGCTCGAGGGTACTTCAACCGAGCATACTCAACACTGCACCACGGGCACCTTTGACCCTGTTACCCCCACATGCTCAGACATACTCGATCATTACAGGGGCAGGCAGAAACGCTATCCAGCCCTACACAAAAGGCTATCCAAAGAGGAGGCGGTAGACTGGCGCAGACTACAACCCGATACATACACGAAGCTACCAAACAACACAAGATTTTCCCTACACAATATGTTGACGAATGTCCGTGGTACCAGGGTAAACCTACACTAGAGCATGTAACATGACCTGCCCTAAGGCAGTCATAGAGCCTCGAATAGACCACCCGAGTGTGACGCAGTGGGAGCACTTGCTGGCCAGCCAGGACGAGGCAGCACAATAATTTCTTGTACGCCGAACCACGATGGCAGCTGTCAAGTGCCGGCATCCTGTACTAAGGATCGACCACGGCGCCCAGTGACCCGTAAGGGTGCAGTACACTTAAAATTTGTCGCAAATAAAGACTTCTTCCATACGTCCATCTGGGACGCTGCAGATACACTATTAGGGCAAGCGATGGCGGGCATCGAAGCACACTGTGGACGACAGATGGCGCCAACAGTTTCCACGCCTCCCGTTGGCGGAAACCTGCGCTGTCGGCATTCGGCCCCACGATCTCGGCGCAGAGGATTCTGGGAATGCATCATGCGGTGCGCATTCTTTATGTGCGCCGTTGCAAAATTCTCGTGAGACAAAAAAAAATTGGAGGACGCTTAAGCTTCGTCTGTAAGAGTGAGACGCGACAGCGTGTTGTAGCGTTGCCAAGGCGTCCACGGAACGCTAACGCCCGTTCGGCACGACGCGTGGCCCCTTGGAAAAATTAAGGAAAGGACGCCTGCCTCACGTATCTCGATGGACACCCGAACCAGGTCGTAAGGGAAGGCAATTGGCATGAAAATTGGTTTAAAGGGAAGTAAATGACGCCTGTCTCAATTCTCGCTGGACACCCGTACAGGGAAAGAAAATCTCTTCCCTTACGGCGCGGTCCAGATGTCCACCGAGATGAGGCATTTTTCGCTCACGGCCAAAGACTCCGACGACACTGGCTTTTCTGCGACACGAGCTCCTTAACGCTGTCGCGTTAAAATTGGCTGTGGTTTAGCTCTTGTTAACCCGAGGTGAATTGCTAAAGCTTCGTTTCCTCGCCACGCCGTCTACACAGTGTCTCTATCCGACGCTCTCGAGAACTCAAGGCGGTCTCTTCCGCAGTTGAAGAGTCACTCCGGGACGTGGCACGATTTTTTCTAGCCGCATCTTCGTTACGACGCTTCTCGAGTCGTGCGGCGCGTTCTTCTGGCGTCTCTTGAACGCGTTGTCTTTTCCTCGCTTCGTTCTGCCGTTGTTGCACCATTTTCGCGCTCTCCATGACGACTACAATACAATGAGGCGAAGCGCATGTATATATAACCCCTGCGAGGCGACACTTCCTCTCCCTCTGCGGCATCTGTTGGAGCGCAGCTGCGGTGTTGCTAGGCAACGGCGGCTCAAGGTCGTTTGTCGGCCACGGCATGGGGCATACGGCTGAAGTGCGCGACGAGCCGAAATGGCTCGCTGGCTGGTGCAGTGCTGCTTTCGCAACAAAAATATCAGCATCTGATTTTACTGCAAACGTGCCAGCGGTTGAGGCGGAGGGATTTTTAAAAGGCGCCACGGTTACCAGAATATCACGAGATTACACTACTTCAGAGTGCGTCTTAAATTTCACTTAACCTTAGTTTTGTAGCATCGTACATAACGTTTTAACGTATTTATTTGTTTTTCTATAGCGCCTTTACGATCTACTACGTTGTATGCTTTGTTCTTGATGCACGTTCGCCGCTAATCAAGAAAAAATTGCCGAAATGAGCTGGAAACACATAGTTTTTCCCCCTTAGCAGTCGTACCTCTGTTGAAAGTGTTAGTGTTCAGACCATGCATCATAGTTTCGCGAGAACGCACGAAAAGCAAGCAAATATCCTATACGCACGCGTACGCAGGCCGAGCAGCTATAGATATGCGGTCACTTCCAGTGACCTGATCTCCTGATCGCGTACTCCGCTGAACTCACCCGTGCGCTGCAGCAGAAGGCTCCGCCGTACCGCCAGGCAGAATGGGGCGAGGTACCACATCCAAGGAAAAGCACCAGCTCTGGAAAAGGGCACCAAAATAACTTTTTGTTTTTCTGCACCATACAAAAGCGCATGCATTCCGTTAGTAATAAATCTCCACGGTTTGATTCAAATGACCTATATAGTTTCACCAACATCTATTCATCTGTGCCCAGCGGTGTAGTTCGTATCTCTTGTAACAAAAAGGAAAGCACAGACATGACGGACAGACGTGCTTGAAATACAGCAGCTACATCATACCAGAGGCTCCGACAGTGCAGCTACGTTGCACAGGCTAGTAACATATGAAACATATCGAACCCACATCGTGCAGGAGCCCACGAGGCAACAATGCTGTCTTTTGAGTGACGTCACGAAGGACGTGACGGTCCACCACTTTTCGCTTTCGCTGCGAACTTAAGAACAATGCCTAGCATTGAGTCAGAACACTGCGCTCACACTCCGTAGGCGCTCCCCGGGATGGCCAGCCGGTAGCGCACACTGAAGCAGCAATGGCGGTTACTTGACGATGGAAAGGGTGGCGGGTGGAGGGTGTATTAGTTTATGGGGTTTAACGTCCCAAAGCGACTCAGGCTACGAGGGACACCGTAGTGAAGGTCTCCGGAAATCTCTACCGCCTGGGGTCCTTTAACGTAGGGTGAATTAGTGGATTTGGCAATCGGCTGCTTATCCCACCAGCATCGATGGAGACGAAATTATAAACCTCCTGTATAGTGTATAATACATGAGTGTGTGTTGTTCTACACAAAACAGCCGCTATCAATTCTGTCCGCAGCGAGTGATGCTGGAAAATATCTTGAGAGGCAGAGCAGCGATGCTGGACGCCGGGGGCATCGTGAAAGGTCGCACGTTCGTCTAATTCGCTATTGGCCACTATAGCTCGGACAATTACACGATGCATGCTACGCTCAGAGCACCAACTATGTGGCGCCTGGTGTCATGTCCGAGCTGGTAGAAGTTCCGTTGCGTAAGAGCACTGGGAGATATCAATCTGAAACTTTGCAAGGACCGCACACTCGCATTTACGATTCGATATGCAGGCCTATAGATACCCCTTGCAAAAGTTTTTAGGCACTCTACAGATTGTCCATTCACTTCGGTCTATAAAGTCTATAGACTCTCTGTAGACAAACACTACGGGACAGCCTATAGGCAATACACATCATATAGACAGTAGACTTTTGTCTGTAGACATTCTACAGACTATAAATAGACAAAAATAAATATCTATAGGAAGGCAATAGTCTATAAGAAGTCCATCTATAGGCTGTCTATAGGGTGGCTATAGACCATTTTCGTAGGCGACGTTCCCTTATTCCACATCATTAGAGCGAAGGACTGCAGTTCCATTTCTCCAGGGTTGACACCTGAACAGGGCCCATTTAAAAGATTCGTCAGGCAGTGCAGTAGCAAGGAGAACAGTAAAAGAACCCACTCTTTCCTGTTTGCGCAATCTTTCTTTTTTTCGGGTACGTCAAGGAAACTTGTGCACTCGTCACCGTGACATCCATCAAGGTCACCGACAGTTGCTCACCCGCGCCAGAGGGGCAAGTGCAGAAGATATAAGAGACTGTGCGTCGGCAAGCATTTGGACCCGGCGTTCCACGAGTGTTCCTCCAATTTTTAACGCGCTCTACAACAAAGATGGCATATCGAAGCGCACGTGCTTGTAATGTGCTCAATTCTGGCGACGGTCCTCCACAACCTCACCTGTGAGAGCTTCCCGTCCCCAGCTGACAGGTGGGATGTGTGTCGGCGTACCATCAGCACCCACGCGACGAAAGCACTGCACAGAGTGTCTGCGATTCCTCACCCTGCAACCGCCCAGCCGCTGCCTTCTGCGGCGAGGGATGCGTGAGCCTGACGGCAGACAGGAACAGGCACCCACCCTGCAGTTTGACACGAAATGGCGATCAGCGATGATCATGACAAAGGCAACTATATCGTCAACTGGGAACTAAATCGCGCTTTTGTTGTTTATTCGTTGACAGCGCAAGCAGAGCGCGCATGCACCGATGCATGTTTCAAGTACTCCAATTGGGAAACGCTTCGGCTACTTAATTTTACTCTAGAGCGTGAGCTATGAATCCCCCTCCCTCCGTGCCATATACCGCAGCGGTGGCCAAGGGGTTGACATCCGCTTCGCATGCGGGATGTGCGAAGTTCGATCCCCAGTGTCGCCGGGTACCACCGGTGATACAATGGGTACAAGCTTTTCCCTGGTCTGGTGCTCGGCTTATATAGGGTGACATGCTTGGAAAATGGGTCTTCGACCCCACCTTGAGAAATTGAAAATAACTTGTGTCACGTCGCTCTTTGGCCATAGATGCTCTTGCGCCATGAAAATTCATAATCATCAACCCTCCGTGCCAAGCATCTCCTGGGCCCTGGCAGTCGTTTGCATGAAATAATGACGTCAGCACACAGCGAAGTCACATGAGTAATTGTTTTCGGGCACTGTCATGTGTAACATTGACCGCAAATCGGTAGTCCGGCTTATTCACTAGTTCTTATCAACCAACACGATCTGCGGTCATATCCTTGGTTCAAAGTTCCTTATACTAAAACCTGACGGTGCTTGAAGGCAAGTACAAGCGTTTCAGCATCAAAGGTGCGAGGGTCGGACCCACTAGCCGTACATCTCCAAGCGGCTAGCTTGGCGCATTTGGCCACCTATTCTTTTTTCCTGTGTCAAAGATTACAATGAAGCTTGACCGCTTGGTTAATGAAAGAAAATAGGAATATACACGTATACATGAATATTCTACACGGATAACTACAATGGACGCGCATAATATCTGAACTAATAACAAGAGACTCGCATATACTGCTGGCATACGGATTAGCAAATGTCAAACACCTTCAGTAAAATCAGACAACCCAGAAAGTACAAGCAATATGCAGCCATTGCGCAATGGTCACTCCTATCCGGGCACTACGAATAGAGCCCGTAACACCCGCGTGAATCGCGCTCGTATATAGGCGTGTCTAGCGCTCTGTGGCCGCGCGGTTTCAGGCGAATGGTTTCGCCTTCGCCTATATTCCGCCTCGAAATTCCTTGCGCCGCAGCGGCGACGAGAATACAGCTTTCGAAAATTTGAAACAGATATGGATGCTACCTTACGCTGTGCTACAAACCTTCCAATAAATTAGGTGTCTTGCAGTAGAAGTTAACTATTCAATTAACACGTGTTAGCTGCATTTTCATGCACACCACCACTGACAATTCAATTCCACACAGAGCGCTCTCAACCAAAAGTCTGTTTTAAAAAATTGTTAGCCGTAGATGAAACACCCTGTATAGGCCAGGCAAAAAAAAATGGCCTGGCTTAGCTTATGGTTAAGCCTAGGATGCGAAGCATACGTCGCTTGGCAAGCCGTACTTCTCGTTCTCTCCCGTTTCCGTGGCTCTTTGTAACTTGCGCTTTGCAGCCTGGCGAGCCGCCCTCTCCCTGGCCGACATCTCGCTGCTCAACTGACTCAACGAGTGTGTCGCCTTTTATACAATTGCGTGACGTCAGTATCTCCTAGCGGTAGGAGCGGCAGTTAGGCCGCCGGCGGAGGCTGCGCGTCCGCAAGCGAGCGCACGAGTTGAGCCCCAGCTTTCACAGCTGTTGTGACGTCATATCACATGGTGCGCCGATGTAGGTCAAGTGGTAGCTACGCGGCCGCGCGCGGCGCAGCAAGGAAGAGCTCGGTTGTGCGGCTAGTATGCTTCGCATAAAATTGGATGACGCTTAAGATTCGTTTTTAAGAGTGGACGCGACAGCGTTTTGCAGCGTTATAGGAGTCGTCCGACGCAACGCCTTGACCGTTGGACAATTTAAGGAAATGACGCCTGTCTCACATATCTCGGTGGACCCCCGAATCGCGCCGTAAGTGAAGGAATATGAAATGAAAATTGCTTTTAAGGGAAAGGACATGACGCCTGTCTCACAAATCTCGGCGGACACCCGAACCACGCCGTAAGCGAAGGAATATTTTCGAAGCGCGGTGCCGACAACTACTACTGTACGACGCCGAAGGCTTTTGGAAAGAACGAGCTGTATACGCATTCGCAAAAATAGAGAACGCTCCTGTGACAGGCCACACAGAACAAAGAAGTAGGAATGAGTCCGACGTCGCACACATAAACACGACAATCATCTTTCTAACTATCTGTAAATAAAGAGATCACGATGCGTTCTCCTCCCCCGCCTCCTCCGAACGGTCCGTGCAAGTATAGGGAGCGGCTCGGCTTTAGAGCCGGAGTACCCGGATTCGAACCCGGCCGCGGCGGCAGTGTCTTGATGGAGGCGAGATGCAGAATGCACCCGTTCACTGTGCGATGTCACTGCAGCAGTATCGCCTTCAGACAGTGAGTGCCTGGAGCGCGAGTGGTCCAACTGACCGCTTCTCCCTCTCCTGTTCTCTCCTCCCACTTGGGCAACAGCGTAGCGCCGCTTAGCTCCCACGACGCCGAACTTTCCTCTAACGCACACGTCTCGTGGAATTTCGCGCATTTCCTATCGACTAAAGTATTTTAAAAAATGTTTAAAGTTATTGCAATCATAATTTCTATATTAATAATCCTAAAATAAAACTAGTGAAGTTGGGTAATACGCTGGCGTCACTGCACGGCCCTTCAATAAAACAGGTGGAATATCGTAATGCTGTGGAAAAGGGCAGGGCGCTGCAGGCATTTTCTAAAGGAGGTACCAGTTAAAGATCCCCAGCTGATCGAAATTACATTGCAGCCCTCTACTACTACACTTCTCTTTCCCGCTTCCACTCCTCCATCAGAGCTCGGCTGAAGTGTCCACCGAGATGTGTGACAGTTGCTGCGTCTTCGATTTCCTCAAAACAGATTTTGAACCGCCATTTCCGGGTTCGAAACCGACCGCGGCGGCAGCGTTTCGATGGAAGCAAAGCGCAAAGGCGCCGGTGTGCTGTGCGATGTAAGTGCGCGTTAAAGATCCCCAGGTGGTCGAAATTATTCCGGAGCCCACCGCTACGGCACCTTTCTTCCTTTCTTCTTTCACTCCCTCTCTTATAACTTCCCTTACGGCGCGGATCAGCTGTCCACCGATATGCCAGACATATACTACGTCATTTCCTTTCCCCAAAAACCAATTTTGAATTTTTTTCTTTCAAGTAGGGGAGGAAATGTAAATACAAGGTTTTCACAATCCTGACAGTACACAGTAGGCAGCTTGGAAAAGTGAACTGATCTCCGCGTATCCATTACCGGCGGCGCGCTACACTCAGCCGGCAGCGTTCTGTTTCAGGTTGGTAGCGTTTGATTCCCAATCACAGTCAGCAGCGCTCTAAACTCATTCTAAGAATAAGTCAATAGTGTCAGTTTTTAGAACTTGGTAGCTTTCCACTCGGTCGAATTCCATTTTCAGTCGGTGGCGTTTCATTCTCAACCTCGGTCGGATGCGTATAAGCCCTGCAGTGCAGTCTCAGTCGAAACTGAGTCACAATCGGTACATCGTCCCGTCACCTGCGGCGATGGGCGACAACCATTACAGAGAACAGATTTGTACTCGGCTGCGTACAGAGACGCCCGCGAACTGCGCCGTCTGTCCGTGTGGCAGTGCATTGGGGACGTCCGCGGAGAATGACAAGTTAGAGCTGTCCAGATTCAGTAGCTCCCGTACGTACTACTCGGAGGCGCCGAATGCACTGGCAAAAATTAAGAACAATCGGAACCACTAGGCCTACGCCACGGTCGCCCGGCCCCTAAAAAGGCCTTGGCGGCGGCCAGATTCCGAAAAAAGCATTCAACATCCCGCAGCTATAATGAAGCGCGTCATTATTTTATTCCAAACATTTTCATCGACCCACTCTAATGGACAGAATTCTTGAAGTTTCAGTAGAACGTGGCAATTCCCGTCGCTAGGGATAGTCGCAGAGACTCATGGCCACCATAGCCTCCCAGACCGGCGGAGCGCCGTGAGGGTGAATCGCCGCCATCTTGCACCGCTTTAAGCCATTATAGGCTTAGCGAACACCTAGAACCCCCCTCCCCAGTAAAATGCCTCGCTGGCGAAGCACGCTGTCGAGAATAAGATCGCACACTCAAATGCTGGCTACATCAAGTTACCGGCCGTAGACTGAAAGACAGACGCAGAGAGTTTATTGGCTAAACTAGGAGAGAAGTGCGTCGAACTCTGCAACGCATGCAGCTGCGTTTGCAGAACAGAGAACACTTCGATCGCCGGGAAAATTAAAATGTAGGCTGCTTAATGATGCCCAGACGCTCAAACCACATTGCACTGGAATACCTCTGTCTCGCTGTGTACCCCCTTGCCTACCATCGCAGCCCTGGTACAGATAGAATCGTTTCGCATTACTTGTGGACCCTGCAGTACTCACCTTGTGTGGTGACATGTCGATCCGCCGCAGTGACTGCCGCCGTGTAAAGCTGCTGCCGGTGGCATGTAAGTACAGCTGCAGGTGTCCTCCAGAGTGTATCCGGTAAGTCCAATTTCGGGCCGTAAAGAGTGGGCACTGGCTTCCATCCTCCTAGTCACACGTTGAAGGGGCGACTGGTTAGACGGATGGCTGCTCTGTGGGAAGCCCACTTCAGCGGAGCACCGCGCGATCACGTGACTTCCTTTTCTCTCCTTTCTTTTAGTAGGGCTATTTTTCTAACCTACACTCAGTGCAAGCTGGTGTAGGCGAGTGGAGGGCGTGGCTAAAGCTGTGACGTGAGGCGCTGCACTCGTCGGCACTAGCGTCGGCCAATAGCGTGATACCGATCGTCGCCGTCCTAGGGAGCAGACGACAAGCTCTAAATGTTGGGGTTGTCCTAATATACTATAAGATGAAATAAGAAATGTACACTGCAAAAATTTTTTGCGCGGCGTTTATGAGGGTAGAGAAATCCAAAGGACATTTTTGTTTCCCCTCAAATGGAGCGCAACACACAAACTTGTCTGCTCAGCTCATGCATGGAGCGTACCACGCAGCTGTCGCTAAATTTCTTGCACAGTAAGTCGGATGAAGGGTCGATGACGAGTTCCTCGTGCGAAATACAAAGCATCCATTCTTCTGTCGTGAATAGGGGAACAGCGTTATGCGCCGCGTTGAAATTGAAATCGGCGTTCCGCGGCATATGGGTGCGACTTTCGATGGCTCTTTCTCGGCTCTCAGTCAGCGGGCTGGCCGACCGCTTTGAGACACCGCTTTATTAATACACATACGTGAAAGACGATACTGTAAGCTTAGGGAGCTTCGCACTATGATACATAGATACGTATATTACCATGTATGCAAATATACTTATATTTTTCACGTGAGTCGACCAGTGCTGATACCAACCTAAACGCGAAGTAGCGTTCAGCAGACTAAAATATGTACTTTCAGTCGTGCAAGCGATTTTATCTTCTTAGAAGGTAAGGTTTCCACTGTCTTAAGGGGATGGGTACACCGCCACAACGGTAACGTCGTCCTGGCGGCCGAACTTCACGGACTTGCGAGGCTGCGCTGCAACCGCTGGCGGCATTTACCATCACAAAATAGCGTTGTGCGTTAGAAGCGTACTCCTTTTTTCGTCTGCTATCCTACACCTCCAAAGAAAGCGGTGCAGAAAGTGTAGCTTTCGTTCCACACTACGCGTAAAAGAAATGCGTCCGTGTAGGTTGGGGAAGGGGGGGGGGGGGCTGCACTTTTGCTACACTGACAAAAAAATCAAACCATGCTACACTGGCTACACTAGTATAGCCAATGTAGTGTAGCCAGTGTAGGTTAAAGAAATGGGCCTAGTGTCTTCTGCTCCGTTCGAACTCGACCGCGGCGGCAGCGTTTCGATGGAGGCGATACGCAAAAGGCGCCAGTGTGCTGTGAGATGTCAGTGCATGTTAAAGGTCCCCAGGGGGTCTAAATTATTCCGAAGCCCTCCACTACGGCACCCCTTCCTTCCTTTCTCTTTAATTAAGTCCCTCCTTTATCCCTTCCCTTACGGTGCGGTTCAGGTGTCCAACGATATATGAGACAGATACTGCGCCATTTCCTTTCCCCCAAAACCAATTATTATTATTATTATTATTAAGCCTTTCCTTTAACCCCAAAACCAATTATTATTATTATTATTATTATTAGGCCGGTAGTGCTGCAGGATTTATTTCCTTGTTTCTTATTCCCTTTCTGTGCATGTTATAAAGCGATGTTTCCCTCACTGGGCCGCACTTACGCGGAAAAGCAGCGTGCACATCAGTGCATTGAACACTGCGTTCAGCTGCAGTTTCGGTAAAATGAAAGCTCAGCGTGCCGTTGTGCAGACAAGTGCCACCTTTGCATCACCTGCCGCGGTAGTTCAGTAGCTACAGCGCTCGTTCCGGCGTTCGAACCCGGCCGCGGCGGCCACATTTCGATGGAGCCGAAACGCAAACGCAGCCGTGTGGTGTGCGAGGCCAGTGGACGTTAAGGATTCCCTGGTGGTACAAGCTATTCCGAAGCCCTCCACTACGACATAACTTTCTTACTTTTTGAAGCGAAAGTTTCACTACGCCAGTTTTTCATGAGGGTACCGTCAGCGCAACCTTAAACAACTTGGGTCGCACAATCCCTACGGGTGGCTGTGATAGAAGCAGCCACCTGCCAGTGCAGTGGCGCATCACTTAACCGAGGCCCCACTGCGCTTGTAGTGGTATGAGGACTCGCTGCCATTTATGAATGTTAAGTAGAGAATGAGCAATTCTGCATATATCGACATTAAACCACAAAATACATCGCGTCCTTGCCTCCTGCAACTGAAGAATCACCACCTGTTTTCGAACGTCTGCTCGGTTTTATTAAGTTAAACCCCTACCAACCTCCCCATATGATGCGGTTCGATTGTCCACCGAGATGTGACACAATTACTGCGCCATTTCGGTTCCTCAAAAATCTTTCTTTTCGTGCATCTTGAGCAGTGACCGCACATAGTCCGCACCCTAAAAGAACTGGTGTGGATGCTCTCGATCTTCGCCACCCGAAGCTAAACACGCCCTAGGCGACCACCAGGTACCATCGCGTCCCAGGTACTATCGCAGGGCAGTGCGCGCACTCGTGAGCGAACTTTGGTGAGCCTCGGTGCATTCCTCGAACACACGGGCTTGACGTCCCGTCTGTTCTCCGTCAGGTAGAGTTACACGCAGTGACCGAACGCTCCGCGAGTTCTACCTTGAACGATTAATAACTGTACGCCCCACTCCAGTTGTAACCAACACAGTGCTGTGAGCGTGTATGATTTAATTCCTCTAAAACGAAGTAATCACGCGCACAACCTGGACACATTTCTTATCGTGTAAATAGTTTGTACATATTACTTCTCCCCCTATCCTCTCTTCCTGTGCCCTCACCTCTTTCATTTAATTTCTCCATTCCGTCCGCTATCCTTTATTTCCGCTGCCCCAGCTCAGATGCTTCAGTATCGATGGCAGATGCCGGGGCTAGCAAAAATCTTTTCCTTCCTTTTTATTATTATTTTAATAAAAATCACTTACTGCTGCTACTACTGGTATTTCCTTTCATCAAAAACCAATTTTAATGTTATTTTTCTTAATAGCAAAGGCGATTTATTATGGGCACTTTACGAATGTTTTCTTTTTTTTAGCTCTGTCTCCTCTTCGCCTACGTGGCATTTCTTCTCCCTTTGTATCTCTCGCGAATTACGTCATACCGTTCACGTGTTCATCACCATCGCCGCCGTCCGCTCGTGCCGTGCTCGTGCCTCCATTCGTAGCGTGCCTCGATGCAGCATTCGTCGCTGCTAGTCCGCTCTCGCTCACCGCTGCCACGTAGATCGTTATACCTTCATCGCCGACGCAGCAGTGGTGGGTACCAGCTGTTCCAAGAGTACCGGTGACATGGACACGCCTCTCACCCCCTGCCTCGTTTCCACCTGGCGTCCTTCCATAGCGGAGACGAAGCGAGGCACACGCAGGCTGCTGACAGTTTCGACTCTGTGGAGGTAAGCCCTGACTCTCTTCCGACAATTACAGGCAGCTCAGGACGCGAAGGTGCCTGCTGGTCGTTCGGCATGTACTAGCTTCAGGATATGTTTCAATATAGTCGTGCGATTTCTATCGGGGGCACCGATAATGTACAGTCCTTCCGCACTAAGCACAGGTGCCAGTAGTCTGAATCACGACGGCAGCCGTCATTTTTCAGAAAGAGTAGCTGAACAAAGGGTAGATGCATTAACGTCCGCTTTCCGTTTGTATGTATGCTCGGCCTATTAAGCGTATCATTATTGTTCAAGAGACGAACCGAAGTGGAAGACGAAAGCTATTTTTATAAGAATGTTATAGAACAACCACGAAGGGTGCGCAGGCCCAGCTCACAACCTAAGCTGCTCAAGACGCTCTGTTAAGGGAACCTTTCCGCTAGCCGTTATCGCAGTCTGACCAAAGATGCGAAGCCACACGCCGAAGCGGCTTGCATATATCCCTTAAATGGAGTGGTAGGACATGAGCGAACGCGCCTTCTGAACAGAGCGTCTTGGCCGACGGCCTTGCTCTGTGCTTGAGCAGCGTCCGAGGGCGGCGCCTAATCGGTGTCATTCCCCCGCTTCCGATTGTAGTACAGGCGTTCTTGCTATATGTCCGACCGATTCATTTCTCAATTTTTCTACGCCATTCCTTGGCTTTTAGCAACTTATTCTGATGTAATCAGTGACTAATCAACGTAATTCACTGCGCACTGAGTGTTCGATGCTAAAACAATTGTTCACATTTTTAGGCGAGTTTTCCATGAATAATTCTGGCCCAGCATTCCTGTAGCAGAGTCGCTCTAATAATGGCGTTAGTACTTTAAGAGCGAAAGCTCAACTCCTCTACAATGACATTCAGTGCCTCAAGAGGCCAAACCGAACTTAACTGCGAGGTGCTATGGCCCAAACTATGGTAGCATGACCACGTTATCATATGACAGCATTCAATACCTAACCTGGAAATTTGGCTCTGAAATTTGATTTGAGACAGTGGAGACCAGGCTTAACAGAGCTTTCACTCGTATAATTAGGTTCAAGCCACGTTAAGCCCAGATTTTTTTCAAAGAATATTTACAGTGAGCGAGAGCATTGCCTCATAATGAAGGACGAAATCTCTATAACAATGTGCACTCTCGGAACACCCAGCATTTGATTATGGCACATCGGAGAAGAGAACAGTAGCTACGAGTGAACGCAAACCTATGACTTACATACCGATGAACTCTCCTTCCTTCTCCATGCAGCAGCTCCACATGTCCCAGGGCAGAAAGCGGCTCCAGTCAGTCCTGCCGCCTGGGGAGCAGACCATCCACGAATGCTGGGATTGCCGAGTCGACTTCCAACTTCCGACCAGGCCCGTAAGCCACGAAGGTTACGAGAATGATCGCTACGACGCCTCTCTCTTCTTCACCCCGCTATGCCGCATGGGCCAGCAACCGCGCAAGAGCCAAAGAACAATGGCCCTGCACGTGGGAACCCACATCGGGGAGCGGCTCTGAAGAGCGGCGATGAATCCGCCGGCGCAGCCGCTGCTCAAGGGCGTTTCTGCAGGACCTAAGGAGACTTCTTGCGCGGCTTCTGCAAGAAGCTCTTCGCGCAGAAGAGTGACCGGGACGAGCGCCTCCACCTGGAGCACGCCCGTCGGCGTCGATTTAAATATGCCTGCTATCCCACTGGAGAATATCCCAGCGCTCCAGAGTATACTGATACGATACCACGCCAGAGTTCGCTTTTGTACAGTAGTAACTGGAGTGACAGACCTGGATGGAATAAAAATATTCACATCTGTGTATGTTCAGAGCATCTTTTAGAGAGGTTGCTTGCGACTCATCGGGGAAACACGGAGTCCCAATTGGCACCTTCGGAACCCAACGCTTTAAGATTTGCATGGATGAAACGACAGCTTGTGGGTTGCGACCAACCAGGTACGTGAAAAAATCCGGAGTGAAGTTAAGCTCCGACTTAACGGTGCGGCGTGTTACCGCTAATCAGTCCCTTTAGCGGCCTGGGGTTCTCTGTGCATATCACACCGCAGGCACGGAAAAAATTCTTTCAATTTCTCCAACTTTTAATTCTTACAGCGAAAGCTCTTATGGCTTTGTAATAAGCCATTTAGGAGCTTCAACAGTAGCAATTGCGCTTAATGTTACGCGGGCTGCTTCATTTTTCTCAGTGAGGGGTTCGAGTGTCCACCTAAAATGTGAGCCAAGAATGCGAATTTAATTTCTTCAAATGAGAGTTTACGCCCTTTACCTTTTTATTGGTCCTCGCAGAAAAAAAAATACAAAAACATAAATGAAAAAGAGAGGAAGCCCAGTCCAGGTGACCTCCGGATGCTAAGACCCGCCGTGGTGGCTCAGTGGTTAGGGCGCTCGGATACTGATCCGGAGTACCCGGGATCGAACCCGACCGCGGCGGCCCCGTTTCGATGGCGGCGAAACGCTAAGGCGCCCACGTGCTGTGCGATGTCAGTGCACGTTAAAGATCCCCAGGTGGTCGAAATTATTCCGGAGCCCTCCCCTGCGCCACCTCTTTCTTCCTTCTTTTCTTTCTTTCTTTCTCTCTTTCTTTCTTTCTTTCTTTCTTTCTTCCTTCCTTGAGTGCCTCTCTCTTTTGAATACTCATGAATAATTGGTTTTTTGGGGGGAAAGGAAATGGCGCAGTATCTGTCTGATATATCTTTGGACACCTGAACCGCGCCGTAAGGGAAGGGATAAAGGAGGGAGTGAAAGAGGAAAGAATAATAGGTGCCGTAGTGGAGTGCTCCGGAATAATTTCGACCACCTGGGGATCTTTAACGTGCACTGACATCGCACAGCACGCGGGCGCTTTAGCGTTTTTCCTCCATAAAAACGCAGCCGCCGCGGTCGGATTCGAACCCGGGAACTCCATTCTGACTGCTATCCTTTATTTCCGCTGCCAAGGCGTGGGTGCTTCAGTATCGATGGCAGATGCCGGGGCTTGCAATAATCTTTTCCGTCCTTTTTACTATTATTTTAATAAAGAAAAGCCACTACCACCACCACATCGCACAGCACCTTAGCGTTTCTCCTTCATCGAAACGAAGCCGCCGCGGTCGCGTTTGAACCCAGGAACTCCGGATCCATAGCCGAGCGCCCTAACCACTGAGCCACCGCGGGGGGGTACATTAAAGATCCCCAGGTGGTCGAAATTATTCTTGAGCCCTCCACTACGGCGCCTCTTCCTGTCTTCTTTGACTCACTCCTTTATCCCCCCCCTTACGGCGCAGTTTTGGTGTCCGCCGAGATGAGAGACAGATACTGCGCCATTTCCTTCAACCGCCCAAAAAAATTTTACTTCGCTTACCCCGGCTACTGATCCGGAGTACCCGGGGTTGAACTCGACCGCGGCGGCAGCGTTTCGATGGAGGCGAAACGCAAAAGGCGCCAGTGTGCTGTGAGATGTCAGTGTATGTTAAAGGTCTCCAGGGGGTATAAACTATTCCGGAGCCCTCCACTACGGCACTTCTTTCTTCCTTTCTTCTTTAAGCCCGTCCTTTATCCCTTCCCTTACGGTGCGGTTCAGGGGTCCGCCGATTTGTGACACAGATACTGCGCCATTTCCTTTCCCAGAAACCAATATTCGCATTCAGTAAGGGCGGGGAACGCTCTCAACGTTACAGACGCCAAAAAGGGCCTACTTACCCAATGGACCCCAGGTTTCGCTCTTTAATCAGATTAAGCAGTAGTAAAACCGCAGCTAATTTTCTTCACCGTCCGCTACGGCTCCTCATTCTCTCTTCTTTCAGTCCCACCTCCCTCCCTTCTCTTACAGCGCCGTTCGGGTGTCAAAAGAAATGTGAGACAATTACTGCGCCATTTCCTTTCCTCAAAAAACCAATTTTAATATTATTTTTGTTAATAACAACAGCTTTTATTGTGGGCATTTCATGAATGTTTTCTTTTTTTAGCTCTGTCTCCTCTTCGCCTACGTGACATTTCTTCTCCCTTTGTAGCTCTCGCGAATTACGTCATACCGTTCAAACGTTCATCACCATCGCCACCGTCCGCTCGCGTCGTGCTTGTGCCGCAGAATTTCTCTGGGGCATCTTGCAGTGGATGTTAATAAAGGACCTGCTGGTCTCGCCATATGTTTGTAGTGTTGCTACCTCTAGATGACGATCATGGTGTGCCATACGAGACATTCATCTTGCTCTGCCTCCACAGTGTATGAAGAAGGAGAATGGCAGTTAGACGCGCTGATGGGGATTACAAACACCTTTACAATTCTTAGAGCGAACAACCTTACTCGATGGCAGTGTTGAATGATACGGTAAAGTTAAAACTTTCTGTAACCTCAACGCAGCCTCAGTTGTGGCTGCCAGTTTGATTATTATTGTATCGGAACTGTTATTTAGCTCTGCTGCTGTTGTGTTTTGACCCTGAACCGGAAATAAACAAAAGCACCGGCAACATTCTGTTGTTTTGTGGTGGCCAGCGAAGCTTCTCTTCACGACATTCCGAGGCAGAAACACAGGCGCAGAGAAGTCAAGACAAGGATTTCAGGAGACCTGGCTGACTTAAGACACTCATACAAATACAGCCATGGTCCATCAACATTTCGAGCAGCCGTCTCTACGCCTTCGATGACAAATATTTACTTTATTAGTTCTGCCTCCTTAAAGTAACATGTTCTCGTTCTGCAGTTCAGATCGAATTTCAGTATTCTTGTTCATCTTGCATTTCAACATGATAGTACTTTGGCATCGCACGGAACAGGGTCGTCTGAAGTCGCTCCATGAAAGGTGACCGCTTCGGCCGGGCTTCCTTGAGCAGCAGCAAGAAAAGAGGGGAGTGTTAACACCGTAGGGATTTAAAGGTGGAGGGTCAATTGCCGTTCCGCTGAGAGGTTGCAAGCTACAGACCTCAAAGAAGGAGGTCTAGCATCGGCAGATTCCAATACCTTTATTATAACCGGTCATTTCGCTCCGAGTCACATGTGTCAAGGGCGAATCTCGGCGTGAATCTAAACAGTGCGGTACGGCGCGCTGCTCGATTTGGTAGACGGAGAGCGCGGATGCATCAACAGACGCCGCCAGGAGTGCTCCAGGTGGGGGTGCTGGTCCCGGTGGCTGTTGTGAGCAAACAGCTTCTCACAGAAGCCACGCGGAATGTGTCCCCCAGTCTTGTGAAAGCGCCTGAAGGAAGCTGTTTCGTTGCAAACTCTGCGCCGCATACCAGGCAAAGCCGCTCTTTGATGTGCGTGCCCACGTGCAGAGCAATGGTGGCGTTGCTCCCGAGGTGTTGCTGGCACTTGCGACATGTCGGGGCGCAGTGGCCGGGGCGTCGTGGCGGTCATTCTCGTACACAGGGACAAGGGCCTTCTCAAGCTGCTTGCAGCAGCTTTTTTGCTCTTGTCCCAGCATTCCTTTGTTACACGCGGAAGAATGCTGAATAAAAATTTGATTTGATTTGATTTGATTTGAGGCTAAGCTACGAACAGATGCAGCGGATTTATATTTTGCTTATCAAGCTGTACTTGTTATATCCCTTTAGTGCCCCGTTAACAGCATCTCCTAAAATAAGCACCGTTCTGTCGTTTCCTAAAGATAAGAATTTTCGTGCTGTCTCTTTAATTATTTGTCTTACTCACTTCGCTTTGATGTCACTGCGTCTGTGAACTGCATTATCTTTTTTTCGCACGCAAGTGTGTTTTTCCTATCTGGAGCAAATGAAGGAGGACCGATGTGTTTTTTCCCAAACAGGACTACAGGGCAATTTCTTAATTGCAGCCCTCCTATGCGTATTCATTTGCTCTCTACGAGCAGATAGATTGATGTGAGTAGACCGTAAATGCATTGCAATTGCACAATATCTTGCATGCATGAACCTATATTTTGGGCATACCTCATAATGCGCATGCCACTTCTACACAATGCGCGCATGCACCCTCTGCAGCTACCTGAGCTATTAGGACGCCACGCAGCTCATTATAAAAGGGTGGATTCAAATTAGACACGCATTCGAGTTGCGCAGAACGAGCAGTGACAACTGCGTAATTCAGTTTATAGCCCTAAGACGAAAGCAGAGCGATGAGAAGTGTGTTACGTAAAAATTACTTCACTAAGAACGTTAAACAGACGCTTTTCATTGATTTATTTCTTCAACCAGCCAAACTTATCAAAGAGTCCATAGACGAATGCGTCAACCCGTGCGAGGATTTCTACTCTTACGCGTGCAGCGGGTTGATAAAAAGGGACAACATATCAGAGAGCAAGTCTTCAACGGGCACTTTCGACCACTTGACTGACCAACTGCAGGCGACGCCTAAAAGTTAGACATGTTATATCCATCCGCTTTGTTTTTCAAGAAAAACAAAAGAATGATACAACGGCGACGGTCTTCTTAAGAGGAGACGAAACAAAAGCGTTCTTAGCCTTTATTTACTAATCTTTTGCCCCGAGATGAGAGCTTCTTAATCATCAGTACATATTCTCTACAAATGAGCACTTGTGCCATATAAAATAATATTTAACTGTCCGGTGGCCTAGTACAAACTACAGTGGGCACACGATCTCCTCTGCTCTGCAGCACCACCAAGAGCAGGGCCAATCTGCAGATGTACAAAAGGTTTGCAGTTTGTCTCCACCCAGGGGGCTTCCCATAAACATTTCACCTGCACTGTTCCCACTTCGAGTTATTGGTCAATTCGCTCGCACCCTATTATAAGCTTGCCGTCCCGGTTGGCTGAGTTAATAGAGCGACTGCTCCGGTGAAGCAGAGGTCCTTGGTTCGAACCCGGACCAGGACGAATTTTCCGTTTACTGCGAAAATTCTGTTTAAGCCGCATAGCTTTCCTTCATTTCAGCGCTTTGCTGGATGCCAATGAGTAATTACTCCGTTATTTTCTCGTATGTGCTATTTGATCTATTGTAATGGTGTCCCGTTCTCTGCGTGGTCACTTCAGTTCTAGAATGTTCAACTGGAGTGACCAGTTTTCGATGCTATAAAGGTGCAATGATCCGAATAAAGAAATCTAACCACGCATTAGAATTGAGACTGATATTAATATAAGAGAAACTCTGCACGACCTTCCGCTCATGACTGTTTTCTGAGACGAGTCTGGCTTTCTTGGGCACCACTTTTAAATGTGGGGAAACTGTGGAATTTTGTAAGATAATGTTAAGAACTAATTAATCGGAATGGGCTAACTTTTCGGTGCATAGCAACATATTTCTACTTAAGTTTGTCTCGCGCTAGCACCGCATAGTTAAGGCTGCCTTAAAAACCAATGGCAATTATAAAAATAATAATAAAAAGGAAGGAAAAGATTTTTGCTAGCCCGGCATCTGCCATCAATACTGAAGCACCAGAGCTGGGGCAGCGGAAATAAAGGATAGCAGGCAGAATGGAGAAATGAAATCAAAGAGGTGAGGGGACAGGAAGAGAGGATATGGGGAGAAGTAATATTCACGATATACACACGGCCATAAGGTCCAATTGGTTTTTGGGGAAAGGAAATGGCGCAGTGTCTGCCTCACGTATCGGCGGACACCTGAACGCGCCATAAGGGAAGGGATAAAGGGGGAACTCCGGAAGAAAGAGCGGCGACGGCGGCGACGAAGCGCCCGGCGCACCCACTCATCCTCCCCGGTTGCCATGGTAACGGCGCATGCGCACAACTGGCCTCCCCCATGTACCATGGTAACGGCGCATGCGCAGAACTTTCCTCTCGCGTGTAGCGCGGAATGCTCGAATGGTAGCCTATATAGTCTAGCTCCCACTACAAAAGTGGTTTGCCGCACGTGGCGCTGCCGTCGAATACTGCAGGGGGAAAGCCGGTCGTCTGTGTTGCTGCGTCGCTGCATTAAGCGAGTTAGAGCGTTGTCAGTTCGTAACAGGGAAGTACCAGCGTCCCGCGGAGATCTGCGGCTCATTTCAGGGTTGTGGCGCAGCCTTACGATATTCGGAAAAACTCCGTTCGTTAACAGCTTCCCATTTGAAAAAACGTTCTCGTTCCGAATATCTGGGCACGACGGAATATTTGGTACCGAACATCCGGGTACGGAAAATCTGACTGTCAGATACGGTGTCATGACCGTGCCCCATTTGTCCACGCTTATGTATGGGGTGTCGTTGGAAGCTGCCGCAGCCTAGGAATGGAAACTTTATCTCTTATTCATTCGTCTGATAACGTCATCACTCTTTTTTCCGCCATGCGTTTGGGCATACTGGAAAATATGAGTTTGATTTACGAGTGCAGAACGTCACAGACAAAGCTGCTGTTGCTAACTACTCCTTCATGGGTATGTGAGCTTTCCGTCATGTCAAACACAAGCTAGGAACACAATTTTTTAAAAGTATGCTGTTAAGCTAATTCTTCCATTACTTCAGGGAAAAAAAAGAGAATGCCACTGGAGACGAGGACGTAAAATATGAAGGGACGAATTGTACGGGCACTCGATACTATGGTCTGCTCCTTCACCTTGCCGCTTCTCTCTTTTTCCAGTTATTTTCTGGTGTGAATTTACATTTAAAAGTAATTCACTTATATAGCCGCCGCGACGTTTCCATTCAGCAAAAAAAGCAACAATAACGAAAACGACATTGTTACGCAACAGAGTGTTTAGTTGCCTTTGCCCTGCAGTGGGCGTAATCAGGCTGACGATGATGATGTTGATGATAATGGTGGTGTTGGTGATAGTGACGGTGGTGGTAATGGTGGTGGTAATGGTGGTGGCGGGGAAATATTACCGCGACATAGCAGCGATTGAAAAGAGCGTCCAGGCACGTGATGACCAGCCGAGTCCATTATAAGGCAAAAGACTCTCACAACGACCTTCAGTTACTCCTGTGCATCCCCTACAGTGACAGCTTTATTTAATTTCCGTATGGCTTCCCTCCATTCATTTCTCGACCGCCATCGGTTACGTTTGCAAATCCGTAGTATGCAAATCTATAGAGTTCCAAGAATGACAGAAGGCAAGACTGGTGGAATGCGGTGGAATAATCATTTTGCCTTCATTGTGCAGATGGTCATCGGAGCGCTGCCTCCGACCAGCGCCAGCATCAGCCACTTGCCCGAGGAAAATGCCTTCGATCGCGGAATCACCATCGCCAAGTTCCACGTGCGAGACGCGCTGACACCGCATCTGGATGTTAACTGGCTACACCGATCGTCACCGGGCACATGCGCGGACCACTGCACGCACGGATCGCTACCAGCGCCACCACAGATCAACAGTATATACTGCCTCCCCGAACATCACGCTGTCACTGGGCACGGCGGCACTACCGGCATGCGGTGGAATAATCATTTTGCCTTCATTGTGCAGATGGTCATCGGAGCGCTGCCTCCGACCAGCGCCAGCATCAGCCACTTAACTTCCGACCAGGCCCGTAAGCCACGAAGGTTACGAGAATGATCGCTACGACGCCTCTCTCTTCTTCACCCCGCTATGCCGCATGGGCCAGCAACCGCGCAAGAGCCAAAGAACAATGGCCCTGCACGTGGGAACCCACATCGGGGAGCGGCTCTGAAGAGCGGCGATGAATCCGCCGGCGCAGCCGCTGCTCAAGGGCGTTTCTGCAGGACCTAAGGAGACTTCTTGCGCGGCTTCTGCAAGAAGCTCTTCGCGCAGAAGAGTGACCGGGACGAGCGCCTCCACCTGGAGCACGCCCGTCGGCGTCGATTTAAATATGCCTGCTATCCCACTGGAGAATATCCCAGCGCTCCAGAGTATACTGATACGATACCACGCCAGAGTTCGCTTTTGTACAGTAGTAACTGGAGTGACAGACCTGGATGGAATAAAAATATTCACATCTGTGTATGTTCAGAGCATCTTTTAGAGAGGTTGCTTGCAACTCATCGGGGAAACACGGAGTCCCAATTGGCACCTTCGGAACCCAACGCTTTAAGATTTGCATGGATGAAACGACAGCTTGTGGGTTGCGACCAACCAGGTACGTGAAAAAATCCGGAGTGAAGTTAAGCTCCGACTTAACGGTGCGGCGTGTTACCGCTAATCAGTCCCTTTAGCGGCCTGGGGTTCTCTGTGCATATCACACCGCAGGCACGGAAAAAATTCTTTCAATTTCTCCAACTTTTAATTCTTACAGCGAAAGCTCTTATGGCTTTGTAATAAGCCATTTAGGAGCTTCAACAGTAGCAATTGCGCTTAATGTTACGCGGGCTGCTTCATTTTTCTCAGTGAGGGGTTCGAGTGTCCACCTAAAATGTGAGCCAAGAATGCGAATTTAATTTCTTCAAATGAGAGTTTACGCCCTTTACCTTTTTATTGGTCCTCGCAGAAAAAAAATACAAAAACATAAATGAAAAAGAGAGGAAGCCCAGTCCAGGTGACCTCCGGATGCTCAGACCCGCCGTGGTGGCTCAGTGGTTAGGGCGCTCGGATACTGATCCGGAGTACCCGGGATCGAACCCGACCGCGGCGGCCCCGTTTCGATGGCGGCGAAACGCTAAGGCGCCCACGTGCTGTGCGATGTCAGTGCACGTTAAAGATCCCCAGGTGGTCGAAATTATTCCGGAGCCCTCCCCTGCGCCACCTCTTTCTTCCTTTCTTTCTTTCTTTCTTTCTTTCTTTCTTTCTTTCTTTCTTTCTTTCTTTCTTTCTTTCTTTCTTTCTTTCTTCTTCTTCCTTCCTTCCTTCCTTGAGTGCCTCTCTCTTTTGAATACTCATGCATAATAATTGGTTTTTTTGGGGGAAAGGAAATGGCGCAGTATCTGTCTGATATATCTTTGGACACCTGAACCGCGCCGTAAGGGAAGGGATAAAGGAGGGAGTGAAAGAGGAAAGAATAATAGGTGCCGTAGTGGAGGGCTCCGGAATAATTTCGACCACCTGGGGATCTTTAACGTGCACTGACATCGCACAGCACGCGGCCGCCTTAGCGTTTTTCCTCCATAAAAACGCAGCCGCCGCGGTCGGATTCGAACCCGGGAACTCCATTCTGCCTGCTATCCTTTATTTCCGCTGCCAAGGCTTGGGTGCTTCAGTATCGATGGCAGATGCCGGGGCTTGCAATAATCTTTTCCGTCCTTTTTACTATTATTTTAATAAAGAAAAGCCACTACCACCACCACATCGCACAGCACCTTAGCGTTTCTCCTTCATCGAAACGAAGCCGCCGCGGTCGCGTTAGAACCCAGGAACTCCGGATCCATAGCCGAGTGTCCTAACCACTGAGCCACCGCGGGGGGGTACATTAAAGATCCCCAGGTGGTCGAAATTATTCTTGAGCCCTCCACTACGGCGCCTCTTCCTGTCTTCTTTGACTCACTCCTTTATCCCCCCCCCCCTTACGGCGCAGTTTTGGTGTCCGCCGAGATGAGAGACAGATACTGCGCCATTTCCTTCAACCGCCCAAAAAAATTTTACTTCGCTTACCCCGGCTACTGATCCGGAGTACCCGGGTTTGAACTCGACCGCGGCGGCAGCGTTTCGATGGAGGCGAAACGCAAAAGGCGCCAGTGTGCTGTGAGATGTCAGTGCATGTTAAAGGTCTCCAGGGGGTCTAAATTATTCCGGAGCCCTCCACTACGGCACTTCTTTCTTCCTTTCTTCTTTAAGCCCGTCCTTTATCCCTTCCCTTACGGTGCGGTTCAGGGGTCCGCCGATTTGCGACACAGATACTGCGCCATTTCCTTTCCCAGAAACCAATATTCGCTTTCAGTAAGGGCGGGGAACGCTCTCAACGTTACAGACGCCAAAAAGGGCCTACTTACCCAATGGACCACAGGTTTCGCTCTTTAATCAGATTAAGCAGTAGTAAAACCGCAGCTAATTTTCTTCACCGTCCGCTACGGCTCCTCATTCTCGGGGATTCGCTCGGCGTTCGCACGGGGAGTCAGACGTGCTGGTCGTCGGCTTCGGCGATTTTCAGCCGGAGCAGCGGAAGTTTCCGCCTGACCCTAGCAAGATCATCCCCAACGTGCACCGAAAGCTGTCGGGAACATCTGGACACCAGTTTTTTCCATGGTGGGCCCGGTTAAACCCCCTTTTCGGGCAACACATGGCCCGATCGGGCCGGTGGGGCGGCTAGGCCTAACGGCCGAACCGGTACCCGGCACATCGGGGCCTCTGTCCACTGACGCTAGTATGGCTGCTACGCAAATCTCCTGCCGAGGCTACGACCCCGAGAACATGCACTGGACAACGGTTCACCCAGCGGAAACCGCAGGCCCAGTTTCGGCAACGGTTACCCGAGCGGCAACCGGAGGCCCAGATTCGGCAAGATTTCGCAGCGCCGCGTTGAACGCCGCAGTGCTGCGCCGAGCGCAAGACCAAGCCTTAAAGCCGGCGTCCGTAGACGCGGCCGGCGTTCACGCCGGAAACCAGCAGTCACCCGCCCCGCGCGCGGCGGGCCGCAGTCGGCGACTGCTCACGAAGTGGAAACCGCCTGTTATTCCCAAGCCTGCTCCAGACGACTACGTCGTCGTCATCAAGCCCCGGACCCGCGTCTCGTTGTACGAGACTTTCCAGGAGACCGGCTACGGCCGGGCGTTCACGGCTCTCCTGGGCGCGCAACCCGCAACAGATCTTACCATAATACTGGTAAGAGAACAAAACCTCATTATTGTTCACACTGCGAAACCTGCGCTAGCCGACCGTATCATCGGCGAATTTGAACTTAATGGACCCGACGGGAAGGTCCCCCTTGTGGGGCACCTGCGCCAAGACGACAAGGACGTCTGCTACGGCGTCATTACCGTCCGTAACTCTGAAACTACGGACTCGCTCCGTACTAGGCTCCAATGGCGCTTCGGCACCATCGTGGAAGTGCGAAAATTTGGGACATCCAACAAAGCGAGACTGACTTTCGCCGGTACAGAGAAGCCACGTTTCGTGCACTACGACTCGGAGCTTGTACAAGTTAGGCCTTACCAGCGAACCATTCCAGCCTGCCGACATTGCGGTGTGGTCGGCCACCGCGTGGACGCCAGCCCCGGCCAGCGGCTGGACCGGTGCGGCCTGTGTGGACAGCAGGCTCTACTCGTTGAGGGGGAGCGGGCCCCTCACCAGTGCAACCCAAAGTGTTCAGTGTGCGGCGCGGCCCATGCCACGGGGGGCCCAGCGTGTACTGCTAAATATCGCGCTATCCAGCCCACGCAGGCCGAGCGCGGGCGTAAATCGAAGCGAAACCGACGCAAGCGTGGCAAGCGTCGCCCGGACAAGCTGAAGGCCAAGGCTGCCGACCAAGCCATGGACCAGCCTGTGAATTCCTCTACTGGGAGCCAAGGGAAACCTCCAGCTGCGCCACCGCCGCCTCAAGCCGGTGCAGCGAAGCCCCTCGGACCTCCACAAAACGGCGGCTCCAAGACGTGGGCAACCGTTGTCAAGCAACACTCCCAGGTGAGCGGCGCCGGCAGGGCAGCTTCTCCCTTCGCTCCCCCTTCCCAATCCCAACAGCGGCCAATCTCTGCCGAACAAAAAGAAATATCTGCTCTCCGCGAGCAGGTTGCAAATTTTCAAAAGCGCCTCGCAATAGCGGAGGCCCGCCAAAATTCCCCCAACCACACCTCTGCCTCACCCGCAGCAGAGGCAATGGAAAGCGACGCAACCCCTTCAGGACAGGCTGCGCATGCCCTCACGGCACTCGAGGCGAGAGTGAGCGCGCTCGAAACTCAAGTTAACAACAGAATATACGCATTGGAAACGCAAATCAATGCCACACTTACGGCGGCACTCAACAAAATTAGCCACCTTGCGGCATCTATCCCGAACCTCATAACCGCTCAGTTCGCTCAACTCACCCGCGCTCCCAAGCGCGCTGGCCCGCTCAAAACCTCCGCAGGCCGGCAGCTCAAAGCGTCTAGGCGTCGAATCGCCGGAGAAGAAGAAGAGGTCCCCTGTGCCATCCTCAGTATAGAGAACGCTCCTCTCTTTGGAGCCACTGGCTCTCAAGCCTCCTCTCTCCAAACTCACAACTCTACCCTTGATCATGGCGGGCGCCCCTAGAAATAGGAAGCATCCGCGAAGCAATTCGATCCCTATTCAAATTGTACAGTGGAACTGTCGCGGATTCAAGGCACGCACAAAGCGAGCCGATCTACGCCTTTTCCTTACAACGTTCCCAGAATTACCTGCTGTGGTGGCCCTTCAGGAGCCAGGAAATGGCGCCACCCTTGCCAGTTACACGGTGTACCAGCAGGATGCGCATAGCTGCCTCTGCGTACATAAAAATTACACGGCCTCCCAGGTTGACCTGGATCTTAGCGCTACTTTCTCCTATGTAATGGTGACGATCCTTCCGCTACGCAAACAGGACCCCCCATTGCACATACTCAACATTTACTGTCCCCCAAAGCTACCAAATGTTACATTCGCAGATATCTTCAGCCGGGCTTTGAAGGTCGCGAATCGGGATCCCCTCATAATCGTTGGGGACTTTAATGCTCCCAGCACCTTATGGGGGTACACACGTGAAGAGAAACGCGGACGCAAGTTGGCGGAGCTTGTTTCCACACTGGGCCTTACTCTTCACACGGATCCCGCGCAACCCACTCGTATAGGTAACTCCGTTACACGCGATACGTGTCCGGACCTCACCTTTACGAAAAATATTCGCTATGCAGATTGGAGGAACACCGAGGAATCCCTCGGTAGTGACCACTGAATAATTACCACTACAATCCATACCAAGCCACTCACAAAACCACAGGCCAATGCAAAACTACCCGACTGGACCAAATTTAGGAACAGTTACACCAATCCTCAATCGATAATGGACCAAGGATACTCAACGTGGTCCCAACACCTAGTATCCCACTTGAAATCAGTCGAGCAAAATGTTCAACTCTCAGAGGCGAGCCCGGCGGTGGATAACCACCTCCTCCACCTCTGGGAGGCACGACACAGCCTAGTCCGCCGCTGGCGTCGTCAAAAACACAATCGGAAACTCAAAATTCGAATTGCGGATATCACCCAACAGGCGGCACAATACGCGGCCCAACTCGCCGACTCCAATTGGGTGCACCGATGCAACACTGCAGCTCGGCAAATGTCGAGTCGGAGTACGTGGCGCCTCTTCCGCGCTCTTATTGATCCGGCACAAACCCGTACTGAGACACAAAAACAGCTTCAAAGGGCTATACATAACTTCACTGGAGACACGGCCAAACTGGCCGATGCGCTCCGCGACCAATATTTGAGTATACACCAGGATCCCCGTGGTCAGGCGTACTCGTATGCAGGTTCCGATAACGCGGATTTGGATCAACCGTTCCAGCTCCATGACCTAAAAGCGGCCCTGGCTAAAATGAAGCGAGGTACAGCACCAGGCCGGGACAAGGTGACGGTAAAGCTTATTGCCAACCTCCCAGATCCCGCCTACGAAACTCTCCTCGATTACTTCAACACTATCTGGATTGGAGGCACACCACTCCCCATAGATTGGAAAACGGCACTAGTAACTTTCATTCCCAAGCCAGGTAAAGCCATTAACACCGACAACCTCCGGCCCATCTCCCTCACTTCGTGTGTGGGGAAGCTGATGGAGACTATGGTCCGCGACAGATTGTCGGCTTTCCTGGAACAACAAAACATTTTCGCAGACACCATGTACGGTTTCCGCCCACACCGGTCCGCACAAGATGTCCTGTTGCAACTTCACAAGGAGATTCTCGACCCCGTCGAGCACCCCAGCAATGATAAAGTAGTCGTCGCACTTGACCTGCGGGGGGCTTTCGACAATGTGACCCACGAGATCATCCTATCCCACTTGTCGCAAACACATTGTGGGCGCAATACTTTCAATTATATCAAACAATTCCTTACAGATCGCCAATCCTATATCCGGCTACAAGACACAGAATATGGCCCATATCAACTTGGTACACGAGGGACCCCACAGGGAGCTGTCCTCTCGCCATTACTATTTATTCTGGCCATGATGAAGCTCCCTACCCAGCTGGCGGAGGTCGCCGGTGTGCAGCACGCTCTGTATGCGGACATCACCCTCTGGGCAACACAACAATCGGTTGGAGACATCGAGACCAACCTGCAACAAGCGGCAGCTATAGTGGACGAATACGCTCGTCGCTGTGGTCTTGAATGCTCCCCGAGCAAATCTGAATTTGTGCACATACGCCCCAACTCAAAGTGCACAACCAAAATTGCCCTTTCCCTACTTAGCGGACCGATACCTGAACACGCGGAGATCCGGGGATCCGGGTACTGGGGCTTTTCATTCATCATAGGCGCAAGATAGACACTACCCTAAACAAGTTACGTAAAATGGGGGACCAGGTGGGTCGGATGCTCCGCCGGGTGTCCAATAAAAGGGGGGGACTACGATGCAAAGATGCCTTGCGGCTGGCCAATGCATTCGTGACCAGCCGGATTTTATATTCGGCTCCCTACCTCCACCTACGCAAATGCGATGAGAATGCCTTAGAGGTAGTTCTCCGCAAGATTTATAAGAGAGCGCTCGACCTCCCCATAACGACGTCCAACAAGCGTCTCCTCGGTCTGGGGATGACCAACACCTTTGGGGAGTTACGAGAAGCTCATCTTAACAATCAATACTTGCGCCTAAGCAAAACACCTGCGGGGAGCCGCCTTCTAACCCGCTTACACATTTCCTACGCAACACATACAGAAGAACGGGTCCGCATCCCTGAAGCCTGGCGCTTTGCACTCCAGGTGCGACCCCTTCCGAAGAACATGACTGCAGACACCCATGATGGTCGCCGTCTCGCGCGGGCGGAGGCTATTTCTCAACAATATGGCCACAAGCCAGGTGTCTTCTATGTGGATGCGGCCGGCCCGCACCATGGGGGTTGGTACACGGCGGCCGTCGTCCACCAAAACACTACAGTTCAGGGCCTTACTTTCCGTGCCCCAAACATTACATTTGCGGAAGAGATCGCCATTGCACTGGCCGCCGCAGATCCAGAGTCCCGAGTCATTATTACGGACTCCAGGGGCGCCTGCCGCAATATTGAGCAAGGGTACATTCCAGACCGTGCTTTCAAAATTCTCCACGCATGCGATTACACAGGGTTTCCGACCCATCGTACCATCGTGTGGGCTCCGGCTCATGCGGGTCTTGAGGGGAACGAGGCAGCCGACGCTGCCGCCCGCGCGCTTACTCACCGGGCGTCGCCTCATCCGCAGCCTGATCCGGAATTCAATTTCAATCCGGCCATCACCTTTAAAGAGATCACCTCTCTTTATCAAAATTTTCATGGTCTCTATCCCCCTCCCTGTAAAGGCCTCACCAGGGTGGAGGAGCGCTGGCTTCTCCGCCTCTATACCAATACTGTACTGTGCCCGGCAGTACTTAAGCACTTCAATTCTTCTTTCTCGGGCGCGTGCCCACACTGTGAGGAGGAGTTTTCGGACACCTACCACATGGTGTGGGCATGCCCTTCCAATCCTGCCTACCCACCCCACCTCCACCCCACTCGAGAGGCCTGGGAAGCTGCCCTGCGCGGCTGCTCCGAACTCCATGCCCAACAGGCATTGGTAGCTAGAGCCCGAGCCGCTGCGGAAGCTACAGGGATCCCGGACTAGGGCTCCCTCCTAGTGTTTGTAAGGGACGGGCCCTTCCGGCTCGCCCCATCGACCTCTCACTGTAAATAGAAATAAAAGTTTTCCTCCTCCTCCTCCTCCTCCTCCTCCTCCTCATTCTCTCTTCTTTCAGTCCCACCTCCCTCCCTTCTCTTACAGCGCCGTTCGGGTGTCAAAAGAAATGTGAGACAATTACTGCGCCATTTCCTTTCCTCAAAAAACCAATTTTAATATTATTTTTGTTAATAACAACAGCGTTTATTGTGGGCATTTCATGAATGTTTTCTTTTTTAGCTCTGTCTCCTCTTCGCCTACGTGACATTTCTTCTCCCTTTGTAGCTCTCGCGAATTACGTCATACCGTTCAAACGTTCATCACCATCGCCACCGTCCGCTCGCGTCGTGCTTGTGCCGCAGAATTTCTCTGGGGCATCTTGCAGTGGATGTTAATAAAGGACCTGCTGGTCTCGCCATATGTTTGTAGTGTTGCTACCTCTAGATGACGAGCAGGGTGTGCCATACGAGTCATTCATCTTGCTCTACCTCCACAGTGTATGAAGAACGAGAATGGCAGTTAGACGCGCTGATGGGGATTACAAACACCTTTACAATTCTTAGAGCGAACAACCTTACTCGATGGCAGTGTTGAATGATACGGTAAAGTTAAAACTTTCTGTAACCTCAACGCAGCCTCAGTTGTGGCTGCCAGTTTGATTATTATTGTATCGGAACTGTTATTTAGCTCTGCTGCTGTTGTCTTTTTGACCCTGAACCGGAAATAAACAAAAGCACCGGCAACATTCTGTTGTTTTGTGGTGGCCAGCGAAGCTTCTCTTCACGACATTCCGAGGCAGAAACACAGGCGCAGAGAAGTCAAGACAAGGATTTCAGGAGACCTGGCTGACTTAAGACACTCATACAAATACAGCCATGGTCCATCAACATTTCGAGCAGCCGTCTCTACGCCTTCGATGACAAATATTTACTTTATTAGTTCTGCCTCCTTAAAGTAACATGTTCTCGTTCTGCAGTTCAGATCGAATTTCAGTATTCTTGTTCATCTTGCATTTCAACATGATAGTACTTTGGCATCGCACGGAACAGGGTCGTCTGAAGTCGCTTCATGAAAGGTGACCGCTTCGGCCGGGCTTCCTTGAGCAGCAGCAAGAAAAGAGGGGAGTGTTAACACCGTAGGGATTTAAAGGTGGAGGGTCAATTGCCGTTCCGCTGAGAGGTTGCAAGCTACAGACCTCAAAGAAGGAGGTCTAGCATCGGCAGATTCCAATACTTTTATTATAACCGGTCATTTCGCTCCGAGTCACTTGTGTCAAGGGCGAATCTCGGCGTGAATCTAAACAGTGCGGTACGGCGCGCTGCTCGATTTGGTAGACGGAGAGCGCGGATGCATCAACAGACGCCGCCAGGAGTGCTCCAGGTGGGGGTGCTGGTCCCGGTGGCTGTTGTGAGCAAACAGCTTCTCACAGAAGCCACGCGGAATGTGTCCCCCAGTCTTGTGAAAGCGCCTGAAGGAAGCTGTTTCGTTGCAAACTCTGCGCCGCATACCAGGCAAAGCCGCTCTTTGATGTGCGTGCCCACGTGCAGAGCAATGGTGGCGTTGCTCCCGAGGTGTTGCTGGCACTTGCGACATGTCGGGGCGCAGTGGCCGGGGCGTCGTGGCGGTCATTCTCGTACACAGGGACAAGGGCCTTCTCAAGCTGCTTGTAGCAGCTTTTTTGCTCTTGTCCCAGCATTCCTTTGTTACACGCGGAAGAATGCTGAATAAAAATTTGATTTGATTTGATTTGAGGCTAAGCTACGAACAGATGCAGCGGATTTATATTTTGCTTATCAAGCTGTACTTGTTATATCCCTTTAGTGCCCCGTTAACAGCATCTCCTAAAATAAGCACCGTTCTGTCGTTTCCTAAAGATAAGAATTTTCGTGCTGTCTCTTTAATTATTTGTCTTACTCACTTCGCTTTGATGTCACTGCGTCTGTGAACTGCATTATCTTTTTTTCGCACGCAAGTGTGTTTTTCCTATCTGGAGCAAATGAAGGAGGACCGATGTGTTTTTTCCCAAACAGGACTACAGGGCAATTTCTTAATTGCAGCCCTCCTATGCGTATTCATTTGCTCTCTACGAGCAGATAGATTGATGTGAGTAGACCGTAAATGCATTGCAATTGCACAATATCTTGCATGCATGAACCTATATTTTGGGCATACCTCATAATGCGCATGCCACTTCTACACAATGCGCGCATGCACCCTCTGCAGCTACCTGAGCTATTAGGACGCCACGCAGCTCATTATAAAAGGGTGGATTCAAATTAGACACGCATTCGAGTTGCGCAGAACGAGCAGTGACAACTGCGTAATTCAGTTTATAGCCCTAAGACGAAAGCAGAGCGATGAGAAGTGTGTTACGTAAAAATTACTTCACTAAGAACGTTAAACAGACGCTTTTCATTGATTTATTTCTTCAACCAGCCAAACTTATCAAAGAGTCCATAGACGAATGCGTCAACCCGTGCGAGGATTTCTACTCTTACGCGTGCAGCGGGTTGATAAAAAGGGACAACATATCAGAGAGCAAGTCTTCAACGGGCACTTTCGACCACTTGACTGACCAACTGCAGGCGACGCCTAAAAGTTAGACATGTTATATCCATCCGCTTTGTTTTTCAAGAAAAACAAAAGAATGATACAACTGCGACGGTCTTCTTAAGAGGAGACGAAACAAAAGCGTTCTTAGCCTTTATTTACTAATCTTGTTGCCCTGAGATGAGAGCTTCTTAATCATCAGTACATATTCTCTACAAATGAGCACTTGTGCCATATAAAATAATATTTAACAGTCCGGTGGCCTAGTACAAACTATATTGGGCACACGATCTCCTCTGCTTTGCAGCACCACCAAGAGCAGGGCCAATCTGCAGATGTACAAAAGGTTTGCAGTTTGTCTCCACCCAGGGGGCTTCCCATAAACATTTCACCTGCACTGTTCTCACTTCGAGTTATTGGTCAATTCGCTCTCGCCCTATTATAAGCTTGCCGTCCCGGTTGGCTCAGTTAATAGAGCGACTGCTCCGGTGAAGCAGAGGTCCTTGGTTCGAACCCGGACCAGGACGAATTTTTCGTTTACTGCGAAAATTCTGTTTAAGCCGCATAGCTTTCCTTCATTTCAGCGCCTTGCTGGATGCCAATGAGTAATTACTCCGTTATTTTCTCGTATGTGCTATTTGATCTATTGTAATGGTGTCCCGTTCTCTGCGTGGTCACTTCAGTTCTAGAATGTTCAACTGGAGTGACCAGTTTTCGATGCTATAAAGGTGCAATGATCCGAATACAGAAATCTAACCACGCATTAGAATTGAAACTGATATTAATATAAGAGAAACTCTGCACGACCTTCCGCTCATGACTGTTTTCTGAGACGAGTCCGGCTTTCTTGGGCACCACTTTTAAATGTGGGGAAACTGTGGAATTTTGTAAGATAATGTTAAGAACTAATTAATCGGAATGGTCTAATTTTTCGGTGCATAGCAACATATTTCTACTTAAGTTTGTCTCGCGCTAGCACCGCATAGTTAAGGCTGCCTTAAAAACCAATGGCAATTATAAAAATAATAATAAAAAGGAAGGAAAAGATTTTTGCTAGCCCGGCATCTGCCATCGATACTGAAGCACCAGAGCTGGGGCAGCGGAAATAAAGGATAGCAGGCAGAATGGAGAAATGAAATCAAAGAGGTGAGGGGACAGGAAGAGAGGATATGGGGAGAAGTAATATTCACGATATACACACGGCCATAAGGTCCAATTGGTTTTTGGGGAAAGGAAATGGCGCAGTGTCTGCCTCACGTATCGGCGGACACCTGAACGCGCCATAAGGGAAGGGATAAAGGGGGAACTCCGGAAGAAAGAGCGGCGACGGCGGCGACGAAGCGCCCGGCGCACCCACTCATCCTCCCCGGTTGCCATGGTAACGGCGCATGCGCACAACTGGCCTCCCCCATGTACCATGGTAACGGCGCATGCGCAGAACTTTCCTCTCGCGTGTAGCGCGGAATGCTCGAATGGTAGCCTATATAGTCTAGCTTCCACTACAAAAGTGGTTTGCCGCACGTGGCGCTGCCGTCGAATACTGCAGGGGGAAAGCCGGTCGTCTGTGTTGCTGCGTCGCTGCATTAAGCGAGTTAGAGCGTTGTCAGTACGTAACAGGGAAGTACCAGCGTCCCGCGGAGATCTGCGGCTCATTTCAGGGTTGTGGCGCAGCCTTACGATATTCGGAAAAACTCCGTTCGTTAACAGCTTCCCATTTGAAAAAACGTTCTCGTTCCGAATATCTGGGCACGACGGAATATTTGGTACCGAACATCCGGGTACGGAAAATCTGACTGTCAGATACGGTGTCATGACCGTGCCCCATTTGTCCACGCTTATGTATGGGGTGTCGTTGGAAGCTGCCGCAGCCTAGGAATGGAAACTTTATCTCTTATTCATTCGTCTGATAACGTCATCACTCTTTTTTCCGCCATGCGTTTGGGCATACTGGAAAATATGAGTTTGATTTACGAGTGCAGAACGTCACAGACAAAGCTGCTGTTGCTAACTACTCCTTCATGGGTATGTGAGCTTTCCGTCATGTCAAACACAAGCTAGGAACACAATTTTTTAAAAGTATGCTGTTAAGCTAATTCTTCCATTACTTCAGGGAAAAAAAAAGAGAATGCCACTGGAGACGAGGACGTAAAATATGGGGGGACGAATTGTACGGGCACTCGATACTATGGTCTGCTCCTTCACCTTGCCGCTTCTCTCTTTTTCCAGTTATTTTCTGCTGTGAATTTACTTTTAAAAGTAATTCACTTATTTAGCCGCTGCGACGTTTCCATTCAGCAAAAAAAGCAACAATAACGAAAACGACATTGTTACGCAACAGAGTGTTTAGTTGCCTTTGCCCTGCAGTGGGCGTAATCAGGCTGACGATGATGATGTTGATGATAATGGTGGTGTCGGTGATAGTGACGGTGGTGGTAATGGTGGTGGTAATGGTGGTGGCGGGGAAATACTACCGCGACATAGCAGCTATTGAAAAGAGCGTCCAGGCACGTGATGACCAGCCGAGTCTATTATAAGGCAAAAGACTCTCACAACGACCTTCAGTTACTCCTGTGCATCCCCTACAGTGACAGCTTTATTTAATTTCCGTATGGCTTCCCTCCATTCATTTCTCGACCGCCATCGGTTACGTTTGTAAATCCGTAGTATGCAAATCTATAGAGTTCCAAGAATGACAGAAGGCAAGACTACCGGCATGCGGTGGAATAATCATTTTGCCTTCATTGTGCAGATGGTCATCGGAGCGCTGCCTCCGACCAGCGCCAGCATCAGCCACTTGCCCGAGGAAAATGCCTTCGATCGCGGAATCACCATCGCCAAGTTCCACGTGCGAGACGCGCTGACACCGCATCTGGATGTTAACTGGCTACACCGATCGTCACCGGGCACATGCGCGGACCACTGCACGCACGGATCGCTACCAGCGCCACCACAGATCAACAGTATATACTGCCTCCCCGAACATCACGCTGTCACTGGGCACGGCGGCACTACCGGCATGCGGTGGAATAATCATTTTGCCTTCATTGTGCAGGTAAGAAAAGAATTTGGAAATTGTTACCGTTCAGATGACCGCTTTCTACTAGTGCTGCCGTGCACGCAGCTTCAGAGTATTGTGCACAATACTGCAGTGTTTCTTGGAAAATTGTTGCTCTTAGGAGGTGATGTGGAAACTAACCCTGGCCCTGAACTTGCTCAGATTGCAAAACAACTAAAGGACATTGCTTGCGACATAAAAGACATAAAAGAAAAACGACTCACAGAATAGATAAGAAACTGGATGCATTGTCATTGTTAGAAACCAAGATTACGTCTTGCCAGAATGAAGTTTCCCGCATGGCTAAAATTATTGATACACTAGAAAGACGGATTGACGATTTGGAAAACCGGAGCAGAAGATCGAATCTAATAGTGTATGGCCTAGAAGAGGAGGATGAATAGAACAGCGAAACTCTAGAGCAGGCTGTTAACAAAAAAATTATTCAAGATACTCTGGGGCTTGACCAGGTCGACATCGAACGAATTCATAGATTAGGACGACCAGAGAGCAACAAGATCCGCCCGGTTATCTTTAAACTATTAGATTCGAGACAGAAGACAGCTATATTGAAGAACGGTCGGAAGCTAAAGGACACAAGATTCTGTATTGGCGAAGATTTTTCCCCCAGAATTCGTGAAATCAGGAAAAATCTTTGGGCGAGCGCGAAAGAAGTACGCGAAAGAAAAGAAAAGGTGTCCTTGGCCTTCGACAAGTTATTCATCAACGGCCGTGCATATGTCTGGGACTATGAGAAGAATATTCGAGTACCTCTGAGAGAACATGATGGGAAGACCAACCAACCACCTCTGGAAAAAAAAAACTCTACCGATCTAAGCACACCAATGACTCGACGGGGAGCACGGTCAAAGAATTGACGGTTATCAACATCAATGCGAGAAGCGTTATAAATAAAGTCGAATCCCTAGAGACTGTTCTTCTTGAGTACGAACCAGATATAGTTGCGATTACTGAAACCTGGCTCTCCCAAGATGTCAGCGACGATGAAATTGCTCCACCGAACTACGAACTTGTCCGAAAGGATCGCGCCTCCTGTGGTGGTGGCGTGGCACTTATGATACAAAAGCGCATCCCATTTGTCATGCTTCCTGAAGTAACCGGCGCTGAAGCTGTTTTCTGCAAAGTTATTTGCAACAACACCAACATTGTAATTGGCAGCTTCTAGAGAAGACCTTCTTCTGGACACGAATGCGTATCGGTAATTCAAGATTTCCTCCAGCAATACTGTTGTAACTCACGAATCATTCTTATGGGCGATTTTAACCTACCAGGTGTCGACTGGACTACCATGCATCACACTTCAGTTATCTCCGACGCTGTAATTAATTTGATGATAAACTTTAACCTCCATCAAATAGTTCTCGATCCTACACGCGTACAAGGCTCAACAAAAAACATTCTTGATTTGATTTTAATCAGTGAACATTTCCCCGTCCATCGTGTTGCCACCCACGTCATCGAAGGCATCTCAGACCATAAAACCCCAGTTTGTGAATTACCGCTACAGTGCACCATGACATGCCACTGTCCAACCACCACCATAAAAAACTTTGCAAAGGCAGACGACGCAGCGATCCTAACTTATCTCGCCCATGAATTCGACAGCTTTGCCGAGAGCGCATCAGACAGATCTACAAACATAGACGCTACATGGCTTATTTTTAAACGCAATGTACAGTACTGTATGACTAACTTTGTCCCGCTCGAGATCAAACGCATCGCTAAAAATAACCCTTGGATCGCTAGAGACGTCATTCACGCGCAGCGTCAAGTAAAGAGGTTACGCAAAGCTATCAAGACCAAAGGTGGTAGTCACTTGAGGAAATCTAAATTAAGCAGTGCCGTTGAAAAGCTCAAGCAGGTCACGAAACAAGCGAAAGACTACTACTTCGATGTAACTTTCCCAAGTTTTTTGAGAAATAATCCACACAGGTTTAGGAGCCATTTTCGCGGCCATAAAACGGTGCAGTCCGGTCTCTCTGTAGAAGATAAGGACAATACTGCTAATATGTACAACGATTTCTTCTTTTCAGTCTTTACTAAAGATAACGGCATCATCCCCGACTCCTGAAATTTGCCCTTGCTAAATATTGAACCTCTCAGAATTACCGATGACGGGATTTTCAATCTTCTGCTGAACCTAGATACAAAAAAATCAACAGGTCCGGATGATATTCCGAATGAGTTTTTAAAAAGATATGCCGAATGGTGTAGCAAGTACCTTGGTATTATTTTTCGCAAGTCTATTTCATCATCAAGGCTGCCCAGAGACTGGAAAATGGCAAAGATCATACCTATTCATAAATCAGGGGACACTACCTCACCCTCAAACTATAGGCCAATCTATCTTACAAGTACATCATGTAAAATTTTGGAACACATAATTTCAAAGCACATAACCTCATTCCTGGAGCGCAATAGTATATTGACACCCCATCAGCATGGATTCAGACGCGGGTTATCAACCGTTACTCAACTAACAGAGGTTGTACATGATCTAGCACTTAATATTAATAACTGTAGCCAGACAGACATAATATTGCTCGATTTCTCAAAGGCATTTGACTCAGTATCACACAGTAAGTTGCTAGAAAAACTAAAAACTGTTATCGGGGAAGGCGAATTACTATCTTGGTTAGATTTTTTGTCAAATCGGTCTCAGTTCGCGGTTTTTGAGTATGTTTCATCCAAAACAGTTCCAGTAACGTCGGGCGTTCCTCAGGGATCAGTGCTTGGTCCATTTTTATTTTTGCTCTTCATCAATGACATAACTAATGACATTGATTGCAGCATTAAGCTCTTCGCAGATGACTGCGTTCTTTACAAAACAATTAACAACCGCGAAGTCCATCTGTCGTTAAACAGTTCTCTAAAAAAAAAATAACAGAATGGTGTAACACGTGGCAAATGACAATAAACACTAAAAAATCCGTTTGTATGACAGTAACAAGAAAAAAATTCCCGTTTTGCTTTTCTTACTCTGTAAACGGCGTTCCATTACGAAAACTAAGCACCATAAATATCTAGGTATTACGCTGTCTTCTGACCTGAGGTGGGACTCTCACATTGCTAATATCACGTCTACTGCTTTACGGAAACTTCTCTTTATCAGGAGACGCTTGCGGTCCGCACCAGTATCTTCTAAACTCCTGGCCTACAAAACCTTTGTGAGGCCAGTCTTAGAATACGCGAACACAGTCTGGTTTCCCCAATCAATAACTAACATCACAAAACTTGAGGCTATACAACGCAAAGCCCTACGAATAATTCACAATAAATAGAAGCGCACAGATTAACCAACATTGCTTGCAGCTTCATCCAGTCTCCAAACACTATCCGCAAGAGCAAAACAAGCGCGCTTAAAATTTTTGTTTCAATTATTACACGAGCAGTACAAGATAGATGTGCAAAAATACGTGACGTACTCACAATCGCCACCTTCACGGCACAAACATATGAACACACTAACCGAGTATGTGTGCCATAATGACACGTTTAAGCATTCCTTTTTCCCTCTCTCCATTAGTGAATGGAATCGCTTAGATCGTAACATCACCTGCACTCAATCCTTATCATCATTCGTGTCACAGATAGATCATTTGTCGTAATGCACAGTGGCGATGCAGCAACCGTGACCGCAAATCTAGGTAAGAAGACAACCCCTTCTAACTTGTCATGTATGCGATTTTGAGTGCATTCTTAAATTGTGCGTACCATTGTCGAAGATCTGTCCTCTATATCCTTTTGCTATGGCCAATTCACTTTTTCCTACCTTTGCTTTTATGCCATGTTTGCTGCCTTTGAATAATATGTTTATATTTGTTTTCTTTTTTGCACTGTACTAATTGCCCCTGCTATGGTCTTGCAATAAGACCAGCAGTATTGTAAATAAATAAATAAATAAATAAATAAATAAATAATAATAAAAAAAAAAGACCAGTAGTTTTTCAGTCCGAACACTGGCGTACCCATGAGACCACAAACTCAAGTATTATTTATTTATTTAAATTATTTATTTCCCTTATGATTACGAAGATGAGCATTCGATCCAGTGGCATTCATTTCCAGCAGCTCGGGACAAACATTTCTACTTTCCTTGCCTGCCACCACGTGGCGCATGACTCCGAGCATTCAAAAATACCGCACTGATATAATCCGTGACGTCAGTGCGCTATTCGTTACGTTGGAATGTTTGATTCACGTTCCGTTGAAGCTCTATAGGCCATTAGTCTTTGCGACACCCAAAAGGGTGCTGTCTAGAATTTCTGTTAATGGCTATCGCTGTGCTTGTTTGTGCTGGCAAATTATTTCTTTACTTTACTTTCTTTACTTTTTTATTTCTTTACTGATTTAATACCTAGACAAACAACGGCGCGAAAGTCAAGCTTCTTTCTTTTGAAGAGACCACGTGGTGATAGCGTTTGTGAAGTATTACTTGCAAAATTAACCTAGAAAAAGAAAGCATGGTAAAAGTTATGAGAGCTGAAACCTCGATGAAAAGCGCTCGAGGACACCGCCGTAGAGACTGCCGCATTTACTCGCGTAATGAACGCAATTTCTCCCAAAAAATCTCCGAACATTTTTTGTGGTGCGTTCACTTTGCGGAGTGTAATATTTCAAACAAAATTTTGAAAAGGTAAAAACGGAATAAAGCTTTAAGATCATGGAATAATTATTTCATTCCGTACGACGCGCCTTCAAGACAAATAAAAACACCGTCTTCAGAACGGTTTCGTCGCTCGGAAGATTAGTCAGCGCCTTTATCATAAACCTGATCGTACTTGCGCGTATATCTCTCTCAGCAGTGCATAATGCTGCCCAAAGAAAGAGGGTCCACAGTTCACTCATATCCAGCAATTTCGGGCAAATATTTTGAAAATTGCAAGATACTTTTACGTTAATATTGAAGACAATCACCCATTCTTCTGATATGTGAGAAAATCTTTCTTTTAAAGTGTTTTTATTGGTCGCATCGAACAGTTAGGACTCCGTTAGAAAACCAACGGGCAATGCTTTTGACGATAGCGCAGACGTTAATGGGAAAAAAAAATTCAAGAGTGCCGTGTGGTAATCTGCAGGTTTATTGATTGCTATAGTGAAATAATACATATTATATGAAAAACATGACGTCCATAAATGGTGTCCCATTGAAAATTGCCTTTGTACAGAATCTCTGGACTCGTAGCGTTCCCCAACCGCAACACGTTGCTATAGTCATTAATATGGGAGGTCCAAGACTGAAACATTTTGTGACCAGGCGTAGTTTCCACTGGTTTCCCCGCTGAACATTAAGACACACTGAGCTTTGTAGTTCTGCGCATTTCTTTCGGCGTCCAAAAGAGGGCGCTCCTGCTGGGGTACAGGACGATATGGGATGGGCGTCGTTCGAGAGCAGAGAAGCTAGCAGTAAGGTAGCATTTGAGGAGCGATTGAGAAAAAATGTGGGAAAGCAGTGGGCTAGGAATGTTTTCAGATACCTGCATATAAGGAATGTTGATTCGAAATGGCGAAAGCGAACTAGAAAATTGACAAGCAAATGTCTGGACAGCAGTAGGGGGCAAATCGGCAATTATCGGTTAAGAAAAAAGTTAAAGAAACAGAGGGAGCTCTGTGGAAAACAGGAATACTGAAGAAACAGCACTGGGAACATACAGGATTTTTAAGCTGGAAATTGCCAAAAAAAATATCTATGATAATTGTAGGCGAAGCTCTTTGTTGTTTGAGGCCAGGACGGGAGTTTTTCGGACTAGGACATGTAGAGTCAGGTACCACGAGATAGACACGTTGTGCGTTGCGTGCGGAGAGGAGGAGGATACGGCTGAACACCAGGTACTTTTTCCGTGAAGGCCTTCACCCTACAGTGGAAAGCAGCGGGGCTGGTTTATCCAAGGCATTGGGGTTTAAGGACAGTGAAAAGAATGTAGATTTTAAGCGGGTAGAAATAGCCAAACGAAGGTTATCTGATTGGTGGCTAAAATGAAGAGAAGAGTAAAATTTCCATAAGTCATGGCTAGGTGGCTTGAGCCACCGCCCGATTTGAAGGGTTCAGCCGTATCCATCCATAGATTGATCCACTATCCTCATCAGCAGGCTGCTCAAAATATTTATGGGTGCATTGAAAATGCGAGGGAAGCGGGGGAGGGGGGGGGTGACAACTTTTTAACAGCCAAAGTGGGAGATGCGTTCATTACGTGAGCTTGTTCATTATGCGAGTAAGTGCGGTATACAACTAGACTCAACAAGGGAGCGCTCCTCGGCTCATCCAACGTCAAATATGCTCATTCAGGTCAGCTTGTTTGCACTCGTGTGCCGCTGCACGGTGCCACCACTACTCTCAGATCATCGCTCGGTCGTTGCAAGTTAACTTGTCCGGCCCGGCAATGTATACGCAGCGCATACACCTATTAATGCATTTGAGTGTATGTGTGTGCATGCATGTTTTTTTTCTTTTTAAAATGTTCCAGAGTTAGGAGATCAGCTCGATGTGATGAGGGAAATAATGAACATGTCTGGCCTCGCCCACTGGCCGATAACTAACGACACCGAGGAGATGTTCAAAAATTGCACCGAAGTTCTGAACAAGACTGGAACCTTCACTGTCCTTTTAGTTCGTGTTGAAAGAGATGTCAAGAATCTTATTTCTAACGTCATTGCGGTGAGCAGGCCACAGCAAAAATTGATGTCAACAACATATAAGAGTCTTTTTATTTTTATAATTTTTCTGACAAAATCGGTATAAAAGTGACCGGCGGTTGTCAAATGCTCGCGAGTCAACCTAACAAACAACTTTTGAAAGGTCCCAAATTTCCCGAATATCTGTTAATGGAAGACATCACTGACATGCGTAGAAGCTCTGAGGGGGAGCCTGGCTGTCCTCATGTCTTTTATTAATGCCAGTTTAATCCGCACTTAAGTGCACTACGCAATGAATTCCACTTTCATTTCTAGAATATCCGAGATTTCCTGATACAACATTGACATGTCTCAGGCGACAGCGACGCCGTTTTACCTAGCTGTTGAGTAAGCTACGGTTAATCTCCAGATTTTTCTTCGTAGTTTCAAGCCTTGTAACCCCGACAGTTCACCAAAGAAAAAATGTACTGGGACACCTAATAACATTCATCACCATCTTCAACATGACTTCGCCCACTGCAGGGCAAAATCCTTTCCCATGTCTCTCCAATTATCCCTGTCCTTTGCCAGCTGCGGCCACCTTATGTATGCAAACTTCTTGCTCTAATCCGCCCAATTAACCTTCTGCCCACCCCTCTTCCCCTACTACGCTTGCCATAATTGGAATCCACTCCGTTACCCTTCAGGACCAGCGGCTACCTTGCCTTCTCATTACATGCCCTGCCCAAGCCCATTTTTTTCCTCTTGATTTCGACTGGGATGAAATTAACGCTTGTTTGTTCCCTCTCCCCCCACTTTCGGTCTCTTAACGTCATACCTATCATTTTTTTTCCATTTTTTTCTATTGCGCTTAACTTAAGCTGAACCATTTTCTTGACCCTCCATATTTCTGCCCCATAGGTGAGTACAGGTAATATACATCTGTTGTACACTTTTCTCTTGGAGGATATTGATAAACTGCCATTCATGATCTGAAAGAACCCAATTACATTAGGTGCTGTCAATGGGATGACATTAAAAGTTGTTGATGTCTTTACATTCAGTTTGGAGTCGTTCTTTCATGACTATGTTTGTGGTCCCCGATGCGTCAACCTGCACACAATCAGACACCACTTCGTGTCGTCTAGCTTGTTGTTAGATGCTTCCTCGAAGGTGTCTAGAGGTGGCCACACGGACGAAATAAAAATGCACCGAAGCCTATAGTTGTCATTGCCGGTCTGGTGCAATCGCTTCCGTTATTGTGACGCCTCTTTCGGTCTGAGAGCTATGCGACCAACTCATTGTTTCCCCGATCAGGTTTCTAATGCTTTCGTATTGAAAAAAGCAAACATTTTACTCTAACGTACGATTTCTGTCTCTTCATATCTTTCAGATAGAATTCGATACAGTGGGAAGAAGCGAGCTCGTACATCCAGATGAAGAATACAAGAAGGACATAATCGATGCCTATAAGAAACTCATCGAAAGCGCATTGAGTTTTATGAGACCCAACCTCACTGAAGAGGAACTAAAGAATATTTCTGACAAGCTTGTGAACTTCGAAGGACATCCCCCCCCGGCCCTTTATTTTCACAATAATACGAGCACACCTTTGTCTTCAAACGATTCCGGGACTTTCTGATATAGCTCAGAGGTCGCAAGACAAAGCTAGTTAGTCCAAATTCTTACATTTATACACTCCAGCGTCTACTTTTGTTCTGATGCACGTCTTTGAAGAGAACACTTTGGGACTCTGAAATTGCAGGCTCCAGAGGATGCGGGATCTTTTTAGTTCACGTGCATTTAATTCCGCATCTCTATGCTCAAGACACGAACTGCAGCTGACCGGTACGAGAAGTGCAAAATACCCATTCCATGAGTCCCAACCGAATGAGTATAGCGGAACACACGGCAGGCATATCCAACGCTTTTAAATTAAGGCTGACATATGTGAACGTGTAAGCAGTCACGTGACAATATGCGTATGCTCCAACGTCAGCGCTAAAGCTACACGTTGCGCTCTGCGCATGCGCCCCACTGTAGGGTCAGTTTATTTTGTACACGCCAAATATGTTACAGTAAAGTGGCAAGTGGTGTACGTGAAGAGCTCGGCAAGAGCAACCTTGGCCTCTTAACCGCCCCACTAATCACTTGCGTCAAAGGCATCAGCAGCTTCGAATACTGTCGCAGTGCCAACACATAATGGAATTAGGTGCGCCTGTGCTTTTAGTCTTCACATAATAGCCGAAACCAGCTGCTACTAACTGTGGAAGGAAAGCCCGGCACGCGGCGCACAATTAACTAGAGAAATAAGATATTCGTACCGTCCGCCATGCAGTGTACACGTCAGGTATCCTTCAAGACGTCTTTACCAGCACGGACTGCCGCGGTAAGCCACGAGATTCTTTCAAGACTCAATAACCTTTACATTAAGCTTTCGCTCTATAACAAAAAGTGGCGTTGTTTTACTGAAATCTAGACACTTAGTTGATCACCCTCAAAGCACAGGACTGCGGCAACGACCGCATGTTGACAAAATGTTCTCATCTGCAGTTGGTAACCGTACATTTCAGCGCAGTAGTGCGCGCAATAAATGCAAAACTGCAAGAAGAAAAACAGTTTTTCTTCAGAGACTTTAGGTTGCACTGGTATTAAATACTGTGAGGGTTCACCCGCATTTGTTCACGTCTGTGGTATCGCGCACCGAGCACAGACACTGCGGAGGAGCATCGCGCATTCTAAGCAGAAGGGTGTGAAAATATAGTAAAAGGGAGTAAAAACGGACGTAAGCAGTCCTCAACCCTACTCCCTTTTATAAAAGGGTTTGCGCTAGGGGCAGCTTCCACCCTTTTTACTCATTTCCGTTTAAAGTGCAGTGACGTGTTATAAGATTTTTGGGTCTTGTGCTGTTGTTCAGCGCCGACGCTGGTTTCCGATAACCCCTGTAGAGCTTCCTCAAAAAAACACGTTTAAAATCATGGATTGAGCGTGCCGAGGATAGACGTCAGTAAATGGCGACGCTTATGTGAACACTGCCTTAATTTCGCCTACAGCTCGCTCAACTTTGGAGCCATTGAAATGGTAGTTGGCCACGAAGTGACACATGTCTTCGACGAATCGGGTCAGTGGTATGAGAAAGTACAATTACAGTTTTCACAGTTGCTTCCCTTATTTGATGAAAAGCCGTTGTCGAGTGCGTGACACCAATCGCTTGTCAACTGCAACTCGAAGATAAAAAAAATGAACTGCTCGAGCGAATCCATTATCAATAGGGTATGTTAAGTGCAGCTATGCCTTTGCTCTAATTTCATCATCAAGGCGTATTATGACGTTTAATATGAAAACCTGGGCAACTTTCTGCAATCACGTTCGCTTTAACCACGCCATGGTGTGCCTACGCGGATTCAGTGTTGTTACTAGGCGCCTTTAGCATACTGTGTAGCGTGTAAACCTTACCGGTACCGGAGCCTCGCGCAGTCAATGCGCATGCGTAAATCGCCTTGACGGCGCCAGATGGCGCCACGTACCCGGCAGCTGTAAGGCTCCTCTCGCGGGCTTGCAGCATCGGGACCAATCAGCGTGTGTTCAGCGGCGGTGGGCGGGCTCCTGGTGATTCGGTAATGGTAACACGGTAACACGGTACACAGTAGGCTAGAGGTGTTTTATGAAGGGTTTGACAAAAACATGGGGTGCGATTTTAAGCAAAACACGCAGCAAACCATCCCCATTAGCTCAGTTGGTAGTGCGGCTGCTCCGATGAAGCGGTGGTCCTGTGTTCGACCCCGGACCAGAAGAATTTTTGATCAACTGCGAAGGTTCTCAGAAATCTGTATGGCTTTCCATTATAGGCATATGACAGCGCTTGGGTGGGTGCCAATGAATAATTTAATTACTCTATTGTTACAAATACATTCCACCTTTGGGGGTTCACCGAAACATTTGACCAACACAGCAAAGTTATCCACTATGTATTAGAAGTAAATTCAGTTATGATCATTTGAGCTTCGTTAACGTCATTTATGTGACACCCGCCATTGAAGGGGTGCCAGTTCGATGCAGACGGTGCACTTCAAGATTGGTGCACAAACTCTACCCGCACCAGTTTTGAGAAGGCTAAATGCTTCGAATTCCAGTATGGACACATCACAGATAAAGAGGCCAACATTACGGTGAAAGCTCGCAACGTTTCCGGTCCCTACACGTTCATGACCTATACACTGCACGAGCGTTCTGAGGAAACTGCATGCATGTGACTGGATGAGCCCATTCCTCCGGTTTTGTTTTCGCGATGCAGAAGCCTCAGCTCAGGTAAAGAAAAAATGCATTGTAAAATACAACAAGGAGCACCTCAACCCCTTCTTGCGTCGTCTAGTACATTAGGGATTTGTATACACGAGTAAACATGGCATGCGTGCGTGTACTCTAAGGCTTAGTTTAGTTTGTCTTCTCGCATCGACCCAATCATATAACTATATAAATTATTTTTACTCAAACACGTTTTGCCGTACAATATTTTGTACTGCAAGCTTAGACAGTATGAAAAGACAGTATTTCCTGGCCGACGTGGAATTATTGTAGAGGACAGATGCTCTACACTCTTATTTACTACGCACCGAACAACGTAGGAACCACTTCTAGTTACGACGCTAGAGAGCAGGGGCTTGTCCCGCAGTTCTCTTTGCGTACTTAGGTTAATTCTTCCAATCAATGCCCACAAGAAGTAAACGATGCATTTTCTCTTACCTCATGCAGCTTAATGGGAAAAACACATTTGGCGAAAATATAGCCGACAACTGCGGCCTTCGAATGGCCTTCAAGGTAAGTTTGACCGTGTCCACCCGCGCCGTGTAGTGTAAATTTCTTTAAAAAAAAAACAAGCAATATACGATGCTGAAACTCGTTTTTACCCTGTGTTCATTATCACATATTACTTCTCCCTGGAACGTTAGTGGTAGTTCAAGTACAAATATTTGTAATAACTTGGATATTTTTTATTTGGAAAGACCGAGGGTAGAAGACGTTGGCACACTATAGAGCACAGTACGGGAAGAGGTCGAGGATTAGGATCCCACCGGCAGCATGTGGTCGTTTTCTTCTACTTTTGAATCAATTATTCTTCTGCCATTAAATAATTACGCTATTATTTCGCGAGCTATTAACACCTCAAATTGAAGGAAGAGAAGCATTTTCCTATACTTTCTCTCAATTTGGGGACTCTTGGCTTCATATCTCCAGCACTAATGCTTTAGTTTCAAACCTTCAGCCCGCATCGCATTGCAGAGATATGTTGCGTGCTGTATGTGTGGGTGTGGTGGGAGGGGGGATGCGTGCGAGTGTGTGTTCCCTAGCGGGACGTGTACAAGGCGATCGCTTATATAAACAATTGCCTAATTTTGCAGGCGTACAACAGACTGCTTAAAGACGAGTGTGGAAAACACACTCGCTTACCTGGCCTGGAACACCCGTCGGGAAAAAAGCTGTTCTTCCTCTCAGCCGCAATAGTATATGCATTCCCGGGCCGTCGCTTTTCCGGTCAGCGCCCTTTTGCATGATTGAATACCCTCTCTCTGGTGTATCGAGGATGCATATGAACGATGGACGTCGCTTTCCGCGCAGGTATGGTGCAGCAACATCCAGCCAGGGTTTCTCAGGCAGCTGATCCAGTACGACGAACACAGCCCTACCCAGTACAGGTAAGAACCGGCTGCGCCACTTCAAAATAACGTTGCGTGTGAGAAACGAATCTTTTTGAGGTCAATCGCATTAATTTCCATGTCAATCAGCATACCCACTACAGACCCCTTTGTCGTGTGACAGAACCCAAGACACGAGGCTCTGTCGCACTACACAACGCACGAGTAGATCGCTTGTCGCATGACACAGTGCTGTGTCGCGCGACTGAAAAACGACATAAAATTCTGTCATACGTTTTGTTGGCTATAGTAACAGTTCACACCCAGTTATTACATGTCCATTAATATCGTCTTCATTTTTTTATTTCCAACGAAAATGGGTTGGGGTGAACACAAGAAAAAGCTTGGATGAGCTTAACTGCCTTCTGGGCACTGGGAAATAACTCCTAAGATCTTTTACAGTCTGAGCTATATCTCATATCCTAGGACAGACTTTAGTGAGGCTAGAATGTATTTGTTCTGGGTAGGGGATATGAAAGTTAACCTTTACTCAGCCTATAGGCAGTGTAACGGCACCTATCTCTTGCGTACTCCACACATGCGTGCATATTTCTGTTTGCAAGCGAGGATCGCCGTTAAGTGTAGTTGCAAACGTCTTGACGACCGTCGTCGCAGCCACCGAATTAACGTGCGAATATGGCTGCTTGGAACCTTTGTAGCTTTTAATAGGAGGGAGAAAGGAATGATCAACACAGGGGCGCGTACAATCACCCACACGATTTTCAATGTTAGTCGTTGTCAAAACTGTTATGGCCATGCGTAAGGCGTACCGACATTTTTTAACAGTTGTGCGAGATTCTCAAATTAGTGAAAGTAATCAATATGTTTTTTCGTCCCTCGCAATTATTCCTAATAAGGCTGTGTCACACCAACTGTTACTTTATATATTGTGGAGATCCAGACTGCTGCTCGTTATGCATGGCAATTACCTGGCAGAACCGATGTCCTTTTATCAGCCAATATTGCATGTGCTGACGCAAGATGACAGTCACCTAAACGAACGGGATTGAAGTAAGTCGCGCAGTGCAGCAGATCTGCGCGAAGCGGTGGTTGTAAAGACTTTTTTTGGTTGCAGTTAATCAACCAGCACAATTCGTCTTAGATCAAATTTATTTTCATCAAAACCGTTTACCAATGCGCTACAAGAGCATCGCATTCGTTGATAAACACACACACACCAGTGACTACAGCCAGTCGGGTCCTTTCAACGGTAGATTGTGACGTAGATAGGGCACAGTAACTTCGAAACATTTGCCAAGATTTCCTGAGCACTAAAGAAAAAAATACAACGAGCCGACAACTACGCCCTGAATTGCATAATCGATTACACATGCAAGAATGTTTTTTTAGAGTTAATCGCGCTCTCAAATATAATCCTCCTTGCCCGGTAACCACGGGTAGCAACTACGCACGGATAACTTAAATTTTTCGCTCACACCATACCCTCCGCTTTCCGCAGTAAGCATCCTCTGAGTGGTTACTTACGCTGACAACTACTATTACTATTACTAGTACTACTACTGCTGCTACTGTTACTCCTACTGCTATGACTACTACCACTAGTGATACTGCTACCACTGCTGCTGCTACTGTTGCTACTGCTGCAGCTGGTGCTGCTGCGGCTACTACTACTACTACTACTACTACTACTACTACTACTACTTCTACTACTACTACTGCTACAACCACCACTACTACTAATGCTACTTACCACTTACTACTTACTACTACTTACTACCTACTACTACTACTACTACAACACGAGCGCTAAACTTCCACTAAACAATTTTATTTGGCGTTTCCAGCTTTATAAAGTAACAAGTAAAGGAAATATAAAGTGCGCTATGGAACCTCATGTCGATTACCCAATAAAACGAACCCTAACCCTTAAGTAAAAGTAACTTTCTTGTATGTATAGCATGGCGGTCATAAAATTACTACACTCACTTGCTATGTACTCCCAGTTTACGATCAGTGTCGGGTCGTTTCGCAGCCATCGCTGTAACTCCGGTAGACGCCGTACCGCAGCACCTGTGCTAGGACAGAGTGCATCACTGCTTCGCATGATTGTTTTGCACGAATTTCGCACAAGTAGTGAATGTTCGCAAAACTTCTCCATCCCTGTTACGTTTGGGTTAGTATTCGATTCGTTAACAAAGCTGCACTGTTCTAGCCAACCAGTATTTGGGAGAGAGAGAGAGAGAGAGAGAAACCACTTTATTGATTCGAGCTCAACGTCTGCTTAGACGCCGTCGATGGGAGTGGTTCCCTCTTCACGGGACCCATATGCTTCCCTAGCCGCCTGGCCCCTGGAGATCAGGACGAGCTGGTCTTCCACGGCGGGGCTGGTTAGCAAGGTCTCCCATCGCTCGGTAAGGGAGGGTGAGGGATGGGGTGGAGTAGTGGGGCAGGTAAGAGGTGGGGGGATTTCCTTGTTGAAGTTGCATACTCCAATGACATGTTGGAGCGTGCCTAACTGCGCCTTGCAGAAATCACATTCCTTCTTGTAACTTTCCGGGTACATCTTGTTTTGAATGTAAGGGTGCGGGAAGGATCTTGCCTGTATCTGCCTGTAGATCGCTTGCTGTTTCTGGTAAGCGATTTGTGAGGATCGGGGTAACGTCGACTCTCCGTCTTGTAATAGTTCGTAATGTCCTTATAACTAATAATGGAGCGCGTCTTAAGGAAAGGGAGGAAGGTGAGAGTGGAAGAAGAAACTTCCCAGAAATTAGGGAAACGAAAAAGGATTGATGAAGAAAAGCTAGACAGTAGTTAAGACAGAGCGGGTAGAAAGCGTTAGCCGTTATTAATAAGCCATGTCAAGAGATACTTTTTCAGCCATGAAACTACGGTCACCAACAAGTAAACAGGATAAACACTAAATATTCATTTATTAGAGTGCTCGTGATGCTATGTGGTCGCTCACAGCGAGCTTTCCTCTCTTGGGTACTCTTGATTCGTCAGTAGAACTTAGTAGATAGATAATCTCTGACTGTCTATTAGGTGCCCCAAATAAGAAAAAAAAGAAAATTTTATTCGTATTTTGGTCCCACGTACACTTGGCTATTGATTTTCTTTGTTATTAGAGGATGTGGAATGGACGTAGATGTATATTCAAAAACTTTCTTGCCCTTGCTTCACTTATCCTCCCAAGTTATCGCAACGCAAGACAAGACAAAAGCTTAACCGACCACAGAAATATCTTTTTTCCCTGCCGTTATTTTTCCTATAAACGCAGCATCTTCTGATATCGCGATCATTCGAAGTCCTTCGGGCCATTCCGCTTACACGCCCAACTAATTTTCTAAGCTTGAGACGCTGTTCAAACCGTTTCTGGTGCTGACGAAGATGCTCAATAACGCTGTTTATGCTCCTATTCTAAAACCCCCATTCTCTCCTTGCTTTTCGACCATCCTTTCCATTGCTTAATCTTTTATGAATGGCTAAACTAGCTCTGCTGGAAAGCCTAATTGGTAGCAAAGCGAGGGCACCGTTCGATGGCATAGCTGCACAAATTTATTTATTTATTTGCTTGCTCTCACATACACCCTCAAACTAAGCTGTAGAAGGAGACAGAAATGTGGAAACAAATCTAAACAATTCGCAGAATAAGAGATACAAGTGAATTTCATTGTAACGAATTTGAAGGAGGCCGGATGATTACTTCATTGTAGCCATAATTTCGTTTCAGCCCGCATTGACCGAGCTCGCAAGGGGAATTGTCATTACTTCATTATATCTATTACATCATTATAAATCGCTTCGTTTTAACGAGCTTCGACTGTAATACGAAAGCACAAATAAACGCTCAATAAAAAGATGGCCGGTACAAATAGCAGAATCTAAAAAAACCTTCAGACGCCAAGCACGAGTAGGACCAGAGTAGGATTTCCGAACTTCTTTAGAGCACAACAAAAACTGTGTCTGAATGAGTCATTGCGAGGACTGAAGGTGGATGTACTGTGCGCGATAGGCTCCTAATGGTGATCGTCTATAACGCTTTCCAAATGACTCAGATCGCGTAAGGTTTATTAATGTGTGCAAGAAGTTTAGACCTTCAATGCGAGAAGTTAAGCAAAGTGAGTCAGCCTCACATGAGACAGAAGAGAGACCTATGAATTAATATTTATTAAGAGTGCATGTGCAAACATAAACGGAATTAGTGGATAGCACGCAATGCAATTGCGTCTAAAACGTTCTAAAAAGAACGTATTTTGCTCTAGAGTCAACGTGCCAATGTCTAACATGCAAGCCTTCAGCACCGTATTCAACTACTCGGCAATTTCCACGATGAACCGGATACGACGGTGTACTCTTTGGTGAGGCTGACTCACAGAAGAAACAGGAAAGCGCGACAGGGATGTTGAAGCCGCGAGATATGTCCTCGTCCGCTGTTACCTGTTTCTGCAAGAATAGATGGCTGCATAGTTTTCCTGCTTAGCGTTTTTTTTTTGTTTTCCACGTCTGGCAGTTAATAAAGCACCGTGAGAAATTATGTGAAGAATTAAAGGAGGCATTTGTCAGCAGAAAAATTACGCTTTAAGCTCAAACTCATCCTCTGAACAGACACATAGGTAAAGCCAAGGATTAAAATGTCTGAAAATTCCTGCCTTAAAACATTTCAGATTCTGCAAGAAAACTAAATTCTTAATTCTGTAAACCATGACCGGATGAGGTGTTTAAACTGTATGACGCCCCAACGTCAGACAACCTAATGAATTTTTTGTTAGGTTACGGGAATTTTGCGATATCCTTGCGCATGAAATAATGCTACATACATGAGTAAGTTTATTCAGAAAGAAAAGTCCTAGCCACTGGCTGGCAGGCACGTAAAATGTAACTGAAAGTTCACATGTATGTTTCTTCCATTTCAAATGACCAGGGATGTGGATTTCAATATAATTTTGTAAGTTGCTTTCGTGTCGTGGCTATGGTTTATTAATAATATTTTCACAATTTCACAGCAATTATTTCTGAGTTTTGGTAGAAAGTGTTTCGGTCCAAATTAACCAATAGCTACTGTACTCAGATACAACTCAAGAACGTAGCCGCGAATTGCTCTCGAAGGAGGCACACCGAGTGATGGCGTGGACCTATTTTCATGCAGTCGCAGTCGACCACCTTGGAGTCTACCTCATCACAGGATATATTTATCGCAAGGGTAGTTTGTGAGCAATATAAATGTCAGGGGTACAGTCAAAGCGCAGCGAAAGCTACAGCCAGCGTTGTTTACTGCTGCCACTCGGCTGGCGATAGCTTTCCTTAACGGGTACGTGTCTCTTAGGCCCAGCTGTGTAAGCCACGTGAGAGAGATTAATATTGCATTGTTGCGATAAGTCCCGTTTGAACACGCGCACAACATTCTTACCGATGTGATTTCCGGCATGCAGTCTCGGAAAGCAGTTATTGCAAGAATACAGTGGCTCTTGCAAGGCGCACGCAAAATGGCATCTCCAGAACCGCCTGAAGTGCAGGCTTTACGTGTTACCTCATCGAATTCGCCGTAGTGCTAAGTATAAAGAGACCCTGGCCAAGAACTTTATCCCATGACACGCTAATATACAAAGAAAGCACAGTAAGCGCCAGGCTAAAAGTATATCCTGACTTGAAAAAGCTCTTGAAAAATTATATCCTGAAAAAGCTCTGCGATCCATCTAGTTAGCGTGTCACAGGTCAGCCTCTGAAGATCAAATTCGCAGGTGCCTTTCAGAATTCCTGCAGGGTGTTTCAACCAAGACTAACAGAAATTGTAAAAAAAGGCTTTCCGAGTTACAGCAGCGCTTTACTTTTTTTGCAGGACATAGTCAGCGGTGCTGTGCATAACAATGCAGATAAGACGTGCTTACAAGCAGACTGGTTAACTAATTCTTCTTTGTTAATTTCTATTTCTAACTTTCAATATTAAGCTTCTTTTTACCCTGCGGCTTCACGCAAATGATTTCTAATATCTCTAAATACTTGCGTGCACATCTTCGCAAGAATTCGCGTATCTTTTAGGTCGCGGACAATTACTAAGCGTTTCCAGCGATCAGCGAAACGTCGAGGGCTTGGTATACAGCTACGTTGACAGTCGCGCTATGTTGCACGTATGAACTTGAGGTGACCAGTTACAAGAGGTTACCGGCTGCAAAAGAGGACCGCTTTTGCAGAAAAAATTAAAATAAGTACTGTTACTGGATGTTACTGGGCTCCCTTCGGGAGTCCTTCGAGGGCTGCCTCCGAGACAATATTATTCTTAAATAATACTTTATGCCAGCAGGCACAATGTCGCAGTAAAAATAAATAGACATCCAACACTGGTTCTTCTGTTTCGCGTAATACCTGTTTTCCGCGTTTTCTTGTAGTGAAGTTTATACATCGGCTACGCACAACTGCGTAACACCGAACTGGACAGAAAAAAAGCAGACAATTGTGAGAAGCAAAAATTGCGGTAAGTTTCTCATGGTGATTTACTTATTTTATTTAGAACATACTGTTAGCCTCGTCAAAGGCTGTTACAGGAAACTACCCGCCGCGGTGGCTCAGTGGTTACGGCGCTCGACTACTGATCCGGAGTTCCCGGTTTCGAACCCGACCGCGGCGGCTGTGTTTTTATGGCGGAAAAACGCTAAGGCGCCCGTGTGCTGTGCGATGCCAATGCACGTTAAAGATTCCCAGGTGGTCGAAATTATTCCGGAGCCCTTCACTACGGCACCTCCTCTTCCTTTCTTCTTTAACTCCCTCCTTTATCCCTTCCCTTACGGCGCGGTTCGGGTGTCTAGCGATATATGAGACAGATACTGTGCCATTTCCTTTCCCCAAAAACCAATTATTGGAAAGGGCGAAATTGACAAGCAAAAAGCACAGGAATATACAATTGTAGATGCAGGAATTAAGAAAATGAAATTAATAAAACACATTGCCACCACAAAACAAGACAGCGTTTCGAGTGCCAAGGCGACATTATATTGAGGGGAGCATTGATGTTTGAAATAAAAAGGTACAATGACACACTTGCACGACGCAAATTGAGAAACAAAGGAGGTGTTTGTGGCGAATATTCAAGCAATTAAAATTACACTAACGAAAATGCTGGGACAAATATTACATGACAAGGGTCAAGAAGGATGAACTTTACTTATATTCGGTAGAAATTCATTGAGTGATGGGCTCCCGAATGTATCATTTCTTAGTGCGTTCCATTCCCTGACTGCTTGTGGGAAATGAGAATAGCTAAATGTGTCGCGATCAAATCTAAATTGCGTTAAATGTTTAGAATGTTTTGTGCGCGTGTTTCTTGTTAAGCAATAGGATAGGTATTGAACTGCGCCCACTTTAAGGACTACACTCGAAATTAGGTTAAGAAACTTCAGGCATGAAAAACAGGCTCGACTACTAATAGTGAGACGACAAGCTTGATGAAGCGACAGTAGGCAAGAACTGTATATCGAAACGCTCTAATATGCGTAGAAAGCCCGACAAGTACCGAACTAAGCGGGTAACGTATTAAACAGTTGGTTACCGATCTTTCTAGTTAGTGCGTCATCGGTCAGCTCTTGTTAACTGGGCCTTTCAAGGGTAGTAATCTGTAACAATTCTTTTGGCTCTTCTACCATTCCTACAGTGGCGACTTGTGAGGTCACGACTGTTATAGCTAAACAACCAACCTCACTGGACAGTTCTGGTATTGGAGGCGGATCTGGCCAATGGCGAAGAAGCGAGCGAATGAATCGCGAAAAAGGTCCTCTGCCGAATACGGTACCAAAGATTATATACTTTGCTGCAGCCTTCCACTGAAGCTGTTGCTGTTAGGTGTTCGTACCCGGGCAGAACAAGAAATTGGAACTGATTTTTTTATCATTATTTTAAGCATGTAACGCTTTCAGGCCCTGTAGTCGGCATAATCAAGTGACCTTAGTCTGGAAACCATGCCGAACCTAAAAGCACCGAGGGAGTTCCAGAGCGCTTCCTCTATCGAAGAATACAAGCAAGCGAATCAACAGCCGAAGGATCGAACCAAATTGAACGAGTGCGGCAACGGCCATCTATGAGCTCCTTCAATGCGCTATACCTTTCATTCCATTCCATCCTTACATCTCTCGGCGACGAGAGTGACTAGAACAAGCGACAAGCAACTATGCATTACACGCCAGAAACCTACACGGCATGCTATGATGATCAGAACCGTGAATACAAGAATATTAAATAAACACTGAAGACAAATCGATCAGATTTTTGTTAGTAAAATTCTATCGTGTGCCCCTTTCTGTCTACGTTGATGTTTGGCCGGCAGCGAAAGAGGCATTCGTAACTAAGAAAACTGCATTTCAAATATTCCCTCCGCTTGATTCATTACGATAGCAAGGCAGACGAGTTGGTGATACATATTTGAAAATAAACAGCGCGGAAAACGGGGACTTTAGGGTAGGAAACATAGGACAAGCGCTGACTCTCAACTAAAGTTTAATCACAGCAAACACGCAAATATAAGCGAACAGGCAACAATCAAACATTAAAACCACAAGACACGTGCACTATGTTGCATCAAGATAGGCAACCTCACTGTCACGCAGGAGCAGCGATGGTTTGCTAACGCACAATCTAGATTTTTTTCTGATCTTGTATGCTTCTACGATTTCTCTGGTCAAGTGATCGGGGTGTTTGTACAATATTTTGCTGTAATACAAGGCAGGAAAACATGATTTACAGTCTCGGCAATGATCAACTAAATTCGTGGAGCGGTTCGAATCAAATGAGTTTAGATATTCTCTCAGACTTGTGTTAATACACCGTCCTGTTTGACCAATGTAAATTTGACCCCAGGACAGCCGTATTTTGTACACCATGCACTCAGAGCACGGTAAAAATTTCTTGTCATGCTTAGTGCCACAAGACGCTACAGATTTGTTAGGATTGCGGGCCTTATTTTCAACAATTGAACAAATTTTATTGAGCTTATTTGGTGCCGAGAGAACTATATCAACTTCATACCTATGGGCCACATTTTTAAGACCATGAGACAGGCGGTGTACATAGGGAAGGACTGCGAACTTTTTTCGTTTCTCTTCATTTTGTGAAGGTAGCAGCAAAGCCGAGGTTTTTAGCTTTTTAACTATTTTATTCAACACAAAGTGATGAGCTCATCTGGATAACCTGCATCACTAAGCCTTTTAGCCTGATCATCGAAGCTTTGCTTCATAGCATGGTGACAGGATTTTGGCACAGCCGATGACAAAGATGAAACAATTCTGCTTTTTACTACCTTTGATTGATGCGAATTATAACTCAGCAACGGTTTCTCGGCCCTTGGTGAGTACTTCCCCCACATGTGTCCTTCCTCTATAATCAAGCACAAATCTAGAAACTTTATCATGTTATTAACCGGAACCTCAGTGGTGAACTGCAAACCACATGCATTGGCTCGGAATATTTCTAACACACCAGACATGTGTCCAAGGAATTCTGTTTTTTCAATAAGAACCAAAAAATCATCCACGTATCTGAAAACACGTGACACCTTCCCACTCAAACCTTTCTGAATATCTCGATCCACGAATTACAGAAAAATGTCACTAAGAGCAGGCGCAACTCTAGAACCTATACACACGCCCTCTTTTGGGGTATAGAGTGCACCTTCCCGTTCAATGAAGGTTGACTTGACATAAAACGACAACAGCTCAAGTAACCCAGCAATTGAAAAGCCACATCTTTGCACAAATTGTTCTTCATCATTGTCCCAAGTAATACATCTAAAAACTGCAGTCATCAGTTCCTTGTGCGGAAGAGAGTAGAACAACTCTACCACATCTATGCTAAAAGCTGTACACAAACCTGGGATTTGCTGCTGTAAAAATTTAACGACAGACTCAAAGTTACGAATCATGAAAGGACGATTAACAGATAATGCTGCCAAGTGCTTTTGTAAATAGCCGGAAACTTCATGTTGCTAGGCTTGATTCATACTTGTGACGTCTGCGCCGAAAAGTACTCCGTGATCTCTGCGTTCAAAAGAACGTCGATAAAGGCTAGCCTCTGGGATCCCAGCTAAATCTGTCGTAGCAGCGAAGTTTAGTAGCGAAATCGGTCGGCGATAGCTACCGATATGGGGTTCGTTAAAGTGCTACACTGCCTCCGCACAGCACACGGGCGTATTTACATTTCTTCTCCATCGAAACATGGCCGCGGTGGCTGGGATTCAAGCTCCCGACCTTAGACGCAGCAGCAGGACAACAAAAGCGCTGAGCCACAGCGGTAGATATCACGGAGAGCTTTTAGACTTGCTTAAAAATATAGCATGTGAGATAAAAGGCCATGCTGCTTCAGAATAGTTATGTCATTGGAATGGAAAGCTGAGCGATTTGAAGCTGACGGATTGAAAGTTTTGTTATTAGAGGTTCACAGAGAAGGGGAACATGATAAGTGCCTAGGACAAGCGCTGTTGTAACAACTGGCGTCCGCTTCGCAAAAGGGTTGTTCTTTTTATCGTCACATCTACATCCACTCGAAAAAAAACAAGACAGAGACAAGTATAAGTACCACCGGCATACCCTGTCTGAGATGATATATCTCTTTCATTCTTCCAGAGATTCTCTGCTTATGCATTGATCAGCCTCTTTCACGATAGACAACCTTTCTCGTATGTGTCTGAAATTGCGTGCCTTGCTTAACAAGAACTGGCGTGTTCTCTGGCGGCTGGAAAAGAACCACAGCATATGGAGCAATTAGCCAGAATTCTTAGGACCGATAAGATATGATTGGAATCATTCGGACACCTCGTAACGTACGAAATGAACCTCTTGATGAAGGTAGAGGATCCTTGAATCTCATCATATCGTCATCTCGAGGCCACCACGTCAGGGCCCTCTCCTCCAATGGTGCTTTCGCTTGGCTACACAGGCGTCCAACTCCGGACCTTGACGAAGTCGCTACAGACTCTTGTGCTCGCTGCGATGTTCACTGCGATGTTCGCTGCGGTGTTCGCTAAGTTCTTTCAGAATTCTGTCCTAGAGGAACAGCACGAAAGAAACGAGGAGACAACAAATACGACCAGCACTGCGTTATGTCCTCTTTGCTTTACCACTGCTTCGTGATGGTTAGCAACCGGTACCAACTCCCGCAGTCGTCAGTCCTACCTCGCACGGGTACTGCATCGGGCAGCCCATAATCTCTATCATGCACGGTAATGAGCGACTGAGTGACAGACGTATACGCCGCGACGCTGCTGCGTCAGAGTAGATCGAACGTAGAACGCTGCCAAAGCGGCCCACCTTCTCTACAGTCGAATACAACTCAAGAAAAAAGCGGCAGTTTCTCTAAAAGGATGCCCTCCAGGAAAAGAGGTCGATCGATTGTCATGACGTTTGGTTAAAACGTTAATTCGTGGTTGATCACATGTCAACAGCCAGTACCTGCGATGTCATGCTAGCAGGTTCAAGGCGATTAAAAGCGATGTCACGCGAATCGGTCATCGCCATTGGCAGGAGAGTCTCGTTTAAGAGGCATTAGTAACTTTCTTCTTGAGTTGTATCTGACTATTGTGTAGGAAGAGCCTTAGAAGCGAATTTTAACGCAACTGAATTCAAAGTACGTATCACACAGTTTAGATGGAAGCACAAGGCAATCAAATGAGAAAGAATGCACATCGTCAGTCCCGCTCATACCCAGCAATTCTGGAAAAAAGCATTTTGTACCAATAGCTACATTATGGTAGCATTTCGATCTTTCAGCGTGGCGGCGCCGCCACACTTAGAGGGGCTTTAGCCACCCTGTGGCTGCGCTGCCATGTGGTTAGTCACGTGGTGCGGAGCAGCTCCCGGCGGCGCGGTGCCGTGGCTGATCACGTGATTCGTCACGGTGGAGAGAGAAAAAACTGGGAGGGAGCGTAACGTGACGCGCTCACCCTCTTCAAGCCATCCTCCAATCTTACGCCGCTGCCGAAGGTCCTTTTGCGCACTAACTCTTGGAAAATAAGCCCTCCACAGTTACCAGACTGCCAACCAGTTTGGATCGCGGTGCTTTTTAGTCTGACGCAACACAGCGAGAGAGCGAAACCGAAATCGAAATCCGGCTAAGAGCCACCGCTGCCTTGTCAAGTGAGGGCCTATTTCCCATGATGCTTTCCATTATATTTTTAAGACCAGGCTTCAAGATTATGACGTCACGCTCCCTCCTAGTTTTTACCTCCATTTTCATCACCTGGATTGGTCACGTGACCACCCACGTGGTGCAGAGCAGCTGTTCCTGCCGGCGGCGCGGCGCGCCGGCGAAGCCGAGCTGCAACAGTTGTGCGCTTGCGCCGTGTCAATTGGGACGAAGATGAAGAAGTAACGCCCAGCGAAACGAAGCGGCGAAAGACTGACTTTGCAATTCAACTGAGCAAGTTCCACCCGGCCAGCTGTAGCTATCGCGTCACTCCAGGTTTTACCAGAGCTAAACCACCGCCACTTTTTTTGAGTGGGAAACCGCTTACGAACGCATATTTTTTTTAGGATAATAGAAGATTTCGCTATAACAATCAATATTATCCGATAATCACCAAATGGCAGTCTTGTATTTTCGTTTACGCGATCGTCAAAAGCATTCCCCATTGGTTTCCTATAGCAGCCTTGACACTTCAGTGCGACTTTAATTAAAAATTTCGTTACACATCAGAAGATCGGACCATTCATTACCTTCGTTATTTCCATAAGAGTTTCTTACAGATTTCCCATTTTCAAAATTTTTGTCTGAAAACTTTATTCATGGTTCTTCAACCCTTGCTCAATTCAACTCACTCCAATCAGAGATAGTTCACTTATCACTGATGGAAACATCGTAACTACAGCAGAAGGTTCCGTAGCAATTACCATGCGTTGGCATTCCTGGCTACAGCTCACTCGTGAGGCCTTCTTCTCATAATGTTGTGGTCGCCCGCACGGACACTAATGTGCGTGACAAGTAGCTTGTGCGTTTTAATCCGATAGCGTTTAGGCTAGTGTTCTGCAGGAAATCCGGCGTCGAAGGCGCGCGTGCGCTGTGCGATGTCAGTGCACGTTAAAGGTCCCCAGGTGGTCGAAATTATTCCGGAGACCTCCACTGCGGCACCTCTTTCTTCTTTCTTCCTTTCTTGTTTTACTCCCACCTTTATCCCTTCGCTTACGCCGCGGTTGAGGACGCCAACGATAATGAGACAGATACTGCGCCTCTTTCTTTCCCCCAAACACAATTATTATTATTAATATTATTATGATTATTATTGTGAGCAAAAAATACGCGAAGCCCCCACTACAACACGTGACCAGATGACTTCATCGCAACCTGTCCAATGGACTTTGAGCAAACTGATACAATGATGGTTCGCGAGAGGTTGCTCGGCAAGAGCAACCTTGGTCGCACAAGTCCTACCGGCGGCAGCCCTGCCCTCGCAGGGCAATGAACCATCACTTAACCGCTGCACCACTGCGCCAGCAGTGGCATGAAGACTTCCAGAAATGTATGAATGTAGTCTATAATCACCAATTACACATATTGTCCCCGAGAAACGGCCGAAGCACTCAAACCAGGTTTAATTAGATGTGCTGGGAGTGCAAGACAGCAGGGAGCTCGAGCGAGGAAGAAGACAAATCCTCTAGCCCCTCGAGTGCGCAAGGCATGGCAAGTCCCATCTAAAACAGTTCGGCCGCGGTATGGCGCCTCTGGATTGCTTGGTACTGTGGCATTACTCCCCCTTTCTGAAGGGCAACGACTCGGTGCCGCAACAATGAGAAGCAGGAAGGCAAGGGACGGCGAATGTTCCGGCGGCTGGTGTAGACACGCCTGAAGCGCTAGCGGGCGTGGTAAGGCTTCATCCGTGCGACATGGATGACTTTGGGGGTCGGCCGTCTAGAGGAGCGAACTGTTCCCTGGGGGAGAACTTCATAGTTCACTTCGCTGACTTGGCGGAGTACCTCGCAGAACCTTTTCGGAGCGCCCACGCATGCGGATTGGGCTCCAAACCCAGACTTGTTCGCCGGGCTGGTAACTAACAGCTCGGTGGCGGAGGTTATAGCGGCGAGCGTCGAGGGCTTGCTGGTGTCGGATGCGCTGTCGGGCGAGTTGGCGGGCGGCCTCGGCGTGACGAACGAATTGGGCAGCATCCATAACAGATAAGGTACTACAAGTGAGAAGCAACATGGCGTCCAGCATGGTTGTGGCTTCGCGACCATGCACTAAACGAAATGGAGTGAAGCGTGTCGTTTCCTGTAGAGCAGTGTTGTAGGCAAATGTGACGTAAAAGAGTATGGCGTCCCAGTTGCGGTGGTCTGCCTCAACATACATGGAAATCATAACGGCGATAGTCTTGTTGAGCCGTTCGGTGAGTCCGTCCGTTCGTTTTAGGGTGGTAAGTTGTTTTGTGGAGACTTGTGCCACTCAGGCGCATAACGTCCTGCGTAAGGGCCGAGGTGAACGCCGTTCCCCTGTCAGTTACAACGATGATGGATGCACCGTGACGAAGCACAATATTTTTAACGAAAAAGTTCGCAATTTCGTCAGTGGTACCACGAGGGAGAGCTTTTGTTGCACAGTACCGGCTGAGGTAGTCGCTGGCGACCACAATGTAGCGGTTACCCAGCGAGGACTCCGGAAATGGGCGGAGTAAGCCTATGCCGACTTGGTGGAAGGGGACTTGTGGCGGATCAATAGGCTGCAGTTGTCCGGCTGGCTTAGTCGGCGGCGTCTTGCGACGTTAGCACTCGCGGCAAGTTCTGACGTAACGCTGGGCAATTGCAGCAACCCTGGGCCAGTAGCACTTTTAGCGTATCTGCGACAAAGTGCGGGAAAAACCCAGGTGACCAAAAGATGGGTCATCATGGAACGCCTGCAGGACTTCGTCGCGCAAGGCCGCAGGTACGACGAGCAGATAGGCAGCTCCCGTCGGGTTGTAGTTTTTCTTATACAGAACGCCGTCGCGCAAACAGAATGATTACAGTCGACGTGAGATGATTCGCGGGGGCGACGCAGCGCTTCCTTCAAGATACTCAATAAGAGGACGTAGTTCCGTCCCTTTGGTGTTGAGTGAGGACGGACGTGGAGATGGTGCCGAGAAAAAAAGAATCGTCATCGGTATCAGCTGGGTTATCCTGCATAGGAGCCCGAGACAGACAGTCGGCATCACTGTGCTTCCTACCGGACATATAAACGATGGTGACATGGAACTCTTCAAGGCGAAGGCTCCAGCGTGCAAGCCGTCCCGAGGGATCTTTGAGGTTCGCCAGCCAACAAAGCGAATGGTGATCACTGACGACTCTAAAAGGGTGGCCGTATAAATACGAGCGAAATTTGGTGACTGGCCACAGAATTGCCAGGCATTCTTTTTCAGTAGGGGAATAGTTCGCTTCCGAGCATGACAACGTGCGGCTTGCGTATGCGATGACACATTCGATACCATCCTGCCACTGCACAAGGAACGCACCGAGGCCGATGTTTCTGGCGTCGGTGTGCAGATCAGTGTCGGTTGACTCATCGAAGTGGCCAAGGATGGGCGTTCTCTGAATACGAGCGCGGAGGTCTTCGAAGGCCTGTTGTTGCGCCTGGCCCCAGAGGAACGGTTCGGCATTTTTTGTGAGGCGGGTGAGGGGCTCGGCGATCTGGGAGAAGTTCGGCACAAAACGCTGAAAAGGCGCACAGACCCAGAAAGCGACGCACACTGCGCTTATCGGTTGGCACGAGAAAAGCAACGACGGCGGCTGTCTTATCGCGGTCAGGGCTGACTCCCTTAGCGCTCACGATGTGGCCGAGAAACTTCAACTCCTGGAAAGCGAAGGGACACTTTTCAAGCTTGATGGAAAGACCGGCCGAACGAATTGCTGCGAACACAGCGCGCTGGCGCCTCAGGTGCTCTTCGAACGTGGCGAAGAAGATGACTACGTCATCTAGGTAAACTAGACAGGAGTGCCATTTTAGATCGGCAAGCACGGTGTCCATCATCCACTAAAAGGTAGCAGGAGCCGAGCACAGGCCGAAAGGAAGCACCCGCAATTCGTACAGACCATCCGGTGTAATAAAGGCGGTCTTTTCCCGGTCGTGTTCGTCACCTCGATTTGCCAATAGCCACTGCGTAATTCTAGTGACGAAAAGTACGTGGCGTGGCGTAACCGGTCCAGGGAGTCATCAGTGCGTGGCAGAGGATAAACGTCTTTCTTGGTGACTTTTTTTAGACGCCTGTAATCAACACAGAACCGTAGGGTTCCATCTTTGTTCGCCACTAGAACAACAGGCGATGCCCACGGGCTCGTCGATGGTTGTATCACGTCGCCTTGGAGCATTTTTTGATCTTGCCGGCGAATGGCATCCCGTTCCTTCGAAGAGCTCCGAAAAGGCGGCTGGCAACACGGTCGCTGGTTTGCGTCAACTATAATGCGGTGATTTGTGAGCGGAGTCTGCCCAACCTTGGAGGTAGAGGCAAAACAGTCGCGGAAAGATTCGATAATGCTCTCGAGGCAGCGTTTCTGATTAGAGGGGAGGTTCGGGTTCACGTCGGTTTTAATGGGAGTGGTCGGTGCCTCCACTGACGCCGGGATTTCGGACAGCGAGTGCTGTCCCGCGAATTCGCTAAGTTCTTCTAAATACGCTATAGCTGCTTTCCCAGGCAAACACTGGGGTTCAGAACCAAAACTGGTCACTAAAATTTCGGTTCGCCACTGTTCAATTCAATGATTTCGCGAGCTACAGACTTGCCGACCCAGGAGCAGTGAGATGTTGGTTTCAGTAATGCCACGAGTGCTGGGGCTGTTATCACACTCGACGGTAAACAAACATGCTGGCTCTGGACGGGATCAATACGTGGTCGTCACAGACGCATAACTTAGCCCTGCGTGGCTCGGTATCGTCGTCGACAGGGCCTTGGGTGGAAAACGACACTATGAGCTCCTGGAGGTTGATAATGGCAGGGTACTCCTGAAGGAAATCCAAACCTATTATGAGGTCTTTGGAGCACTCGGCTAACACAACAAAGCAGCCAGGGAAAGTAAAACCGCGGATCTGGATTCGGGAAGTGCAGACACCGATCGGAGTTACCACGTGGCCACCAGCTGCTCGGATCTGCGGCCCAGACCAAGGGATCAGAACCTTCCTCATGGCCGTGGCTAACCGTCTGTTCATTACAGAAAAATCGGCGCCAGTATCCACGTGTGCGGTAACGTCGTTAATTGTCGGCGCATACCGGTATTTCGGCGGAGACCAGTCGGTCGCAGCGCGTCGTCGAGGTCGTCGGTTCAGGTCGTCATCGGTCGGAGCGTCGCGGCGAAGAGTCGGGTGGAGGCTCTTGACTCGGTCCTGTAGCGGCAGCCTTACCCCCGGAGGACGCCTTCTTCAGTTTTCCCAACGTGGGGACGTGCCTCTGAACTAGTGAGAGGATGACGGGCGGCCGGCTGAAGAGAACCACCTTGGGGATGGCGATCGGGAATGGCGTCGCTGCGAGGTCGAAGATTGCACGTTATCAGCCAAGTACTGTTCGATATTCCGTGGTCTTTCACCGTAGCGTGGACGAGGTACGTCGGGTGAAAACCCTCTTAAACCCATTCTGCGGTAGGGGCAGCGGCAGAGGATGTGGCCGGCCTCCCCGCAGTAGTAACAGAGCGGCCGATTGTTTGGCGTACGCCAAACGTGCGCTTTGCTCACGGGTGGCCTGAACTCCTGCGGCACGGACGGTACAGTTGCGACTGCCTCCTGCAGGTATGGCACAAGAGCGACGGGGGAAAAGGCTCGCATCGCTGGCCCGGGACTTCGTAGCGCCTCTCTGTACGTCATAACTAGGGCGCCGGGTGTTGACCTGGGGGTGGCTTCACAACTCGTCGGATTTCTTCGCGGACCACGTCCGTTACGGCAGCGACGCTGACCTGTGGAGCTTCAAAGCGCAGTTTCGCCAGTTCCTCGCGCACAAGGCTTCTTAGAAGCTCCCAAAGATCCTCGGCGGGCAGCGACGTAGGCGTGTACTGGGAAGCGGCTGCTACAGTAGCCTGACGTCCGTAGTGGGCGCCCCTTTACTGCAGAGAGCGCTCGATACTCATTGCCTCCTTGGTGAAGACGGACACTGTTCGTGGCGTGTCACGGACCAGTCCGGCAAATAGCTTCTCTTTTACGCCACGCATTAAGTGGCGTACCTCCTGGGCTTGTGGCATAGCAGGGTCGGCCAGATTGAACAGTCGCGTCGTGTCCTCTATGAACATCGCGACGCTCTCATTCGGCTGCTGTGATCTTGAGCGCAGGGCGATTTCAGCCTTCTCTTTTCTTTCGCTGCTGGTAAATGTCGCTAGCAGCTCTCGACGAAAAGCCTCCCAGGTGGTAAAGGAAGTTTCGTGGTTCTCAAACCACGTTTTGGCCGAGTCCTACAACGCAAAGTAGCCGTTGCGCAGCTTGCGCTCGCCGTCCCACTCACTGAAACCCGCCACTCGGTCAAAGCTGGCCAGCCAGTCTTCGACTTCCTCAAGCCTCTAACCGTGGAACGATGGGGGCGACCGAGAAGTTTGAAGGACGAACGCCGGGGCATTCCCGGAATGCTGACTTGTCTGGCTAGCCGTAGCGGACGTCACGGCCCTTGCTGGTCTTGCGAGTTGGCCGAACTCTGGCTGTAGGCCTCGCAGGCGGCGGCTCGCCTTGCGGACTGGTGTTGTAGCCATGCGTTGAGAACTGACGTCAAGAGTGTCCTCGAGGTCAGCGTACATGGAACGTTACCCAGCGGCTCCACCAAATATGTCACCGACAAACGGCCGAAGCACTCAAACCAGGTTTAATTAGATGTGCTGGGAGTGCAAGACAGCAGGGAGCTAGAGCGAGGAAGAAGACGAATCCCCTAGCCCCTCGATTGCGCAAGGCATGGCAAGTCCCATCTAAAGCAGTTCGGCCGCGGTATGGCGCGACTGGATTGCTTGGTACTGTGGCATTATAAAAGCCTATTAACGCTACAGCGTCATACTCTTAAGGCGGAGCTTGTGTGTCCCCTACATTTTTTTTTTAAGCGAATGCTTAACTACTCCCTTCTGTAGCTTGTTCGGCAGTTGTTAACGGGACAGCGTTAAGGAGCTACTATCGCAGAAAAGCCGGTGTTGTCGGCGTCTTTGGCCGTGAGTGAAAAATGGCGCATCTGGGTGGAAACCTTGATCCGCGCCGTAAGGCAAGTGACTTTAACGCAGTAGCGCTAAGGATTGATTGATGGATGGATTGATTGATTGATGGATTGATTGATGGATGAATGGATGGATTGACGAATGAATGGAATGATTGATTTATTGATAAATTGATTGATCACTTAATTTATCGATTGATTTATTGATCATTGATTGATTGTATGATTGATTGATTGACTGCCTGACTGATTTATTGTTAGATAGTTTTTTCCTTCCCATACGGCGCGATCCGGGTGTCCAGCGAGAAATGTGAGACAGGTGTCATTTCCTTTCCGTCAAAGCAATTGTTAATTTCATTTTCCTTCCCTTACGGCCCGGTTCGGGTGTCCGCCGAGATATGTGAGGCAGGCGTCCTTTCCTTAAATTTCCCAACGGGCCACGCATCCCGCCGAACGGACGATGGCGTTCTGTGTATCCCTTGGCAACTCTGCGACAGGCTGTCGCGTCTCACTCTTAAAGACGAAGCTTAAGCGTCCTCCAATTTTTGATATGGCGTTGAACCGAGGAACACCACGTGACATCGCCGAGCCGCCGCTGCGCCGGCTCATCAATCTTCAATTTTCTTCTAAAGCAAAGGAGAGGCGCATTGCTGGCAACCTGGAACAGTGGACACCTCAATTCACTTTAAAGGGGCTTTGAAACACCTCCCTAGGAGAACACAAGTGGCGCACTGACTGCACTGGGTTGTCATGAGCACTTCAGCCACATAAAAATTAGCTGTGGTTTAACTACTGCTGAACCTGGTTAGAGAGGGAAAGCTCTGGTGCATCGGGCAAGTAGAGGCGGCTTTTCGTCTGTAACGTTGAGTGCGTTCACCACGCCGGGTAGGCCGCGCGTCCAAACTGCCACCCTGTAGGGGGCGCTTAAATTAATTGTTGACCGCGACAGGTCGGTCACCCAATGAACGCTGCGGCCTATTGCTGCACTGCCGGTCTCTGCCACAACGTTTTCAGCGTTAATACATGCAGCCCACGTATATATCTCTCACACGCGCAACATACCTGAAAGCGCGATGAGGCGTCCACTGACCTATGGAGAAAGTTATGCGCCCTTCCTTTCCTCAAAATCAACGGATTCAAGAACGCTGTAACGCATGCATACATACATTGCCCGCCGCGGTGGCTCAGTAGTTAGGGCGCTCGTCTACTGAGCCGGGCTATCCGGGATCGAACCCGACCTCGGCAGCCGCGTTTCGATGGAGGTGAAACACAAAAGGCGCCTGTGTGCTGTGCAATGTTAGTGCACGTTAAAGGTCCCCGGGTGGTCGAAATTTTCCCGGAGACCTGCACTACACCACCTGTTTCTTCATTTCTTCTCTCAGTCACTCCTTTATCTCTTCCCTTACGGCGCGGTTCAAGTGTCGCCCATATGTGAGAGAGTTACTGCGTCGTGTCCTTTCCTCAAAACCAATTTTCAATTTTCTAGACGTTACCGACGCCAATCCGCATCTACTTGCCCGATATACTGCAGCTTTCGCGCTCTAACCAGGTTTAGCAGTAGTTAAATCGCTGCTAATTTTTTGGGGACGGAACTGGTGCAGTAATCGTCCCACATCTTGGTGGACACCCGAATCGCGCCGTAAGGCAAGGGAAGATGGGAGCGAAAGAAAATGACAAAAGGTTTCGTAGTAGGGTGGTGCGTTCGTTATAATTTTGACCACCTGAGAATCTTTTACGTGCACTGACATCGCACAGCACAGTGATGCCTTTGTGTTTCGCCTGCATCGAAAACGTTCCCACACAAAAAAAAATATTGGCTGGTGTACGAAGGAGATTATATTGTATTGGGCGAAGAATGCGAGCTTCAGGGATCGATGAGTATGGGTGGGGCAGTGGTAAATCTGCCAAGTCCAATTTTTCTCAGCCTGTAGTGTTCTTGGACAGTGAGTCTGTAAGCCCAGACGGCGTGCACAGTCGGTGGAATCATCCATTGAATCCCCGGCGCCCTGTTTATAATACAATGTTATGTAGGTGCGTCATTTCCCTTTGTCCGGCACTTGAAACTGTAGGGACACATGAGTCTTGCTGCTGCACAAATGGTTAAGGGTCTCTGTGCAAGCATAAGTGCGCTGGAGCCATTGTAGATACGAATGTAATTCTGAAATTCAAACAGGTATATTAATGTCTTAAGACCTTTTCCTCTATATTTGACATAAAAACCTGGTTCAATCGGGGAGTGCAAGGTCCAATAGCTCGGAAATAAGCGGCGTTGATATAAACACGCAAGTAGCGCCACAAACATAGCAAAACATCTAGTGTACAATAGGGCGCTCAAAATAAAAAAAAATGCGTCTCGGCGAGAACCAGTTGATTCTATTGCCAGTGAATTTTCGGGAATTTGCTCGCCCACATTTTGAGGCCCCGATAGAATAATTTGGCGCTAGCCATCTTCCGACTAGAAATGATTCTGCGATGGTTAACCATACATGAAAATATTGAATTTGCAGCATTCTTCAGAGCATGTTCCAGGTTGAATGTAGCTGACACTCTCCAGTACGAGTAAAGATCTAAAGCGTTCTCTACTGATCGACATATCTACAATGTGCTCCCCTTCCCATTCTTTCAATGCATCCCTCTACACGGGCCTCTAGAATTTCGTCTCCATCGAAATTCGACCGATCCCTGCTGCACGTAAAAGAAACCAAGGTGGTCTAAATATCTGAGGCCCTTCACTACAGCGTTCCTCATAGGCGCAGTCGCTTTGTACGTTAATACCCCCCCCCCCCCCTAAAACATCCTCTAACAGCGCTGTTGAAGTGTCCAGGCAGCATGGCATACGAGTTTTTATTACCTACGGTTGCGTGCTTGAGCACAAATGATTCTTTAAACTGGCGAGTTAAACGTTTAGCCCACAAAACAACGATGCCGGGCAGTCCGAGCTTTTAATGCGGGTGTGGCTGAAACACAACACGGTAAACACTGATGATGTTCAAGTATAAAATTAATAAAAAAACTCCCTGAAAATAAAGCAATCAAACAAAACTGCAGCTCATTAAACACAATCCCATTAGGGAGAAACACTAACACACACGAATGAGCGCTGCAGTCACGGCTGGTTCACTGCATCCCTCATAAAAATGGTCTATAGACAGTCTATGGACTTCTTATACTCGTTGCCTTCATATAACGTTTCTTTTTGTCTATTCGTAATCTACGGACTGTCTATAGACACAGGTCTACTAAAAGTGTGTGGCCATAGATCTATAGATGGTCTATGACTGTATTTGAAAATGAAGATAGGTTTTTGGATAAAGGAAATGGCGCGTATCTCACATATCGGCGGACACCTGAACCGCGCCTAAAGGAAAGAGTAAAGGAGGGAGTGAAAGAAGAAATGAACAAAAAGGCGCCGTAGTTGAGGGCTCCAGAATAATTTCGAAAACCTGGGGATCTTTAACGTGCCCTGCAATCGCACAGCACACGGTAGCCATAGCGTTTCGCCTCCATCGGAACGACGCAACCGCCGCGGTCGGGTTCGAACCTGGGAACTCTGGATGAGTAGCCGAGCGTCCTAACCACTGAGCCACGGCGGCGGGTTGATATACGCTCTCGATAGGATTTGTCCTCCCTATAGACCGTTTTGTGGGGTATGTCTATAGAGATCTATAAACAGTCTACAGACAGTCTAAAGATTGTCTAAAAATATTTGTAATGGCAACAAGAGATGCTGCATATAAACCCGTCGTCGTGAATGCACGCGCAGAATACACTGATCAAGGCACGTGGCAAAGGCGAACCTAGCGCCGACATGCACCCTAAGAGATATCTTGTGGCAGAGAAAAGGTTTATTTCCGTTCTGTACAAGAAAATAAAGCATCGCTTACGCAATTACTACAGCAGTACTCATGGGGCAATAACGGAGTAAGCGATGCTCCCATTTCTTGTAGACACTGGAATTAGACCTTTTCCCTGCCAGAAAGTGTCTCTTAGGGTGCATGTTGGCTCTAGGTTTGCCTTTTGCACGTGTCTTTCTCAGTGCATTCTGTGCGTGCATTGCTGTCGCCGATAGGAAGAAAGAATAGGAAAGTGCACGGGCCTGCAAAGTGGCTCAAGTTGAGCCACACTCGCTGCCGCGTGCTGAAAGTATTAGAGTTAAAGGATAGGAGAGCGAAAATAGAAAGAAAAGGTAAGGGCTAATATGCCCCGGGCCGATCCCGGAGGCAGTGCAAATCAAGGCCAAGTACTCCGCCATATTCTAAAAATAAGTTTAATATCTTGGGTCCACGGACCCGCAGCAGATATCTGTGCGCGCATTCACGGCGCAGGGTTTATACTAAGCTTGTCTTGTTGCAGTAAACTAGCTGCGAGTGCAGCGTTCGTCCGTGTGTGTGAGTGTTTCTGCTTAATGCGAACGCGCTTCGTGAGCTCTTGATAAGTGTGACTGCTTTGTTTTAAGAGTTTCCTTTCTCAACTTTATGCTTGACCGTAATCAGTGTTTTTTACTGTGTTCTTTATTAGAAGCTACCGCATTAAAAGGTATGTCTGCGCGGCTGTATTGTTTTGTGGGGTTTAACGTCACAAAGCAGCTCCAGGGAAATTAGAGACGCCGTAGTGGCGAGGTGTCTGTATCAAGTTCGCAAATCTGGGCTTTTTTATTCTAAGGACAGGGCTGAATAGGCCTTCTGCATTTTGAAAGAAGCCCACTGAACAGCGCTGATAGACAGGATGAAAGAGATGAGCACATGCACAAGCACATAATTGTGTTCCCTTCCGCCCTGTCTGTCCGTGCTGTTCAATCAGTTTCTTTAATCTGCACTCAAAGCGCACTGCATTCGATGTGCGTGCGCGCGCGCGCGCGTGTGCGTGTGTGCGTGCGTGCGTGCGTGTTTGTGTGCGCGCGCGTGTCCATGTGTGCGTGCGTGCGTGTGTGTGTGTGTGTGTGTGCGCGCGCGCGCGCGTGTGTGTGTGTGTGTGTGTGTGTGTGTGTGTGTGTGTGCGTGTGCGTGTGCGTGTGCGTGTGCGTGTGCGTGCGTGTGTGTGTGTGTGTGTGTGTGTGTGTGTGTGTGTGTGTGTGTGTGTGTGTGTGTGTGTGTGTGTGTGTGTGTGTGTGTGTGTGTCGTTATTCCAGAAGCAGGATATGTATAGTTGTGATTTATTTTTGTTCAAAATTCTGCTGTCGTCGCTTTAAATACTGCCTATATGTTTATCACCAATCACCAAAAGCCGTAATCAAAAATCAAAAAACTTTAAAAATCAACATTCCCCTATGCCTTCCAGGGCCTCAAGGACTTCTCGGTTCTTTTGCAACAAATACCGCGCCCTCGATTTACTTATTCGCTATCTTCATAGTATAGCGAGGGACTCGGCTCTGGTGGTCTTGATGCCAAAAGTAGCATACCAGGGTACTCACGCACTTGACGCTGCCTACCCTCGATCAAGTTCCACGTGACACTTGCGATAATAAGGACGCCCCATGCCCGCCACTCTTGTCGTGTACGCCGCTGACGAACGCTCTCAAGATTAATCTGCAATTAAATGGCAACTAGGGGGGCTCTTCGAGCATTTTGAGTTCACACTGGCATCAAATTTCCTGGGACCCCGTCTCTCCACCACTGCAAACCTTTTTAAAACAGCAGAAACAGCAAACCGAAGCCAAAAGGCAGTCAGTGGCCAGTAACGACGCTTCGCATGACGCAGCAATGAGGTCAGGAACGTTACTAGGAAAACACTAGTACGCGAGTTGAATGGCTTAAGTAGTGACTCTAAATGACGAGTTGCCATAAAATGCCTTTTATGCCGCAATTATTTCCTATTCTGCATTTGTAAATAGCGCATAATTCCCCCTAATCCTATGCTCTTACTATCGCTCACCCCTTTCTTCCCTTCTCCCTGTCCTTTTAATCCCGCTAGTCGCAGCTCAGGTGCTTCAGATTTCGATGGCAGATGCCGCGGTATAGTAAAATAGAATAGTTTAGTTCACTGTAGGCGCTGTTAGCAACATGTTTTCTGTCCATTGTTAATTTAATAATAAATGGCCGCTAACAAACAACATCTAATGTACACCTCAAATTTTTTTTAATGAGGCGGGGAGCGGGATCAACGTGCAGATTACGTGCTGTGTTTCCCGTATAAATCATTTGAGGTGATTCCAGAAAAAGGCCTATTTTTTAATTTATTTGCGCGAGAATGAAGTTGTGCATATCTGCAAAACATAGTGGATGTAATTAGGAATGCGAGAAATGCCTTACTAAATGTGTCATTAAACTATATTTAACTCCGGCAACCTCCAGCTGCCCTCTCAGAAAAATACACACAGCCTTCTAAAAGCCCACGCTTGCTATCCCCCCCCCCCCATCCCCACCCCCCAGATCCCTTTCTGCTTAGCTCCAGCATACCATCTATCCTGCAGTGGAACGTGCGCTCACTAGCAGCGCGGTACGCCGAAATGCGAGTTCACATCGCACAGGATTCGCCGGAAGTTATTGAGCTGCAGGAGACGTACGTACGTTCACATGACGGGGTGCCCCAGATGCGGCTACCTGGCTATATTGGCTACCACTCAGCCACCACGTGCGAGGAACGCACATGTGCCGCAGTGCCCTGTTGTTACACAACTCATCGCCCCGGGAAATCAAGGTGCGCGATATATGTGCGGCAGGACGTCCAGCACACCCTCGTCGGCTCGGCAGCGGCGACATCTGACGCCCAGGAGTGCGTGGTGGGGACAGTGCGCGTCGGTGGTGTTGACACCTCGGTGGCCAGTGTTTATGTGCGTCAAGCTGTCGCGTGGAATGCGCTGTGTTTTCGTGCTGTGTGTTCGTGCTGAGCCCCGCGCCAAATCAACTGTGGTGATTTTAACGCCCACCATAGTGCGTGGGCAGTGCGCGCCACTCCGCGCGTGGAGACGACCTGCACGACAGAGCAACGCAGCTGGGACTAAACCCCTTGAACACCGGCGAGCCCACCTTTCGACGACGCGGAACAACCTGCTCCTGCATCGACGTTGCCTTCGCATCCATAGGCTTCGAGGCCGCATGGCGCCGATCACCATCTTTCTGGGGCTCGGACCATTACTCCATCCTAATCGAACCCACTGCATTGGAGGCGCGCCCCAAGCGCGCCTACTCCATTACCAACTGGAGTGCGTTCAGGCGGGCGGTCGACGAGGCGGCGGCCACGGCCGCAGATATCTTTTCAAGTCTAGTCAGAAGCGCTCTCGCAGCCACACAACGAGCAGAGGTAAGGGCAGGGCAGCCCACACCTGATATGAAGCTGCTCAATCTGCATGAGAAGAGAGATCGCGCAGAGCGACGGGCGTGACGGACTGACTGAGCCGCCGACTGGACTGTCTACAACCGCTTGGAAGCGGCCGCGCCGCCACGACAACAAGCTATACCGCCGGCAGTGGGCTTCACTATGCCAAAGGATAATGGAAGATGCAGCTCGCGGAGGCTGTTTGACACCTTGCGCCGCATCACCGAACAACAGGCAAACCGTCAACCACTGCCGCCCTCGCATTCTCAAGCGGGCTCAGCTTTGAAGAGTTGGCAGAGCGGTTTGCCTATCGATTCGCGCCGCCCAGCCTCGCAAACGTCGCTAACATAGCTGCTCCTGAGAGCCCAAGAAGCGGCGCCAGTCCCTCGCCCGTCGCCTCGGAAGATCCATGTGATGCGCCGTTCACCACGGCGGAACTGAACAATGCGCTTCAGCACTGCCGCCGCCGCTCGGCGCCCGGACCCGACGGGGTGACATACCATATGCCGCGAAACAAGAATGCGCAGCAACGACAGATCCTAGTGCAGCAGATCAACCTGTTGTGGGAACGCGGGGAGCTACCGGAGGATTGGCGATCCGCGGTCGTTTGTCCCATCCGAAAGGCAGGGCGCCCACCTACGGAGCTGAGCGGATACCGGCCAGTGGCATTAACATCGGCGGCAGGTAAGCTCATGGAGCATATGGCGTTGCAGCGTCTGAACGAGCAGGCTGCGGGAGCTAATTTTTGTGACGAGCGGCAGATGGGTTTCCGTGGGATGCGGTGCACGGCTGATTCTATATCGGACGTTGTTCCAGCGCTGGAGCATGCCAGGGCGGCAGGCCAGGTTGCGCTGCTGCTGCTACTGGACGTCTCGGGCTCTTTTGAAAACGTTCACCGCGCACCAATTCTCGCGGTGCTTGAGGGGGCCGGTGTGAGCGGGCGCCTTTTGAGATACGTTCATGGCTTCCTGAGCGGGCGCACCATGCGCGTACGAGTAGGGGGTAAGCTCTCCAAGCTTCGCACGGTGGACATGGGCGTGTCGCAGGGCTCTGTCTTATCACCATTTCTGTTTAATGTGGCCATGTTGGTGGTGCCGGCCTCCCTCAACACGAGCGGCCGACACCATGTGTACATGTCCATATATGCAGACGACATAGCTCTGTGGTGCCGGGGACCACCGGGCGAGGCGTTCCGCGTGCGGGGGTGCATTCAGGGAGCACTGACCGCAATCAATGCCAGCTTGAGCGGCCTTGGTCTATCGCTGAGCGCGGACAAATCGGTGACAATGGCCTGCGTTTCGCGCTCGCGCGCGCACCTTGCGCCACTGTCACTGGATGGGACTCCGATTCCTTGGCGTAAATCGGTGCGGTACCTTGGCCTGTACATCGACTGGCGCCTTTCCTTCCGCCACGCGGCGACCAAGGCCTGTCTGCAGATGAGGAGGATCACATCCGCCTTGCACAAGCTCACCGCTCGAGGCCAGGGCATCTCTCAGCAAGCCGCGCTGCGGCTATACAATGCCACATCTTTGGGGGCGGTGCTCTATGCGCTGCCGCTCGTCACGGTGCGCAAGCCGAGCTGGAATAAATTCGAGTTTCAAGCACCGCAAGTGCCTGCGCGTGTGCCTAGGCCTGCCCAAAAAGTCGGAGTGCTCCGCAACGTTGACCGAGACAGGAGCGTGGCCACTTAAGCTCCAAGCAGCGCGCAGGGCACTGAATCACATCGACCGGCTTCCCCGAGCACCGGACGGCGGCTCGCTGTTGCAGCGTATGCGCTCGCACCCGTGCTCACCAATGGGCGCGGCACTGCTCGAGTATGAGCAGTTGACACAAGGCCCACCCCCCTACGGTTTCTGCGCGCCCTGGCCTGCTGCCCCGGAGGTACAACGAGAGATCGTCGGCATTGCGGGAAAGCGCAGCACACCCCTCTGTGCTGTGCAGCAGCTGGCCAGAGCCCTCATACACGAGGAGCTCCAGGACCATCTCCTCGTGTACACCGACGGCTCAGTGGCCCGCGACAGCGGCTCCCTTGCTGCGGCGGCTACTATCTCCGCCCTGCGACTGCAGAGCCAGCAGCACGCAACCTTCCTGGGCTCCTCCACTACGGCGGAGTTGATGGGGATCCGGCTTGGGCTGGACCTGCTGCTCACCCTCGGCCCTCCGCCGCCCATGTGTGCTCTACTGTGCGTCTCTCGCGCCACCCTCAGCCGCCTGCAATCTAACGGCCGTGGTACCCCACTATTACGGGAAATTCGCTCGTGCATCGAGCTCCTCGCGCAGAGAGGATGTGCCGTGCGTGCACTGTGGGTGCCCGGTCACTGCGGCATCGCCGGCAACGAAGAAGCTGACAACCTCGCGAACGCTGCACACCAACTACCTGCCACCGATCTGCACCTTGCGCTGGAGGACGTGCGTGCGGCCATCCACGACTATCTTCGAAAACAGCACCCCGACCCACGCATCGCAGGAGATGAGCGCATCGACAGTATCACCGGCTTTCGTGCACTTACACGGTCACAACGTGGAATGATCCTCCGCGCGAGCATTGGCTGCGTGTGGCCCGGGGAATGACGGGTGCGTCACGGAATCGCGACGAGTGATGTGTGTGACGGATGCGGTGCAGTGGAAACACTAGAACACCTGCTCCTTCACTGTGTCACGTTCGCCGATGCTCGTCGATCACGATAAATCGCAGCCTATAGGGCGCAGGGCATACTACCAGACTCCAAAAAGACGCTATTGTGGCCCCAGGGCAGTGCGCGCACTCGTGAGCGAACTTTGATGAGAACCTGTGCATTCCTTGAACGCACTGGCTTGACGTCCCGTCTGTTCTTCGTCAAGTAGTTACACGCAGTGACCGGACACTCCGCGAGTTCTACCTTGGACGATTAATAACTGGATGCCCCACTCCAGTTTCAGCCAACACAGTGCTGTGCGCGTGTGATTTAATTCCTCTAAAATGAACTAATCGCGCCCACAACCTGGTCACATTTCTTATTGTGTATATAGTTTGTACATGTTACTTCTCCCCCTATCCTCTCTTCCGGTCCCCTCCCCTCTTTCGTACCATTCTCCATTCCGCTTGCTCTCCTTTATTTTCGCTGCCCCAGCTCAGGTGCTTCAGTATCGATGGCAGATGCCAGGGCTAGCAAAAATCTTTTCCTTCGTTTTTACTATGATTTTATTAAAAATACCACTACCACCACAATACGTTGCCTGACGACAAGTTTCCATCGACCCACTGACAGCAACTGCCCTGATGCCTTTAGGCCAGGCGTCAGCTGCCCCTCGTCGCGCTGAGACCGGTCGGTCCTCCCCTGCCTTTTCTACAGCGGCCATACCTTGTCGCTGCGGCCGAGCGTCACGTGATTAGAGAGCAAGTTGAGAACGTTCAGCACCGTGGTGACGCACATCCCCCTCAACGCCCTTGGTATTCTCGGCTGGCACTGATAAGAAGAACGAGAGTTTTATCATATTACGTGTCGATTAGCGCCGCCTTAAAGATGTTAGGCATAGGGACAATCACCCTCTTCCCCGTTTATCTTGATTGCCTTCAAAGCACAGAGTACTTTGCGTCCCTTGGCTTAAGTACTGGCTACTGGCATGTGCCGATGGTTTATGGTTTGTGGTTTATGTGGGTCTAACGTTCCAAAGCGACTCCGGGTATGAGGGATGCCCTTAGAGAAGGGCTCCTCGAAACCGCGTCTTTCGGGCCAGCAGCCTCGGGCCATAGGCACTGTGCCACCGCAGCGGCGCATGTGGTGATGGCCGCCTCTGACAGAGATAAGAAGACGTTCGTTATCTCCGACGGTCTTTACTAGTTTACAGTAAAGTCACTCGTCCTGTGTAAAGCGTTACGCATTTTACAATGGATGACGGAAAACATCTTACACAAGCTCAAGTGGCCCGCGTTCTTCTGCTACCTAGACACCATCCTTGTCTTTTCCAACGATTTCCGCTTCCAACTAGCGCGCCTGAATCAATTTTCTGCGTGCCTAACCGACGCCGATTTGCAGCTAAATCTGAGAAGTGCCACTGCGGAGCCAGCCAGTTGATAACCGTGGGCCACATCGTCTCTGAGCAAGACCATATCCATGGCCCGGCCAAGCTCTGTGCTGTTGCGTAGTTTTCAAGACCGACTTCAATCGAGCAACTTCGAAACTTAGCTCCGTGTTCCAATTTCAGCGCTTCGTACGCAATTCTGCCTGTATCACTGCGCCCTTGACGAAGCTGCTTGGCCGCACCAAGTGACCTGTTCGCCGAACCCGATGAAGCGTTGGCTGACTTTATCGTCAGTACTCCAGCACCCAGATCCAGCAACACTTAGCGAGGTAAAAAATGACGCGAATGGCTTCGGCCTCACGAGTTTCCTTGGCTCAGCTGAAACGTGGATCTCAAGAATACGTCGTTTCGTACGCCAGTCGGGCGCTAACCAAAGTGAATGTAACTACACTGTTACGGAGGAATGGTTAGATGCCGTTGGGCGCTAATGATAGTTCGTCCATATATCTACACTGCCATCAGTTTGATGTTGACATGAGACATGTTGCGCTTTGCTGGCTCTTTTAAAGACCCGTCCGATCGCCCCGCCCGCCTGGCTCTCTACATTCAAGCGTTTGACATCCGTAATCTACGATCCTGGTCGCAATTACAATAGCGCAGGTGCTCTCTCTTGCACTCCACTTTCCAGCGATACTGCAAGCTCCTCGTCCGTAAATCTCGTTCTCTAACCCCTTACTGTCGCTGGTACGCCGATGGAGCAGCGGAAATACGGTTGGCATGCGTTTGTCATCAACGTTGTCTCCAGATCACCAGCGGTAGAACATTCTCGCTCTCAGCGCCGCGAAGTTCCAATTTCGCACTCCGGGACGGCCATCTCCAAGGTACATTTACATGCCTAATGTTCGTCGGCGGCTGTCACCATTTCGCGCACTTTTGCGTGCGCTCCCAGACACCCTTAGAGTGTGTTGGGGTAGCGGCCTCGGTCACAGAGGAGATGCCCTCGACTCGGCATGGCAAACTCACCCGGAGACCAGCTACCAAGTGACAAGGGGTTGGTCGTTTGGTGCCCAGCTTTCGCCGGTCGCAAGCCAGAGAGTGGGTCGGAGCCAAAGGTTCACAAAACAAAACAAAGTTTATACAGCTAAGAGACGATACAGAGGATGTTACAATCACTCGTACGAGCCCATACAAAGTGATTCACATATACAATGCAGCTCATGCAAAGCCACAAAAGAGAGAGATGCAATTTAACAAAATATTTGCACCTAAATTGCACTAACGCACAGAGAGACAAATAAACAAAATACAATTTGTTCACCGGGCACTGCGACAGTCCGACGACCTGAGGAGCACGAGGAAGCCGATCCGCAGACTGGCGCACGTTGCCTCGCTGGTCCGTCGTTGGCTGATCGAGTGGTGTTCTCCCGGGAGCCGAGCGGGTGCGCTTCTCGGAAGCTTGAACGGCGGCTCGGGCTAACAGACAATGGTTGAAGCTCCTCATTTATACGCGCGGACCGCGCCTGTTTGTTCTTCGCGCCAAGGCAGGCGCGCATTTACACGCAGCTTTAACCGCACAAACTCCTTCTCCTTCTTGCGCCGGGTGCGCGACCCCATTGGTCGAGCGCGGAAACCACCTTCTAGAACAATCTAGGTCATTCGCCGCACGCTGAGTCATCGGCGCCGGAGCGAAGGGGGGGGGGGGGGGGCTATCACTTGGTGCGCACAAAGTTACCCCCTTTCCGTCGACAACAAGCAAAAACTCCAACATTCGAGAAAAATCGACGCCGCGTGTGTGTGTTTACTTTGGCGCCCCGACGGCGAGCTGAGTGAAAAGCACCGTGCGCTCCGGTGGTGCTTCCCCGCTGTTTTCTTTGTTTTACTCTGCCGCGCGCGGGCGCGATTTCTTAGGCGCAGCGCCGGTTTTTTTCGAACATGCGCCGAATTTTGACACTGCCCCTTCTTTAAGAATATTGTGCAACAATATTCACTAAACACAAAATTCGTGCGCACATGCTTGCGCTCACGATCTATATGGCGGACGCCAGAATACATACATTCAATTATGTTCTTACATACATGAAACTTAACAGTAGTCACAATGTACTTCAACATATACCGCAACTCGGCAACACAACACAAACAGGGGGCATTCAAGATCAAGCCATGCTTGCCCCTATACTTCCAGATACGTTTTCTACTTGTCCTCTGAGTGTTCCTGCTCAGACTTCGAACCCTACCTCTTTTCCTTCGGCAAGGGCGTCTGTTATCAACAGCTTTTAGGCCAGTTCGCTCATATAGCCTCCACTTGCGTGTTTCTTCTTCTCTGCGCGTGCTCTTCTGTTTCCGCTTCCACACGGAGTCGCTTCTGAAAGTTGGGCTCGTTTGTCGCAGCTTCTTTTTCATTTTGCTGTGGTGTTTTTGCAGCTTGCTTGCACCCGACTCTGCTTTCTTCACCTTGGTTCTCTTCTGTACCTTGCCTCGTGTAGCGTGCTGAGGGCCCGGCTCACCAGATGTTAGAGACGCATTCTCCTTTGGTTTCAATTCAGCTTCCGGTATTTCGTTCTTGGGCTCGTCGGTTTCAGTGCAGTCGTTCTTCATTGTTGTTATTGCACTTTCGCCTTTCTCACGGTCGATACTGCAAGAATCAGGCGTGCAGCACTCTGACTTCTCAGTGAAGCTTCTACTTTCTTCCTCAACCTCAGGCGCCTGCCTTAAGGTCCCCTCTGACTCAGGTGTCAGGTTGGCCTGTTCCACACTGCCTACTACATCGGCAGCAGTCACACTCTCACTTTCCTGAGAAAGCGACAATCCGGTCTGGTCTTCGCTCTCTCTAATTTTAGCTGCAGGCACTGGCCGTTCCTCGACCAAACCATCACTAGTCGTACTCGTTACAACCTCTTCCGTGCTTGCTGACACCTCAGACAGGTTAGTCTTCCACCCGGCCTCTCCGGGGATAAGCTCCACTGGCTCCCTGACTTTGTTCAAACGCCGACTTTCAGCAAGCTTCTTCGAAAGAATTTCATACTGTCTTTGGAATTCTCGTTCTCGCTCCAGGGTGAGCTTCGCTGCTTCTTCCCGTTTCCTCTGCCCCTCTCTCTCTTTCTTCTCGTTCCCTTTGTCTCTCTTTCTCGCCAGCTTCTCTTGCGCGCTGTCTTTCTCAGCGGCTTCTCTAGCGCGCTGTCTTTCTCTCGCTCTTTCTTCTCGAACCTCTTCTGATTTCTGCTCCACCCACTGACCAAGTTCATCTCCCTTCTGAATTCCTAGCTCGGCTATCTCCTCTGATTCTGATATTCATTCTGAGCCTGAACTCTTCAGATGCAGCACATCACCTCTGCTCTGTGAACCTCTCCAACCGCTTCAGCGCGGCACCTCTCAATATCGCTCTGCTGCTAAACACTCGTTTACGACCTCTTCGTAAACTCCTTCCGAATCTTTCTCCGTTCTCTGAGCTCACAAAGCCAAAAACGAGCACGTGGTCTGACGTCACGACAGCTGAGGAGAGACGGGGCTCAACTCGCGCGGTCGCCGCGCGGCCGCGACCACCAAGGCTAACTCCCGCTCCTCCCGCTAGGGGCGCTGCAGCCGAGCACGTGGTCTGACGTCACGACAGCTGAGGAGAGACGGGGCTCAACTCGCGCGGTCGCCGCGCGGCCGCGACCACCAAGGCTAACTCCCGCTCCTCCCGCTAGGGGCGCTGCAGCCGAGCACGTGGTCTGACGTCACGCCAGCTGTGGAGAAACGGGGCTCAACTGGCGCGGTCGCCGCTCGGCCGCGACCACCAAGACTAACTCCCGCTCCTCCAGGAGATTGCTAAACAACGAAGAGACTAGCCTGACTTACGGACAGGCGATACCGAATCCCTTTCACAAATCTATTATGCTTCGGATCCTAGGCTTAACCTTAGCTAAGCCATTCCATTTTTTGTTTAACTTTACCGCGCGCAGGCGCGATTGCTTACGCGCAGCGCCGGCTTTTTCGAACATGCGCCTAATTTTGTGACAGCGGCCCCTAGGGATTCGTCGCCATTTGCAGTTTGACATTTGTGATTCATTCCATGCCGATCATGAGTGTGTGCATGCTAGTGTTTGGAAAACATACGAAAGAATTTCTCGGCGTTACTGCCGGCGCGCAATGTACGAGTATGCTCACTAATACGTCGCATCCTGTCTCACCTGTCAACTCTGTAACTCTCGCGCGACGTCAGACCGACCCTTTGCAGCAACTCCCGTGCTCTGCATGCTCCTTCGGTCTCTTTGGCGCTGACCTCTACAAGCAACCGCTCCATGATCGTCGGAATCGACCATCTGACCAATGGCAGTGTGCCGAAACCGCCACCCTCTCACGTTGGTACTTCTCGCGAAGTTGCTGTCTTCTCGCTGCATCGTTTTGTGCATCGACACGGCGCACCCAGCGAGTCGCCTAGTCACAGTGGACGTGTCTTTCTTTTCCATGTCTTTGAAGCACTCGTAGTCGGATGACGCATCGTTCATCACATCAAGATAAGGTACGAACCTACGTGAACTTTCGTGACGTTCACGTACGGCACTGTCACGCAGTAAAAAAATATTTCCCACTTTCTTTCTACTGTATAGTAGTGATCCACACTGCAATACGGACATCATCCAACCATAAGTGGTAAAGCGTGCACAAAAATGTCAGCTGTCCCGTTCTTTTAGCACAGAATCCAGAGGCTGCCAAAAGCATGGACACAACTAACCTGACGCTAAACATTTCCTGTACAGAAAGACTAGTCTGGCTCTGAATCTCATCATAAAGAGCGGGGTTGCGGTCGAAATTCCGCACAGAATATCATGGTCCTTATCGCATTATCCAGAACCGTTCCCTCAAGGTTTACTATGACCCGCTCCTTTTGCCGTCGCCGTAGGTCACCATTGTGGCTCCTCTTTATTTCCTACCCATTCTAGCAAACCATGACGGATGCACCTAGTATTTTTGTTGTTGCTGTTGTGCTCAAGTATTGTTAATGACTCGCACCGACTGCGAGGGATTGGCCCTGGCACAGGCAGCGATTGACAAATGGTCCGAAACAATTTTGAGATAAAAAAGCGATGCTGATTCGGTTATTTAATATAAGAACCCAAACTAAGAAGGCATAGAGAAAGTGGCGATAAATACACTATTTACATAACAATACATTTGTTCAAGTTGCGCGCGTGTTGAGTTTATTAAAGAAAAGAAAAACACACGCGCTCAACACTTTACGCACAACAGCTGGGGTCGAGCGCCCTCTGTTAATCGCCCAAGGTAGCGCAAGCGAAACGTTCGGTCACTGCGCGACACTACCTGGCTAAAAAAAAAAAAAGAACGCAAAACTGCTTCTGGGGATGAACACGTAGAATCGAGCACTCGCGTTTGCCTTCTAATAATGTCGTGTTAGTAAGCCATAAGATTTCCGTATTCGAGAATTTCTGAAGATGCGGTTGCAGCCCTTAATTGAGCAATGGGTCTATTTAGTTTTGCGCCCAACAGGTGGCGAAGAAGGCTTGCAGCCACTCCGTGACGACGCGCACAACGATGCCGGAGCTGTCGGCGTGCCCGCACGTTCCTGACGAGGAAGGCAGCGTGCGCGAAATTCCCGTCGAATGTGGGCAACAAACGACTCCAAATCGATGGAATTCGCACTCAAAAAAAAAACAGAACAAGGAAACCACCTCATCGAAGCGATGGCCACGTAGCAGAGCATCCGCATCGTATTTGGGAGGTGCTGCGTTCGATCCCCAGTGCTGCGGGGTACACACTGGTTTTCTAATGAACAGAAGGTTTTTCCGGGCCTTGTGCTCGGCCCGAGCATCTGGGGCGAAATGCTTTCGAAAAGGGTCCTGGATCAAAGAGTTTGGCTGACGGGCCAGCGATTCGTGCCGCCGTCAAACAACGCTAAAGGCGCGTTCACACTTGAGCATTCGGCGCCGAGAGTGAGTTCAATCCGCGGCAGCCGAAATGCTGCTGCGTTTACACGTGACGGCCACCACCTCACCGCTCGTCGTCTGCTCATGGCGTACACGGATATGGCAAGAAAAGAAGTTATATCTGTGTGCGTCACGGATGTAATTTCTTTTGTCAAGATATGACAAGAAAAAATGTTTAACCGCAGCGGTGGGATAGTCGATTGAACATTCGCCTCGCAAGCGGGAGGTGCTGGGCTCGAACCCCAGTACCGTCGTGTACCCACCAGTGATGAAAATGGTGCAAGATTCCCCTGGCCTGGTGCTTGGCTTACTGAGGATGAAACACTTGGAAAATGGGTCTTTGACCACACCTTGAGTAGAAGAAAAGACCTTGTGTCATGGCGCTCTTTGGCCACAAATGCTCTTGCGCCATAAAAACTCATCATCATCAAGAAAAGAGGTTAATCGACGCTGTCTACCGTTGACTGGTTACGCTAAATGCAGCAATTTTGCCGTATGCTACGCCATTTCTAGAAATTGAGTATTTTTGAGGCGTGCTAGCGGAGATTTATTGCCGTTTTACGTAGGGAAGCTGCGCATGCGCCGCGGCAAATACGCGGCCGGGAGGTTTACCGCGCGTGCTGATCAGGCAAGCTTTTCCGATAGTACGTCGATATGTATGGATGGATGGATGGATGGATGGATGGATGGATGGATGGATGGATGGATGGATGGATGGATGGATGGATGGATGGATGGATGGATGGATCGATGGATCGATGGATGGATGGATGGATGGATGGATGGATGGACGGACGGACGGACGGACGGACGGACGGACGGACGGACGGACGGACGGATGGATGGATGGATGGATGGACGGACGGACGGACGGACGGACGGACGGGGGACGGAATGGATGGACGGAATGGATGGAATGGATGGAATGAAAGGATGGAATGAATGCATGGAATGAATGGATGGATAGACGGATGGATGAAATGAATGGATGGAATTGATGGATGGATGGATAGATGGAATGGATGGATGGATGGATGGATGGATGGATGGATAGATGGAATGGATGGATGGATGGATGGATGGATGGATGGATGGATGGATGGATGGATGGATGGATGGATGGATGGATGGATACGGCTGAACCCTTTATATCGGGCGGTGGCTCAAGCCACCTAGCCATGACATTTGAATTATTACTCTTGTCTTGATTTTAGCCACCTATCACAAAACCTTCGCTTGGTTGCTTCTACCCCCTTAAAATTTACTTTTCCTTCACTGTCCTTAGACCCCAATGCCTTGGATAAATCAGCCCCGCTGCTTTCCACTGTAAGGTGAAGCCCTTTACAGAAAAGTGTCAAATGTGCAGCTGTTTCCTCCTCCTCTCCGCACGCAACGTTCAACGTGTCTATCTCGTGGTACATGACTCTATAAGTCTTAGTCCGCAAAACTCCCGTCATGGCCTCAAACAACAAAGAACTTCGCCTACAATTATAATTGATATTTTCATTGGCAATTTCCTGCATAAAAATCCTGTATGTTCCCAGCGCTGGTTTCGTCAGCATCCCTGTTTTCCACAAAGCCCTCTCTGTTTTTTTAACCTTTTTCTTAACGGATAACTGCTGATTTGAACCCTACTGCAGTCCGCATATTTGCTTGTCAATATTCTAGTTCGCTTTCTCCATTTCGTATAAACATTTCTTATATACAGGCATTTGAAAACTTTCCTAGCTCACTGCTTTTCCCCCATTTTGCTCAATCGCTCCTCAAATGCTATCTTACTGCTAGCTTCTGTGCTCTCGAACGACGCCCATCACATATCACATTGTACCCTCTGATTTGGTGTATTGCAAAGTGCTCCCAAACCTAGCCTCCCTACGCCACGTTGTTTAATTTCTAACACGGCTTGAACATCTGGACTCATGCACAGGACCGCATAACCGAAAGTCAGGCTAGAAACCATCACTCTTTCCAAATCCCTCTTACCACTTCATACCTATTGTAATTCCACAGTGCCCTATTTTTCATGACAGCTGCATTCCTACTAGCTTTATTCATTACATATTTTTCGTGCTCTGTCAGATACTCAGCACCGTTGTTTACCCACACCCCAAGATACTTGTACTCATCCAATACTTCTAGCATGAACTCCTGTATTCTATGCTCGCTGACCTCATCTTTAAACATCATGACTGCACATTTTTCCTTAGTAAATTTGAAACCTAATCTATCTCCATCTGTACCACATATGCCTATCAACTTCTGTAGATCTTCCTTGTTGTCAGCCATTAGCACTATATCATCGGCGCATATTAGTCCCGGTAAGGACTTTAATCCATTCTCCTTGCCTGAAAAGAGAAAGGTTGAAGCCTAGTTGAGTTGAGTTTAGTTGAGGTGTTGAATGCTACAGGTGGGGTTAGCCTTGCTTTCTCTGCCGGCAATTGCTCCACCGCAGCGTCCCTTCGATATTAACAATGCCGCATCTACCCCGCTAAGCGCACAGTCTCTTATAATAGCACAGATTCTCTCCCGCAGTCACCATCTATGCACACAATCAATAAACACAGTTCACATCACAGTCCACTCCAGAAGTCACCATCTATGCACATATTCAGTCACAGTAGAACATAGGCCATTGTAGTGCCACACTCCATGCACACATTCACTCACAGTACAAAGTAGTCCACTCCGGAAGACACCATCTACGCACACATTCAATCACAGTAGGCCATAGTCCGTTCCTGCTGTCACCATTTAAAAACAAGATCCGTGTTCTGCAGAAATGTTAAAAGAAGGCGTGCAGCCTCCCTTCTGCATGTCTGGTTTCCACTCGGGTAGACAATGTCCTGCACTGTGCTGTGACGGGTTCCCGTCTTCTTGAAGGAAGCGAACATCACATGCCTTTCCGCGTTGTACTCTGGGCAGTGCATAATATGTTCGATATCCCCACACACACCACATAAAGAGCAGAGAGGATACGATGCTATTCCGGTCTTATGCATCCATGCAGGAGTGCGAGCAGAGGCTGTGCGAATTAGATGTGGAAGGGTCGCCTGAGATCTTCTCAGTCCCTTGGTCACACATGGCCTGTGGGACGCACTCCGTAGGGTACTGAAGTGATCGAGCACCGTTTTCCTGCAGAGATTTTTCCCATCTTGAGGTAATTTTTTTGATGGAATCCTTGAGAGAGCTTCATGGGCGAGACTGTCTGCCACCTCATTACCGTTGACTCCTATGTGAGAGGGCACCCACTGGAAATGTAGAGTAAAGCCTCTGCTGTGCAGATTCTGCGCCAAGCGCAGAGAGCTTAGAGACAAGGCGTCAGTAGGGAATCCGCGCTCTAACCTCTGAAGGGCAGATTTTGAATCAGTTAGGATGACAACAGGTTGAGGCGGACAAGACACTAACTTTCGTAAAGCCGCCTCAATAGCAACACTTTCAGCCGTTGTGGAGGACACGACAGCAGTACAGCGTACGGACCACTTACAGTCCAAAGAAAGAATGTAAAAAGCTGCTGCGCTAGCTTGTTTGACCTTGTCCACAGAACCATCCGTGAAAATTTGAAGATGGCAGGCGTACTCTTTTTCCAAGTATTCCAGTACAAGCGAACGGGTTGCTCTCAAAGGAGAGCTGCGCTTTGAGCTCACATGGAGAATTGTGACCTTACAGTCGAGGGTCGGAAAAGACCAGGGGGGTTTCAACTGTTTCCTTTGCCTTCGGACATTAATGCCTAAAGAACTAAGAGTATTGAGTGCCAAGTAAGCCTTCGACTCATATCTCTTGCAGAGCCGCTGGAGAAGGAATCGCCCAGCTACCGTCTCTCTTAAGCGGTCAAGATGCATTAATAGTCTCTGAGAAGCGATAAGGCTAAGAGGTTTCGATAGGGACTCATGATGTACTGCCTTATTCGCAGCCGCCTGGAGAACTCCAATGGCTCTTCTTAGGCCCTTTCTGTGGACAACTTCGAGACGCTCAAGTTGTGATGCCGAGGGGGAAATTAAAGATAATTGATACATTATCCGGCTGACCACCAGCGCTTCATGAAGTTTGACCATTGAAGAAGGATGGTTTCCCCATTGCTCACGTGCAATTCTACGGATCACATTGAGACGAGAAGATATAGATGAAACAATCGCGTCTACAGCTTTTCGGCACTGTAGACGGGAGTCAATAATGACGCCCAAGAAACGCGTGTGGTTGAATTGATGGATGCAAGAGTGACCGAGGTCTATCTTCAACCGTGCTTGACGTCTTCCTACACCTGGAAACAGAATAAAGCCGGATTTGTCCACTGACAGAGACAACCCCACACCTTGAATGTAAGCTTGTGCCGAAAGTAGAGCCTGCCGAGCTATCAGGGCTAATCGCTTGTGTTGGTAGCCAGTAATCCAAATACAGATGCCGTCAGCGTAAAGTGACATATGCACTTGCCTGCAACTTTTTTTCAACGAATCGGGTAGGCCAGCCATTACGGCGTTAAAGAGCGTTGGGGAAAGAACACTTCCTTGAGGCACACCTCGTGATAGAATCCTTTCGGTGCTTAACGTACTCCCTAACCGTACACGAACCACGCGATCACTTATAAACTTGTAAATGAATCTTAACATATGGCCCTGTATGTCCATGCCTTGAAAACTGTTTAGAATTGAGCTCTGAAGCACGCTCTCGTAAGCGTTCGCAACATCAAGAAAAATGGCTAAGGTGGAAAGGCCGAAATCTCTCTGGTGTTCAATGTGACTGATCAAGTCTAAGACGCTATCTTGGACCCTAAGACCTCGGCGGAATACTGTCATACATAATGGCAGTGCCTTGCTGTCTTCAAGCCACCATGATAAGCGTTCATTTACCAGCTTCTCCATCAACTTAGCTACACAGGAGGTCAATGACACAGGGCGATACGAGGCAAGGTCTGTCACGTCTTTGCCAGGCTTCAGTACTGGAACTACATGTTCCACCTTCCTTGACGGAGGAATATCGCCAGTCTCCCAAACTCGATTGATGAAGTTGAGGAGCTCCTTTCTGAGTTGCAAGGGCAGATTATTCAACATTTGATTGGTGATGCTGTCGGGACCTGGTGAACACCGGCGCCGCAGGCCACTGATCGCAGTCTGAAGCTCACGAAGCGTGAACGGGACGTCCATGATAGACCTGGAGGAAGCAGGTGTGGTATATATATCTATTCTAGAATCAGCGCGTACGAGTGCGTCTGCAAATTCCTCCGCCAAGGACGCAATAGGTTTTTCATTGCGTGTGGGAAGAGCTCCAAAAGGCTTCGAAGGGCGAGATTCTCCAGCAAGGCTGCCAATAACTCGCCATATTCTCGTTATCGGTGAGAACACAAACTAGCACCGAATGAGGCCCATTGCGACCTGTACAGCTTGTTCGTGTGCCGTCTAATAGCAGAATTCAGCCTATTAAAGGTCGTCTTCAGTTGCCTGTCGTCCTTCTTCCGCATGAGTTGGCGCTCCGCCCTTCTTTGCGCTGTGCAAAGGTTCCTGAGTTTTAAATCCGGGGCCGGAAAGTGATCAGGTAACTTGACCGCCGTAGTTGCTGCTAGCTTACTAGAAATCATTTTGTCAACAACATCACCAGAAACACGTTCTAGGTGCTCTCTGTACTTTTCCCAGTAGACCACGTTGCTAATTTTAGGACCATGCATACGAAAGACGGCAGCAAACACAAAAATCGGATAGTGATCACTTCCCATGCGGTCTGGCGCTGTTGACCAAAGGTTGAAGTCTAGTCCGCTCCTCTCTAGCTTGGTCTCCAACGCTTGCAGGTACAACATGAACAATAAAGGAGAAAGAGGACATCCTTGCCTATGCCCCCGCTTTATGTGTACAGGCTGTGGTAATTTTTTCCCAATTTATAAGCACTCTGTTACCTTTACATATATCTGTTAAAAGATTAATTACTCCATCTTCCACATCCAATTTGCCCAATATGTCCCACAGATACTCTTGAAAATGTTGTCGTAGGCTCCCTTAATATCCAGAAATGCTAGTCATAGGTGCCTGTGTTCCTTTTCAGCAATCTCTATACGCTGCGTCAATGAAAACAGAGTGTCCTCCAAACTCCTTTGTTTCCAGAACCCATTTTGTACCTCTCCTAGCACCCCCTCGTCATACACCCAAGCCGGCAATCTGTCCTTTATAATCTGCATCACCACCCTGTAAACCACAATGACTCTGTTACGGGACAGTAGTTACTTACGTCATTTTTGTCCCCCTTTCCCTTATATATCATGTTCATTCTACTTAATCGCCAATTATCAGGGACTTCCCCATCCACTATCATTTTATTCACTACCTGTAATAATGTTTGCTTGGAGTTTGGTCCTAGCATCTTTATTAACATAATCGGAATACCAAATGGTCCTGTTGATGTGCCACTCGGAACCTTCTTTGCCCTTTCGCACTCTCTTCGCTCTAGTGAAGCTATTGCAGTAACCGGTAAATCCTCCTTTGATAAATTACGCACATTTCTTCAGATTTTTCTGTCATCCTTTTTTCTATGTATTTTATCGCTTCAACCCCTTGTAGTCGAATACCCTGATTTGTAACAATATACATTTGCCCTAGCCTATTCTTATTGCTCATTGCATTTAGATGTTTCCACAATTTTTGAGCTGCTTTTTTATCCTTTTTATTCACTTTTTACATCTATTGGGCAGCCTTTCTTCAAAATTTCTGAATAATCAAATATTATGCTTCCCTTTTACACTTTATGAAGGTATCCTCATTTCTGTCTACTTAAGCTTCTGGTTCCCCCTCTTAGAATATCTGTGCTCCCTGGACACTTCCTGATGTTTCTCTATCGCCCTCTTCACCTCCTCATCCCACCAACTCTTGGGTTCGCGTCTTTTCCCTTTTAGCTTTACTCGCACCTTAGCTACCTCTGGCTCTAGCAATCGACTTAATTTGTTTTTAGTCCATTCAGTTTCACTAACCTCAAAAATTACTTTCTCAATTTGTTTGGCGGCTGCTTCTAATTGCTTTTCTGAGTAAAAACTCCCCTCTGACTGTTCATCTCGCTTGAGGCCTACATTGGTTTCTCTCTTAAACTCAACTTGATACGCTTGTGGTACTACGTATATTTCTTGAATCTTGGTCATCTATGTTAATTACCCCTAATCTATTATACATCATCTGTGACATTAGTGCATAATCTATCGTCGAGTGCAGACTACCTGCCTCCCATGTTATGAGCCCTCCACACTTCTCGGTACTGTTGCATAAAACTAAGTCATGCCTGTCACACATGTCCTGTAGCATGCTTCCTGTCGAATCTTTGTGCCCATCCAGTTCTTCTATATGTGCGTTCATGTCGCCTAATATAATTATCTCGTCCTGTCCTCCTAGTTCATCAATGTCGCTTGCAATACATTCTAACATTTTCCTGTTTTCCACTTTGGCATTAGTTCCTATCCACAGGTATACAAAGCCAAGGCGGGTTTGCTCCCCTGCCACTTTTCCTTTTAGCCATAAATGTTCTTTACATCCCAGTTGTACCCTTTCAGCCTAGTTCAGCCTAGTGGCGCCATCTGGATGTTAGGAGAAAAATCACTGTTGTCAACAAAACCGACGCATCTCTTTAGCCTAAAAGGAGCAGAATTGTCACTCTAAACAGCAGTAACAAAGCAAGTTTATCACTCATACATTTTTTAATACGGGAGACGAGCAGCAAAAGACCGATGCCCCATTTGTCACCATTTAACGCGCTTAAATGGGCAGTAACAACGACGAATCATGTCCGAAGAGAGGCGTCCTGCATCGAAGGGCGCCGTCAATGTTTGTCGTTGCTGGAATGCAACTTCTTAGAATCGGCGCCAGCAGTTTGTCCAGAACTCCGCAGCGGCGGCGGATAATGCTAGCTCTCATGGCCGATTCTTTTTTATTATTAATTTACGACAACTATGTTGGCACTCTTTAAGGATATTGCACACCGAAGCGGTGGCCTTGTAGTAGAGTACCCGCCTCGCATTCGGGAGAAGCTGGGCTCGATCCCCCGCGCCGCCAGCCAACCACCGGTTTTCCAATGGGTAAAAGGTTTCTCCAGGCCTGGCGCTCGAATGCCTGAATGGGAGAAATGCTTGGAAAAATTGCCGTGGAATAACCTACTTTGTTGACAGGGCAGTGGTTCATTCAGCTGTCTGACAACCACATATCCTTCTTGTGCGGTTCCATTACCCTCTTGCGGCCTTTTTTTCGGTCAGTCGTGAGAACATTTTTTTTATGGTGTAAGCCACCGAAGTGTTGGCCTTGTGATAGAGCATAGCCACCTGACAATCAATAATTTCGTTCGCACACCGCCGCCCATGAATTATTGTTCAGCGATGTGTGTGATGCGATTTTCTTCGTTTCATCTTCAATGGTGACCGTTTCCAGGTTGCGGGGAGCTGCAGCATATATATTTTTAGTCTCCAATGCTGATAACGACTACATTTTCTTAACTCATTCGCTCGAATGATCGCCTGATGTAGGCAGCGTGCGATTGACGGCAGTCTAGTCTGGATGGCTGCTTGGAGGCCGATGGCGGAGTGTTCGTCTGCGACCAGGCCGCCTCCAAGTCTAATGACGATATTCTTGTCGCCTCGAGGAAGCAGCGGAATGGCGCCGTTGCGTCCATATCTGCTTGGAAATTTGGATCAATTCAATGGTAAACAAGCGTAGTCTACAAAAATATCGATAATGAAAGTCAGATCAGAAACAAAGCGTTTTATGATAACTGAAGAGGTATTTCTACTGTCGTCTTTCAGACTGCATTTTAGTTTGGGGAGTTACAACCATCCATAATGACAATAAATTGGAGCGACTGCAAAAAAGGTGTTACGAATTCTCGAGAACATTTATAGAAACCCAAGACAGCTATCTACTGACCCCTTGTTTATTAAACATAATATGCTTAAACCAAGTAAATTATATGATTACAAACTGTCTCTATATATGCATAAACATAACCTTACAAATAATGCACACCCCCCTTGCATGCTTACAGCTTACGTAAGGAACTAAAACCAGAGCCACGAACACGTACAAATTAGAGTCGGTCCACTCTTGACTACCGCATACAATCAGTGTATAATAAACTAAAAACCCACGTTGACTTTACTGCCCCGCCTAAAAGATTTAGACAAGAATTAAAAAATTTTTTGATGAGGCATTGAGTATTACTACGATCCAAATTAATGGCACCGACCAATAAGAACTTACACCACTACTCGACCGACGGGCAACTGGTTGGTTTTAATCGATTAACTCCTGTTTGCATCATGATGTGCTAGCGTGTATTGAGTTTTTGTTTTAATGTGTTGAAATGAAATACGTTATATTGAAATATTACTTTATAACTCTTCACGAAGTGTAAACTGTGCATTTGCTATTTGTATATGCTTCATGTTCATATTTATTTTTGACATCTGCTGTATGTATAATTATTAAGAAGTGTAAACACTGCATTTGCTCTAGGTACGAGCTTCATGTTGATATATCTTTTTGACGGTGCTGTGAAGTCCACTGCGTGATGCTGCCTGTAGGCCCCCAGGGCCCAGTCAAGCTGTCTGTGACAGCTTTTTCCTGGGAGACCCCCAACTTGTTGGTTCGAAATAAAGTGGATTTGGATTTGGATAGCTCTGCTCTTTGAAGCTAGGTCAGGGTGTCTTAGTACGCGCTGCTAGAAAAATAAATTTCAGGAAGAAGACAACACATGTGCTGTGTCTGGTAAATTTATAGAAACAATAGAACACCCCATACTCAAATGATATGGTACCCATTGTTGTGCTCGCGCTTCCTTCCTGCTGAGGAGTTCGGCGAAGTGTGGCACGGGGAGTATTCCCTGAGGACCACCGCGAGGGTGGGTGAGCCCTCAGGGGGAGACGTGGCTGCAGGAATGCTGGAAGCAGTGACGATAATAGCGTCCTCACGTTTTCGAACATGTATGCCGGAAGCAGCGACGACCATAACGTCCCCACATATTCGTTCCGGTCCTCCGACGACAAAGTGCGGGATCAGTGGAGTCCCCTTCGGTCACGCTGGGGTTGAACAATTGCCCCAGTGCCGCACCTTCGACAGAGGTTCCGCGTTCCGGTGATCATTGCAAGATCTTTCAACCCCTGCTGGGAGACAGCCTGCATTCCTGTGTCATGCAGACGCCTTCCGGGTCAACATGGGCGCGGTCCGGACACACTGCGACCCCACCTAGGGGGCGCGTGGACGACAACATGACCGCGTCCTGTTCCTTTTCCCTCGACCGAGCTGGAAGAGAACATCAGGACCACCCTGCCGTGGGTGGTACCATCGGTGCCATCGTGAGATTGGACATCATTCATCTAACTATATTCCCAAGCTAGGGATCTGGGGAATACGAAGAGTATTTGAGGAGCTGCTGGTTTCGTACCAGAAGAGAGCCCCCCCCCCCCCCCCTCTCTTGAGAGATGCCAGAGACTCTCGACAGTTAAGAAGCTCTCTTTAGTGAGAAGCACTCTCAGTTGCCCGTGCTTGTACTTTATGTAAATAGTCCTTATATAAAGTTTTGCAAGTTTACTTCCTCCGATCGGCCTCGTCTCTTCTCCAGCCCAGTCACGCTACCTAAATCCCAACAACTGGTGGCAGCGGTGGATCCCAGCAATTTGATGGCAGCTGTGAGATGTCCACGTGAAGTTACCGGCTCCAACATACTCGGCAGCTGCGGGACTGACGGGCGTTACCTACCCCTTTGCAGGGTGAGTGCCCAATGGTTTCCGTTCATTTCGCCAGACCGTGCTAGCACAGGCAGATGCTAGATGCGGATTACTGTTGTCTGGGAAATTGATTTAGAGAAACTGTTTTGTCCTCTTCTAACAAGGGCTTTTGTATAAGTGGGCTTCCTAACGCATGGTGGAACTCACAATGCAGAAGTTAAAAGTGCAGGAGCTGCTCGAAATTTGCCAGGAGCTGGGGATTTCGCTAAGTTCTGCGAAAAGAAAAAAAGAAATTCTCGAGGTTATGCGGCAGGAGGAGGTGAATACTGAGGAGGTCGACGAGGCTTGGGAAACGATTGTTGGACGCAAAACGAGAGCAGAGAAGACGGGAGTTGTGTGAGCAGAAAGAAAAAGAGCGTTGGTTGGCTCATGGAAGACGAGTGTCGTTCGAGCAGAAAGAAAAAGAAGAGCCTCGGTTGGCTCAAGACAGACGGGAGGTCCGTGAGGCAGAGGAAAAAGCAAGTGTACATGCTCGAAAGATGAAGGAGCTCGAAATCGCGTCGAACAGAGGGAATATGGCGCGTCTTAGCCCTGTAGCTTCGGTAGAGGAGCAAGGGAGGCAGAGATTGCAGGATCTCGTCTCACCATACCGCGCGGGAGGCGATATTGCACTCTTTTTGGTAAATTTCGAACGCGCATGCGGGAAGGTGCACTTCGACAAGAGCGCTTGGTCCGAGAAGTTACTTCCTCTCCTTCCGTGCGAGGCGGAAGAAGTGGTGGCGCGCCTATCACGGGAAGAGTGTGGTGATTACGAGAAGGTAAAGAGCGCACTGCTTAGGAATTACCGGCTTTCTGCTGAAGCCTTTAGGAAGCGATTCAGGAAGGGAAAGAAAGGCGGAGAGTCGCATACTGGCTTCGCGTACCGGCTTAAAGTCAACATAAACGAGTGGCTTAAGACCGCTGAGGTGCACAGAAGTCAAGACAAGGTACTGGAGTGCATCGCATTAGAGCAGTACTATAGCGCGATTCTAGAAGATCTGAGGATATGGCTCCAAGATAGGCTAACAGATATAGACCTAGACAAAGCGGCACAGCTCGCAGACAAGTATTACGTTCGCCGAACCCTCCACTGCAAGGCACGGTACGATAACAGGCTAGGAAAGAGATAAACCTATTTAAAGAGAATCCCCGATCGAAGGGCGCCACGAGCACGCCGGGATCACCGAACAGAGGAAGCGGGATCAAAAGGAGGAAGTAGCGAAACAAGATGGAGTCACCCAAATCTGCCGATTCGCCGAAACAGCAGGCACCTGGAGCTCGCGCGTTGGAAGCGCGAAAGCCCATTGTCTGCTATAATTGCAACAAGGAGGGCCACATCTCAGTGAACTGCAAACAGCAAAAGATGGCGTTCGCTGCATGCGAGAGTCGGAGGAAAACATTAAATTGCTGGAGCCATACATGCGGGACGTGGTGATAAATGGCAAGAAATTCAGAAGACGGCCGGATTCAGCGGCTACCATGGATGTTGCTCACCCGTCCTGTGTTTCCTCCACGGACTACACCGGCGAATGCGCCTGGATTAAGCAGGTCGCAAAAGAACAGAGTGCATGCTTGCCTATAAGCGAAGGTGACACTAGAGGGGACTTTTGGCAGGCTAGACACAGAAGCGGCAGTTAGCGCAAACTTGCCGACACACTTTCCCTACCTGTTTTCGAAAAAATCCGAGCACCTGCTGAAAGAGAAATGTCTCTCTTTCACATCGGGCTTGGCTTGCATGGCTCGACTGCACTCCGATAAATGAGCAAGCACCGAGCCATTCTCCCGACCAGCCGGGGGATCCTTGCAGGAAAACTAAGGTGTTCCTGAACCAGCAGTAGTTCATGAAATTCAAGGAACTGCCGATTCCTTAGAGAATGGGGCACCAGGAACCAACGCGAAGGGTTCGACAATAACACCTGCTTCGACTTGTTGGGAGGAGTTGACTAAGGTTGATAGGAAAGGACTCATTGCAGAGCAGAAAAGCGACCCATCGTCAAGGGCTCTAAGCAATAATGTGAGAGAGGGGGTCGCCAGAAAGAACATCAGCTTTCACGAAAAAATCAGGTCTTCAGTACCGGAAATACTGCGACTCAAATGGACGTGCATATGAGCAACTCCTGGTGCCTGAGAAGAAACGACGGCATCTTCTAGAGCTCGCACCCGGAAATGCATGGGCGGGCAACCTGGGCATAAAGGAAACAAAATCTAGATTAGTCCTCGAATATTACTGGCCTCGCTGCTGGAAACATGTGGACAGCTTGTTAGATCTTGCGACAGCTGCCTGCGGTTCGGCAAGTCGACGGATAAATGGAAAGCGCCCATGACACTAGTTCCTATCATTACAGAGCCCTTTCGGCGTCTTGTAGTAGATACTGTCGGCCCACTGCCAGCGTCGAACTCTGGTTGTCGCTACATTTTGACCTCACTGTGCGCGGCAACCAAATTTCCCGAGGTTATTCCCTTGAAGGAGCTAAGTTCCGCATGTGTTGATGCCCTTTTGTCAATTTTCTCTCGCGTGGGGTTCCCTGCAGAGATACAAAGCGATAACGGAAGCGTGTTCGCAAGCTGCTTGACAACAAAGTTCTTTGAATGGTGTGCGATTAAAATAATCCACAGTTCCATTCACAAACCTTAGTCAAATCCAGTCGATCGTATGCACTCGGTGCTAAAGCGGATACATAGGTCTCTGTGTTTTGAGCATAAGGGAGATTACGAAGGGTGCATTCCAGCAGCACTCTTTGCAATGAGATTCGTCCCCCATGAAAGCACAAGATTTAACCCCGCTTGAACTAGTCTATAGGCGTGACTTGAGCACCCCATTCCGCACGCTAAAGGAGTCATGGGAGGGTTACGGAGAGGATCCCTGTGTAGTGGAATACGTCCTGAAACTACTGGAGAGACTTGCGAAAACCAGAGACCTCGTGGAAGCAAATTTCAGAGCAGCGCAGTCACTGTCTAAAGTGTACTACGACAAATCTTCACGTGTGGCCGCCACGGTGGCTGAGTGGTTATGGCGCTCGGCTGCTGCCCCGAAAGACGCTGGTTCGATCCCGGCCGCGGCGGTAGAATTTCGATGGAGGCAAAATTCTAGAGGTCCCTGTACTGTTCGATGTCAGTGCACGTTAAAGAACCGCAGGTAGTAGAAATATCCGGAGCCCTTCACTACGGCATCCCTCATAGCCTGAGTCGCTTTGGGACGTTAAACCCTCATAAACCTAAATCCAAAAAATCTGCACGCAAGCGCACGTTTCAACCTGGCGACCAGGTGATGTTGCTGCGTCCGTCAAAAAGGAACAAGCTTGAGGCTCAATGGGAAGGGCAAGCTAAGGTGGTGTCCAAGCTTTCGGACAGCAACTATGAGGTAAAATTTAAGAACAAACACAATCGGATAATCCACAGTAATTTGATGAAGCCTTATGTGCAGCGTCTGCCCATGGTTAACATGGCGTTGAACATGCCAGAGGAAGAGATCTCAGACATATCTTATGTCCCACACGTGGACGAGCAAGCAGCGAATGAGCTGCTATATTCAATCGACAGAGAGCCACGTTTGACGTAAAGTCAAAGGGGAGACATCAAAAATGGCATCCGCAACTTTGAGGCGGTGTTTTCAAACAAGTCAGGACGAACAACCCTCATCGAACACGAAGTGCAGCTGTCCAGCGAATAGCCAATCAGGTGCAACCCGTACCGTGTCCCTCCAAGAGAAAAGGAAATAATTGAGACGGAGATCCGCCCAATGTGCGAACTTGGCGTCATATTGCCCTTCGAAAGTAACTATACGTCACCAATCATTATTGTAGAGGTTCCAGGCCAGGATCCGAGACCTTGCGTGGGCTACCGGAGACTGAATTCAATCACAGTGGACCAGACCTACCCCATTCCGAACATCGAGGAGAGGGTTGAAACAGTCGCTAAATAAGAATTTATATCCACACTGGATTTAGTTCGTGGTTACTGGCAGGTGCCACTCACTGAGCGCGCCAGCAGGTACGCAGCATTCGTGTCCCCCGCGGGCACCTTTCGCCCTGTAATGTTGAGCTTCGGCTTGAAAAATTCTCCGTACTGTTTTTCAAAGTTAACTGACGAAGTGCTGCGGGGACTTGCAGATTTCGCTCTCCCCTACCTTAACGACGTGGTCGTTTCCTCACAAAACTGGGAGGAGCACATTGAACACCTGCTTATTGTGTTGAGCCGACTGCTTGATGCTGGTTTAACGGTAAGGACTAGGAAACGCCACCTTGGGTGCGCCGCAGTGAACTATCTTGGGCACGTGGGTTTACGAGGCCAACGCAGACCTGCAGAACTTAAAGTGGCTTCCGTGGTGGCGTACCATCGCCCAACCACAAAATCGAAACTCAGGGCTTTTCTTGGCCTAGCAGGCTATTAGCAGCATTATCAAGGGCTACTCTGATTTAGGCAGCCCCCTGGCCGACGCGCTGAGAAAAAGTGAGCCCACCAATCTTTCTTGGGAGCAAAAGAAAGAGAAGGCATTTCAGAGTCTGAAAACTACCCTAAGCGAGCGCCCAATACTGGCAGCGCCAGATTTCTCGAAATTTTTTATCATACAATGTGATGCCAGCGACCGCGGGTTAGGCGCTATTCTTTGCCAGGAAAGCGGTGACAGGCCCGCACGGCCTGTCTTTTACTTGAGCCGCAAGCGCAGCACGCGGGAAAAGGCGTATAGCACGTCTGAAAAAGAATGCGCATGCCTCGTTTGGACTATTGGCAAACTGGCATGCTTCGTCTCCGGGTCCCGTTTCACAGTAGAAACAGACCATTGCCCTTTGACTTGGCTGCACAATATATCGCCCAAAAATGGTCGTCTACTGAGGTGGAGCCTGGCACTCCAGCCCCACAGCTTCGATGTTCGCTACAAGAAAGGCAAGCTCCACACAAATGACGACGGGCTAAGCCGAGCCGTTTAGCTGGTAAAGATTTTACCAAAAGGGGATGTCCCAAAAATTTTAGTTTTGGAGATTTATTTCATATTTTCTTCCTAAAGGAAGAGCGTATATCGACCACTTTCTTTGCAGTATTGTTGTTCATAATCAGGTAACATACCTAGGAGTACGTTTTCCTTATTTCGTCTAGGATAAGTAAGAGCGAATGGTGTAACCTGCCTTGACTCTGAGGTATTGGGGCGGGCAAAATTGAACGCCACGTCGGCTAAATGCAGTCACCTATTCCCGTACCGCCTGGCCTCTAAGCACCAACCTGATTTCATTTAGCGAATTTTTTTCCCATCCAAGTTCGCCTCGAGCGGGAGCGCACGCCTTGGACAGGTTCCCTGTCTAAACTACTCGTCGGGAGACACCATGTGTTCATTCAGGCAAAACATTTCATCTCTTCAATTTTTAGTTGAAGTTTTTTTTGGTAAAGTGCAGTTTTGGCCCTGAGTTTTGGTCTGGCGGGATGAGTGAAATCTGAGGGCAATTGCTTTTGTCGGTGTGGTTTGGCGTCTGTGATCCCTTTTGGCTAGCGTTGCAGAGAATTTCCCAAAACGGCCATCTGACGAGAGGAAGCGATGCCGAGCTTCGGCACTGAAGGTCATCCGAAGACTCCCAGAGAGCATCTGGTTCCTGGCACGCCCAGTCAGCCGAGCTACGTGCGAGCAGTTCATCTTCCGGGCGCAATATATGGCAGCGGGGATGGTGTTGTGCTCGCGCTTCCTTCCTGCTGTGGAGTTCGGCGAAGTTGGGCATGGAAGGATTCCCTGAGGACCACCGCGATGGTGAGTGAGCCCTCTGGGGGAGACGTGGCTGCAGGAATGCCGGAAACAGCGACGATAATAGCATCCCCACGTGTTCGAACAGGAATGCCGGAAGCATCGGCGACCATAGCGTCCCCACGTATTCGTTCAGGAATGCCGGAAGCAGCGACGACCGTAGCGTCCCCACGTACTCGTTCCGGTTCTCCGACGACGAAGTGCCGGATCAGTCTGGTCCCTTTCGGTCACGCTGGGGTTGAACAATTGCCCCAGTGCCGCACCTTCGACAGAGGTTCCGCGTTCCGGTCATCAGTACAAGATCTTTCAACCCCTGCTGGGAGACAGCCTGCATTCCTGTGTCATGCAAGCGCCTTCCGGACAACATGGAGGCGGTCCGGACACACGTGCGCGCCCACCTGGAGGCCGCGTGGATGACAACGTGACCGGGTCCTGTTCCCTTTCCCTCGGTCTCGTAACGGTCGGGCTTCAAGCGACAAGCTAAGCCGAAAGGGCGTTATCCGTTTTCTATTTATAAAAGCGAGCGCGAAATAAAGATTGGGGAATTCACGCCGTGGCACTGGGCTCATGCTGGTCTCGTCGGTCAACCCAGTCGACATGAAGACAATATATGGTGTCACAAGTGCTTTGGCCGTGCCGCCCCCGTGTCGTCTGAACGAAACGTGCCGCTGAAAGAAGACACTCAAGATGGAACTTGTGAAGCCACCGGAGCCCTTGCGGTTGGAAGGATACATAGGAAAGCATTGGACGCTGTTCAAACAGCGGTTTGAACTATTCCTATCTTCAACAGAGTTGCTGGTCTTCTGAGACCACTCCGTGCCGTTGACTTGGAAATGCAGCTTTCCTGTCATGATCCGATCCATGTCGAGGTAGTCCAAGTGTGTGAGGTACACCAAGGTCTCTCGCATGTTCTTGTACAGTTGGATGGCATCTGTGTCCTTCACGAACTACCGCACCACTTCACCCTGCTCGTTCTCAACAACAACCACCTCCTCAGGCTTTGCCATCCGACAAATCATGATGTACCGCAACTTGGTGAGGACGGGTCCGTACAGGACCCAACGTGCTGATTGGGGTGACCCGGGGCTGCGCCTGGCAGGCTCGCCGCCTCCCACGTACAGAGGGGCACCCGTGCCCAGGCCGTACGGGATCTCCCGGTATTGGTCCGAGGCCAACGGGTTCCAGTGCTCGAGACAAATCTTGAAGATCTCCACCTCCTACACCTCCGAGATGAGCAGCAGGTAGCGCAGGGCCGCATGCAACACCTCCAAAAGGTCCGCCCGCTTCTCGATCAGCGCGCCATGCTCCTTGAGGTAGGTGCACAGAAACAAGCTCAGGTTCTGGATGAACTTCTGATCGTCATTCTGGCCGTTGGCGTAAGCGTCCTTGATGATGGTAGCAGGCGGCAACATGTCTAGTTGTGCCATGGTCTGAGTGAAGAGCAGGACAAACATCTCATCGTAATGCGACGCATTGACGCCGCTGATCTCCTTCAAGCACTTCAGCGTCACATTCCGGAACAGCGGAACATTCAGGAACTTGTAGATGAGTGTGCTGATCGGCTTTGTCTCAAAGATGTAGCCCAGCGGGATCCAGTTGAGAAACCGGAGGAGCGTCTCAAGTGTTGGATGCACGAGGAGAGCATTCTGGGAATTTTCCATAACAAACTGGCAGAGCTGGAAGATATGCGAGAACTCGTTGCACATGGTGTCCTTCAGGTGCTTCGCTTTGGCCTGCGTCATCTGGCCGCTCGAGAAGTCAAACACCTCCTCACTGAGCAGCTTGAGGATGATCATGATGTTCTGGCAGAGGGACTCATTGGTCTTGCTGGCCCCGACAATGTCGCTGATGAAAGATGGCCTGTTCTTGGGCCACTCTCCAGGATCTGAACAAGGATCATGTTAAGCTTGTTGAGGTGGATGCGCTCGCGCTCGATGCCCTCAGGGTCGGAGGACGTCTTGATGATGAGGCCCACAATGTACTTCTTGATACCCTCACACTGGTTGCGTGGCAGCACCAGCCACCGGGTCTTGACATTCTCGAGGATTTGCAGCGCATAGTACTTAGTCTGCTGGTTTTTGGAGAACTCAAAGATGGTCTCCACCCGTGTCCACGCCTCCGGGTGCTCCTTCAGAGTGGTGAGCACCTCCTGGGCCAACCGTTGCTGGGGATCTTCGCCAGCGTACATGCCGCAGACGACGCTGTCCAGCAGGTTGATGTCCAACTTCTGGGAGAAGTCGAACAGGTGAGCCGCCTGCTTCGACAGCGCATTCATGCTGCCGTTTACTGGCGTCCCAAACGGCGTGAGAGGCTGCTTCATCCCATCAACTTGCACCGACATCAAAGTGAGATCAGTCTATTTTCCTCGTTTCTCTTTCAGCGTCGCGTGAAGCCCCCTGTAAAAAATTATCTCACGCACTCTAATACGTTCAGGGCACAGGTCCAGCCTCACACAAGAACACACAACACTTTTTTTTTGCACAATGATGCGCTGCTTCGCAAGCACACACTCGGTGTATTCCTCACACTCCGACAGAATCAACGAAGACCGCCTTGCTGCTGAGCATCGCTGGAGAAGAAGCAATTGAGGTGTACAATACTTTCTCCTACCAGGAAAGCGAGGCCAATAACGACTACGCAATGGTAGTCAAGAAATTCGACGCCTACTTCGCTTCCCAAGTCAATGAGATACATGAACGTTACATGTTCCGGAGCCGAATGCAGGAGCCCGGTGAGCCTTTCGAATGTTTTATACGAGATTTGAAGACTAAAGCACGATCATGTAACCTCGGAGCGCTAGCGGAGTCCATGATCAGAGACCAGATTGTTTTTGACATGCGTGATGCAAAGACTCGAGAGAAGCTTCTCACCGACAAGAATATCAGAAGAGCTGTGTCTGAGAGCAGAAGCAGCGGCAGCACATCAGGAAGTGTGGCTTAGAGAACAAAAGCAAATTGATCCTGTACGCAAGATAAGAGCCGGTTCCTGTGAGAGGCTGCAAGCGCGTTCTAAATGCCGAATCTGCGGGAGGACGCATGGCCCACAAAGTTGTCAAGCATGCACAGCTTCAGTCCCGAGCCTGGCCGCTGTCGGCGCTCAACGCAGGAGACGTCGTGAGAGTCTAAAGCGTACATGAGCCACTAAAGCACAGGTCCTGAAATCGTCAACATACCCCAGGTCCTACCACGTGGTGACGGAGGAGGTGTTTTGCAATCGCAAACACCTGTTGCCGACGGGAGAACACTCCCGACTCGAATTGAGCCACGTCAACGATGTAGGGGAACCATTGTGCGTGAGTTCAAGTGCGACCGTCAATGACGCAGGTAACAGCACCGCAGCAGCACCTGCCCTGCCGCACAGTGTGCCTCCAAAGCCAGCCCCGCGGAGGTCGCAGGACAGACAAAAGACCATGAAGACTAGAATACGACCAGAACTTTGAACAGATTTCTTGAGTTCGCTGTGCTCATATTTTCGCGTGTTACTTTCTGTTACAAGTTGTAACGTCGCAAACGTTTGTCATGGTCAATTTGTTAATAACTGCATAGTTTACTTCCTTTCTTTTGCTGCAACAAAAGAGGATGTATTGTATCGCGCCTGGCTTCAAGCGACAAGCTTCAAGCGACAAGAGAGCCCCCCCCCCCCCCCTCCTGAGAGATACCAGAGACTCCCGCTAAGAAGCTCTCTTTACTGAGAAGCACTCTCAATTGCCCTTACTTGTACATTATGTAAATAGTCCTTCTATTAAGTTTTCCAAGTTTTCTTCCTACGACCGTCTTCGTCTCTTCTCCGGCCCAGTCAATATACCTGAATACCAACAACTGGTGGCAGCGGTGGAATGCTACTACCTGAATCCCCACACCATCCGTTGTCAATACAGGCACAGTCACTCTTCCTGGGGGTCTAGGCTTCAGAGATAACAATGGTCGTGTGAATAAATCTGGGGTCGAAATTAGCAAAAAGCGATTGTAAGATTGGCGGTTCAAAAACAAAGAGGAGACATAAGGTTTAATGTGTAGGAAGACTATTTGAAGAAAATGGCGAATGTTAATAACAACTCTCATCACAGTTAAAAAATAAAGGGGAAAAAGCTGAGCTTGGTGGCAACTGCCATCACCCCGTTTCAAAGGCGATGGTCCTACCTCCCATCCATTCAACTAGTGGTAGGTGTGATGAATTTGGTCTCCTCGACAACCTAACCAACCAATTAGATAATCATCTACCAGCGTCGTATTCTCTCGCCTGCGAGATGAGACTGAACATTTATTTTTGTCGTTTAGCGGTATATCATCCATATTGGACTATTGCATGTTGGCGTCAATAATAACGAGCGCCGCTTAAGCTTGGTACGAGTACGGCGCTGCGGAGTTAGGCCTATACCTTAGCGGTGTGTTTTGACAGTGCTTCCCTGTGGAGCAGTAAAACTGCAATCAATCGTCGAATTCGGTAGAAATTTGTGACCGATAGTTCCGGATTACTTATTACGCATGGGCGGAGACCCAGGGCTGCGGTCAGAAACTCCGGAATATTTCTGAGTGGGGAAGAGTTCGAGCCTAATTTATTGTTTACTTGATACTAATTTATAAAAATGTTCTATTTTATCGTTTTTTTAATTTCTCAATGTTTGAAGGTTGATGCAAACTGTCACGTTGTGGTGACAACAATCCAGCAATCAGGAAGACAAAGAAAAGGCTTCCAAAATAAACTGTTTAAGGGACTGACTCGCGCCCTCTATGAACTGATTGAATCGGCGGCGGCGATAGCCACAAGCGTGCTCTGCGGTCACCGAACTGAATGCCTGCAGTTCTTGGCCACCCTCAGTTTAAAGCTGGCAAGGAACCTTCGAGGTAAACAGAAGCAACTACAACAATCTGGAAAAATGTGGAAGCATTTGCACGTGGCCGTGATTAATGGCAAGCCCAGCTTTTCTTGACATGGCCGTTTAGTTCGGCAAACTGCCCCCACGTCACGAAAGCCGGAGGAAAAGCTGGGCCCCAACTCGTGCGGTCGCGCGCGGCCGCAGCCACCACCTGACTCCCGCTCCTCCCGCTAGGGGCGCTGCGCCGGCGCGTGACGTCACGCAGGAAAAGCTGAACCACAGCTCGCACGGTCGCGCGCGGCCGCAGCCACCACCTGACTCCCGCTCCTCCCGCTAGGGACGCGCTGCGCCGGCGCGTGACGTCACGGAGGAAGAGCTGGGCCCGAACTGGCGCGGTCGCGGGCGGCCGCAGCCACCACCTGACTCCCGCTCCTCCCGCTAGGGGCGGTGCGCTATGATTGACGTCACGGCATATGTATAAAAGAGCTGCGCTCCTTCGCCGGGACAGTCTTATACCCCTTTCACACGGGCATTTCGAGGGCCCTCGAACCGATAGTCTATCGACTCGAAGGCGATCGAGCGCTGCTACACGGGCAGTGTCAATGGCGATCGAGACAATAGCCTATCGAGTCAACGGAGCAGCACGGAACTCCATTGAGATATGCAACGCATTCTTGGCTTAACCAAGCTAAGCCTGGCCATTTTTTCCCTTTCCTACCACGCATATCAGCACGCTTGGAGACGGGAGGGCGCACAGCGGCAGGTTGGGTTGGGCGGTCGGGTTAACCATTGTTCGGATTAGCTTCCAGACTGTAGGAATAGGGGGAGGAGGAAGGGCTTTTGTAGGCGAAAGAAAACTATCATCGCGGCGTGAAGCCTTCTGTGCGCCTCAGGAAAGCATGTTCAGTGGTAGGATATCGAGGAAGGCACCCAGTGAGAAGAGAAAGAGGGGACGGAAAAGGCAGGATGGCTGAAGGGCTTGTTGAGGTCGCTTGAAAACGCTAGCAAGACAGCGGCTCTTCAGAATGATGCGAATAGGCTTTCCGTGGTTCTTTTTGACGAGTTGTAAGGTAGAGAAGAGATAAATCTCGGGTGAAACAGCACGCAGTGATACGCCGTGTGCCAAGTCTCTCCAGCGCGTTTACTTTTCGCTGTCATACCAACAACAAAAAAGGGCCAACTTTGTGAACTCCAGGATTTAGACTCATGATTAGAAGGCACATTCAAATCTATTTTAAACAAAAAAACAATCAAGGACGCCGAAAGAAGTATATCGGATGCTTGGAGAAGGATATTTTGGGCGAATGCAATGGAAGCATCCGAAAGGCAAATCTCAACAATCATTTGGGGAGCTTGATATCCGTTGATGACTTTCTGAAGGCCTTTCGTGATGTATTTGTTACAGAAGAGGCATATTCAATTTTACTTGTCTTGCATGCTTTTACTCCTCAATGATTGCACTTGTACGTTACATCTTTCTGCCCTTCCTGCTTCGACCTAAGCAAAATGTTTGCAGCATTGTGTGAATAAATAAATAAATAAATATATAAATAAATAAATAAATAAATGACTTCGTACCCGGAACTTAGCGTATGGAATCCACGTTTTTTTTGTGACGGTAGTGAGACACTCCTGTGCATTCTAAGAGACTGAACGGTCTATGGGGCACCGTCCCTGACATCGTGTACCTTTAGCTTTCATGAGCTGAGCGGCTAACAGTGATAAAAATAATTGAGGTTTATCGAGAACATTGGCTTTGCGGTACGGTGGTAGAAACACACTGTTTAAATTATGGGGCTTAGATGGAGCAATTGCCTGCTTACCACTGTAAGAATAATCCAGCCTCTACATAGAAACCACCACCATTGCTCTCCCAACAGGCTGCAGAGAGCATGAGCAGGATTGTTTCTTGGTTCTTTTACGAAGTTATCAAACAAATCCACGTGCAGTTGTTTGCACTTCTTTGATCAATTATACCAGCCCGAAGTAACATAATAAAAAACAAACAGTAAAAATACATTTGAAGGATGCTAAGTTCCTCCAAAATTCCCGTACGACATTTTCTAATTACTGTGCTTTGTTGAAACAAAAAACTTCGCTTGTTTAAGTGTAATAATATTAATTGGTTTTGAGGGAAAGGAAATGGCGCAGTATCTGCCCCATATATCGTTGGACACCTGAACCGAGCCGTAAGAGAAGAGAGGAAGGCGGAGCGAAAGAAGATAGGAAGAAATTGGTGCCGTAGTGGAGGGCTCCGGAATAATTATAGACCACCTGGGGATCTTTAACGTGCACTGACATCGCACAGCACACGGGCGCCTTAGCGTTTTTCTTCCAGAGAAGCGCAGCCGCCGCGGTGGGGTTCGAACCCGGAAACTCCGTGTCAGTAGCCGAGAGCCCTAACTACTGGGCCAGTGCGGCGGGTAGGCTGCACTTTTCTCGACGTGAGTGGTGTGTTCTCAAGTTTACAATAAAACGTTCCTGTGAAGTTAACCACACTCTTCTAAAAATAGTAAAAAGGCAGTTAGCAAGCTATTTACCACATTTACTCGTGTAATGGGCGCGCTTCTTTTTCCGAAGACTGAAATTTCAGTCCAAGTTTTATACTTCTGCAATCCACTGATAAGCTTTCTCAAAACACACGCACTGAGTGAAATTTCGATAAATACAATTGTCAAACCTGCCTCAGTGTTATTTTTCTTTGCTGTATACTCGAAGAAACGACAAGCCAGATAACAAGTAAATGCATTGTATGACACACAACAGCACTAGACGTAGCCAGACTCCTTCAAGAGCCTCTTCCCCTCCCTACCGCAACCGGTGGCCCCCTCACTGCGTAACAATTGCGCCATGGAATACCCAACACTCCTTCCTTTCTTATAGATACCTTCACGGCTGCCTCTGTGTGCTGGGAAACGCCTACTTTCAATAGACCACTCTCTGCATATGTCACTTGAACACGTGTCTCTGGACTGGTTCCCAAAGCAAGTGCCTTGTAACCGGGATGAGTAGCAAGTGCTCGTCACTTGCAAAGCCCGCTTAAAGGAAAAAGTTAGCGATTTTGCCCATCGGGCTTTTCTCCTTTGACGTCACGCCCTTTATACGAGGTATAGGTCTCTCCTAGAGTCACTAAATAAAATTTAGAGTACCGGCACTCTTTTCTCTTATTATAATGTGCCGCCGCCACGATCATGGGTCAGTTTGCCTCACGTGATATTTGTTTACACGGCGACGGTTCATGGGGGCTGCCATTTCGTGGCTTATGCGTTTTCAGTCGGCCAACTCTGGTAGTCCTAGTGCTGCGACGCTGCGAGTGCTGTCAGTGACCGACGCATCGACCAGAGATCCCGCGCTTCGCAGCATTTCAGCTGCACAAGAGCATACTAGGATGCCGTTTTGCTGCGTTGTTGGCTGTTTCAACTCGCAAAATGACTGAAAACGCTTCATGCGCTTTCCGTTGGGGAAAAGGGACGGTCGTCGACTACGCGCATGGCTGCAACTAGTGAGCCGCGATGATTTCAAGCCCATTCCGTGCTCCAGGATTTGTGAGGTGGCTGTTTGTGGTGCATTTGTGATTTAAATAATCGCTTTGTTTAACATTTAACTATCGCACGCTGTTTAAGTTTGTCTCCGCGTTTGCATGGTGTTGTGAGGACGTCTAAAATCGCAAGGAACTCTGGTTAACGCTGGTGCATTCTATGTTGACCTTAGCTCTCTTGTTTATGGGAATTTAAAATTGCTTGACGGGTTTCAAGACGGCAATTTAGCGTTGGCCAAAGTGCCAGAATTGGTGTCAATTCATAGGTTTTTTTTAAATAATATTTCTGGCGTGCACCTCGTTGTTCATGTGCGTGCTTTTTACTGCAATGGCCGGTCACTAACCCATTTCTCCTATTCTTTTGGTGCCTGTTCGGTTACAGTGATTGGCCTGTTCACGTTATGTTAATTTCCGTGTTCCATTTGGCGAATATTCGCCCATGTTGCTACATGGTTTTGCATCCTTGAATATGATATAAAACTTGACACTAATAGCAAGTAAACTAAATGCATTCTTTGCAGACTGAGTAACGAATCCACTAAAAGAGTTCCAAAGCATTTTCACAGCCTATACGATCTAAGTGAGCGTTTAGGCGCTAGCATGTTTTAAATAGCCTTACCGAATATAGTTCGAAAACAGCGCACTGCGATAGCTCCTGTACCCTAATTGTCACTAAATTAGGTTGTCCCATTTGCAATTTCTTTCCCTGCGGGATAAACACAGAAGCTCTAATGGGATGCTGGTGAATAGCTGTACCTCTGCACGAATTTCAATAATCTTGTGGTACACCTGAGAGGTAGGCATCGAAGCAAATTTAAAGCATTCAACGTTTTGCATTCACTAAAATTTTCCTTCTTTGCTGTATGTTTTCTATGGTTTGTTAGGTCCACTTTGAAGAGAGCCAGTTTGAAACAGGCATGTCTGACAGCCGAAAGCTTCTCAAGTGGAATGCTGTTCTAACAATCCCAGCATATGACAACCGGCAAAAAGAGGCTAAGCGAAGGGTTTCCAGGAGGCCAGACAGTGACCAAGCGCATAGTATGAAATTTAGCTGATACACTGCTATATATCTCATCATGCATGACTTCGATGATGTGTAAGGTTTCTGATTTTCTTGGCACTTCAGACACATCGGCTACCACCGAGCTGCTTGCTGCCTCTACCACATTTCCCGGCAATGTGCATGACTGTGAAGTGCAGCTTCCTGCACCAAAGATCGAAACTCACCTTAATGAGACAGGTAAGCATATTTGTGTGTGAAAGTCGATATAGTTCAATAAGGCATAGGTGTGTGGGTGAGTTGGTAATCTAGAATTCAAGCTTATGGCACGAAAGCAAAAGACAAGCAGTAACAGAATAGGGTACGTGACGCACTGTGTCGTGCGCTTTTCTCTGTTCATCTTTCTTGTGCAATGAACGTGAAGTATATAGTTGTCGACCGAATTTGGTCGCGAGTTGTGTTAAAGATATGCAAAATAAAAAAATTTGAAAGCCTTTCAACTTTCCAGAAGCCCGCATAATAAAATAATTGCGTTGTATTTGTTTTCGAACCTGTCATTCTATTAGTAGTGCTTCTTGAATGTATAGCAAGCATTTCCTTATTCGACCACGTGATGTTTACATTTCAGGTGTGTGTGAGCAGGCCGGTAGTCAGTGAAGAACAGCGTTTATTGCCGATAAGAAACGGGTTTATGAAGAGACAGGAGGGTGACGTAATAAGTCACGATGCTAGGTCGCTGTTAGCGTGACGTCAGAGTGACTCAGCTCTGCTACAGTGCGTTTAAGTGCAACTGTCAAATAATGTTAATCGAATAAATCGGGCCAAAGCTGCTTTGCCGAGTGATATTAATGTAAACAGTTGCGGTAAAGATTTATTTCTGCTTTTTAGCACTGCCATGCACCACTGAAGTGGTTTTTCACCCGAGGATGTCATCTCCGCTGGGAATGGAAGTAGAGGTCGAAAGAAGTATTACGCTATAGAATTTACTGATTTTCTACATCTTAGAAATAGGAACTATGACAGCCCTCTTTTGGCAAGTGCACTTGTCCCGTAAAAACCGTACACGAATGCTTGGACCATATCTGATGAGCGAGGTGAGGTACCTACCATAGTATGAAAGACCAAGCAGTGGCCGTAATACCAGAGTGGTTATGTGTAAAATGTGGCAATAATAGATTTATCATCATCAGCCTGACCACACCCACTGCAGGACAAAGACCTTTCTCAAGTCTCTCCAATTAACCCTGTCATTAGCCAGCGGCGCCGACCCTATGCCTGCAAACTTCCTAATCTCATCGGCCCACCTAACTTTCTGCCGCCCCACTACGCTTGCCTTCTCTTGGAATCTACTCAGTTACCCTTGAGGACCAGCGGTTATCTTGCCTTCGCAGTACATGCCCTGCCCAAGCTCATTTCTTCCTCTTGATTTCGACTAGGATGTCATTACCACGCGTTTGTTCCCTCACCCACTCGGCCCGCTTCCAGTCTCTTAACGTTACGCTTATCATTTTTCTTTCCATGGCTCGCTGTGCTGTCCTTAACTTAAGCTGAACCCTTTTCATTAGCCTCCACGTTTCTGCCCCGGAGGTGAGTAACAGTAAGATACAGCTGTTGTACACTCTTCTCTTGCGGGGTATTGGTAACCTGCTATTCATGATCTCAGAGAACCTGTCATATGCACTCCACCCCATTCTTATCCTTATAGTTATTTCCCTCTCATGATTCGGATCAGCTGTCACTACCTGCCCTAAATAGATGCATTCCTTTACCACTTCCAGCACCTCGTTGCTAATTTTGTACTGCTGTTTCCTTGTTAGACTGTCGAACATTACTTTGGTTTTCTGCATGTTAATTTTTAGACCCACCGTACTGCTCTGTCTGTCTAACTCATTGATCATGGTTTGCAGTTCATGTCCTGTGTGACTCAGCATGGCAATGTCATCAGCGAATCGCAGATTGTTTAGGTATTCGCCAATAACTCTTATCCTGAACTGTTCGCAATTCAGGCCTCAAAATACCTCCTCTAAACATGCGGCAAATAGCTTTGGCGAAGTCGTGTCTCCTTGTCTGACGCCCTTCCTTGTTTGAATTTTATTGCTGACTTTATGGAGGACTTTGGTAGCTATGAAGGCTATGGTAGCTATACAGTTCCTTTATATATCTAGCAGTATTTTGAGTTTAAGGCTCTTCTACACCCTGATTCCGCAATGCTTGTATGACTACTGAGGTTTCCACTGAGTCGAATGCTTCTCATAATCAACGATGGTTGTATATAGGGGCTGGCTATATTCTGCGCATTTCTCTATTATCTGATCGATAGTGTGAATACGATCTATTGTGGAATATCCTTTATGAAAGCCTGCCTGATCATTTGGTTGATTAAAGTCTAAACTTGCCCTGAATATTAGCGATTACCTTAGTAAATACCTTGTAGGCAACGGAGAGTAAGCTGATCGGTCTGTAATTTTTCAAGTCCTTGGCGTCAACTTTCTTATGAATTAATATTACATTTGCGTTCATCCATGCTTCTGGTACGGTCGAGGTCATAAGGCAGTGCATAAAAAGGGTGGCTAGTTTGTCTAGCACAATCTCCCCTCCGTGTTTCAAAAGATCTGCTGTTACCTGATCCTCCCCAGCTGGTTTTCCCCTTTGCATTGCTCCTAAGACTTTCTGTAATCCCTCTTTTGTTACTCTCAGGATGCCGCATTGCTGTTTGCTACGGTCGCTCTCTTTAACGTACTGATTACATTGGATCCAGTACAGATTTGTGTAGAACTCTTCGACTATTTTAACAATCTTATCCATATTGCTAATGTCATTGCCCTCCTTGTCCCTTAACTCATACATCTGGTTTTTACCTATGCCTAGTTTCCTTTTCACCGCTTTTAGAACACCTCCGGTCTTTAGAGCATGCTCGATTCTCTCCATATTAACTTTCTTATGTCGGCCACCTTGCGCTTATTTCTTAACTTTGATAGCAGAGTTCTATTCTGTCTATAGGGTTAGACGCCCTCATGCTTTGACGTTTCTTAATCAGATCTTTCTTCTCCTGAGATACCTTGCAGGTATCCTGTCGAACCGCCCTACCGCCTATTTCAATTGCGCAGTCGGTAATGACAAGTGTCAGATTATCGTTCATTTTATCAACATGAAGATCATCTTCCACAGTTAAAGCTGAATATATGTTCTGCAGCAGTATCTTGAATTCCTCTAAATGTTTAAGGCCTGAAATTGGGTGCCATTGCCTCTGCACTCCATAGGTAAATCCCTGCCTGGAGCTATTGGACATGCGCTGTATACTTTCAGCGAACGAAGGGCAGTGCAGCTGTGCCACAACTGAGAAGCAGCAGGCTGTCTTGAAGATGCACCAAGGCACCCAAACGGTAATAAAACAAGCGTGTTTGCAAACATAAAGTTCATAACCGAACAATGTGATTGTTCTTTTGTTGCCCAGGCAACTGGGAATTTTGTATTAATGCGAAAATATTACGAGCTCCATTAAGCAATATAAGGTCTGAATGTGTGTCTGTGTGTGTGTGTATGTCCGTGTGCGTGTGTATACCCAGAACTGGTGCAAAAAATAGTTGCGAACAAACTGGGCCCCAACAGTCGCTCGGAAAAGCCGCCTGCCAGGGCAGTAGTGGATGACGTAACCAGTGCGCTAGCAATTTGGTTGCGGCACTCTGTAACCGGCGTCTGCATATACGCCGCAGTGTCACGACTGTATGCTAATGCTTTCGCATTCAGACGCGTAAGTAGCGTTAATTGCATCTGCCGGATTTTTGGTTCCTCCTCTCAGCTGCTGTAGAGTGAGCCTCTTCATGAAACACACAGTTGGTTCTTGCGCGCCAGTGCCGAAGATTTAACTAAACTTTTTCAGCTAAAAAATAGCGCTACCAGTATTAACAATATAAAAGAGAGTACAAAGCATGGAGAACATATCAGCGGCTGACCTATGATTTGCGGTGCTTGGAAACAGCAGAGTTTATAAGGCAGTTTTAGAGCATGTGCTGTCAATACCTAGAGAATGCGTGTATTGTGGAATGCACCCTGCAGTCAATAAGAAAAGCGTTAAATTCATTTTAACTGGTGGTTCGAGAGTCGCAGCATGTTACTTGCCTTTGGCATTGTGCCATAAATCCAGTGGTGCAGGGTATCACTCCCTTGTGATGATGCATTCTAAAGGTTCGGTATTGTGACTAGGATTTGTAATCCACTGGTTAAAACTGGGCTGTAATATATATATATATATATATATATATATATATATATATATATATATATATATATATATATATATGTGTGTGTGTGTGTGTGTGTGTGTGTGTGTGTGAATAAAAATTTATTTTTGTTTTTATTTTGTCATTCTAGTCTGTCCTTTATATTTTAAGTGTGGTTTTCTGTTTCTTGCGTAAACTTTTCAGACATCTTTTTTTAATGAATGCAGCATATGACACAAGGGCTACACTAAATCAATCAAAGCTTCGCCGGTTAGCTTTGCTTCTATAAATCGTAAAAAGCAAAGTTACATGCCAGTTAGGCACAGATTATTTAATAGAGCTAGATGTAGTAGGATTTGCCTATTGGTGCGATTGCCATGGCGATCACATCACTGAGATTTTTAGCCTGAAGGCATTAAAGCTTATTGTGGTCTTAAGAAGAGGAAAAGTTATGTATACTAGAAGTAAAATGCCATCTCTTTGCCCACGTTTTCAGCTGCACAAACACTTGATGGCATGAAGCCAAAATATGAATGTTTGCGTTCACGTTTTATGTGGTATTTTTCTCATTCAGTTTTGATTTTTTATACTAATTCTTTGTCAATTTAGGCAGAACTCACTTAATGACATGCAGTTTAATATGTTTGATAATCATTTCCAGGGAGAATTGAAAATAATGCTGTACTCACATTTTTGAGTACTTCACTAGATGCCTTGTTGCTCCTTGGAATAAGATAGTCTTGCGTCACCAACGCACGTATACAGTTCACCAGTTTATTCTCAGCGATAAGAATAAAACTAAGTGCGTCGCGAGATTTTTTTCACTTATTTTTGTTTTTCAGGCAACAAGCTTGCGCACTTTGCCCCCGACTAAGTCCAGAATGTTGCTGTCATCCACGCGGCAGCAGGTGGGCTAACAAAACTATCCAGAAAGCCCTGGATGTGGTAATAGGGGTTACAGCCTCCGAAAGGAGGACGTTGTTCATTTCCCGTCAGTACGCAATCTGCAGAGGCGTATCGAGGAAGTAAAGTTTGAACCAGGCGTGCATGCAAACTTCACTGGCTCATGTTGCCACTACGGACTTATTAGGCAGCAATAGAAGCACTACATGCTTCCCTTTATTTATAAGGAATCCTTGAGGAACTGCTGCCTCTACTCAAGGCCAAGCTGTCGACACAATGAGGCCAGAGGAGAAACATTGCGCAATCTTGGTTGATGAGGTACAGCTCACTGCTTGACTCGACTTTGACCCCACTGTCAAGAAACCAATTGGCCTTGCAACGGCTCCACTCTCCAATCTAGTGCCTGAGGGCGAGCAGATTTATGCGACACACTGTCTAGTCATCATGCTTAATGGACGGTCGTCTCGCTGGAAGCAAGTTGTTGCCTACCACCTGACAGGTGTGTCCAATCATATTTTGGGCCCTTTTAAGCCTATGCGTTCGTGCATTTGGTGTCGCTGCAACCGACCGAGCAATCTGTTGTTGGATAGGAGGTTGAAAGAGAGCGAACACGGAGTGCAGCAGAGGATGAATGAAAGTTTTTGTTAAGAGAGTGCGAGCAAGAAAGCGGAGGAAGGTGCAACAGAAGCATGCGGACGAAGTGGAGAATGACGGTACCAAACGAGGAAATAACGCTGCATGAGGGAAGGTCTGTCGGGAGTGACTAAGAGAGGTCTCTCGTACCCTCCTTCCAGATCTTCCTATGCAAGAGCTGATGGCTTGAAGAAGGCTGTAACGAGGAGAGTGGCACTGCAGTGGGACGCCGGGAGGGATTCGCTGGTATGATAACGCAGAGTGTGAAAGTGGCCCAGCACGCCACAAAGGAATCGTCAGTGGTATGCTAGCAGGTGAGCGCCATAGATTCTGTCACGCTCACGGGAAGGTGTCGAGGTGCAGGAATTTCTCTTTGTAGGGCATTTCAAAACAAGTTACTCGACAGCCTCTTCTAATTAGAATTGTGTTTTAGTTTAGCCTTCGGGTTGATTCCAAGGCATTATTGTCGCTGTAAGAGATGATATCACTGCAAAGAATATATTTCAACAGCTGAGCTTAAAATTTGCACTGCAAAAAGTGTAATTACCAACCAGTTTTTAATATTCCTGTATGCGCACGGTGGAAGCTAAAGTAATCCAGCGTGAGGTTGGCATTTGTGCCTTTTATGATGCCATTGGGTTTTTTTAACTAAGAGGTTTACTGAAAGGGAAACCCTGAAACTGCCTGAGAAGTACACAATTTTTGTTTAAAGTTTTTTGGTTTATTGGGTTTAATATCCCAAATCTACTCAGGCTGCGCGGGATGCTTTTATCGAAAAGTAAAGGAATGTTCACAGTCCTCACCATGCATGCAAAAATTTCTTTTATTGAACTAGGACTTGTGTCACATAGCAGCTGCCGAAGTATTCTAGGATTTTCAGGACGCAATAAAGATTGCTGTCCTTTCATTATGCTCAGGGGAAACAGCATCTGAGGGCCCGTGGTGGCTGAATGTTGTTTTTCCGGTGAATTTATTTCTTCCATGGAGAACTGTGCCATGCCAGATATTTGTAGTGCGGCTGTTCCTTCTTAATGCTGCTTTGTTTCAAACACTTTTTGTATTGCTTCTCAGTCATCAGTTTCTCTGCCCACTTCTCTTTCCATTACAAACTGAAAACGCGGCTGCAGCCTTGTGTACAATCTAAACCAGCATAAGCCTCATCTTAGTACATTTTTTCTTTAGTAAATCAACATCAACCCATTTGACATTTTTTTTTGTTTTCATTATGTTGCAGGAGACTCCATCGATGGCACTTTTTTGAAAGATTTCCTGTTTTCTGTGTTTGCAAAGTGTGAAGCAGCTGGGTGTCACGTATATGCTGTGCTTTGTGACATGGGGCCCAGCAACAATGCACTGTGGAACAGATGTGGGATCTCTGCAACTCGCTCAGTCAAGCCCGTGGTGTCGTGCAGGCATCCGTGTGCGGCCAATAGTGGTCGAAAGCTGTACTTCATGGCTGATGCTCCACATGTTCTAGAAAACATAAGAGGTCACCAAGTGAGTGGCCTGTATAACATTCGCGGTGCCGGTCGCACTCTCCGTTGTAATCTACAGATAAGATTGCCCCGCTTGCCACGATATATTCATTTCTTTTGCCAATCCCTGATTGGCTGCTTAGCGCTCAAAAAGCGCGTCGCCGAACGAATAAAGGTCATTGTCTTCCTGGCGCTGCGTGGGTCGTCTGTTCCTTGGGCCGGTCGTCCTGCCGCCCTCGGCGTCTAGCCGTCGAATACGTAACACCAGTCATTCTTTCTGCCCGCTGCCATCGTGACCAAGTACGAGCTTCTAACTGACGAGGTGAGTGCAAGCACAGATTCCGTACATTCTCTGCCCCTTATGGTCAGGGTAATCAGGCTAGAACTCTGTGTTGAGGAACCTAATTCTCTAATGATGGACTTAGTGGGCATGATTTATTGCCACATTAACTTGCATTTTACTTCAAACTTCAGTTTTGTTTAAAATCCCATTTAACTGCGCAGTGTATCAGGGATATTGTGACATTGCTTGGGCTGACGTCTTTTAAAATACGGCAAGGATTAAACTATTTTCAGATCTGTTTTGTGCTTCTAGCAGGTGTCTGTGAAGCACATCAGGGAACTTTCTGTAATCGACGCACAACGGGACCTTAAGTTGGCCCCTCACCTGAAGCCTGCACACTTGGACCCTCACCATTTTGCGAAAATTAATGTGGCATCTGCGGTTACAGTTCTGAACCACAGTATTGGTGCTGCTATACCACAGTATTGGTGCTGCTATACGTAACCTAATGAGTCTTCGGATCCTGCAATCTTAGGCTCTAACCACAGCTTGGTTTGTAGAACGTGTGTTCCGGTGGTTTACACTAATGACATCACGGTATATCGGCACTGCAATGACCCTTTTCAAGCAGGATGCGCATGATGAGGCAGTGGCTTTTCTTAAGGAATTCATGAAGATTTCCGCACACGTTTCTATAAAATCCGGCGACGCGAAGGAAATGTTCATCACAACGTCTAGTGCACTCCACATTCAACACCAGCTTCTAAGTGTGCATAAGTTGAAGTTTGTGTTATGCAGGGTGACACAAGATGCCCTGGAGAATCTCTTCTCCTGCATTCGCTCCAGACACCCAGTGCCGAGGCCACTATAGTTTAAACTGATGCCCTGAGGCTCATAATGTTGAGCCAGTTGTTTAAACCAATCACCAAGGGCAACTATGACATCGATGACACAGTAGACCTTATTGAGTTTGTTGAAATAAAAAAGCAGCTTTGAAGAACGGTGTGAAGGCAGCAGGAGATGAGCTCTTGGACGACAGCCGTCTTGACGATGATGCTCCCCCCTTGATGAGGTGCAAATGGAGTCGCTTGCCTGTGTGCCCGGGTACATCACACATAGCGTGAGTAAGAAGTACAAGCTGTGCAACACATGCAAGGAGAGTCTTGAAGCAGAACCTGTAGAACAAAACGACCAGCTTTTAAAGCTGAAGTCGTATCGGTCGCAGTCACAACTGAGCCCCCTCACTCGTCCTTCACGTCACGTTGTGAGCCTGCTAGAGCATGCTGATAAGGTCTTCCGTGACCACGAGCATGAGGCCTTAACTGTTTCCCTCTCCTCGCTTACGATTCCTACTTTGGACACGTTCAAACTGCCCTACACCTTTCCACATTACCATGATCTGCAAAGGGCTTATCCCAAGCTTTCCTTATGCTGCGGCTACGAATTGCACTACGAAAGCTCATCAGCAAAGCAAAGACCGCAAAGACGAAATGTGGATTCAGAAGTGTGGGGATCACAGCGGCTTTGTCTCAGATTCGTTAAACTTTTAGTTTACTGCATTGCACAGAAGTGAGAGCAAACAAACGGCATTCCACAATGAATGGCCTGGGATTAATTTAGGCCACCTTGAGACGTTTAACATATGCCGAAATATCGTCCACGTGGGTGCTTAAGTTCTTGCTTCCATCAGAATGTGAGCGTGAGCTGGTGCCCTGGAGCAGTGCACATGCAGAAGGGAGCAATGAAGAAGTGTAGGTAGCATCGGTAGGTAAAGAATGTTCTACACTTCATTTTGTCGGCCTCACATCTTTAAACATGGCACAGCCATCTAGGGACGTGAAACGAAGCCCCGTTGATGACCTCCGGAACAAAACAAAGGACATCAGGGTGCAGCTGCACACGTTACTGCAAGCATTGAACGTGAGTAACTATCACGGACGAAATCAACAAGCCAATGGAGCACTACATGTCCCGCGACTACTGCTTGAAGAGTCCAGCAAGACAACAAGCGGTGACTACGGCCCTAGCTGTACACACGAGCCACGACACCACCCATCTAGAGACGAAGACAGTGGGACACATTGTTATTCTTCAACTGGCATCCTTGTGTAATTGCAGAAATGCAATGCCAACTCGCCCAAGCTCTGCTACGGAACACACATCCACATCAAATGCATTTGTCTGAAGACACGGCAACAGCAATTCCCACCTTTGAAGGTATCATGCGAGAGAGCCTGATGGGGTGGCTAGAAGGGGCCAAACGCGTCGCCTCTCTCGCGAACTGGATGGAACGTCTCACGATGCTGAACGCCATCACGTGACCTCGCGGTGCAGCACTTGACTGGCACAAGTCCTACAGAACTCACATACATGATTGGAGCACCTGGATACAAGCAATCGCTAAGCTATTCCAGCGCAAGATGACGTAGTGACACAAGGTGACATAGTGGATGTTATTGGAAAGGCCGTATTTGTGAGGCTGATTGCCGACGATTGTGTTTTTAAAGAAGAAGTAAGCAACCATGACCTTCTGTGACTACAAAAATCCGTGGCAGCAATTGCAGACTCGTGTGAGCGCTGGATATGGACATTAGACAAGATAATACTGTATTTATACAAATCACTTAGTGCCAAGGCTTCACAGTTATACACTTCGCAACTGTCCTATTTTGAAGGTAGAAAGTTATAAATACCTCGGATTAACCCTCACGAACAAAGTTACTTGATCCTTTTATATTGATGACTTCAGGTCCTCAGCATGAAGAAAATAATGGTTTATTAAAAGCTTTCAAACTCTCCCATCAGCATCATAATCACTGCCTACCTGACTTGTGTGAGGTCTCAACGAAAAATTACAGAAGACTTTGTCGTGACTAAAGTGTGAAACGGCGGAAGCCTGACAATATTGCAAATGGCAATTTGTAGCGTCGGAAACACCACGGTGGCGCACAACTCGGACGCGCCTCGCCGCCCTGATACATGCGACCGTATACGCTCAGCCTCTCTTGAGCGGCTGCTGCACGTCGCGTGTTGGCACACACTGGTTTGGCGAGACAAGGGGCCCTTCCTGCACGATACCGCAAAGTAAACTGCCGCCGCCGCCACACCACACCCAAGCAGACGATGACGTCAGGCCACACATTGCTCAATCGGGAGGCCGCCTCAACCAGTAACGTCACGATACAGAGGAGACCAGTCAGGAGGTCGGAAAGCTGTGACAGTTTCTCCAAAAAGCAGATTACCTGGACAATGAACCATTAGAGGCTTCCGCCTTAATATGCGGCAGCAGTGTGGGATGTGCATAATAAACAGGACATCGCACAAGTGGAGTGCATACAGCAAAAAATACTGGACAGATTCTCCAAGTGCATTAACTGAAAAGAGTAATTTACAGCCTCTAGCAATAAAAAGAAAAGTTAGCTGCCTCGTACTGCTTCACAGTTACATCTGTAGCAATTTGAAAGCAGATATTTCTAATTGTATCGAATTGGCCTGTACTAGAAAAAAACATGTACGCGAGCATTTGTTAGCCCTAATTTTTGCTTGAGGCAATGGGTTTAAGTGCAGTTCTTTTCTGGAACTGTCACGGAGTGAAATAGTCTTTCTTCGGGTTCATGCTGGTCTGAATATCTTGTGAAGAAATTGGAGGATTTATTATGCGACACCTAGAATTGTTCGGACGACTGTTGACCTGGTCTCTATTACGACTTGCGGTTGTTGTGGCTGGTTGTTTTTATGCATTTTACAGTTTAGTTGAATGACCCTCTTTTTCGTTGCAGTCATATTCTTGAAAGGCCTGTTTTCCTAGATCAGCAGCATGATGTGACTTGAGCCTTGTGTTTACATATTTTCAAATGTAACATGGCCTTTTCTATGTGTATATATGCCCGCACAAAATTTTCCCATGTGTTACCTTGGCAGTGTATTTACTGATGTGCTCCCAAACGCCTGGTCACTTTGTGTGTGTGTGTGTGTGTGTGTGTGTGTGTGTGTGTGTGTGTGTGTGTGTGTGTGTGTGTGTGTGTGTGTGTGTGTGTGTGTGTGTGTGTGTGTGTGTGTGTGTGTGTGTGTGTGTGTGTGTGTGTGTGTGTGTGTGTGTGTGTGTGTGTGTGTGTGTGTGTGTGTGTGTGTGTGTGTGTGTGTGTGTGTGTGTGTGTGTGTGTGTGTGTGTGTGTGTGTGTGTGTGTGTGTGTGTGTGTGTGTGTGTGTGTGTGTGTGTGTGTGTGTGTGTGTGTGTGTGTGTGTGTGTGTGTGTGTGTGTGTGTGTGTGTGTGTGTGTGTGTGTGTGTGTGTGTGTGTGTGTGTGTGTGTGTGTGTGTGTGTGTGTGTGTGTGTGTGTGTGTGTGTGTGTGTGTGTGTGTGTGTGTGTGTGTGTGTGTGTGTGTGTGTGTGTGTGTGTGTGTGTGTGTGTGTGTGTGTGTGTGTGTGTGTGTGTGTGTGTGTGTGTGTGTGTGTGTGTGTGTGTGTGTGTGTGTGTGTGTGTGTGTGTGTGTGTGTGTGTGTGTGTGTGTGTGTGTGTGTGTGTGTGTGTGTGTGTGTGTGTGTGTGTGTGTGTGTGTGTGTGTGTGTGTGTGTGTGTGTGTGTGTGTGTACACAAGTCATATTGCAATATTGTCCTTGCTACGATCTTAAGTTCAGCAGTGGAATAAAAAGGCAGCAGTTGCCTGTTCGTTTGGAAATCATTTCTTTCTTTGTCATGCAAAAGATAAAATGGCTTTTTTCTTTACATGCATTTCATCTGATGTCATTTTAGTTCCTGTTATCTCGATGCATATGAAGCATTTGTTGTGTAGAAGCTGCAGTGTTCTCAAAAGGCTTGCACTTTTTTCATGCTGTCATTTCTCCACATTGATTTTAACACTGATTGAATTTTTATTTTATATAAGGTGGTATCTCGTGAATAAAATATTCTGTTCGGATGTTGACTTGGTAGCACTGCTTTCACGCGGTAAGTGCTTTTGGCTGCTGATAGTGGTTATTTTTTATAGAGTCGAGTCTCAGTAAATGAAAAATGCTTAATGAAATTGCTGAGAACAGTGTCTTCTGTTTTGGTCATGTCCACTGGGTTACAGACCAGAAAGAGTATCCAAGCAAGACTCAAACTAAATAGCACATTATCATTGTTATTATGAAATAGTATACCGCACTTTATTTCCAGTATTCCTAAGAGAGGTACTCCAGCACCAGATGTTAGGGTTTCCCATAATTTCTATGCGGTTCTTTTAATCAATGTGGAATGAAATACGTGTACGGATACTGCCCAGCACGACTATCAGTGAAGCATGCACTTTACAATTCGATGTATTTTTCTCCCAAAAAATAAAATCCAAAGCATGTGGCTGGTCCAGCGTGTGCTGAGCTGTGTTCCTTTCCGTGTTTTCAATAAGCAATTTTTCCCCAAGTTTGAAAGCATTTGCGGTCGGTTGGCAAGGTTCTTTGAAGTTATGACTGGCAGAAGCGGCATTATGCTTCCCTCAAATCAGCCAGCGATCAGGTGAGTGCACGAAAACCGACGCTGAAAATTGAATGCCCGCGTTAGTGTATCGAACGATTATGCCATTCCCTGTAACCAGCCCCCAAAGTGTCACGGAAATATAGTGATTACTGTACTCTGAAAGCGTGCTGACCATCGAGTTACACCGGCTCAAGTTGCGAATACGCGTGCAGACGGCTCGCTGCCGTTCGCTTCAAGATTAATCCGCTGTTTGAAGCTGTCGCCAGTGCGCCCAACGTTATTTTACCTCCAGCGGGGTTACCCTTGCCTTAATCACCGTGAATTGCTCAGCCGGAGCGCTCGTATATTTCTCTTGTAAAAGTATGAATTAACCGCGAAGATAACCGTAGTACCATTGCACTCGACCGCTGCCTGCATTGAGCTATTAGCAATACTCCCGCGGTGTTGACACATTAGCTCCTATAAAATAAAAGCAAGTTTAAAAGACAACGCATGAAGTGTTATAGCAACAGCCTCTACTGAGGATGCGATCGCCTATCGCAATATATAATAAAGCATACTAACAGCGCAACGCCGATTGTGCAGAGTCAAGAAAAGTTTGCCCAGAATAATCAACGATAACCTGGAATATTTAGGTTCATAATGCAAGGACTGTTCCCCACAACGAAAGCATAAACTGATGGTAACGGCTGCACCCTTTGCATCTGAGCGGTTCCAAGCTGCACGATTCCCGCCGACGCGTCAGGGTGGCTAGCATCGTTGTTTACGAAATGCTCGGACCAAAGTTAGCGGCGAGGTCGCAGAAGCGGCAATCTGACAACAATGATAAACACCGAAATGGCCGCCCCTGTTCACCGCCGTGCTAAAGTGACTCTAGTCTCTCCCTGTTTTAAAAAAAGTGACAAGAGCCTTGGTTTACACAACCTGTTTCAGCATAAGGAGAAGCACAATTCCAGAAATGCAATTCTATCGTGATGTTTAGTTTCCGACAGGCATCTCGTGACAACAGGGGAAAGAAACGTGCGCGTGCCACGCCACGTGATCCCGGATCATTCACACTCTCTTTATGCCGGCTTGTTCGCTGGTGTGCTGTCTGGCTGGCATGCTATAACAACACCATCGATATGCTGAACCACTTTCGTCTATAGCGCGCAACTACAGCCTTACTTTTCTATGCTTGTCCTTGCTAGATTTACCAAACACTGCTGCTGCCAAAGTACGCGATAGTATTGTTCGGTGCCGTACAATTAGTTTTCCAAGCGACCACAGAAATAAAAGCTGTTACAAGCAGACTAACCTGGGAACTGCGAAAAGTTACAATGAAATATATGCAAATTCGTTCAAGTACGGGCTATGGGTGACTGGAGTGCTTCAAACTAATTCGACCACCTGGGGTAAATATCCCACGCGCTGTTGCATTTCGCATCCGCTGAAATGTGGGCATCGCAGCTAGGTTCTGAGCCGGAATTACATTGCTCGGCACCCTGTGCAAGACTCTGTCCTCCCCCCTCTTTCTCTCCCTTGCACTGTATTTGTGGGACAGTTTTTCTTTGATTTTTATTGCCCGTACAAACGAATGGACTGCTGGGGGCAGTTCTAGTTTTGATCGTTTTAACAGTCTCAATGTAGTGTCTGTACTAGCGTCGGCAGGACACTTAGTTGATCTTTATTTTACTTCCCCCTCCAATTTATGTCCTTTGACATCCTTTGACTTAGCTCATCGCGAAACATTTTTTTACACATTTTCATAATATTCTGAAAGAGAAAATTGATCGTAAAAGCAAGCTTGCTTGAGGTAACGCAAATCACCTTTTATTCTGGTAAAATTGAAAAATTTATTCCTTAAAATGATTAAAACACAGCCTCACAGAACAGATGCAATTAAACGCTCTTCAAAGGAGGCTCACAAGCCAGTGGCGTCAGCCGATCAATATGACATCGCTGCTAGTCCTGTTAAACCATGGTTAATCCTCTTGCAGCTGGCGGCCCCGGTGATGTCACTCTAGGGGGTGCCGGAGAAATAACTGCGATATCATGACATTCGGCCGACGCAGCAGCGTAGCAGAGGCTCGCAGCGTAGCGACTGGCAGCATAGCGACTGGCAGCGTAGAAAAATTCTACAGCGATCATATATACCATTGATGAATACTTTGATTGATGACAACTTTGATGAATACTTGTCGTCACTTTCACAAGCCTTCCCCGATCTTCAAGTTTTTCGAACTGAGCAACGCAAGGACCAAACATTAACCTCTTTGTTTGATGCCGCTCAAGATTCTGTAAAGAATACTTTTTGCATTCGCGACGGTTTGCTTTATAAGAAGAATTTCGCTTCTGGAGGAGCACGCATGCTTCTTGTCGTACCCGAAAGCCTACGCATCACAGTTCTTGAAATGATGCAGGACGACGCCACGTCTGGGCACTTGGGAGTGACACGCACACTCCACCGCACACAACAACGATTTTACTGGCCTAACATGCGTTCAACCATCCAGCACTATGTAGCCAGCTGTGTGCAATGCCAGCGCTTTAAGCTGCCGACTTCAAGTCCACCGGGCAAATTGCGGCCAATCACACCTCCAACAGCCCCGTTTGAGCAAGTTGGCATTGACCTCCTTGGACCTTTCCCACGATCCTCTAAAGGAAATCGATGGATTCTTGTGTGCGTAGACCACTTAACCCGTTATTGTGAGACAGCCGCGATACCAGTTGCTACTGCGTCTGAAGTATCTAACTTCTTACTTCGATTCGTCATTCTTCGGCACGGCCCTCCTGCAGTTCTCATTAGCGACCGTGGACGTCAATTTACAGCGGACGTTGTTGAAGAACTTCTCCGCCTCAGCAGCTGCAGTTTTCGCCACTCCACGCCATATCATCCCCAAACGAACGGTGTGGTAGAACGCACTAATCGTACGCTCACCACCATGCTTGCCATGTACGTCGCTGCAGATCATAAGGACTGGGATGGCGTACTCCCGTTCATCACTCATGCGTACAACACCGCGCAACATGAGACAACTGGCTACAGCCCCTTTTACCTGCTCTATGCTCGCTCGCCTCGCTGCGGCCTTGACACCATGCTACCATTTTTCATCCACGATGAACCTTCTCTTGCGACCACACTCTGCAGAGCTGAAGAAGCTCGCCAGCTTGCCCGCGTTCGAATTTTATCTTCGCAAGAGCGTTCCAAGAACCGCTACGACGTCCAACACCAAGAAGTTTCTTATGTTCCTGGTGACATTGTGTGGTTGTGGACCCCTCTACGCAAGCGTGGTCTGTGTCAGAAACTGCTATCCCACTACACTGGACCATTTGTTGTGTTGGAGTGCATAAGTGACGTTAATTACGTTATAGCACGACTAACTGCTAGTGGTCGACGGTCACGCCAATCTCAGGTGGTGCATGTAGCCCGCCTCAAGCGATTCCATCCCAGACGGTCTGTTTAACTCGCCCGACGGGCATCGTCTGCGAGGAGGGAAATGTAACGTGCTTCCACAGAACCTCGACGGAAGAAGCAGAAGATGAAGGACTGACCCGCGGAGAAAGGGGAAGAAAAAGAGAGAGCTGAAGGACGCTGCTAGGCTTCCTGCTTCCATCCTGCTTCGACCGGTCCCCTCTTTGAATAAACCCCCGTGCGTGCAAAGCACGTAACAATATCTATCATTATGAGCTGCTTCCTTGAAGAGGTCAATATAAAAGCGCTTTTTTGTAGGACAGAGGTGGACAAGATTAAAATCAAAAGTTTATTCGCAAAAATGGAAAAAGTTGGTGATATTTTGTAGTGTGTTTATATTGGAAGTTTCGTACGTCGAAAGCGAAGCCTCATTCCTGCGGTTGTATCGCTTAAATAGGATCCTAGCAACACTGCATACACACATATTACAGAAGTCTGAATGAATGAAGACCGAAAAGAAGTCACCAATAGCTGTTGCTATAAAAGTACGAATAATGATCATGCGTGAAATTGTTCATTCATACTAATATATTTTTATAGGTTTTAAACCGAGCACATTTATTAAAATCAGACACAAAAACTAAAGGCTCTGAACCCAGGTTAGAACCCTATGTGCAAACTCCAGTCACCATGTTCGCACAACGCTACGAGTCACTAATTTCAAGCAGCGCGCGATTGACGGCAGTCTAGTCTGTTTGGCTGCTTGGAGGCCGATGGCGGAGTGTCCATCTACGACCAGGCCGCCTCTCTTTCTTATGACAATGTTGTAATCGCCCCGAGGGAGCGGCGGAATGGTGCCGTAGCGGTGCATGTCTCCGGTGGGTATGTTTCATTTCGTCTGTCCGGACCGCTGTGTCGTTGATAATCATGTTCCAGGGTCTTATTTTCTCGTCTTCCGTATGCGTTGAATGAGAATCTGGCTATTCATTGTTGTCCTTTAGCGGTATATCATGTATATTTGTCTCTTGCCCATTGGGGTCAATCATCGCGTGCTCTGTGCACGGGTGCAATGCGCGCCTACGCATGGTAGGAGTACGGCGCTGGGGTGGGGGGGGGGGGGGGGGGGAGAAGGAACCAGCACTCACTTATGGCCCGAAGAACCCATCAGGTGGCCTTTCTTTATGTATTCAGTGCGGCTTCATGGTCAACGTTTCATCCTTAGGTAGCATCAAATCTGTACCTGCAATCCTGAAAATTTTATTTGTTTTTTTTTTCTGTTTATGTTACATATGAATGCAGCAGAGGTTAAGCATTTCCAAAGCGTAGAAGTTCAACGAGCATGTGATTTCTCGCTGACATCCAGCGCCCGAGGTAAATCATCTCTTGGCGTAGCACGTTCGTCAGAAGAACAGAAAGTAATCGCCACGGAAGAGGACTAATAATGATGAACGCTCAAAATAATGTCAAATACGCTGGCACTCATTCCATATGATGCGTTTTTCTTATCCTTTGAATTTGAGAACAGCTGCCTGCCTACGGGTAAACAAGAATAGAGAGGTGAGAAGCAATGCAAGGGCTGGCTTTCGAGACTGAAAATGTCGATTTGGTCAGTGCAAGTGGACTTCTCTTCCGAACCTTCTATCATAGTGACTTGGTATCCTTATGTCATTGTGAGACCGATAACTTACTTTTTATTTTTGCCGACTTGATCAGGCGTTATATTGAAATCCACGCTGCGATGTCGGGTAACGAGAACGAACGTTATCAAACTTATTGGCGGCGCCTTCAGAGAACATAAATGCATTATGTGTACAAAATAATCGACTAAAAAACTGGAAAAATATGGCGTTGCTCATATTCCGGTTAGTTTACAAACTTCATGAACCTTGATGACAATCCGAGGACAGAAAAGCCGCTCCCCGACAATAGGAAAGGTGCCACCGGTCGCGAATTTCGGAGGTCGTGGGTTCGGATCTCACTGGCGGCAGGGTTGTTTTTTCTGCGGCTTTATGAGTAATTCCTATTAAGCGACGGATTATTTGAAGTATTAGTCTCCCATTCATCTGCACTACAATATATATATAAATATATATATATATATATATATCACTGTCCGGCTATCTACCTGTTTTATATATGTGCCCATAAATTTAACCTGTGGAGATGTGAAGACAAATCTTGATGAACAGGTGGGTGAAGTCGGAAACTGTTCATCCCATGAAAATTCCATGTGATAGAAATAAGATCACGGTCCTGGCACTGCAGGCAGCACTCTCATCAGTTACAGACCAAGGAAGTCAAAGAACACCGGTACCTCCTACCTTTGAAGTGCCTGGCGTTTATGTAATCAGCATGGAGCATGATAATGCACTGTTAGATCGCTCGATGTTAGTGCACTCGTGCAGTTAGGTCATTACACACAATTGGTGTTAAGTGCTGTAACCTACAAAAACAAAGGAGTGAACAACTGATGTGCTTGGACGGCATGAGAAATAACACGTAAGAAGGCGAAGCGTGCCTCGTGTCTGTCGCTCGTCCAAATCTCACTGCGTGTGCTTTCTTCCTCCGATCAGCGTGGTTTTTTCACCATGTACCGGCTCCAGCTAGACCGTATTCTTTTCTTCTTCTTTACACCTCTTCTTCTCTTGTTCTGGTTGTATAGCGCGTGGAAAAAAACTGCATTTGAGCAACTCAGTACGGGTACTGAAAGGTAATGTCTATTTCGTGGCAGCTCCTTAATAATGCCGGCTTAAAAATTTTAAAGAGAGTCAAGTGACTTAAATAACGAAGGGTTAATTAATTAACTTTGAGCATTCAGTGCGGTGACGTGAGGAATACGGAGCGAGTCCAAGGTTTGACAAATGAGGGGCCGACAAATATGCTCATTAGGTGAGAACGTGCAAACATAAACAGTTCTAATAAACTGCAGATAACGCAATGCAGTTACGTCATAAATACCTTGAAAGTAATCTACTCTTCATTTATTCTTCAGTGTCAACGTGCCGATGTCTAAAATGCAATCCTTCAGCACCATATTCAATTCTGCGATGAACTCGACGCAACAGTGTACTCTTTGGTGAGGCTGCACACCAAAGAATAACAAAGCTCAATGACCAAGGAAGCGCGAGGTAAGTCCTCGACCACTGTTGCCTGATTCGGCGAAAATAAATGATTTCATGCTTTTCCTGCTTTGCGCTTTTTTATTTCTGCCTATTTACATATCGCTGCGAAAAATTCTATGGCACCAATTCCGACAAAGGAAAGCAAGCATTCGTCAGAAGCAAAATTACCCTGTACGTTCATTATCCTGTGTATATTTACCTACGTAATGCCAAGTTTTATTATGTTTGAAATTTTATGGCATGAAACTTTCTCTGATTCTGCAAGAAAGCAAAACTCGGATTTCTTAAACTAATATTGGATAGGGGGTTTAAAGCGGCATTGAAGCGCGAAAACATGATCGGGCTTCATGTCCTGGAGAGCCGCTCAGCTATCGAGCCTCTTCGAGCCAACGAATTGATCGCCGGAATGCTTGTGTTTGCATCCGCTGGAGATTTTACTGAATGTTTTTGTTGTTGTTCTTGTTGTTGTTGTTGTTATCAGTGCTTCTGCGGCAGCGCAGGTCGTTATTGTAGCGTGTACTTACATGCAGACACCGCTCCAAAACGCTCACATGCAAGTCGCTGCGGTAGCTGCGTGGTTATGGCGCTCGGCTGCTGGCCCGAAAGACACGGGTTCGATCCCGGCCGCGGTGGTCGAATTTCAGTGGAGGCGAAATTCTAGAGGCCCGTGTACTGTGCACGATGTAAGTGCACGTTAAAGAACCCCAGGTGGTCGAAATTCCCGGAGCCCTTCACTACGGCGTCCCTCATAGCCTAAGTCGCCTTGTGACTTTAAACCGCATTAACCATTAACCATAAACGCTCACATGCATATCATACGCATTTGTTTACAACCTGTTAACGGCGCTTATGAAACCTAAAAGAGTTTTTACAGGTTTGTTAAACACAGAAATGCGACAAAAATAGACACACAATTAAGTGTTAACCATCATGGTTGCAGTACCATGCATCAAGCAGCCTGCACGAACTGGTGTTGAACTGCTTCGAAGGATTGCTCGTCATAATGTTTATAACGCGTGCATGGCAATGCGTTCATATTATATACGAAGTTCACAATTATGTCAGTCTCACATGTCGCTCGATAAGCGGACATGAAAATGCTCGAGGTCTCGTTGGTGTTAAGTAATCAGCTTCACACTGAGCGCTGACCTGCGGAGTCATTTTTAGTGACTGCCTCGCATGTACCGCGAGGAAGTAACAACCACCCGGCACAGCAACCGTAACGCAAATGCTTTATTCAGAATATGGTCCATTAAAACCGCCCTCCTTCTAGCGAAGTTCAACAGTAGCACCAAGACGGCATGTAATACACGGACTGACGGTAAGCGTTTTTCGTTCGCACGGCTGCGCACCGCACAATCTACAGAAGCGGTATGTAGGAGCACTTGACATCCTTCTTTTCCTTTCCAAATTCGCCCTCCAGCGCTCCTGTTAGCAATTGCGGCACACCACCACTCACGAGCAATGGGGTCTCGCTACACACGAAGACACAACTGCAGAGCAAGTGAAATCATGTAGTGACTGTTTCAGTGGCGGAACGTGTTCATGCGGCTGTATTGTGAAGTTAACCCTCGCAGATTTTCCATGATCAAAACCTGTCTTTCTAAATTGGCCATCTGACGCTTGCGGATGTCTTTGTTTCTTTCGCCTGTTCTGAACGAGTGCATGGCGAACGGGCGTGAACAGGGCCAGTGCGTCCTTTTGCGATTCGGTTTCGTGAAGCTCGCAAACGATCGCATCCCGTACCTTTAACTCTGTGTCGGAATTACTCCACTCCACAACACAGCACATATTTCCTCTACCTTTCTACCACTACGTAGAGAGAACACATTCGGAAGAAACCAGCGATATTTTCACTGCTACGTCGACGCGTACACGCCAGAGATTTACCACGCCCTAAATGGGGCGCCGTGTTCCGAGCTAGTGTTGCTGTATATGCTCCCGCAGGTAGCAGAGTTGCGTGTCTGTTTTTTCTTGCCGCTCCGAACGCTATTCGCCGAGAGGCGGTCACATGATTTTCATGACGTCAGGTGTTCAACTTTCCGCAGTGAAGCTTACTTCACAGGCGCGGTGCAGAGCGACCCTTCGTCAGCTCGACGCTTCTCGTGAGCCCACTCTGTCGGCTACTTTTCACACATTTCCTGTGCAAACTTGTGGCGTGAGGTTTGAGGTTCTGTTCTGGCAGTGAGCCTCGCAGTCGTCAGCTACGACTGCGTGCAGCGCGCCAAACTGCTGCAACCGCATTGGAAACAAAAAGCGTTTTGCGAACTGCCATTTGGAAGTTCGGCTGCTGACGTGCGTCGGAGATTAAAGTGGCTTTTGAGAATAAGCCGCGTTAAGCGCGATGAAATATAACTTAATAACACAGGTGAGAAGATAATGTTTTTAATAAAAATTAGGTAAGCTAATAATATCAACGAGAAAGAGTACTCTCAAGGTCCATTAAAGCTTCCCTATTTCACTGTATTTAGCAACGCGGTACATTTTGTAAAATGTTTTAGGCAGGCAATTGAGTTTGAAAATTTTTTTTAGGTCAGACTCGCCTGTTCAACGCATTGGTGTTGCTTTAGTGTGCTTGCCTGTAACAAGCTGAAGAATCATTTTAATGTGGTTCTAGGCAGATGCGATTTTATATTTTCCGTGTATAACTCGCACAGAACGCGTGGTGGTGCTAGTGGTGAAAAAAGTAATTCTTCACAACACTCTTTTTTTCTTAAGACGCGCACAGAGGACGACAGCACGGGACAGACGCTGTCGCATACGGAACGGGACTCCCTGTTCATCTGAAATTATAGTTACAGAAAAAAAATCTCGCACGCCGTTTCTTGTATTTTCCGTCAATTTGACATGACTACAATTTGCAGTTAACCTTTTGCAATTTTTTTTTCATGTAGTATGCACACCGTCGGCAAATACCAGATTAGTTTTTGGCTTTACGTTTAAAATTTAAATTTCGATCCACTGCAATTTGTACATAAATAAAAAATAAGCCCGAGCGGTCTACACAGCGAGCCCATGAACGCAGCCGCTGTACGCACGAGCGACGGCTTTCCCGCACAGCTTGGAACATGATGTCGGACCTTAGCGCAAATCTGCTTCCTGCGGGAGCATATACGGGAGCACTATCCGAGCAAGCCGGTGGCGCCATCTGGTCTAGAACGGAAGAACTGCGCGTTGTAAACAGTCTTTACGTGTCAGCTAGCACGTATCCGATATGCTGATGACGCGACGATCAGTTCAGCCTAGTGGCGCCATCTAGTTGTTACGAGAAGATCCACTGTTGTCAACGAAAACCGTCGCTATTACTAAGCCTAAAAGGGGCAGAATCATCACTCTAAAACAATACACCAAATTAACCACTCTTACGGTTTTTTATAGGCGAGATGAGGTGAAGCGAAAGACCGTTGCCCAATTAGTCACAAAATAACACGCTGAAATTGGCAGTAACAATGACGAATCCTGCCCGAAAAGAGGCGTTCTGCATCGAAGGGCGCCGCCATGTTTGTCGTCGCTGGAATGCAACTTCTTAGAATCGGCGCCAGCAATGTGGCATGAACCCATCACGCTTTCATCTTGGTTTTTCTGCGGAATCTCTGCCGTGGTGGCGGATTCTGCTCACTCTCACTGCCGAATCTTCTTTTTTTATTATTTTATGACATATGTGGACACTGTTTAAGGGTGTCGCGCACAGAAGTGTTGGCCTTGTATTAGAGAACCCGCTTCGCATTCAGGAGGTGCTGGGTTCGATTCGCAGCGCCGCCAGGTACCCACCGGTTTTGTAATGGGTAGAAGGTTTCTCCTGGCCTGGAGCTAGCATGTAAGAATTGGAGAATGCTTGCATTAAGGGCAGTGGACAAAACCCGTCTGTTGACAGGCCTGGGATTAGTTCCGCCGTCTAACCATATGCTCACATTTGAGCGGTTTCGAAACCCTCCTCTAGGCTTTTTTTTTCTGGTCAGCCATGAGAACAGTGCTTTTTTTCTCTGCTGTAGCTCAATAAAGCGATGGCCTTGTGGTAGCTAGAGCATATTCACATCACATTGGAGAATTTCGTTCTCACACCGCAGCCCTGCACAATTGTTGAGCGATTTCTGTGATGCTATTTTCTTCGCTTCACCTTCGATAGTGATAGTGCGATCTTGTGTGAATCAGTGCCGCGGCGGTGCATGACTGCATGAAAAATGGTACAAATATAATTTTAAAAGAACCATAGCCTAGAACATTATCGATACTGCAACAGGCAGATCAAAGAAAGCGTTTTGTGATAAATCAAGAGGCAGTGTCCTACTCCTTGAATCTAGGTCAGGGTGCCTTAGAACGCGCAGCTACAAAAAAAAAATTGACGAAGAAGGTGACACATGTGCTGTGTGTGGTAAATCTGTAGAAACAATAGAACGCCTCATACTCATATTGTATATGATATGGTATGTGATATGTGATATGGCCCGCTCTCGATGCAGGCGCCGTCACTCTTCCTGAGGCCCTGAGCTTTAGGAACAATAATGGTCATGTAAATGAATCTGCGGTGGAAATTAGCCATAAGTGATAGGGAGATTGCTGGCTCATAAGCAGGGAGGTGGCATAAGGATAGAAATGTAGGAAAACGTATAAAAATTGGCGAGTTTTAATAACAACCTACATTACAGTTAAACAAATATAAATAGAAAAAAAGCTGAGCATGGTGGCAACTGCCAACGCCCCGTTTCAAATGGGACGACCTACCTTCCATCAATCCATCCTTCCATCCATCCATCCAGCGGTAGTTGTGATCCATTCGGTATCCTTGATAAAAAAGAAACAGTGTTGTAAGCAGGTTCAAGGGTCATATTCTCTCGCCTTCCGTACTAGAATCTGAACATTCATTATTGTCGCTTAGCGGTATATCATCAATATTGGACTCTTAAATTTTGGAGTAAATCATCGCGTGCGCCGCCTACACCTTCACTTCAATTCACTTTATTTCCTCGTGTGACCCTCGTGTGAGGGTATTACATAAGGGGTGGGACACATATAGATTAAGAACAGAAAAATTATAGTAAAATTGAACGAGTTATAGAAAGAAAAATGATTATCGTGATGCAAGCAAACGCGTAATTTGGTTAAGAAACATAGTTTGGCATGTGATAGCAGCAAGTTCATGGGGAAATCCGTTCCAGTCGCTAGCAGTCCGGGGAAAGAATGATGAAGAAAAAGTTGTTGCGCGTGCTTGTGGCCGAGATACCTGTTGCTGATGTCCGGTGCGAAGAGGGAAGCGTGGTGGGGGAGGGCAGATATAGGGTTCCTGTGATTGCTCGGAATAAAAGAATTTATGAAATAGAGATAAACTAGCAATGTGGCGACGAAGTGCAAGAGTAGGTAGATTGGACTGCGATTTCAGAGCTGATATGCTGATATCAAAAGAGTATGAGGAATAAATGAATCTAGCTGCCCTATTTTGAACTGATTCAAGTGAGTTAGTAAGGTATACTTGTTTCGGAGACCAGATGGGCTATGCGTATTCTAATTTTGATCGAACTAGTGATTTGTATGCGAGTAGCTTAGCATGCTGAGGGGCAGAGTGGAGATGACGCTTTGAGAAGCCAAGCGTTTTGTTAGGAGTTGAAATAATGTTCGCGATAGGGCTATTCCAAGTGAGGTCTTGACACGGCAACCCCGTCGTGACAATGTCAACTGATGTGCCACTATTTGTGCAGGTACTTACCGGATTCTTTTCCATCGCCTTGGGCCGTGCAGTAAGCGCAGACAGCGGCTTCAATCGTCACCCAGCTTCTGCCGATGCCTTTCGACTGCCGTGCGCGGGGGGCGTACATTTTTCACACTGCGAGCTGCTGTCGTGGCACGTGGATACTGCCTTCTGCGCACCCTCTTCGAGCAAAGCGACGTCATCCACACTTCCAGCCCGGATTTTGCCTATAAAAGGGACGCCTGCGCCTTCCATCAGCAGTGGACACGGCAACCCCGTCGTGACAATGTCAACTGATGTGCCACTATTTGTGCAGGTACTTACCGGATTCGTTTCCATCGCCTTGGGCCGTGCAGTAAGCGCAGACAGCGGCTTCAATCGTCACCCAGCTTCTGCCGATGCCTTTCGACTGCCGTGCGCGGGGGGCGTACATTTTTCACACTGCGAGCTGCTGTCGTGGCACGTGGATACTGCCTTCTGCGCACCCTTTTCGAGCACAGCGACGTCATCCACACTTCCAGCCCGGATTTTGCCTATAAAAGGGACGCCTGCGGCTTCCATCAGCAGTGGACACGGCAACCCCGTCGTGACAATGTCAACTGATGTGCCACTATTTGTGCAGGTTGGTGGACGAAAATATTGCTGCCGTAGCAACTGCCTTGTTTTGATCGTGTTGCCGTGTCCACGCACATTGCTGGTTTGCTTTAGTGATTGTATCTCAATTGTAGGCCTGTTGCTGAAGTTATCCGGTGATGTTGAGGAAAATACTGGCCCGGATACAATGGAAATGATTCAACAAGTAATTGCTTCTCAAACTGAAATCCTCAGCAAATTAAGCGAAATACAGGAAAACCAAACATCGTCTGAAGCAAGAATTCTGGACATGCAATCCAGGCTGTCTGCTATAGAACAAAAGCTACAAACCTTTGACGAGTCTCGGGATAGGCTTTCGAAACTAGAAACTTTTGCTGAAAGATGTGAAATAGAAATGACTACAGTTTCGAGAAAACTTGATTAGTTGGAAAACCGCTCACGGCGCAATAACTTGATTGTACGCGGAGTCAAGGAGGAGGAATCAGAGAGTGAAGAGGACCTACTACAGAAAGTAAACAATGACATCTTTGATAAAATTCTGAAACAAAGGGTGGACACTATTGAAAGGATTCACCGACTTGGAAAGAGGGAACCAGGTAGAGACCGTCCGATTATTATTAAACTTACTGACTTTAAGGATAAGATGAAAATAATGAGTAACTGTTTCAACCTAAAAGGCACTCAATTTAGTGTAAATGAAGATTTTTCTAAAAGGGTTGTGGAAATACGAAAAAACCTTTGGAACTCCTGTGCCGATGAAGGAAAGAACGGCGTGAAAGCTAAGTTAATTTTTGATAAGTTAAAAGTCAAGAATACCTTATACGCATGGAACGAGGAGACCAAGCAGCGGTTCAAATGCCAGGTTGCCACTAGCACTAGCAATGAGTGACTAAACAATCATAAGACGGTCTGCTTTAAAATTATAAATGTGAACGCTAGGAGCATGCTTAACAAGGTTGACGCCATAGAAAGTATATGCCTTGAACATGAACCCGATATTATGGTAATCACAAAGACATGGCTACATAAAGATATTAGAGACTGTGAAGTTGCTCCCCCAAAGTACTCCACAGTACGAAAAGACCGTGAAAGGAGGGGTGGCGGTGTTGCAATACTGGTTAAGAGTAATATAGTATTCTCAGTTATAGAAGGGTTTGATGATTTAGAAACTGCATGGATTAAAACCAGACTGAATGGTCGTACTGTCTTAGTGGGTGCTTTCTACAGAGCTCCCAATTCAACCATAGACGTGCTTGATAACCTAAAAAGGTTACTGGACCTAAATGTACACTTTGGCGACAATATTATGCTGACAGGTGATATTAATTTGCCAGGAATTGATTGGATGTCGCTTTCTCCCGGCAGAGTTGATACAGCTAGCAGTGAACGTCTGATCGAACTCGCCTATTGCTATGGTTTGACTCAGATTGTTGAAAAGAGTACGAAAGTATGTACGACAACATCCTCGATACTAGACCTTGTCTTTTTGTCATCTGGTCTACTAGAGTTTTTGCTGAGTTGTGATGTTGAAGAAGGATTGTCTGACCATAAAATGGTGATTATGTCGCTCAATATGACTCACAAAATATGTCACAAATCTTGCAGAAAGGCTGTTTTGAATTTTGCGGCTGCCGATGATGTCGGATTACTGGACTACCTTGGAATCTCGTTTGATGAATTCATGTGTTTATATCAAGACGGACTTTGCACAGATAAGTTGTGGGACTTTTTTGCAAACATGACAGCGAAAGCAATTGAGATGTTCATTCCTAAAACCACGAAAATAACAAAAAGGAAGCATCCTTGGATTAATAGAGACATTATTCACAAAAAACGACAGCTCAAAAGGAAACGAAAAAGATGCTCACAATACCCAAGCCCTGAATTAAAAACCTCCATATGTCGTATGAGCCAAGAGTTAAAGCGACTCATCTAAGAAAGTAAAAATACCTTTTACAGTCAGACTCTCACCAGATTTCTTACTGAAGCGCCCAGTAAGTTCTGGCGATATGTAAATGGCGGCGGTAAACCTCACCATTCTAATGAAGAAGAGAGTCCCCAAAGGGCTGAAAGTTTTAATTCATTTTTTGCATCTGTTTTCACTGAAGATGACGGCGAATCACCGTTTTTTGAGCCTCCAGGTTGCCCTCCTATACCCGAATTAGAAAAAAGTGAAGAAGGAGTTCTGAAACTCCTTTTGAATATCAACACTAAAAAGAACTCAGGACCGGACGGTATCCCGAATGAATTCTTATATAGATATGCAGAGTGGAATTCTAAATTTCTTACCAAAATCTTTCAATCGTCTATCGACAGTAGTTGTGTTCCCATTGCCTGGAAATGTGCGAAAATAGTGCCTGTGCATAAAAATGGTCCCACTTCTAACGTTGAAAATTATAGACCCATTTCCCTCATTAGCACGTGTTCCAAGTTACTCGAACATATTATGTACGCTCACTTATCAACTTTTCTTGAGAGTAACAATCACCTATTTGTAAACCAGCATGGCTTCCGCAAGGGGCTTTCTACCATCACACAACTCACGGAAACAGTACATTATCTTTCCCAGTCAATTAATTCCCGCATGCAAACAGACATCGTAATTTTGGACTTTGCAAAGGCGTTTGATAAGGTTTCGCACCCTAAGCTATTACTAAAAATCAGTGCCATATTTAAAAATGAAACTATAACTAAGTGGCTCAGGTCATATCTTTCGTCTAGAGTACAGTATGTCCAGGTTCAAAAGTATAAATCCAACATCATGCCAGTCGATTCCGGTGTTCCCCAGGGCAGCGTTCTGGGCCCTTTCTTGTTTTTGATCTTCATCAACGACTTGCCTGTTGGTTTGAGCGTTCCAGTTATACTGTATGCAGATGACTGCATCGTTTATAAACAAATTAACACTCCAGAAGATCAGGCAGAACTCAATCAAAACTTGCAGAAAATACATGAATGGTGTAAGGTGTGGCAGATGGTATCAAATTCAAACAAAACAGTTTTTATGACCATTACAAGAAAGAAAACTGTCCTTGATTACAGTCACAGCATTAATGGTAGATTACTAACTAGAGTAAGTAATTTTAAATACCTTGAAGTAACACTCACATCTGACTTACGCTGGAATTCACACATAGATAATGTATGTACTAAGGCTTCCAAGGCACTCTGGAGCTTGAGACGCAATATGAGCAGTGCAACTCCTGAAATAAAAAGTCTGGTTTTCAAAAGCCTAGTTAGGCCTATCCTCGAATATCCTCGAATATCGAATATCCTCGAGTTGTCTGGGACCCGTACACTGCTTCCAACTGTTCTAAGCTGGAAAGAATCCAGCGCCTCGGAGCAAGGTTTATATTTAATAGGTATCGTTATTCTGATTCTCCAACTTCTTTGTGTAAATCTGGTGATTTGCAAACACTTGACATTAGAACCAAATGCGACAGACTCGTTTCTTTTCCAGATCGCTAACCACTACTTGAAAATCGATCAAACAAAATACTTTGAAATTAAAACAGGGGAAGCATCACGCCATCGTCACAGTTTGTACATCCCAATGCCGCCTGTCAGAAATGATTGCTTTAAATTTAGTTTTTTCTCGAGAGCCATTAAGGAATAGAATATGTTACCAAACTCCGTTGTCACGTCACAATCACTTAGCGAATTTTTAGATAAACTGCACAATGTTTTATGTTCTGCTTGATTTCTATGACAATGTTTTTGTTTTGTTCAAGTGGCAAACACAATTATGTATGAAATTTAGTGTTGATATCAGTGTTTGTTTAATGTGTTCTTTTTCTGTTTCAAGTTTGATATCCACTCCTGTAATAGCCCGCCCAGGGCTGACAGTATGAATAAATGAATGAATGAATGAAGATGAACACCGAGATATTTATATGATTGGACAGGGTAGATAGAAACGTTAGAGATAGAGTAGGGGAACAGGAGAGGATTACTGCGACGATGGAAAGATATTTACTTGCATTTGTCTATATTAAGGGTCATTAGCCAGTTGTTGCACCAGTTTTGTACTAGATTTAGGTTATCTTGTAGGGATTGCAGGTTAACGGAGTCAGTAACTGTTTTGTAACTAACGCAATCGTCGGCAAACATCCGAATATGGCAGTCTAATTTCTGAGGTAGGACGGTAATATAAATTGGAAACAAAAGAGGCACTAGGGGTTAGGCCGGGGGGTTAGGCCGGGGGCGCGCTGGGTGTTAGGCCTAGATCAGCGGTGTGGTCTGACAGTGCTGCACTATAGAGGAGTAAAAACGGAATCGTTCTTCGAATTCGATAGAAATTCGTGACAGATAGTTCCGAATTACTGATTGCGCATTGGAGGAGACCCTTGCACGGCTGCGGTGTTCGAAGAGATATTGCGGTCTGACAGTTGGAGCGCATCCTCGTATGTCCTCACAAATGCTTACGGCACGTTGACATTTCTGCTTGCCCGCGCAAGTTGTCGGCTTTGAGAAGTGCGTAGATAATTTGTGCTTACCCGCGGGTTGCGACGCATTTTCGAAAGTTTTCTGTCCTCTTCAAGAACTTGTATGAAGGAGCAAGGACTAGTTTCGAATCCTTCTAAACACAAAATCCTTGCTTCTCGTGAGGATTTATCAGAAGAACCTTCGTATCAAAGGCGCGTGGGCAAATCTGTCTACGTTCTCAAGTCGCACCACTCTCGTGGTCTCCAATGATTCGGGGCTTGAAAGGAAGCTGTGCCCATGTTGTGCTTCTAAGTGTTGCCGGCGTTTCCTGCGCAGAAAAAAAACTCCCGCACTGTGGCTGCCGCGCCTGTTTTGGAGGATGAAATTACGACTGCAGCGCTGAAGCCTTCTGGAGTCGAAATAATGATATTTCCTGCACATTCAGGCTGGGATTATTTGCCACGCAAGTCGGGATAATAAGGGAAAGAAACCTAGGTGTGTCCAGCTGCTTTTCTCTGTGCACGAAGAGCTGTCTTTTAGTATTTAAAAAAGGGTTCATGCTGCCCCCACAATTCTTCGTGGGCAGGGATTCGATCGATCGAGCACGCGAACTGTCTGCAGCGCACAGCTGAAAACCGACGGTGCCACAGAAGCGCACCCAAGAAGACTGTTTACTGAAACTTTCAGAACTGTAGCAAGCGTACATAAGCCCGCAAAGTGGTACCGATTATATAATAGAGCGTAAACTTGCTTCTGGCGACGAATGCGTAGAATCTAGTGCTCGCGTGTGTATTTTAATAATATAGTAGTAGTATCTATTTCCCATTATATACAATATGCCCTCGAGGTGAGGAAAAAGGACGCAGACGAGGCAAACCTCCTGACGAGGCCTACACCCCGAATAATACATCGAACAGTGGCCGCATGGCAAAAAAAGACACTTTCAAAACAACTAACAAAAGGTATACGACAGAAATAGCAAACACTGAAAAAACCATGCAAAGATAATAAAAAGCAATTGGCAGAAAACACGATATGCACACTTGGCAAAAAGGAAGCAACGCAAAAGACAAAATATGCAAAGTTAGCTGAATTTATCCAGGAATAAGAATCTTCTGTTTTTTCTTAAAACCAGATACCATAAGACTTTCTATGGCGATTTTTATTAGAGACTGATCAGCATTACACAACGTTACAATTTGGTTATATACAGTTTGTTTTCCATAGTTTGTTCTAGGTCTTTCAGTGGATAAGGCGACCGCACGTAAACCATACGTAATATTTCTTGAATTATAAGCAGTTTGGAAAGACCTAAAATTGTGCTTTACTTTATAAAAAATGTGAACAGTCAAACTCAAATTGTAGGAATGAAAGAAATTGCGAACATTATATGTTTCGAAAGCAATAATTTCGACAACTGGGCTAGAACATAATGAGCGTAGAGCTCTTTTCTGAAGAGAAAGCAATTTATATGAATCGGTTTTGTTGCAAGTTCCCCACATCAGGTTACAGTAGACAAGATGGAAATGAACAAGGGCAAAGTAGAACTGTCTTTTAACCTGCGGTAGAAGTAGATGCCTAATGCGATAGATAACACAAATAGACCTGGCCATTTTCAGTCTAATGCAGTTTACATGATCTGTCCACCCCATATCACTGCGAAAATACACACCTAGAAAGCGGCTACTACAATCTTGCTCGAAGTTCAAGTCATTAAAAGCTAGTTTGACGTGATGTTTGTTTTTAGGATGGTTTGTTTTTCGGATGAAAGAGCATAAGCTTTGTTTTGCTGGCGTTTAACTGAAGCTGATTAACAGAGAACCAAACCGCTAACTCGTTAAGCCAGGCATTAGATTGCTGTTCAAGTACTTGAAGATTGGAGCCAGAAAAAAAGGCATTTGTATCATCGGCATATATCATAAAATTAGGAGTTAATAGAATGTTGACAATGTCATTTATGCATAAATATATTAAAAGTGGTCCTAAATTGAACCCCGAGGGACACCGACATATATCGTACCAAAAGTAGATTTTGCATCATGAATCTGAGTGCACTGGATACGTGCAATTAGGTAACTTTCCAAAGGTGCATTTGCAACTCCACGGAACCCATAAGTCTCTAATTTATGAAGTAGTCTTGAATGCTTCACAGAATCGAAGGCTTTGCACAAATCAAGAAAAATTCCAACAGAAAAAAGCCTATTTTCAAAGTAGTTAATTGTAGAGTTTTTTATATCTAACAGAGCTGATTGGGTTTATTTACCGGCCTGAAAACCGTACTGTAGGGGACAGATTAGATGCTTAGCTTGTAAGAAGTTATTATTCGCCTGAAGAGAACACGCTCAGCTAATTTTGAAAAAAGAGACAATACCGAAATGGGACGATAATTGTTCGGGTCATTTTTTGCCACCTTTGAATAGCACGGCAACACGTGCGACTTTTAATTTGCTTGGGAATACACAAGAGAGCAGCATTCTATTACAAATTTGCGTAAGGAGAACAGCGATAATATTAACTGTACATTTGATAGGAAAAACTGCTACTTCGTCGTCTCCAGGTGAGCACGTGTTTCTAAAAGCATTAATAATAGAAACAACTTCATCGGCTGAAGTGGGGGACAGAAATATAGAATCAGTGCTGGAGGAGGGCAAATAAGTGTCTACAGTCAGAGTTAAATGGCAGCGAACTGAAGGCTGGTATGCTCATCAGCTAAAAAATGTTCGTTGAGTTTATTTGCAAGTGACATACCGGCATAATTCACCCCATTGATTTTTAGCTAAGGTGGAAGATCATTTTTCTCGTTCCCTATGATGTCGTTAATACCTTGCGAAAGTACTTTAGGGTTGTGCAAAATAGACGAGAACTTATTATTATATAACAGAGATTTACCCTTCTTTAAATCTGAATTTATTTGTTACGAAACTTCTTAAACATAATTAAATCATCCGGGCATCATGTATCCAAAAAATGAGACTACATTTTATTCTTTTCCTTTATTTGTTTCAAAAGGGCACCTGTCATCTACTCTTTTCTAGCCTTTCTGTTTTTTATAGTTTGGGTTGGGAACGCAGCGTCGTAACATTCAAGCAGTTTCTTAATAAATATATCATAGGCACGGGACGAGTCATCTTCACGATATACATCTACCGAATCAATTGTAGACATGAAGTGACAAAATCTGGAGATGTTGTTTTCATCATAAATTCTCCGCGCACGTACCGGAGCTTTCGATTTCGCCGTCTCAGGAAAAAGTGAGAAGAAAGGCAAGTGATCACTAATCCCAGAAGAAAAAACACCTGATATGCCGCTGTAGGGTGGGAAAATAGTAAAGCGCAAATCAATTAATGTCTCAGTGTGTAAAGATATAAGAGTAGGCAAGTCAATAACATTGTCACAACGATGAGGCAACATTATTTCATTTAAACTGATCTTCAAAGGGTTGTCCCCCAAAAAGTTAATATTGAAGTCGCCTAACACAATGACACGCACCTTGTTTATGTTTGCAAATTTCAGAAACGAATCAATGAACTGAAAAAGTTGACTGAATTACCTTGAGGGCGGCGATACACAACCATTATACTGACTCTTGGAGAAGCAATGCAAACAGTTTCAAAGTCAGTACAAACCAGTGAATAATTCGAGAATATATCAAAGGACAAACGATTTTGGACATAAAAAGGTACACCAGCACAACGCTTTCCGTCTCGGAATACTGAAATAGGTTTGTAACCAGCATACTCTGTAACATCTGCACATGAGCTAACCAAATTTCAGTGAAAGCTATAAAGTCAAAATTAAAGTTAAGTTGAAGTAATTCAACTTCTACTTTCTCCGATTATTTTTTAGGCTCTGACAGTTCAAGTTGTAAATAGACAGTGTTTTGCGAGGATTATAAGCACCATTTTTAGAATGTCAGTGAATGTCTCGGAAGTAAAATAGGCCATTGTTGAGCAGGTGTACTGCGCATCCTCGCAGCTACAGCACTTAAACAATCTTATTAATGTCTTCGTCGCAAACGATTCTTATTGCTCGGGCGCCTGGTTGCTATCGAACATAAATCTTCCAAAGAGGAAAGGGCCCATTGTAGGAGAAATATGGTCAAGTAAAACTCTAGTTTGGGCGAGTTGGTTCATGTTGAAAGAAAAACTGGTAATGGCGCAAGAAACGGGGACACAGAAGGCACACAAAAGACAGGACTGACGCCAACTCAGACTTGAGTATCTTGCAGACGCGCCTGACGTGCCCCCAAGATGGCTGCAGAACACCGAATAATGACTGAACCTCCAAAGGAACTTTTTTCCGTTTCAAGCAGTAGGATACCACTCGAGACTGGCACGTTGAGACGGCAATCAGGTTGAGACACGTAAGGCAGGTTCGGTGCGGAAGCTTCGAAAGAGGAAAGGGCCCATTGTAGGAGAAATATGGTCTAGTAAAACTCTAGTTTGGGCGAGTTGGTTCATGTTGAAAGAAAAACTGGTAATGGCGTAAGAAACGGGGACACAGAAGGCACACAAAAGACAGGACTGACGCCAACTCGGACTTGAGTATCTTGCAGACGCGCCTGACGTGCCCCCAAGATGGCTGCAGAACACCGAAAAATGACTGAACCTCCAAAGGAACTTAGACCAGACGAAGGCGTAATTTATTTCCTTAGCCTTCATTTTGACGAGCCAGAGTAGATTCTTGCTGAAAGCAGTCAAGTTATCAAAGAATCGAATGTCACCTTCTCATTAGTTCCGCTTTGACATCCAGTCTTCTTTTGTGGATCTGTTGGCAAAACGCATCAAGACAACCGGCACCTTGTCAGGTTGAGAAGGAAGGTGGTGTAACCCTTGAACGTCCCTTGCAACAAGTGAGGGTAAGTTAAGCTTCACCGCAAGGCTGTTGACTTTGCTCAGCAAATTTTCGCCGCCAGTGACAGGCATTCCATGAATTTCCATGTTTTGCCGCCTACCGTACTGGCTTCATTTAATTTCTGACGCAACTTTTGAATTTGTTGCCCGTCCTGGTTTGTCTCAATGTCATCTACTCTTTTAGCTAAGAGCTCAATTTCCTTGTCATGACTATGGGTTAGTTCTAAAAATTTGTCGCACGTGTCAGACATATGCTGAACGGACAATTCAATACTTCAAAACAGTGTCTTTCAAAGACGACAGATCATCAACTTTGGTTGCGAGATTTGCTAAAGATCGACTCATCTCAGCAAGCTTTTTTCGTACGGCGGTTGAAGCCATATTACTGCTGCTATCATGATTACGAGACGTAGAAGACCGACATGAATGCCATTTAAAGGTTTTTCTAAATTCAGCAGATTTTGCTTTGAAACTCCGCTCCCCAACTCCTGCACACTTCACAACGTGAAACCTTTGATGGCAATCCGCACAAGTCAAAAATACCTCCCTATCTATAATCTCTTCATAGCATGCAGAACAGGGATGAAACTTTTTTGACGACATTACCAACAAGACACTAGACTATGGGCAGCAGTGGCAGCAGTGGCAGCCACAGACTAGCAACAATAAGAAGAGAAACAATAACCTGCGAATTCAAAACAGTTGTACGAGCACATTTGTGCAGCAACCTGCTGCCGCCGCTGCTGCCCGATATATAAAGGCTGTCGACGAGTAGCACGGCTTTATAGTCGCTGCGAAGGGGCGTATCTTCAAGTGTGACTGCACGGTATGCAGCTTCAGTCGGCGGGTCCAGCCAAGCCAGCAGCCTGAAGATTACGCTTGATACGGTAATATTGACAGGGACTGCGAATTCAGAACAGTTGTATGAGCACCTTTGTGCAGCAACCTGCCGCCGTCACCGCTGCCCGATGCATGAAGGCTGTCGACGAGTAGCACGGCTTTATAGTCGCTGCGATGGGGCGTATCTTCACGTGTGACAGCACGGTATGCAGCTTCAGTCGGCGGGTCCAGCTAAGCCAGCAGCCTGAAGATTACGCTTGATACGGTAATATTGACAGGGACTGCGAATTCAGAACAGTTGTATGAGCACCTTTGTGCAGCAACCTGCTACCGCCACCGCTGCCAGATGTATAAAAGTGGCCCTACAATCTGTAGTTACAATCGCTTACGTTAGCGCCTGACTGGCGTACGAAACGACGTATTCTTGAGATCCACGTTTAAGCATAGCCAAGGCAAGTCCGGAGGCCCAAGCCATTCGCGTCAATTTTTACCTCGCTAAGTGTTGCTGGGACTGGGTGCCGGAATACTGACGGTGAAGTCAGCCAACGCTAGCTCGCGTTCGACACGCAGGTTACATGGTGCGGCCAAGCAGCTTCGTCAAGGGCGCAGTTATACACGCAGAATTGCGGACGAAGCGCTGAAGTTGGGAACACGGAGCTGATAAGTTCCGAAAATGCTTGATCGAAGTCGGTCCGGAAACTACGCAAAAGCATGGAGCTTGGCCTGGCCATGGAAATGGTCTTGCTTAGAGACAATGTGGTGCAAGATTATCAACTTCCTGGATCTGCAGTGGCACTTCTCAGACTTATCTGCAGATCGGCGTCGGTTAGGCACGCCAAAAATTGTTGTAAGCGGGCCAGTTGGAACCAGAAATTGTTGGAAAAGACAAGGATGCTGTCTAGGTAGCAGAGAAACGCGGGACACTTGAGTTTGCGTGAGATGTTTTCCATCATCTATTGGAAAGTGCCTAACGATTTACACAGGCCGAATGACATGACAGTAAACCAGCAAACACCGTCGGATGTAACGACGTCTTCTCCTGTCGGTCAGAGCTGGCCATCGGCACATGCGCCGCCACGGTGGCTCACTGCCTAAGGCGCTCGGCTACTGGCCCGAAAGAAGCGGGTTCGATCCTTGCCGCGGAGGTCGAATTTCGATGGAGGCGAAATTCTAGAGGCCCGTGTACCGTGCACGATGTCAGTGCTCGTTAAATAACAACCATGGCTGCAATTTCCGAAGCCTTTCACTACGGCGTCCCTCATAGCTGGAGTCGCATGAGACGTTAAACCCCCATAATCCACAAACCATAAACCATCGGAACATGCCAGTAGCCAATATTTAAATCAAAGGACGCGAAATACTCTGTGCTTTGAAGACAATCAAGATGAACGTTGAAGGGGGTTATTGTCCCTATGCCTAACGTTGTTGAGGAGGCGCTAATGAACACATTTTGGTAAAACCACCTTTGCTCCTAGCGATACCAGCAGAAAATACCAAGGGCTCTGTGGCGGTTTGCGACGCCATGGTTCACAACGTTCTCAACTTTTTCAGCAATCACGTGACGCTCGGCATCAGTGGCAAGGCTTGCGAGAAAAGGTCTCGGTGTGAGGAGGGCCAGTTGACGTCTGTCCTAAAGGCATCCGGGCAGCTGCTCACGGTTGGTCCATGGAAGCTTGTAGTCAGGCAACGTATCTCACACTGAACCAGAAGGCAGACCGTTCACTGCGGGACTGTAGGCAGTCTAGCGAACATCGAGAATGGAGGTTGAATGCAGTCAAGCGACCCACCACGCATAAGGGTAAGTAGACACGGGGGCGCATTGCAAATCACCATCTTCGAAAGACTTCTTGTGAACATCAATGACAGCATACAACAGCGGCAGGTTCTTGGGGCGCGCAAAGGAAGCAGATGACGTAAATAAACCGGTGACTGCAGACGTGGCTGGATACGAGGGAGTAACAAGCGTTCATGATTCCGGTGCAAATTCGGCTTCCTCAGCGACGGTGAGCTTCTGCATCCAGGTGGAATGGGTTTCAGCTATAAGTTCGTCGCACAGCGCAGAATATTCCACCTGAGCGCAGGCGCAATCAATCACAGATTGCGTTGCGACGAGAATTTCCACCGCAGAAGCACGTCATGGGGACACCACGACAGGACCGGGAACTGAACTGTGTATAAAATATCGTCAAATGAGGTCCCGCGCTGTAGTAGTAGTAGTAGAAAACATTTATTCTAAAAAGGTAGGATATAGAGGCGAAAATACAGATTTTTGGTGGAGTCCTTATTTCAGGACCCCAATGTCCACCGCAGTTGCTCTTGCTTGAGATATCAGCTTTGCCTTCCGTCAGAGGTGCAGTTCGCTCTTGACTGACAGTGCGGAGCGACAGACCGCGAAATGAAGCTGTTACTGCGCGCAGTAAGCGGCATAGCTTTCATGAGTCATGGAAACCATGAAAGGCGTGTCGACAAGCGCGTATATCGGCGGTCCCTCGATAGTGTTTTCAATGACGCTGTCGGGAGAAAGCTAACGCATTGAGCTCATCGAAGACCAGGCAATTCGTGCCTACGGAATGGCACAACTTAGTTTTTCTCGTCAACGAATGCAGAGAAACGACGCTTGGGTGAGAGCGAACCGCGACGTGGCAGAGGGGAACGCATACGCACGCTGGGTGTTTGCCTACGGATTCTTAGGCGAGGACGAACGGTGGACCGTCCCTAATCAGGGTGAGAAAGTCAGTGCTTGCTCTGATGAAGGACAGTCTACTGTCAAAGACCATTGGGTGAATAAAAGAAGATAACCGCACAAGTTGTGACCATCTCAATCTGCAAGATTTTCCTCGCCCATTAGGCAACGCGGACAGCGTCTGTCTTATATACCTTATTTTATAAATATATATAAATTATTCTATAAAATATTATTTTATAAATTATTATATATAAATTATTTACCTTATTATATACCTCACGTTCCCACTCTCCATGGGGAGGAGGAGGCGAAAAGCTAAGGCGACCGTGTGCAGGGCGATGTCAGTGCACGTTAAAGATCCCCAGCTGATCGAAATTATTCCGGACCCCTCCGACACGGCACCTCTATCTTCCTTTCTTCTTTCACTCCCTCCTTTATCCCTTCCTTTACGGCGCGGTTCAAGTGTCCGCCGATATGTGAGACTGATACTGCGCCATTTTCTTTACCCAGAAACCAATTTTCATTTTCATAGACGGTCATAGACAATCTATAGATTTAAGGACACACACTTTTAGTAGACGTGTGTCCATTGACAGACTGTGGATTACGAACAGACGAAAAGAAATATCTATACGAAGGCAATGAGCATAAGAAGTCCATAGACTGTCTTTAGGCCATTTCTAATGGATGAAATGAACCAGCCGTGAGTGCAGCCCTCATCCGTGTGTGTCAGTTTCTTCCTAAGGTGAATGTGTTTCATCAGCTGCAGTTATGTGTGATTGCTTTGTTTTAAGGGAGAGTTTCTTTAATAACTTCATACTTGAACATCATCAGTGTTTGTTTACTATGTTGCCTTTTCGCCAAACCCGAATTAAAAGGTCGGCCTTTCCGGCTGCATTGTTTTTTTTTGCGTTTAACGTTTAAATCCACAATTTAAAGAATCATTTTGTGCTCAAGCACACAACCAACGGTAATGAAAACTCGTGTGCCACTCTCGTAGGATAATTCAACAGCGCTGTTAGAGAAGGTTTTAAGGGGGAGGGTGTTAACGTCGAAAGTGACTCAGGCTATGAGGAACGCCGTAATGAAGGGCTCCGAAATATACAACACCTGGGATTCTTTAGCGTACCATGACATCGTCGAGTATACGGGCCTCTAGAATTTCGCCACCATCGAATTTAAACCGCCGCAGCAGGGATCAGTCGAAATTCGATGGAGGCGAAATTCTAGAGGTCCGTGCATGAGGGATTCATTGAAAGAATGGGAAGGGGAGCACAGTGTTAGAGATGTGGATTCTTAGCGAACGCTTGGAGATCTTTGGCCTGGAACATGCTCTGAAGAATGCTGCCAATTTCATATTTTTATGAACGGTTAACCACCGCATCAATCAGTCGTGGTGCGAAGATGGCTAGACCCAAATTAGTTTATCAGGGCCTGAAAATATTCGCCAGCAAGTTCGCGACTTGTGACTGGCAAAAGAACCGATTGGTTCTCGTTGAGACAGTTGCATTTCTCGATATTGGCGCCCTACAGTACACTACCGGCTTTGCTAGTTTTCTGGCGCTACTTGCGTGTTTATATCAATGCCGCTTATTTTCGAGCTGTTGTGCCTTGCACTGTGCTGACTGAGCGAGCTTATGTCAAATATAGATGAAAAGGTCTTAAGGCATAAATATACCTACTTGAATTGATATATTAGATTCGCATCTAATATGGCTGCCGCGCATATATTCTTGCACAGAGACCCCTAACATTTTGTGCAGCAGCAAGACTAATGAGGCCTAACAGTTTCAGGTGCCGGAAAAAGGAAATGATGCACCTACGTAACATTATACTATAAACCGGGCGCCGGGAATTCCATGGACGAGTCCACCGACTGTGCGCGCCGTCAGGGCTTACAAACTCACTGTCTAGCACTGCACGAAGAGAAAAACTGAACTTTGCTGATTTACCCCTGCCCCAACCATCCTTATTTTTTATTTATTTATTTATTTATTTATTTATTTCATAATACTGCAGGCCAATAGATTGGCCCATGCAGGAGGGGCTATACAAGGCACTGAAAATGACAAATACTAAGAAAATACATGGGGTTACAAACAATGAGCAGAATAACTAAATACAACGCTCATTTACTCGAGAAAATGTTTCTCAAGAGCTTTACTAAAATTTGAGGACCGGAAAATGGCCTCGAGAAGAGAGTTCCAGTCGGAAACAGTCCGTGGAAAAAAACTGTGCTTGAATGAGTCAGTCTTTGCAAAAATGGGTTCCAGCAAATGAATTCGTAAATGGTGTGTTCGGCGCGACAATTGTTTGAGAATTTCAGGGCGGGGTATGTTTAGTTTATGTGTTAAAAGGTTATGCATAAACAACAGACGGGAAATTTTTCTGTGTACTTCAAGTAATGGAATATGGTTGGTTTTCATTAGTGTTGTAGGTGAGTCTAACCTCCTGTATTTGTTATAAATAAACCTAACCGCTTTCCTTTGCACCATCTCTATCTTGTATATGTCTTTCTTTATGAATGGATCCCATAATACCGAAGCGTACTCTAATTTGGACCTAATGAATGTTGAGTATGCAAGGAGTTTATCTTTACTTGGGGCATCTTTAAGCTTCAGCCTTAAGTAACAAAGCTTAGAAAAGGACGAGGAGCAAATGTCTGCAATGTGTGAAGTCCATGTTAAGTCATGAGTTAACGTTACCCTTAAATATTTATATTGTGTATCCTCGTGGATTACAAGATTTTGCAGGGTGTAAGAGAAAGGACTAAGATGCTTTTTGCGCGAAATGCGTGAGAATAGTTTTATCAAGGTTTAGTTGCATATCCCATTTTACACACCACTGATGAACAGCTAGAAGCGCATTTTGCAAGAAGTAGTGATCGTTCTGGTTATTTATGGTCTTAAAAATATGCAATCATCTACAAAAAGCTTTAAAGAGACATTTCCGGGGATCGAAGCAGACAGATCATTTATATAGATTAGGAAAAGCAGTGACCCTAAGAAGCTGCCTTGAGGTACGCCTGAAGTAATTGATAGATCGTTAGATCTGCAGCCATTGACGTCTACGTATTGTTTCCTATGTTTAAGATAAGCATGAATCCAGTTGACAAGATAAGTAGGGATGCCAATACTATCTAATTTAGAAATGAGTTTGCCATGAGAAACAGTGTCAAAAGCTTTGCGGAAGTATAAAAAAAGAACATCAACCTGCCCGGATTTATCAAGAACAACATGGAATTCATTAACAGTAGAAACCAACTGCGTCACGGTGGACATACCCTTTCTGAAGCCGTGTTGCAAAGGGGATAAAATGTTATTTTCAGCTAGAAACGAATTAAGGTGCCCAGAGACTATGTGTTTTATTAACTTACAACAAGAAGAAGTAATTGAAATTGGTCTCGAATTAAGGTGCCCAGAGACTATGTGTTCTATTAACTTACAACAAGAAGAAGTAATTGAAATCGGTCTGTAGTTAGAAATACTTAGCTTATCTCCTTTTTTATGGATTGGAACAACGCGGGCCGTTTTCCAGTCCTCCGGCACATCACCAGAAGTTAAAGAGACTTGAAATATCTGTGTTAAAAACTGAGATAATTGCGTAGCAAAACGTTTAAGAAAAGCATTTGCAAGCCCATGAGGACCAGAACATTTCTTATCAAGTTTACGCAGCATCGTTCCCTGAAGCTCGCATTCTTCGGCGAATACAGTTTAATCTTATTGATACACCACGCAATTTTTTTTTGCAATGGATACACTTGTACACCTCATTGCTCAACTGTTCACACCCATATGCAGATATGGAACACTGCCTTACAAAGCGCCAATCAGCCTTCTTGTGTACCGCCTACCCATTCTCTCTCCACCCCTCCCCTCACCATGGCCCATCTGGCTCGCCTCCCGGGACCTGAACCTGCCACGCGCCTTCGTCATCTTGGTCCAGGACCTGTTAAACGCCTAACATAAAGGCTGTGTCAATAGACGCATTACTCCACCACCACCTCGTAACATGCATTTTTGCGTGCGGGTTTTTGATGCAGGCGAAACCCAAAGACATCCGTGTGCTGTGAGATGTCAGTGCACGTAAAAGATCCCCAGCTGGACGAAATTATTCAGGAGCCCCCCACTAAGACACCTCTTTTGCTTTTGAACCGAAAAGCTTCACTGCGCCCGCTTTTCCAGTCGTCAGTGAGGGCGCAAATTTGTCCTTGAATGTAAATGGAGGTCACTGTGGCAGAGAGAGAGAGAGAGAGAAAGCACTTTATTTGCACCCGTCAGAGAGTATGGGTGATGGGTGAGACGCAGCTCCCCTTTCACCGTCTGCCTCCCCCCTAGACGTCAGCCGGAATCAGTTGACTTCCGGCGGTGGCCTGGGCACGACCGATGACTTGTCGCTGTACTTGTTCTTCCTGGCTATGGAGGGAGGATTCCCATGACTCTCTGTTTCCATGTCGACCATTTAGCGCTGGGCAAGCCCACAGCATGTGATTTAGGGTCGCTATGTCTTCACAGTTTTTACAAATTGAAGAGTGCACCTCAGGATGCCATTTGTGTAGGACATAAGGGTTTGGAAAAGTACCCGTCTGCAGTTTTCGCCAGATTACTTCTTCCTTCTTTGTGAGAGATGTATGGAGGGGGGGAGGCAGGGTTCTCCTCCCCATTCTGTAGTGTTCTAGAATTTCACTGTAAGTGATTAAGTGTCGCTTTTTGGACAGGGAGTATTCTGCCTGCGCTGGGGCCCGGTGTGTGAGTGCTCGGGCGACCTCGTTGGCGATCTCGTTCCCTGTGAGTCCACTATGGGCAGGTGCCCATATTATGCTAACTAGGTCGTTAGGTACGTTCTCATTGCCTGCTTGCAGAATTTTGCCGGCCTCTTTGGACACTTGACCGTTGTCATGGGCTTGATTGCAGTTTTAGAATCGGTGATGATAATTCTAGTTGATGGGTTTGTGATTGTCAGGGCAATCGCCGCCATCTCTGCCTCCTCTGGTGAAGAGTGTCTTACGCTACAGCCTGAGATTAACTCGCCTTTGTTGCTCACTATGACTGCAGCGTAGTGGCCTTCTGGGTACTCTGCTGCATCGGCGTACACAAGCCCTTGTTTTTGGAGGAGGGAGCTTTGGAGTCTTTTGACACTGCTTCTCCTGCGTTCCTTGTTGTGTATGGGGTGCATGTTTCTTGGGATGGGGGGTATTCTTAATTTGTTGGCAATCTCTTTGGGGATGGTGGTTATCCCCTCTCGTGATTCTGGGTTTTGGTAGCCCAGTTTCCTAAGGATGGATCTGCCCGTTTTGCTGCCAGTTAGTCTGACATATTGTGCCGTGAGTTTAGCCTCGCACATTTCCACTAGTGTGTTCGACACTCCTAGGTGGAGGATCGTCTCGGTTGATGTGCACGCTGGTTAACCAAGGGCAGTTTTTACCCCTTTCCTGATAAGAATGTCTACCTTGTCTCTCTCCGCTTTAGTTGTCTTTAGGTACGGGATAGCGTAGGTGATTCAGCTAATAATGAAAGAATGAACAAGCCTAAGTAGGTTCGCCCCCTTCATCCCCGTGTTTCTGTTTGCTATCCTCTTGATTAGCCTGCATGTTTGGTTGGTCGTGGCTTCAAGTCGGTTTATTGTTTCGGTGTTTCTCCCAATTTGTTGTATCCACATAACCAGTGTCCTGATCTTGTCCACCCTTGGGACCGTGGTGTTGTTGACCAGGAGCTGGATATTAACCTGCTGCTGGCTCATGATTAGCATCTCCGACTTTTGCGGTGAGAATTTTAGCCCTATGGGTCTCAGATAGCTTTCCGTTTCCCATATTGCCCTTTGTAGGGTGTCTTCTATTTGCCCATCGCTCCCCCCTCTGTCAACCCAAAGATTGAGGTCATCAGCGTAGAGAGTGTGGCAGAGGACCTCTAGCTTTCTGAGTCGTTCTGGCAGCCCGATCATTGCAATGTTAAAAAGAATAGGAGAGAGCACCGATCCCTGCGGTGTTCCCTTGTTGCCTAGCATAATGTTTTTTCTTATTGTGCCCCAGATTTCTATATTTACCGTTTGGTCCGTGAGGAAGCTTTTGATATAGTTGTATGTAAATAAATAAATAAATAAATAAATAAATATAGCTTGAGTCCTACGTTTAGGTGATTGAGGTGCGACAGGATCGCTTGGTGTTTGACGTTGTCAAAAGCTTTGCTAACTTCAAGCCCCACTATGACTCTCGAGTCGCTAGTCTTTCTTTCCAATACTTGTTCTTTGATTTGTAGCATGACATCATTTGTGGACAGTTGTTTTCTGAATCCGACCATGCTGTCTGGGTAGAGTTCCTTACCTTCCAAGTATCCGTTGAGCCTATTCTGTATGACGTGCTCCATGAGCTTGCCTACACAGGAGGTTAACGATATTGGCCTAAGGTTCTCAAGTTTGAGTTCTTTTCAAGGTTTGGGGATGAGGACCAGATTTGCTAATTTCCACTCCCCGGGTATCTCCCCCTGTTCTCAACACTTTTGAATGAATGCTGTTAGTTGCTGGAAGGAGTCGTCATCGAGATTTCTAAGCATCTTATTGCTGATCCCATCTGGGCCAGCCGCAGTTTTTCCGCGGAGCTTGTTTAAGGCCGCTTGGACCTCTCTTATGGAGGTTGGTTGGTCTAGTTCCTCGTTGTTTTCGCCGCTATAGTCGGGCAATGTTTCGGTGTTTGTTTCCCCTATGTACCTCTCTTTTATCTGGTTGATCATCTCCTCCTCCGATCCCTGGAAATTGTGGGTTAGTCTGCATTTTTCTCCTGGTCTCCGCTTTGGTGCTGCCTGGGTCCAGGAGGTGTCGCAATAGTTTTCAGGTGGCGACGGAGCTTAATTGGCCGTCTAGTCTATCGCAGATGTCGTTCCAGTGTTGTCTATTTAGTGTTTGGGCATGGCTCTAAATTTCCTTGTTGAGAGCAGCTATTCTCCTTCTCAGGTTACGGTTGCCCCTTTTTTGGGCGAGCACGGTTTCTGCCTCTTTTTTCTTCTGCCACAGTTGTCTCATGTGGCTGTCAACCCAGTTTTGTTCCTCATCTAATTCCACTTCCTCCTCAGCTGCTTTGCACTCCTGCTTGATGCCATTGGCCCATTCAGCTATGTCGGTGATCTCCCCGCAACCCCTCCGTTGGCGCGGAAGGACTGCCAGTTGATGGATTTGAGGGTTTTTCTTTCCCGTTTGATGTTGACCCCGTTTTGGATAACAATCTCTATGATTCTGTGATCACTGCCTAGGTTCTCTCTCGTGTTGTGCCATGTAGCCTCAACGTCCACTCCTATCATGGCCAGGTCGGGGGAGGTGTCGTATGAAACGCTGTTCCCCTGCCTCGTCGGTGCGAGCGGATCGTTAAGGAGGGTTAAATTGCTCTGTGTCATGGCGTCCCATACTTCCCTCCCTTTTATCTGGGAGTGGTTGTATCCCCATGCTTGGTGTGGCGCATTAAAATCTCCTACTATTACGAGACGCTGCTAACCTTGTGCCAGTGCTTGCGCTTTGGCAAAGACCTCCCTGAAGCCGCAGCCTTTCCTAAATTTAGGAGAGCTGTAGACGTTCAAGACTAACAGGCTGCGTTCTTTCCGCCTCTGCGGTATAATCTCCGTTAACGCATAGTCAATCTGCGTGCATCCTACCTCATGCTGCATGACAGTGATATTTCTCTTCACCAGGGTAGCAGTCTGCGTGTTTGGCGACTGGCCTGGGTACGTTTTGTATCCGCTCAGTTTAGCGTTTTTCCCACATTCTTGCAGCGCGATGATGTCGGGACCATCGCGTCCCGCAAGGTAGGCTTGGAGAACGTTTCTTTTTTTTGTAAAGCCCCTACAGTTCCATTGCCATATTGTGTTTGCCCTGGTGTTGAGTCTGGCCATGATTCAACCGCAGAAGGATTTGTTTTTGCTGTTCTGCCAGTTGGTCAATTCTAGTTCCCATTGGAATAACTAGTTGGCTGAGCTGGACGGAAAGTTGGTCTATCCTCTCCGCGTTACGCTGGGTAGCTATGGCCGCCTGTTGTACTACCTCTTTTAGTTGCTGCATGTCTACCTCAAGTTTGTATGCCCTGCCCTCGGTCTTCGTAAGGCCCGAATCGGTCTTTTTAACTCGTTTCTTCTTTGGCGGTGCAGGTATTTCTGGCTCGGATTCGGACGACTTATCTTCCATGGCCTCCTGATGCGCTTCCGGTTGTCTGAGTTGAGCTTTGAGCTCAGTGTTCTCCCTTTGCAACTCGATAATGTGATTACGGAGCTCCTGCATCTGAGCCTGTGTTTGCTCCTGGTAAAGTTTCCATTGCTCCTGTTGCTGTTTCATCATTTCGTGTTGTTGTTTCATTTGCACTGAGCTCCCTCACTATGTCTGAGTCATGGGAATTCCCCGCTTCTCAGCCTACCTTTTTGGTGGGTGGTGCCCCTCTCTTCTTGGGCGGGGTTGGGGTGGCCTGCTGCGGTAGCCTCGGAAAGCATGTACACCGGCGTCGCTCCTTGCTCGTGGCCCGCGTCTTGCTCGCGTCCCGCCTGCTGCGATGCTCTGGTAGTTTCTTCGCCTCCTCCTTCGGCTGCTGGAGCTTCTCCCATTGTCGTTTCTTAACGATGTATGGGGTTCTGAAGATCTCCTTGCAGGTTCTGTCGCCGGTGGGTGTGGCTGGCCACACAGCTTGCAGGTGGGGCTGCAGTCGTGTCCTTCGGTTGGGTTGGGGATGCCGCACCCTCTGCACTTCTCCTCGTTGCTCTCGCATACGTCGGATCGGTGTCCCAGGTCTCCGCACTTATAACATACGTCGTACTTTTTCTAGTACAAATAACAGTTCAAGATGGCACCTAGACACTTGATTTTCCTCGGTACCTCCTTGGTGGTGAATGTGAGCATGATGGTCTTGCTCTGTCCTAGTCGTCTGATCTCCAGCACCTTGGTGCTCTCCTCATGTTCTGCTATCCCCTGCTTGATCTTTTGCAGTGAGGTCGTGAGTCCTATTCCGTGGATGACTCCTCTCGAGAAGTCGTCGGGTACTGCCAGGTGAACGGTCAGCTCGTGCATTTTTCCTTCAATGGCCAGATGTGTGAGGCGTAGGAGCTTGTCTCTTGCCTCCATGCTGGGCGTGAAGACCAAAATGCCTTGCTTCTCGTTCTTGATGAGCTGGCACGCTTTGTTCCATTCAATCTTCGCACTTACATGTATGGCTTCGGTCAGGGTTGGTCCATCGTACTGTTTGACTACCATGCCTCCCTTGGGGTGGAAAATGATTCTCCAGCCATTCTCGGGAAGCTTGACTTGGTTCGAGGCGATCGATTTCTCCGCTTGCTGTTTGACGTTGCGTTTCGCTGATGGTGGTGGGGTGTCTATCAATTCTATTTCTTCTGAGACGAGCTTGGTTTTCCGTGCCCATTTCTCCTCGAGGTTGCATTTGTTGAGTACAGTGATCCAATCTGGGGCGTCGAGCTCGCCCTTTTCGGCGCTGCGACCTTCCACGGCGATATTCATACCTCCTGTTGGCTGCCGCACAGCTGACGCGGCGGCAGCGGGGGCCTCGGTAAGCCTTAGCCCTCGTTAGGCCTAGTGGCCGGCGTTCAGGTTAGCGCGTCGGCACACGGCTGGCAGACGTTTGGTTCTAAAATGGCGAAAAATCCACTTACGGAAAACACGCTGGTGTCCGCAGAGTCCTCTCAACTTTTTTTTTTAATTGGTTTTTGGGGAAAGGAAATGGCGCAGTATCTGTCTCATATCTCTCAACTTCCGATTGGCGATTTTAACCAGCTCTGGTCGATCCGACAACATTTGCCGCTAGAAATCACTGCAGGAAGACAGAGCCGACGTGGCATACGTCCGCTCGCCACGGCCCCCTAGCGGCTCTGGTCACTGTGGCAGCAAGTTTTACCTTGAATGTAGTTAAAGAGCAAACAAGGAAACGACGCCTGTCATATATCTCGGTGGACAGCCGAACCGCGCCTGTAAGGAAAGGAAAATGAAATGAAAATTGGTTTTAAGGAAAGTAAATTACATGTCTCACATATCTGGGTCGCGCCGTGAGGAAAGAAAATGATATAAAGTTGGTTTTATGGAAAGAAAATGACGCCTGTCTAACATTGAGCCATTCCCTTTCACAAAAAAAACAATTTTTTTTTTCAATTTGGCTTCTGAAATTATCTCCAGGGTTCTCGCGTCGTTTGGAACAGATTTCGTTCCATATCTCCGCATACAACGATCTATATTACAGTTGTATATATCACCGAAGCTATATAAACATATACCGTCTTTAATGAGCACTTTTAAAGTAGATTTAAAGAAAGCAACAGATTTAAGAAATAAAAATGCCTACTACAGCGGGTGTCAGTATGGCTGTCTATAGAAGCCGCCAGTCGCTCGATCGCAAACATAGCTACAGAGATGCGGCTTTTCGCTTTCGACCAGGGTTAACCAGACCTAAACCAACCACAATTTTGTTCAGAAAGAAGCACTACGCCAGCCACGAGCCACTTCGGCTCGTCGGGCACTTCAGCCGTATGCGGTGGCCGAAGAACCACCTTGAGCCGCCGTTGCCAAGCAACACCGCAGCTGCGCTTTAACAGATGGCGCCGCCGTCGACGCCGCTGCCGTCGCCTCTCACTCCACCAGATGAGTTCTGCTGGGGTACAGGGAGAGGAGGTGTGGCCTCGCGGGAGGTTTATATACACATGCGCTTTGCCTTAGTGTATTATAGTCGTTATGAGGGGCGCAAAAGAGACGCAACAACTGCAGTACGAAGCGAGGAAAGGACAACACGCTCAAGAGACGCCAGAAGAACGCGCCGCACGACAATAGAAGCGTCGTAATGAAGATGCGACTAGAAGAAGTCGTGACACGTCCCGGATTGACTCTTCAACTGCGGAAGAGAATGCTTTGATTTCTCGACAGTGTCGGAATGAGACGCAGCGTAGATGATATGCCGAGGAGGCGAACCTTTCGCAATTCAGCTGGAGTTAACCAGAGCTAAACCACAGCCATTTTTTCTGTCGCTTCCATCTTCCCTTCCCTTACGGTGCGGTTCGTGTGTCCGCAGGTATGTCAGACAATTAATGCACCAGTTCCTTTCCTCAAAAATTAGCCTCGGTTTAACCACTGCTGAGCCTTGTTAGAGCGTGAAAGCTGCAGTGCATTGGGCAAGTAGACGCGGCCTGGCGTCTGTAACGTTGAGAAAATTAAAAATTGGTTTTGAGGAAAAGAAGTACGCCGTAATTCTCTCACATATCTCGGTGGGCACCAGAAATGCAACGGAGTGAGTAATAATGATAATAATTGGTTTTTGGGGAAAGGAAATGAAGCAGTATGTGTCTCATAACTCGTTGGACACGTGAACCGCGCTGTAAGGGAAGTGATAAGCAGGGAGTGAAAGAAGAAAGGAAGAAAGTGGTGCCGTAGTCAAGGGCTCCAGAATAATTGCGACCACCTGGGTATCTTTATTGTGCACTGACATCGCACAGCAGACAGGCGCATAAGCGTTTTGCCTTGATAAAAACGCAGCCGCCGCGGTCGGGTTCGAACCCGAAACTCCGGAACAGTAGCCGAGCGCCCTAACCACTGAGCCACCGCGGTGGGTCAACGGAGGGAGTGAAAAAAAGTAATTAAGACGTGTCGTACTGGTCGTCTCCGGGATGGTGGTGGGGGTGGTGAAAGCATTTCTTAGGAAGGAACAGAAGGTATGTTCGAATCTGCCCCTAACGGATCGATCCTTCACCAACAAGTAAGGGACCACCATGGAAGAGTTTTTTTCGTCTCATAAAAGTTGCTTCCATCCATCCATCCATCCTTGAATGTAGTTTTAGTAGGTTGCTAATGCGAAATAACAACAAAAGAGAAGGTAAAAGATTTGTGCTAACCCCGGCATCTTGCACCACTATGACGGCGGCACCTGAGATGGAGCAGCGGAAATAAAGATAGCAGGCAGTTTTAAGAAGTGAAATGATAGACGTGGGGGACAGTAAATAACAAGAGAGAGAGAGAGAGAGAGAGGGGATAAATACTCTATTTACATAAATATACATTTGTACAAGTTGCGCGCGTGCGGAGTAAATAAAAGAAAGGAAAACACACCCGCACAAGACTTTGCCCACAACAGTTGGGATGGGGTGCCCAGCTGATGTATGTATCCTTGAAAATTGGAAAACTTTTTTTTTGTGGGGAAGGAAATGGCGCAGTATGTTTCACATATCAGCCGACACCTGAACCGCGCCGTAAGACAAGGGATAAAGAAAGACCGATCTTACAAGCACTAGGTGAAGGTCACTTGTTTGGGACTCCAGTGGCTGTGGCCGCCGCCCGGGCGCGCACGACTAAGGCTTGTTGGGCCTGTAAGTCATGGGCGCGAGCAGGATAATTTCGACCACCTGGGGATCTTTAACGCACACTGACATCGCACTGACAATGAACGGCTGTCCAGCTGGCAGGCAAGGCGACTGATCAGCTGTCGCTTACGTTGAATGAAGAGCCCCTGACAGTCGACATATAGTACAAATAACGGGGCATAAATTTGTCTACTGAGACTGACATGTCTAGGCTACGCGAGGCCAAGGTTCGTCAATCTGCACTCAGAGCGCAATGCATCTGCCGAAGTCGGTGCCTGGGGGGGTGCAACCAGCACGCTATGGTCCGCGACCTCTGGACCAAGGCTCACGTTCTCCAACGCGGTGGTCTGCCTCCCATCAGCCACCAGGAATTGGCTAGACAGCAGACAGAGTTCAGTCGCACTGCAGTCGGATGTCATGGACGGGTGGCCAATGCAGCCATCCAAGGCGACCTTGGATGGCCTAGTTTTCAGGCAAGGGAGGCATGCAGCAAGCTGGAGTACCGCGGTCGACTCCAGTTCATGAGCCGCGACCGATGAAAAGGCGGGTCTTTGAACACCTCGCTGCGTTATGCCTACGCACTACATGGGAAAAGCGCCTCCACAGGATAGAAGGCAAGTATGGCCTTTTCCAGGAACCCATAAATGCCGAATCAGCAACCGCATGGAAACAGGAGGCAAGGAGACGGGTCCAGGAAAAATAGAACAAGCAATCGCTGCAGGCCGACACTGGATGTGTACCGCGAGTGCAGGAACAGCATCGGACCCGAAAATATATTTGACATCTCCCTTGGTAGCACACTGCTTTCTGAGGCCCGTGCCGCAGTGCTGCGAACACTGGTGTACCACCGTCGCTTCGATACAACACCAGAAGCACAGGCAGCAGTAGGCCGAGCGTGTGGCGACGAGGAGGATACCATCGAGCACCTGGTGCTGTCTTGCCAAAGACTGTATCCGAGACCGACAGAGAGCACCACATTCCCACAGGCGTTAGAGTTTCACTGCCCTGCAGTGGACGACGAAGGCCCGTTTCACAAGAATGCGATTTTCGCCTGCGACACTGCGAATTCTCTCGGTCTGCGACTGGGCAGGGCCGTCGGTCGAGTCGCAAACGGCTTGCGATCGAGCTCTGTCCGGTTGGAATACAGTCGCATCGTCGGTGTGTTCGCTCTGCGACTTACCATTGGGGAGCGCCGAGACGGCGTGTGACGTCGGGTCACGTGGGAGCTGTTGATGCGGTGGAAGCAAAACTGTTTATTCTAATCAAAACATGCGAAATATTGCCTTGCATCTAAAAATACGCTGATCACAAAATCATCAACACATTCCGTGTGACATATCTGCCGTGTTTAATAATGGGTTGCCTATGCAAACGTCAAGAAACCTTGCCTGTCCCTCAGACCGAATTCGCTGTCTCGGTGTTGCATGTGAAAGCAGTGACCGAATATCGCACTGCCGCCTCATCGACTACACCGGATATTTTCGGCACAGTCGCAGCATGTGAAATGGGCAGAAGGAGACAGCTCCAAGGACAAGAGCGAGGGGGTGCTCCGAACCGAAGCGTCGTCTAACGCTTTGGTGGAGCACGGTGTCTAACCGCGCGAAACCGCACAGTCGGACTTGAAGGAGGTCGATGAGCGAACTGCCTGCCTGCCTGCCTGCCTGCCTGCCTGCCTGCCTGCCTGCCTGTCTCTCTGTCTGTCTGTCTGTCTGTCTGTCTGTCTGTCTGTCTGTCTGTCTGTCTGTCTGTCTGTCTGTCTGTCTGTCTGTCTGTCTGTCTGTCTGTCTGTCTGTCTCTCTCTCTCTCTCTCTCTGTATGTCTGTCTCTCTCCCTCTGTCTCTCTGTCCGTCCGTCTGTCTGTCTGTCCGTCTGTCCGTTCGTACGTCCGTCCATCCGTCCGTCCGTCCGTCCGTCCGTCCGTCTGTCTGTCTGTCTGTCTGTCTGTCTGTCTGTCTGTCTGTCTGTCTGTCTGTCTGTCTGTCTGTCTGTCTGTCTGTCTGTCTGTCCGTCCTCCGTCCGTCCGTCCATCCGTGCGTCTGTCTGTCCGTCCGTGCGTCTGTCTGTCTGTCTGTCTGTCTGTCTGTCTGTCTGTCTGTCTGTCTGTCTGTCTGTCTGTCTGTCTGTCTGTCTGTCTGTCTGTCTGTCTGTCTGTCTGTCTGTCTGTCTGTCTGTCTGTCTGTCTGTCTGTCTGTCTGTCTGTCTGTCTGTCTGTCTGTCTGTCTGTCTGTCTGCCTGCCTCTCTGTCGATGTACTAGCGGAAAAGCCTGCTCCGCACGCGCGGTAATCCTGCCCAGCCACGCATTTGCCACCCGCATGCGCAGCTTCCGAACTTAAAACCGGAATACATCTCAGCTAGTACGTTTCCAGTATGCTGAATTTCTAGAAATGGCGTAACGTCCGACAAAATTGGTGCATGTGGCGTATCCGGGCAACGGCAGACAGCGTCGATTAACCTCTTTTCTTGTCATATCTGTGTACGCCATCAGCAGACGACGAGCGGCGACGTGGTGGCCGCGTCACTTGTGAACGAGGCAGCATTTCTGCGGCCGCGAATCTCGCTCGCTGTCGTCGCCGAATGCCCAAGTATGAAGGCGTCTTTCGGGATGTTTGACGGCGGAACGAGTCACTGGCCCGTCAACCCAACTCTTTGATTTACGACCCTTTTCTCAAGCATTTCGGCCAAAATGGTCCAGCCCAGCACTAGGTCAGGAGAAACCTTGAGCTTATAAGAAAACCGGTGGGTACCCGGCGGCATTGGGAATCGAACCCAGCACCTCCCTATTGCGAAGCGCATGCACTGATACAGGACCATATGCTTCTGGGGCACAGTCGGTTTACAGCTGTGTGCCGACACGTCGCGCAGTCGACCGATCCTTGAGGGCAGCGTAAACCCGTCTCTAAATTTTAAAAGACAGTTTTCGTGTACAGAGAGAAGCCTGTTGAGACATCTAGCTTTCTTTGTCTTATGATCCCGACTGCCATGTGTGGCTTAATCTCTGCCGGAATGTGCAGGGAATAACACATTAATCCGACTCCAGAAGGCTTAATCGCAGCAGCAGTAATTTCCTCCTCCAAAGCAGGCGCGGTCGCCACGGTGAACGAGTTTTTTCTTGATCACACCTTCATTTTGAGCAAAGAATGATCGGAAACCACGAGAATGATGCGCCTTGACGAGATAACAAGATTTTACTCTGCGCCTGTGATACGACGGTTCTTCTCATAAACCCTCATGAGATGCAAGGATTTTCAATTTAGAACGACTTGTAGCTAGTTCATGCTCCATCATACAAGTTGTTGCAGCGGGGAGAATGCTTTCCTAATGCGCCGCAACCCTCGAGTAAGCACGATTAATCTACGCACTTCTCAAAGCCGGCAGCTTGTGCCGGCTTGCAGAAATATTAATGTGCAGCAAGCATTTGTGAGGACATGCGAGGATGCGCTCCGACTCTCAGCCGCAATAACCCGCCGAATACCGCAGCCAGAGACCCTGGAACAGGGAGGAAAAGTTGGGCGGTCGCCCTCCCCATCAATTATGCAGAGGGGGCAGTGCCCCCCCCCCCCGTCTCCAGTTGCTTGCATGTACTTGGATCAGATTTTTGACAATTTAAACACTTCAGTCCTAAGACTTTTAATGCAATGCACAGTGGAGCTAAGCTACTCAGCTTCGTAGCCAGTTGTAAATCATTTCGTATATTAGTAACATAAGCCAGTCATGTACCAACAGAAGTCAACTGTCTGAAACGTGTACATGATCATGATTAGCAGAATATGAAAAAATTATGCACGAACTTTTTTGATGTAACAGGTCACTCCTCGTGAGTAAAGCTTCCCATTCCAATTCGTTTTATGTTACCGTGAATCTTTCCACCGTTTGTTCGTTCGCACTCAAGACCGCCGGCACACTGCTTTATCATTTTGTTTTGCAAAGCCAGACGCGACCAGACGTTTCTCCAGTGATCACGTCAATGTGCAAGTGCTTCCACATTTTTCCAGGTTGTTTTAGTCGCTTTTGGGTCTTTATCTCGAAGGTTCCTTGTCAGCTGTAAACTGAGGGAGGCCAAGAACTACAGGCATTCAGTTCAATGCGCCGAGCACGCTTGTGGCTGTGACCGCCGCCGAGTTATTCAGTTCATAGAGGGCGCGAGTCAGTCCCTTGAACGGTTTCTGTTGGAAGTCTTTTCGTTGTCTTCCTGACTGCTGGACTGTCGTCACCACAACGTGACAGTTTGCATCAACCCTTGAACATCGAAAAATAAAAATATTCAACTGTTAAATTTTTATGTAAAAGGGTATTATATAAATAGCGACCAAAATAGGCTGGAAGTCTTTCGCCCCAATTGAAAAAAAGTTCCGGTCTAACTGACCGCATGCCTGGGTCACCAACGATGCGCAATACGTAATCCGTAATGATCGGTCACAATTCTCTACCGAATTCGACGAACGACTCCATTTTTGGCGCTCTGCAGTGAAGCACTGTCAAACAACACCGCTAAGATCTAGACCTAATTCCGCAGCGCCGTACTCGTACCAAGCGTAGGCGGCGCACGTTATGACTGACGCCAACGTGAAAGAATCCAATATGAATGATATACCGCTAAACGACAAAAATAAATACTCACAGTCCCATCTGAAAGCCGAGAGAATACGACCCCGGTACATGATTACCAAATTGGTTGGTTTGGTTATCAAGGAGACGAAATAGATCACAACTACCGCTGGATGGATAGATGGATCGAAGATATGCGAGCGTCCCCTTTGAAACGGGATGATGGCAGTTGCCACCATGCTCAGCTTATTTTCCTTCATTTTTGCTTAACTGTGATGTAAGTTATTGAAATTCGCCATTTTCTTTAAATACGTCTTCCTACACTTTTAACCTTATGTCTCCTCTTTGATTTTGAGCCCCCAATGTTCCAATCGCTTTATGCTAATTTCCACCGCAGATGTTTTTACATGACTATTGCTATCGCTAAACGCTAAGGCCTCAGGAAGAGTGGCTGTTCCCGCATCGACATCGGGATGGATATGATAACATTTTATTATGAGGTGTTCTATTGTTTCCACATTTTACCACACACAGCACTAGTGTCATCTTCTTCGTTAAATTTTTTTTTTGGAGCAGCGCGTTCAAGGACCTCCTGACCTAGCTTCAAAGAGTAGGGCCCTACCTCTTGAGTTATCATTAAACGCTTTCTTCCTGCTCCGCCTTTTCCTCTATCGATATGGTTCTACACTACGCTTTTTTACCATTGAAGTTATCTAATTTTCCAAGCAGACAACAACCCCCACGGCACCGTTTCGCTGCTCCCTCGGTGCGGCTGCAAGATCGTCATTAGACCGAGAGGGGGCGCATTCGCAGATGAACACTGCGCCATCAGCCTCCAAGCAGCCATTCATACTATACTGCCGTCAATAGCGCGCTGCCTACATCAGGCGATCATTCGAGCGAATGAGCGACGAAAATGTAGCAATTATCAGTATTAGGGACTAAAAAAATATATATGCTGCAGCTCTCTGCCGGCGGCAAAGAATCACCATCAAAGGTTAAATGAAGAAAAGAGCATCACGCATATCGCTCAACAATAACAAATGGCCGACGGTGTGGGAACAAAATTCCAGAATGTGAAGTTGATACGCTTTACCACAAGGCCATCACTTCACTGGGCTACATAAAAAAAACAGTTGTCACGAATGACGAGGAAAAAAAGGCCACAAAAGGGTTTTGAAACGCACGAGTGCGGATATGCGGTTGTCACACGGCGGAAGGATTTAATGGCCGTCAAGAGGCCGGTTCGGTACACGTGCTTTTCCCAAGAATTTCGCCAAACTCTGCCATCCGAACACCAGGCCAGGAGAAAACTTGTGCCCATTAGAAAACCGGTGGGTGCCCGGCGGCGCTGGGGATCGAGCCCAGCACCTCATGAATGCGAGGAGGGTACTCTACCACAAGGCCACCACCTCGGTGCGCAACGTCTTTAGAGAGTGTCAACATAGCTGTCACAAAGTAATAAAAAAAAAAGTTTCGGCAGTGAGAGCGAGCAGAATCCGCCAGCACGGCAGAGATTCCACGGAAAAACCAAGATGAAAGCGTGATGGGTTCAGGCCAAACTTCTGGCGCCGCTTCTAGGAAGTTGCATTCCCGCGACGACAAACAGGGCGGCACCTTTCGATGCAGGCCATCTCTCTTCGGCCAGGATTCTTCATTGTTACTGCCCATTCCAGCGCGTTATTTGGGGACAAATGGGGCACCAGTCTGTCGCTCCGTCTCATCGCGCCTATAAACAAACGTACGAGTGATCAATTTGCTCTATTTTTTAGAGTGATGATTCTGCCGCTTTCAAACTTAAGAGAAGCGTCAGTTTTTGTTGACAAGAGTGGTTCCCCTCCTAACAATTAGATGGCGCCACTAGGCTGAACTGATCGACGCGTCCTCAGCATATCGGACACGTGCTAATAATAATATAATAATAATTGGTTTTTGGGGAAAGGAAATGGCGCAGTATCTGTCTCATATATCGTTGGACACCTGAACCGCGCCGTAAGGGAAGGGATAAAGGAGGGAGTGAAAGAAGAAAGGAAGAAGGAGGTGCCGTAGTGGAGGGCTCCGGAATAATTTCGACCACCTGGGGATCTTTAACGTGCACTGACATCGCACAGCACACGGGCGCCTTAGCGTTTTTCCTATTAATAATAATTGGTTTTTGGGGAAAGGAAATGGCGCAGTATCTGTCTCATATAACGTTGGACACCTGAACCGCGCCGTAAGGGAAGGGATAAGGAGGGAGTGAAAGAAGAAAGGAAGACTGAGGTGCCGTAGTGGAGGGCTCCGGAATAATTTCGACCACCTGGGGATCTTTAACGTGCACTGACATCGCACAGTACACGGGCGCCTTAGCGTTTTTCCTCCATAAAAACACAGCCGCCGCGGTGGGGTTCGAACCAAGGAACTCCGGATCAGTAGTCGAGCGCCCTAACCACTGAGCCACCGCGGCGGTGCAGGACACGTGCTAGATGAAACGTGCTTTTTTTACAATGCGCAGTTCTTCTGTTCGAGATCAGATGGCGCCACCGGCTCGCTCGGAACACGGCGCCATTAAAGGCAGAGTACGTCGCTGGCGTGCACGCGTCGGCGCTGCAGTGGAAATATCGCGGGTTTCTTCCGAATGTGTTCTCCGCGCAACTTCCTCAGCACAGAGGACTGTGTCGCGTGGAGGCAGGTACGAACGGGCTCGTACCCGAACCTGAACGTACTCAGCAAAATCTATCCCGCACAATACAGTGACAAATGTCCTGGTGCCACGAAGCACCGATGCTGTATCACATAACGTGGGCATGCCAGAAGATAGACGTGGTACCGGCTTTATCAAACCCGAGTGCAAAGCATTGGGAGGAAGTGTTCTCCAGCGATCGGCGGGTCGACCAAGAAGGTCTGATTCAGCGAGCACAACTGACAGCAGCATCCAGTGGAGCCCTCGACTAAGGGCAACCGACCGTTATGCAAGAAGATGGACGAAGACATCTGAAGACCGCAGAAGACCAGCGAATCTAGAGCTCAATAAAGTTTTCCATTCCCTCACTCTCTACGAAGATGTAAAAAGGTAGAGGGAATACGTGCTGTGTTGTGAATTGCAGGAATTCCGACACAGAGTTGAAGGTGCGGGATGCGATCGTTTGCCAGCTTCACGGAACCGAACTGCACAAGGACGCACTGCCCCTGTTCGCGTCCGTTCACCATGCCCTCTTTCGGAACGGGCGTAAGCATCAAACACATTTGTCAGCGTCAGATACCGAATATATAAAGAAAGGATTTTGATCTCGGAAAATATGCGAGAGTTGAGGGCACAATACAGCCGCATGAACATGCTGTTCCGCCATTGAAACCGACACTACGTGTTTTCACTTGCTCTGCAGTTGCGTCTGCCTGTGTAGTGAGACCCCATTGCTCGTGAGTTGAGGGGTGCCGCAATTGGTATCAGGAGCGCCCGAGGACGAATTAGGAACGGAAAAGAAGGACGTCTAGTGCTTCTACATACCGCTACGGTAGATTGTGCACTGCGCAGCTGTGCGAACGGAAAACGCTTATAATCAGTCCATGTATTACACGCCGTCTTGGTGCTACTGTTGAACTTTGCTCCAAGTAGCGTGGTTTTCAAGGAGCATATTCGGAATAAAGCATTTGCGTTACGGTTGTTGAGCAGGGTGGTTGTCACTTCCTCGCGGTCCATGGGAGACAATCAGTAAAAGTGACTCCGCAGGCTAGCGCTCAGAGTGAAGCTGATTACTTAACACCAACGATATCTCAAGCATTTTCATGTCCGGTTATCGTAGGACATGTGAGAGTGACATAATTGTGAACTTCGTATAGTATGAATGCATTGCAATGGACGCGTTATAACAATAATGAAGCGGATCCTTCGAAACGATTAAACGCCGGTTCGTGAAGGCTGCTTAATGCACTTTCTCCTACTAGGATAGTAAACACTAGTGTGCCTATTCTTGTCGCCTTTCTGTGTTTGACAAACCAGTAGAAAATCTTTTAGGTTCCCTAAGTTAACAGGTTGCAAACAAATGCGTACGATGTGGATGTGAGCGCTTAGGAGCGGTGTCTTCATGAATGTACATACTACGACAATGACTTGCGCTGCCGCAGGAGCACTGATGATAGCAACAAATAACATTCAGCACAATCTTCAGCGGATGCAAAGACAAGCATTCAGGCGATCTATTCGTTGGCTCGAAAAACATCGAGAGCTGAGCGGCTCTCCGCGACATGAAGACCGATCATGTTTTCGCGCCTCAGTAGGTCAAATGAGGGTTCTCAGATGTCCTTCGGATCTTTAGTCAAACCATAGCGTCATCTTCCACACCTTAAAAACCATATCAGCAGAAACACTGCCTGTCGACACCGATCCATCAGACGCAGCTTGCTTCGCAACGGGCAGTTAGGAGGCGTGTAATGGCGGTGTGATCACGTGATCAAAGATGGCTGCCCTCATGATACGACGCTGTAAAGTGTAGAGAGACTTAGTATAGCGTACGCAGAAATATGCAAAGGCATAGCGTACGCTATAAAATAGCGTGCTTCGTACGGCGCATGCGCCAAACGCTATTCCAAATCGAGGTTTAACGTACGTGCGCGTTACGTACGCTATATTTCTCGAACATATGGCGTGAGCGCTCTGGCGTATGGTAGGAAAAGTAGCGTTGTCAAGATGGCGGCGCTCACATTACCCGCTTCGGAGAGAATTCGTCAATATTATTGGGTTTTTAGGTATAATTATTGCCTTTAAATCGTACACGTGATATTCGCTTTGTCCCCTCTCGCCGACAACAGAAAGAATGGCAGATAGACTTGCCTAATTTTTTATTCTGTGTGACGATTCCGTAGTTCTTAATCCTAAAAAAAGGCCGCCTAATGTGGATTGGCTTCGTATGGATTTTTACACCAAGGTAGTCATAGCCTTGGCAAACTCAATCGTTTCGGCGGTAGGCAGAAGGGTCTGAAAGACCTCAACATGACGTTTTTAAAATCTTACTCGGTTCAATTTCCTAAAAGAAATTATGCCCTGACTGGATTGAACTGGTGATGAACTGGCTATCTACACGCTACGACTTGAATAACGTTAGCTAAGTGCGAAAAATGTGTCATAAAATATTTCCACATTATAACACCAGATGGCGCTACTGCGGCGAGCGCTATAAAAGCGCTTTTTTAATCAATAAAATATAATTTATAGCGTTGTGGTAGGGCGTAAAAATGCGAACGACTGAGCATGGGTCACCGGCTTGTAAAGCTGTCCGTGCAACATTTCAAGTTGAAGCCTATATGGCTACTGGCGAGCCTCTTTTGTGGCTGGAATAGATGTCGTACGTAGGCGAAGATACTAGCGTCGTTAAGTCTTGTGATGCGGTGACAGGGACGAGCTTCTGAACAATGGACGTCAAAGGAGGGTGAACCGTGGCGGATGAAAAACGAGGCTGCGTGGATGTGCGAAGATTATGCAATGCCGTAGTTATCCACGACGCAGTGGTCCTCTCGGAGGACTCTGTCCTCGTCCTGTTGGTGAAACCTCTCAGAAAGGAGCCGATGTACCCATCAGGGCCACCTAAGAGGCCAACGATTGTGTAAAGGCTGTCGGCTGAATCGCGATCACACTCTTTGTTAAAGCGGGCACAATCAGGATCGGTCTATCCTCCTTCGATAAATTATGTGCCAAATTTTTATCTTTCAATTTTTTTGTCATCCTTGTTCCTATGTGTTTCATTGCTTCGTCCCCTTCTAGTGGAATACCCTCATCTGTAACAATAAACATTCGTTTACATACTTTGTTGGACGCGCCGCTAAAATCACGATGGCAGCATCCTTTTACATTCTGCTTCGTTGCACAGCCGCTACTACAGATGCCGCATCAGAGAAAGCAGACATCGCCGAAGCGCGGAGCTCGGAAAGCGGCCGAACATTCGGCCGCCTGCTTCCGCTCAACCGTGGCCTGATTCCGCTCCTGGCATCGGTCATCTGCAAGAGCGTCTTCATGGTCCTGCTCTCCGGTTTCACCTACCTGGTTATCTTCATCGGCTCTTTCTTCTCCCCCCCCCTCGGCGGCCTCCTCGGTCTGGGACCAGCGGGCCTTCGCTCATTCGACGAATCCGACCCGAGCGAGAACAGCATCGACCGCGTAGCTGGCGTCGTCTGCCAGGCCATCACCTCGACCGAAGAGTCTGTTACCGGTGGTAGGACGCAGTGTCGCCGCCTCCTCTACGAACTCTTGAAATTCGTGTCCGAAGGTGTGCCCAAGATCGACATGTTTGACAACTAGTTCAGGAAAATCGCGGGTGACGCCGAATCCTACGCCGGCGCATGGGCAAGCGGTTGACTCCATTCCCGATGAATGGCGATTAAGTGGAATGAACATGATATATAAGGGAAAGGGGGACAAAGCTGACGTAAGTAACTACCGCCTCATAACAGTGACATCTGTGGTTTAAAGATTATAAAGGACACATTGCAGGCTTGGGTTGAGAACAAGGGGTGATAGGGGAGCTACAAAATGGGTTCCGGAAACAAAGGAGGTTGGAGGACAATCTTTTTTCATTGACGAAGTGTATAGATATTGCTGAAAAGGAGCACAGGCCCCTATCGCTAGCATTTCTGGATATTAAGGGAGCCTACGACAACATTATTCAAGAGTATTTGTGGGACATACGGGCACATTAGATGTGGAAGATGGAGTAATGAATCTTTTAAAAGATAAATATAAAGGAGAGAGAGGGCTCATCAAATGGGAAAAAATGTATAAGGGCCTGTAGAGATACAGCCGGGGCTTAAGCAAGGATGAGCTTTCTCTCCTTTGTTGTTCATGTTGTACCTTCAATGGTTGGAGACCAAGCTAGAGAGGAGCGGACTAGACTTAAGCCTTTCTTTTTTCAAGCAAGGGGAACGGATTAAACAGTCTTTACCGGAACTAATATACGCGTATGACATAGTGCTAATGGCTGACAACAAGGAAGACTTGCCGAAGTTGATTGACCTATGTGTTTACAGAGGGAGATAGATTAGGTTTCAAGTTTAGTACGGAAAAATCTGCAGTCATAATAATTAATGATAAGGCCGGCGAGCATAGGATACAGGAGTTCACGATAGAAGTAGCGGATGAGTCCAAGTACCTTGGGGTGCGGATAAATAACGGTGCTGAGTATCTGACACAGCATGAAAAATATGTCATGCGTAGATAATAGGAATGCAGCTGTCATGAAAAATAGGGCACTGCAATATTTAATTAGAATAGGTATAAAAGCGTAACAGGAATCTGGAAAGGGGTGATGCTTCCTAGCCTGACTTTCGTTAATGCTGTCCTTTGCATGAGACTAGATGTTCAAACAAGGTTAGAAATCAAACAACGCTGCGTAGGCAGGCTGGCTTTGGGAGCACATTGAAATAAACCAAATCAGGGGGTACACGTTGATATGGGACGGGCGTCGTTCGAGAGCAGAGGAGCTAGCAGTAAGGTAGCATTTGAGGAGCGATTGAGAAAAATGAGGAAAAGCAGTGGGCTAGAAAGTTTTTAGATACATGTACATAAGGAATGTTGACACGCAATAGAGAACGGCAACTAAAAAATTGACAAGCAAATATCGGGACAGCAGTAGGGGCCAATCAGCAATTATCGATTAAGAAAAATGTTAAATAAACAGAGAGAGCTCTCTGGAAAACAGGGTTGCTGAAGAAATCGGCACTGCTAACATACAGGATCTTTAAGCAGGAAATTGCCAAAGAAAATATCTATGAGAATTTTAGGTGGAGCTCTTTGTTGATTGAGGCCAGGAAGGGAGTTTTGCGGACTAAGACATATACGGTCAGGTACCACAAGATAGACACGCTGTGAGTCACGTGCAGAGAGGAGGAGAAAACGGATGAACACTTGATACTTTTCTGTAAAGGGCTCACCCTACAGCGGAAAGCAGTGGGGCTGATTTCTCTAAGGCATTGGGGTTTAAGGACAGTAAAGGGAAAGTACATTTTAAGTGGGTAGAAGTAACGAAGCGAAGGTTATCTGATTGGCGGCTAATATCAAGACAACAGTAAAACTTCATAAGTTATGGCTACATGCCTTGAGCCACCACCCGGTTAAAAGGGATCAGCCTCCATCTTTCCGTCCGTCCGTCCCTCCCTCCTTTCGCCCGTCCGTCCATCCAAACCCACCCATCCATCTAAACCCACCCACCCACACACCCACCCATCCGTCCGTCCGTCCGTCCGTCCGCCCGCCCGCCCGCCCGCCCGTCCGTCCATCCATCCATCCATCCATCCATCCATCCATCCATCCATCCATCCATCCATCCATCCATCCATCCATCCATCCATCCATCCATCCATCCATCCATCCATCCATCCATCCATCCATCCATCCATTCATCCATCCATCCATCCATCCATCCATCCTACGGAGAGATTTCGCGGCCGATAGGCGGCGTCAACGGCTGTGTTCAGCTCGTCTAATGGGAATTCCAAATTAGAGAAGGTGATCAGGTGATTGCTCGACACGCGCTTTCGGGTAGCGACGAGAGGTTCCTGAATTTCGTGGGTCACACGACTTCGCAGGCCGCGTGCCTGCGAAGTCGAGGTGACCGCGATGAGATCAAGTGTCACATTGTGATTCGCGGCTCACTGCGAGCTCAAGGAAGAAAAATGGCGGGGAACAGTTGGGGCCGCCTTAAGGAGTGAACCTTGGACGTGATTGGTGTTTACTATTTTGTGAGGTCATGTATGCGATAGCGTTTGAAAATTTGTTTTGGGGGAAAGGAAATGAAGCAGTAGCTGCCTGACAAATCTTGGACACCCGAAACGCGCCATAAGAGAAGGGATAAAGGAGAAAGTGAATGGAGAAAGAAGAGATGCCGTAGTGGAGGTGTTCAGAATAATTTCGACCACCCGGTAATCTTTAACGCGCACTGATATCGCACAGCACACGGGGGCCTTCGCGTTTCGCCTCAATCGAAACGCGGCCACCGCGGTCGGGTTCGAATCCGGGTACGTACTCCGGATCAGTAGCCAAGTGCCCTAACAACTGAGCCTAATGGGCTAAAGTGCGCCGTCGGTTGTAAACTTTACCCATTGGCTGGAGAGAAGTGACGTCACCAGACATGAGCGTTCGCATTGGCTTTTGTGAAAAAAGTGACGTCATTTATCGGTAAAAGCATCAACAGCCGCTACTGCTATCGTATTGCCGACACAAAGAAATTAAACGCCACTGTGAATTGTTTAAAGGGATGTTTGTAATCGTACGAGAAGAGGACGCGAGGACCTTTCTCAGTAACCGTCAGTGACCCTACAAGGTGCTGAGTTGGCACATCTCACAGGCCGTCGCTTTCCCAAGTTTGAGTACTGCGGACTAGGGCTATAGGAGCGTTTTTCCTAGAGCATCCCCCCTGGTATAAAAAATGGCATTGAGGAAAAGAAATGACCTAGTAAACGTATCAATTATTGATAGACTCCTCAACCACGCCGTGAGCGGTAGGGGGAAGGGAGAGGGAAAGGTGGTAAAATGGGTACGCAGTACTCAAAGGCATTTGGAAAGAAATAATGGTGCAAGGGCTTACTTTCAGGAATGCGATTTTACGCTTAATCGCAGCAGTTCAGTCGGAGCTAGAAATAAACCACCGACCTGCTGACAGATTAGCATTAGGCTGTCGCGGCAAAGACACAAACGTGACATTACAGGGTATTACGGGCTGGACATCATTCCAAGTACGGGAAGCTCAGAGTGAACTATTCTATGACCAATATCTTAAGAAATTTGACGAAAACAGGTGGTCCCCAAAAGTATTTAAATACTTATACAGAAAAAGAGTTTAATCACAGTAGCGGAAAAGGAAAACGAAACTCAGCACAAAGAATGATGGAAACTAGGACGGAGGTATGGTTGGTTGATGGGGGATTTAACGTCCCAAAGCGACTCAGGCTATGAGGGACGCCGTAGTGAAGGGCTCCGGAAACTTCGACAACCTGGGGTTCGTTTACGTGCACTGACATCGCACAGCACACGGGTCTCTAAAATTCAGCCTCCATCGAAATTCGACCGCCGCGGCCGGGATCGAACCCGCGTCTTTCGGGCCGGCAGCTGAGCGCCATAACCACTCAGCCACCGCGGCGGCTACGACGGAGGTATAGAGAGCTTTAAACGACATGTAAGAAAAGCAGAGGGTCAGAACTATATTAACCCAATAGAAAGACACCAACCTCTAGACCTGCATAGAAAATGGAAAAGGCAAATCAGGAGGGAATCACTCAACGAGAGCTCAGTAGGAAGCGCCCTACCCTTTCAAGGGACTTCGGGGCACCTTAGAACACGAAGCTACAAGAATAACTTTAACCAAGATGACACATATGCGGGGAGTGACCAATTCGTAGAAACAACTCATCATATACATTTTACTAGAATGTGGCAGTATCCATCTAGACGTCGATACAGGCACAGTCAAACTCTATGAGACCCCAGGGCTTAGAGTCAACAAAAAAAAATCTATTCGAATCCGCGGTACACAGTAGCAGAAAGGTATTGGAAGATTGTTGGCTGAAAAGCAAGGAGGTGACTTAGGGATACATGTGCCGGATTTTAAAGCTGGTCACACGTGATAGGTAATATAATTTCCAAGTAACGAAAAACGGCGAATTTATAGATACCACTTTTTAAACTTCACAGGTTGGTGAGATAAAGAGATAAAGATAAGCCAAGTATGGTGGCACCATTCACCACCCCCTTTTCCAAGGCGACGTTTCTAACATCCATTCATCCATCGAAACACCAAGAGCTATGCTACAGGTATCGCTGCAAAACGCTACGTGTTCGTACCCATTTCGTTGTATAATGGGTTGTAAAAGGCGGTTACGACCGCAGGTCCTACAATCCAACTGCAATAAGAAAGAAAATCAAAGCATTCTGAAATGTATTGTAAAAAAAGTGAAGCCAGCAGGCGTCATTTTCCGCGTCTTATTCATCATCACCATCATCATAAGCAGCCTGAATACGCCCAATGCAGGTCAAAGACCTCTCCAATGTATCTCCAATTAACCCTGTAGTTTGCCAGCTGCAGCCATAGTAGCCTTGAAAATTCCTTTATCTCATCCGCTCAACTAACCTTCTTCCGCGCCCTGCTACGCTTGCCTTTTCTTGGCATCCGCTCTCTTACCCTTAAAGACGAGCGGTTATCTTGCCTTCGCATTACACGCCCTCCTCAAGCCCGTTTCTTCATCTTGATTTCGATTATAATGTCATTAAATCGCGTTTGTTTCCTCACCCACTCAACCCGCTTCCGGTCTCTTAAAGTTACACCTATCATTTTTCTTTCCATGGCTCTCTACGTTGTCCTTAACCTAAACTCAACCCTTTTCGTTAGCTTCCAAGTTTCTGCCCCGTAGGTGAGTACCGGTAAGATACAGCTGTTGTATACTTTTGAATTTAGGGATACTGGTAAACTGCCATTCATAATCTGAGATAACTTGCCATATGCTTTCCACCCCATTCTTATTCTTCTAATTATTATTATTCATTGTGTTGTTGTATTGACGTGTTTCTCAGCGTCATCTGGTTGCTCCGCCCTCTGTTATAAAAACTGTATGTTGCGTGTTCGTCTGTGCGTCTCCGAATTCTTTACGTGAAGCAAAACTTCGTCAGCCCGCGCCGGTGGGCTTCAAGATGTTATGATCTCAGCTTCTCGCGCTGTTATTGCTAGCAACCTCGGACACACAGTGAAGCCGCATTGCCATCGCTCAGCTTATCAATGCGTGATAGTTTACGAATAGTGCCTCTTTCTTTCGTTGAAAAACACCTGTTTAAAGTAGCGAAATTTAAAGAAAGAAGTGTTCCTTGCCAGACTGGATCTTGTGCTCGCGCTTTCATCTTGCTGTTGAATTCGGCCAATTTGGACATGGGGAGGATTCCCTGAGGACCACCGCGAGGGAGGATGAGCCCTCTGGGGGAGACGTGGCTGGAATGCCGGAAGCAGCGACGATGATAGCGTCCCCACGTCTTCGTTCCGATCTTCAGACGACGAAGTACAATATCAGTGTTGCCCTCTTCAGTCACGCTGGCGTTTAAGAATTGCCCGAGTGCCGCGCCTTCGACACGAGTTCCGGGTTCCGGTCATCAGTGCAAGATCTTTCAACCCCTGCGGGGAGACAACCTGCATTCCTGTGTCAGGCAGGCGCCTTCCGGGTCAACATGGGCGCGGTCCGGATACACGTGAGCGCCCAACTGGAGGCTGCGTGGATGAAAACGTGACCGGGTCCAGTTCCCTTTCCCTCGACCGAGCAGGGAGACAACGTCAGGACCGTCCTGCCATGGGTAGTATCATCAGTGGCATTGTGTGATTGGACATTATTCTTCGAACTATATTCCCCAGCTAGGGATTTGGGGATTACGAAGAGTGTTTAAGGAGCTGCTGGTTTCGTACCAGAGGAGAGCCCCCTCTTGAGAGATGCCCTTTGCTGGGAGAGACTCCCTACTGCTAAGAAGCTCTCTTTACTGAGAAGCACTGTCAGTTGTCCTTACTTGTACATTATGTAAATAGTCTTTGTATAAAGTTTTCTAAGTCCTCGTCTCTTCTCCTGCCCAGTCACGCTACCTGAATCCCAACAGCTGGTGTCAGCGGTAGGATGCTGCTCCCTGGATCTCGACAACTGGATGGCAGCTGTGGGACGTCCACGTGAAGTTACCGGCTCCAAAGGATGTCGGCAGGTACGGGACTGACCGGCGTCAGCTATACCTGGGCAGGATGAGTGCCCAATGTTTTCAGTTCATTTTGCCAGACCGTACTAGCACAGGCAGATGCTAGGTGCAGATTCCTGTTGTCTGAAAAATCGATTTCGGGAAACTGTTTTCTCCGCTTCAAGCTAGGGCTTTTGTTTTAGTGGGCTTGCTAACGCATGATGGAACTCACGATGGAGAAGTTAAAAGTTCAGGAGCTGTTCGAAATTTGCCAGGAGCTGGGGATCTTGCTACGCTCTTCGAAAAGAAAAAACAAATTCTCGAGGTTATGCGGCAGGAGGAGGTGCATACTGAGGAGGTCAACGAGGCTTTGGAAACGATTGTTGGACGCAAGAAAGAAAAGGAAGAGCTTCGGTTGCCTCAAGCCAGACGGGAGTTGTGCGAGCAGAAAGAAAAAGAAGAGCTTTGGTTGGCTGAAGAAAAACAGGTGTCGTTCGAGCAGAAAGAAAAAGAAGAGCTTCGGTCGGCTCAAGACAGACGGGAGGTCCGTGAGCCAGAGGAAAAAGGGGGAGAACATGCTCTAAAAATGAAGGAGCTCGAAATCACGTCGAATGGAGGGAATATGGCGCGTCTTAGCCCTTTAGCTTCGGTAGAGGAGCAAGGGAGGCAGAGATTGCAGGAACTCGTCTCACCATACCGCGTGGAAGGCGATATTGCACTCTTTTTGGTAAATTTCGAACGCGCATGCGGGAAGATGCACATCGACAAGAGCGCTGGTCGAAGTTACTTCCTCTCCTTCCGTGCGAAGCGGCCGAAGTGGTGGCTCGCCTATCATGGGAAGTGTGTGAGGACTACGAGAAGGTAAAGAGCGCACTGCTCAGAAAATACCGGCTTTCTGCTGAACCCTTTAGGCAGCGATTTATGGAGGCAAAGAAAGGCGGAGAGTCGCATACTGACTTCTCGTACCGGCTTAAGGTCACCTTAAACAAGTGGCTTAAGACCGCTGAGGTACACGGAAGTCATGACAAGGTACTAGAGTGCATCGCACTAGAGCAGTACCATACCGCGATTCCAGATGATCTGAGGATATGGCTGCAAGATAGGCTAACAGATATAGACCTATACAAAGCGGCACAGCTCGCAGACGATTATTACGTTCGCCGAAACCTCCAAAGCAAGGCAGGGTACGATAACAGGTTAGGAAAGGGAGGAACCTATATAAAGAGAATCCCCGATCGAAGGGTGCCACGAGCACGACGTTGTCACCGAGCAGAGGATGCGGGATCAAAAGGATTAGGTAGCGAAAAAAAGATTGAGTCACCCAAATCTGCCGATTCACGGAAACAGCAGGCACTTGCAGCTCGCGCGTTTGAAGTGCGAAAGCACATTGTCTGATATAATTGCAACAAGAAGGGTCACATCTCATTGAACTGCAAACAGCAAAATATGGCGTTCACGTGCATGTGAGACTCGGACAAAAACCTTAAATTGTTGGAGCCATACATGCGGGACGTGGTGATAAATGGCAAGAAATTCAGAGCACTGCGGGATTCAGCGGCTACCATGCATGTTGCTCACCCGTCCAGTGTTCCCTTCATGGACTACACCGGTGAATGCGCCTGGATTAAGCAGGTCGCCGAAGAAAAGAGTGCATGCTTGCCTATAGCGAAGGTGACTCTAGAGGGGACTTTTGGCAGGCTAGACACAGAAGCGACAGTTAGCGCAAATTTGCCGACACACTTTCCCTAACTATTTTCGAACAAATCCGAGGAGGTGCTGAAAGATAAAGGTCTCTCTTTCACCCCGGGATTGGCTTGCATGGCGCTAACAAGTTCTCGAGCGCGATAGCTCGCAAAGAAACTCGACTGCGCTCCGATAAATCAGCAGGCACCGAACCACTCTCCCGACCAGCCGGGGGATCCTTGCAGAAAAACTGATCTGTATAAACCGCATGAGCATGACCATGAAGGTGTTCCCGAATCAGCGGTAGCTCATGAAATCCATGGAACTGCCAATTCCGTACAAAATGGGGCAACAGGAACCAACGCGAGAGTTTCGACATTAACACCTGCTTCGACTGGATGGGAGGAGTTGAGTAAGGTTGATAGGAAAGCACTCATTGCAGAGCAGAAAAGCGGAAGAGCTTTAAGCAATAATGTGAGAGAGGGGGTCGCTAGAAAGAATATCAGCTTTCACGAAAAATCAGGCATTCAGCACCGGAAATACTGCAACTCAAAGGGACGCGCATATGAGCAACTCCTCGTGCCTGAGAAGTACCGGCGGCAGCTTCTAGAGCTGGCACGCGGAAATGCATGGGCGGGCCACCTGGGCCTAAGGAAAACAAAAGCTAGATTAGCCCTCGAATATCACTGGCCTCGCTGCTGGAAAGATGTCGAATAGCTTGTTAGATCTTGCGACACCTGCCAGCGGGCCGCCAAGTCGACGGATAAATGAAAGGAGCCCATGACACTAGTCCCCATCATTACAGAGCCCTTTCGGCGCCTTTAATAGATACTGTCGGCCCACTGCCAGCGTCCAACCCTGGTTGTCGCTACATTTTGACCTCACTGTGCGTGGCAACCAAATTTCCCGAGGCCATTCTCTTGAAGGAGCCAAGTTGCGCGTGTGTTGTAGAGGCCCTTTTGTCAATTTTCTCTCGTGCGGGGTTCCCTGCACAGATACAAATCGATAACGGGAGAGTGTTCACAAGCTGCTTGACAACAACGTTCTTTGAATGGTGTGGAATTAAAATAATCCGCAGTTCCATTCGTCACCCTCAGTCAAATCCAGTCGAGCGTATGCACTCAGTGCTAAAGCGGATACTTAGGTCTCTGTGTTTTGAGCATAAGGGAGATTGGGAAGGCTGCATTCCAGGAGCACTCTTTGCAATGAGATCCGTCCACCACGAAAACACAAGATTTAGCCCCGCTGAAATAGTCTACGGGCTTGACTTGAGGACCCCGTTGCTCTTGCTAAGGAAGTTATGGGAGGTTTTCGGACAGGATCCCTGTGTAGTGGCATACGTTATAAAGCTACTGGAAAGACTTGCGAAAACCAGACCTCGTGGAAGCAAATTTCAGAGCAGCGCAGTCACTGTCTAAAGTACACTAGGAAAAATCTGCACGGAAGCGCACCTTTCAATCTGGCCACCAGGTGATGTTGCTGCGTGCGTCAAAAAGGAACAAGTTTGAGGTGTAATGGGAAGGGCCAGCTAAGGTGGTGTCCAAGCTTTCAGACACACCAACTATGAGGGAAAATTTAAGAACAAACACAATCGGATAATTTACAGTAATTTTATGAAGCATTATGTGCAGAGTCAGGCCATGATTAACATGGCGCTGAACATGCCAGAAGAAGAGATCTCAGACATACCTTATGTCCTACATGAGGACGAGCAAGCAGCGAATGAGCTGCTAAGTTCAATCGACAGAGAGCCACCTTTGACGGAAAGTCAACGAGGAGACATGAAAAACGTCGTCCGCGACTTTGAGGCGGTGTTTTCAAACAAGCCATGAAAAGCAACCCTAATCGAACACGACATTCAGCTGTCCGGCGAACAGCCGATCAGGAGCAAACCGTACCGTGTCTCTCCAAGACAAAAGGAAATCGTTGAGACAGAAATCCGCCGTATGTGCGATCTTGGCGTCATAGTGCCCTACGAAAGTGACTATATGTCACCCATAATTATTGCAGAGGTTCCAGGCAAGGATCCGAGAACTTGCGTGGACTACCGAAGACTGTATTCAATCACATTGGACCAGACCTACCTCATTCCGAACATCGATGAGAGGGTTGAAACAGTCGCTAAATCAGAATATATATCCACACTCTATTTAGTTCGTGGTTACTCTATTTAGTTCGTGGCTCATGGTTACTCACTGAGCGCGCCAGCAGGTAAGCAGCGCTCGTGTCCCCCGCGGCACGTTTCGCCCTGTAATGTTGAGTTTCGGCTTGAAAAATGCCCCGTACTGTTTTTCAAAGTTAATGGACCAAGTGCTGCGGGGACATGAAGATTTCGCTCTCCCCTACCTTGACGACGTGGCGATTTTCTCACAAAACTGGGAGGAGCACATTGAACACATGCGTATTGTGTTGAGCCGACTGCTTGAGGCTGGTTTAACGGCAAGGGAGGGAAAATACCACCTAGGGTGCACCGAAGTGAACTATCTTGAACACGTGGCTGGACGAGACCAAGGCGGACCGGCAGAACTTACAAGTGTCTGCCGTGGTGGAGTACCGTCGCCCAACCAAGAAATCGGAGCTCAGGGCATTTCTTGGCCTTGCAGGCTATTGTCAGTATTATGTAAAGGGCTAGTCTAATTTAGCCAGCCCCCTGACCGACGCGCTGAGAGAAAGTGAGAATAAGAATCTCTTGCGACCAAAAGAAAGAGCAGGCATTTCAGAGTCTGAAAACAGCCCTAAGCGAGCACCCATTACTTGCAGGGCCAGATTTCTGAAATCCCTTATCATACAATGTGATGCCAGTAACCGCGGGTTAGGCGCAATTCTTTGCCAGGAAAGCGATGGTAGGCACACACGGCCTGTTCTTTAATTCAGCCGCAAGCTCAGCACGCGGGAAGATTCGTATAGCACGTGTGAAAAAGAATGCGCATGCCTCGTTTGGGCTACAGACAAACTGGCATGCTACGTCTCCTGGTCCCGTTTCACAGTAGAAACGAACCATTGCCCTTTAACTTGGTTGAACAATATGTCGCCCAAAAATGGTCGTCTACTGAGGTGGAGCCTGGCACTCCAGCACCACAGCTTCGAGGCTCGCTACGAGAAAGGCAAGATCCACACAAACGCCGACGGGCTAAGCCGAGCCTTTTAGCTGGTAAAGATTTTACCAAAAGGGACGTCCTCCAAAATTTTAGTTTTGGAGATTTATTTCATATTCTCTTCCTAATGAAGACCGTATATCTCCCACTTCCTTTGCAGTAATGTTCATAATCAGGTAGCATACCAAGGAGTACGTTTTCCTTATATCATCCAAGGATAAGGAAGAGCGAGTGGTGTAACGTGCCTTGACTGTGAGGTATTGGGGCGGGGAAAATTGAACCCCACGTCGGCCAAAACCAGTCACTTAATCCCGTACCACGTGCCCTCTAAACACCAACCTGATTTAAATTAGCGAAAATAGAGCAGCGCGCAACAAAACAGGACACAAAGGAGAGACACGGAACGACACGAGCGCTAACTATCAACTGTTTATTTCTTGCTGTCGCTACGTATAAATACATGAGCCACAACTCGAAACGAAAAACAAAAAAGATTGATGAGTCAGCCTTTCGCTGGTTTCCATCGTTCTAGATAGGAGAGCTCTTTAGCTGACAATGCCACTGATGCCACGCTCACACACTTGTTACCTGCACGCAAAATACTACGAGCCTCAATAATCTCTCGAACAATCTTATCATTGTGGCGGGTTATGATTTGGCTCTTCTTAAAAAGTGGCATGCACGCATTTGGAAGGTCCCGTTTCTCAGCCTCGACCTTGCAGTGACGACAGTGTTGGCTTAGGTGGCCCGATTTGCTTTCATTAACATTGTAGTCATGTTCTTTTAGCCTGCTATTCACACATCTCCCTGTTTGCCCAATATACTCATGGCCACAAGACAACGGTACGCGATAGACAACACCCTCCTCACAAGTGACAAATCGTTTCTCATGGTCTATTACACATCTTTTTTTTCTCCTGGATACCGCACGGATTGGTCTTTTTGCAAAGCATAGACAGTTTTACGGGTGCTGAAAATACATCAACGCCTGCTCGTTTTCCTAGTTTCTTGCGTTGATGTTGTATTTTCAGCACCGCGTGGAGGCCGCGTGGACGACAACGTGACCGGGTCCTGTTCCCTTTCCCTCGACCGAGCAGCGAGAGAACATCAGGACCGCCCTGCCGTGGGTGGTACCATCAGTGCCATCGTGTGATTGGACATCATTCTACGAACTATATTCCCCAGCTAGGGATCTGGGGAATACGAAGAGTATTTTAGGAGCTGCTGGTTTTGTACGAGAGAGCCCCCCTCTTGAGAGATACCCTTTGCTGGGAGAGACTCCCGACTCCTAAGAAGCTCTCTTTACATAAACACTCTCAGTTGCCCTTACTTGTATATTATGTAAATAGTCTTTGTAAAAAGTTTCCCAAGTGTTCTTTCTCCGATCGTCCTCGTCTCTTCTCCAGCCCAGTCACGCTACCTGAATCCCGACAACTGGTGACAGCGGCGGGATGCGGCTACCTGAATCTCGACAATGCTCACGGTGGCGTTTTATAGAATAGCGGCTCACACTTTGATACAGTACAGTTTTTTTACTCGTCCTGTGGGTCGCTTTGTGCTTCAGGTTCAAGGAAATAAAAAAAGGCTTCCAGACGAGCAGTGGCACGTAATGCTAGCGCGCGTTCATTCAGTAAAGTTCCTACCAGCAACCCATCGGCATCGTTCGAGCAAATATACGGGGTGTCTCACGCATCTTGAACCAAGCTGAGTGAAGCCAATGACATTGTTTGCCGTCGGCTGGCGCTCCTCAATGTATTTTAATAATTCCGCTTAATTAGTTAATAAGCTAGTATCGTTTATGAAAAATGCTTTATATTCACTTTAGGGTTAAGGGTCTTTGGGCAAGTTGTAGGAACGGGGGGAGGGGTTTCAGTTTTTCGCAGCAACTTATCTCCTACGTGGTTTATTTTGGACAGCATTTCAATAAAGCCGGAGAAATATAAAAAAGAAACCATGACAATGCTCTCTTGCGCTGCCGTATGTATGCCAGTGGTAAAGGTGTAGCCTTCTTATCAAACGTACTCTTACTTGCGACTCGCTTGCTCGGTGGCGCAGTACACTCTAAACACAAAAGGAATAAAAAGGCAGTAATCTGTCTTCTAGCGCACTTCCTTTCAAGGGGCTCTGTATGCTGCCATCGTCACGGAGATTTCCATCACTAAAAATACAGAATACTTACGATTGGCACGACAGTCAGAATTGTATAAGGTACGAAGATTTCAACCGGGATTTCAATCTCTTTAAATCGCTAACCTCGAGGCCTCAGGAGACGCGTTTTAAAGCCTCCTCCCTTTGGTAAGTGTATCAAGTTACTATGCTTTGCAGTGATGTTTTAACTCCGTTACCAAGAGTAAGTATTCCGTACATTTATTGATCCAAATCTGCTCCGGAACTTGGGCAGCATTACCTGCGAAGAAAAGAAAGTGCGGTAGGAAAATTGCTTACTCCATTTTCCTCCAATATTTGCTTATTCCTGTTTGGAGTGCAGAAACGCACAGGGTACCGCAAACATAGTCATGAAAGAATGACACCAAACTGAACGTAAAAGCATCAACAACTTCTAATGCCATCCCATTGCCAACATGTAATGTAACTGGCTCTCTCAGATCATGAATAACAGTTTATCAATATTTCCCAAGAGAAAAGTGTATGACAGCTGTATATTACCTGTACTCACCTATACGGCAGAAACATGGAGGTTGACGCAAATGGTTCAGCTTAAGTTAAAGGCAATGAAAATAAATGGAAAGAAAAATTATAGGTGTAACATTAAGATACCGGAAGCGGGGAAGGAAACAAACAATGGTTAATGACATCTCATTAGAAATCAAGAGGAAGAAATGGGCTTGTGCATGCCACGTAATTCGAAGGCAAAATAACCGCTGGTCCTTAAGGCTAACGGAGTGGATGCGTAGCAAAGGGGCGGCAGAAAGTTAGGTGGGCGAATGAGATTCAGAAGTTTGCGGGCATACGGCGGGCGCAGCTGACAAATGAAAGAGTTAATTGGAGAGACATGGGTGAGGCCTTTGACCTGTAGTGAGGGCAGTCATGCTGAGGATGATGATGGATGTATTTAGGTGTCATAGTGAATTTTTCCTTCGTGAACTGTCGGGGTTACAAAGTTTGGAGCTATGAGGGAAAAGCTGGAGATTAAGCGTAGATTAATGCACAGCTAGGTACAACGGCTTTGCTGTCGGCTGAGTCATGTCTATGTTGCATCAGGAAAACTCGAAAAAATCAAAATGGAATTGATTGCGAAGTGCTGTTAACTGCGGATTAAACTGGCAATGAAAGACACTGGGACTGCCACGCTCAACGTCAGAGCTTCTACGCATGTCAGTGATGGCTTCCAGTAACAGAAATTCGTAAAAACTGCGACCTTTGGTAAGTTGTCGTCTTTCAAGTTCGGCCCGCAAGAATTAAACAACCACCTGTCGCTTTTATAGCTAGTCTGTTTCGGAAAAAAGAATAAAAAAGAAAGAGCTGTTATATGTTGTTGACCTCAACTAGTGCAGTGGCCTGCTCACCCCAATGACGTTAGAATTGAGATTCTTCATATCTCTGTGAACATGAAAGGAAACGACAGTGAAGATTCTAGTCTTTTTCAGCACTTCATTGCAATTATTGAACTTCGCCTTGGTTTCGTTCGTTATCGGCCAGTGGGCGAGGCTAGACATGTTCATTATTTCCCTCATCGCATCGGGCTAGTCTCCTAACTCAGGAACAGCTGAAAAAGAAAAAAAGCATGCACGCACACACGTGCACTCAGATGCATTATTAGAGAGCTTTAGTTCACGTACGTACAGAGTTCACGTACGCAGAAGTGAGAAGTCTACGTAGCATACGCTCATGTCACATCAAACCCTTGTATTTGCACGTACGCGAGAGTCGCCGCGCGTTCTTCCTAGCGCCATCTACTGATGGATCAAGGCACAGCTGTAGCCACTCCAAGACAAGACGAGTCAAAGCTAAGCCAGTCGAACTGCATCGGAGCGCTGCTTGGTTAGGCTTAACAGCTTGGCAGTCGCCCGTATATCTAAAAAACAACACCTATTTGTCAATTGAAACTTTATCCGAGGTTAAGAATGGGATTAGCGGCGATGCTGTTATCGCTTTGAAGGGCCGGGCAGGTCGCCGCCATATTTACCAACGCTACATATGCAAGCAACGCATAGACCGCAACGTAAAAATCTGAATTTCACGTACGTACTTAAGACTTGCGCATACCATTTGCGTTCTGCGCATGCGCACTGGTCACCCGTAAGAGCTCTACGTACGTGAAGCCTCTACGCATGTTAAACTAAAACTCTCTGATAGGTATACACAATGCGCAAACAGTGCAGGACAAGTAAACTTGCAACAACCCAGCGATGACCTGAAAGTACTGGTGGCGCCGTTTAGCGGCACACAAGTGATGAAAATCTCGTTTGAATGAGCACAGTAGGCATTGGATGAGCCGATGATTGCTCGCTTGTTGCGTCAAGTTGTATACCGTATTTGCTCGGACAATTAATAAGCTCGCATCTCCTGCTTTGGATATTAAAAAGTTGTCCCCCCCCGGCCTCCCTCGCGTTGTCAACGCACTTCATTCTTTTTTCTTCAGCAGCCTGCTGATGAGGATGGATGGATGGATGGATGGATGGATGGATGGATGGATGGATGGATGGATGGATGGATGGATGGATGGATGGATGGATGGATGGATGGATGGATGGATGGATGGATGGATGGATGGATGGATGGATGGATGGACGGACGGATGGATGGATGGATGGATGGATGGATCGATGGATGGATGAAAGGATGGATGGATGGATGGGTGGGTGGGTGGATGCATGGATGGATGGATGGATGGATGGATGGATGGATGGATGGATGGATGGATGGATGGATGGATCAATGGATGGATGAAAGGATGGATGGATGGATGGATGGATGGATGGATGGATGGATGGATGGATGGATGGATGGATGGATGGATGGATGGATGGATGGATGGATGGATGGATGGGTGGGTGGGTGGATGGATGGATGGATGAATGGATGGATGGATGCATGGATGGATGGATGGATGGATGGATGGATGGATGGATGGATGGATGGATGGATGGATGGATGGATGGATGGATTGATGGATGGATGGATGGATGGATGGATGGATGGATGGATGGATACGGCTGAACCCTTTAAGTCGGCGGTGGCTCAAGCCACCAAGCCATGACTTGTGAAATTTTACTCTTGTCTTGATTTTAGCCGCCAATCAGATAACCTCTGCTTGGTTACTTCTACCCGCTTAAAATCTAATTTTCTTTCACTGTGCTTAAATCCCAATTCCTTGGATAAGACAGCCAAGCTGCTTTCCACTGTAGGGTGAAGCCCTTTACAGAAAAGTTTCAAGTGTTCAGCCGTCTCCTCCCCCTCTCCGCACGTAACGCACAAAGTGTCTATCTCGTGGTACCTGACTCTATATGTCTTAGTCCTCAGAACTGCCGTCCTGGCCTCAAACAACAAAGAGCTTCCCCTACAATTATCATAGACATTTTCTTTGGCAATTTCCTGTTTAAAGATCCTATATTTACCCAGTGCTGATTTCGTCAGCATCCTTGTTATCCACAGAGCTCTCTCTGTTTTTTTAACCTTTTGCTTAACCGATAATTGCTGATTTGACACGCTATTGCTGTCCAGATATTTGCTTGTCAATTTTCTAGCTCGTTTTCTTCATTTCTTGTCAACATTCTTTATATACAGGCATCTGAATTCTTTCCTAGTACACTGCTTTTCCCTAATTTTCTCAATCGCTCCTCAAGTGCTATCTTTCTGCTAGCTCCTCGGCTCTCGAACGACGCCAATCTAATATCACCCTGTAACCCATGATTTGGTGTATTGCCATGTGCTCCCAGATCTAGCCTCCCAACGCCACGTTTTTTAATTTCTAACCTTGCTTGGACATCTGGTCTCATGCACAAGACGGCATTACCGAAAGTCAGGCTAGAAACCATCACCCCTTTCCAGATCCCTTTTACCACTTAATACCTATTGTAATTCCACAGTGCCATATTTTTCACGAAAGCTCAAAATTCCAGCAGGAGCGCCCTGTTTTGAACGCCGAAAGAACTGCGCAGAACTGCAAAGCTCAATCTGTATTAATATTCAGCGGGGAACCTCAGAACCAGAAGAAACTACGCCTGGTCACAAAGGGCCTCTGTCTTCAATCTGCCTTATTAATGACTATAGCAAGTTCTTGTGGTTTGGGAACGCTAAGAGTTGGGCTATCACACCCAGAAATTCTGCACAAAAGCATATTTGAACGGGAAATCATTCATGAATGCCACTTTTTTCATATATATTTGTATGATTTCACTATAACAATCAATATACCGGCAGAGCACCCTACGGCACTCTTGAATTTATTTTTTTTTAATTAACGTCTTTGCCATCGTCGAAAGCATTCCTCGTTGGTTTTCAAACGGAGTCTTAACTGTTCGATGCGACCGATGAAAACACTTTAACAGAAATATTTTGCCATATATCAGGTGAATGGGCCATTGTCTTCAATATTGGCGTAAAAGTATGTTGCAATTTTCAAAACTTGTGTCCGATATTGCTGGACGTGAGTGAAGTGGTGGCCTGCTTTTTTGGCAAGCATTATGCACCGCTGATCGAGTTATACGCGCTAGTACGATCAGGTTTAATATAAAAGTGCTAACTATTCTTCCATGCGACGAAATCGTTCTGAATAGCGCGTTTTTACTTGTTTAGAAGGCGCGTCGTACAGATTGAAATATTTATTCTATGAACTTACGGATTTATTCCGTTTTTACGGAACCCACCACGCAAAGTTTTCAGAAAAATGTCGGTAGAAAGTGCGTTCATTACGCGTGAAAATGCGGTAATCTCTACGGCAATGTCCTCGAGCGCTTTTCTTCGAGCTTTCAACTCTCATACCTTTTTACCTTGCTTTCTTTTTCAAGCTTAATTTTGTAAATAATACTTCACAAGCGCTATCACCACGTGGTCTGTATAAAAGAAAGAAGCTTGAATTTCGCACCGGTGTATGTCTAGGTATTAAATATATAAATAAATAATTTGCCAGCACAGACAAGACCGGCGATAGCCTTTAACAGAAATTCGGCACAGCACCCATCTGTGAGCTGCAAAAGCTAATTCCTATAGGGCTTCAACGGAAGGTGACTCAAACATTCTAATGTAACGTAGAGCGCATTGATGTCACAGATGGTGGCAGTGCAGAATTTTTGAATGTTCCCAGCCATGCGCCACTTGGTGGCAGCCAAGGAAGCTAGAAACGCTTGTCCCGAACTGCTGGTAATGAATTCCGCTGCAGCGACTGCTCATCTTCCTAATCATAAAAAAAATCTAATTAAGTAAATAATGTTTGACTTTGCGATCTCGTGGATGCTCCTGTGTTGTGACTGAAAAAAAAACTGGTCTTCTAGTATTGCCTTCTGTCTTTCTGGGAACCCTATAGATTTGCATACTGCGGGTTTGCAAGCGTAACCGATGGCGGTAAATCAATTAATGGAGGCAGGCCATAAGGAAAATAAATAATGTTCTCGCTGTAAATGATGCACTGGAGTAACTGAAGGTCGTTGTGAGAGTGTTTTGCCCTTTAATTGATTCGGCTGACGATTACGTGCTTGGACCCTCTTTTCAATAGCTTCTATGTTGCGGTAGTGTTTCCCCGCCACCGCCATCACCACCATCGTCCCTATCACCAACATCACCATTATCATTAACATCATCGTCAGCCTGACAACGTCCACTACAGGCAAAGGCCACTAAAACTTTGTTGCGTAACAATGTCGTATTCACTTTTTTTTTGCTGAAGAGAAATGTCGCAGGGGCTAAATAAGTAAAGTCCTGTTAAAAGGAAATTAAACGCCTGAAATTACTGGAAAAAAAGCGAGAAGGTGAAGAAGGAGGCCATAGGATCGAGTGCCCGTCCAATTCGTCCCCCCATTTTTTACGTCCTCGTCTTCAGTGACATTCTCCTCTTTTTCTAGAAGAAATGGGCCAGATAGCTTAACAGCACACTTGTAAAAAAAATGTCTTGCTATCTTGTGTTTCAAATGACGGAAAGCTCAAATACCCATGCAGGCATTGTTAGCAACAGCAGCTTTCTCTGTGACGTTCTCGCACTCATAAATCAGGCTCAAGTTTTCCAGTATGCCTAAAACGGGTCGCGGAAAAAAGAGGGACGACGTTATCAGGCGAATGAACAAGAGAAGAAGTTCCCATGCCTAGGCTGCGGAAGATTCCAATGACACCACATACATAAGCATGGACAAATGGGGCAAGGTCATGACACCGCATCTGACACTTAGATATTCCGCACCCGAATGTCCGTACCCAGATATTCCGAAAGCAGATATTTCGTTGTACCAGATATTCGGGACAAGGACGTTTGTTTCAACGGGAGCTGTTTAAGAACGGAGTTTTTCCGAATATCGTAAGATTGCATCACAACCGTGAGATGAGCCGCAGATCCCCGCGGGACGCTTGTACTTTCCGGTTACTTACTGCTATAGGTTTTTAAGGCTGTCGTAACTATTCGGTGCAAGCGCGAGACAAACTTAAGTAGCATTATGTTTATACGCACAGAAAGATTAGACCATTGCGATCAATATGTTCATAACATCATCTTAAAATATTCCACAGTTTCTTCGCAAATAAAAGTGGTGCCCAAGAAAGCCGGACTCGTTCCGGAAAACAGTCACAAGCGGAAGGTCGTAGTGAGCTCCTCTTCAATTATTTACGTCCTGCTTCAATTCTAAAGAACGAATAGATTTCTGGGGCGGTATTAAGGATCGCTCTCAAAAACAGTCTCAATTTTGAAACCATGACGTCAAAATGACGACACCGCGAGATGCTGACCGCGGAATCAACAAATTAGCAGCAGGGTAGCGGTGGCTATTAGCAGGGCTCCGCCCCTGAACCATTCATTCGCACGACAAGGGACCGTAGATTAATGTCTTGCTGTAAAGACGCAGTGAATAAAAGGAGTAATGTTTATTTTGCGAAGAAACGGTATTTCAAACTCAAAAACACCAAGCAAAACAAGCCGCGTTTTCAGTTTTGCAATAAAGTTTTCGGCTTATTCACTTTTGTTGTCGCAAAGCTGTGCTGTCAGCTGTAAAGCGTGAACGTGTTAGTCTAATAATGAACAGAAACCCAATGAAAGTACAAATAATCTTTTATTTTGGTTGTAAACTGTGTTGAAAGTTCAGCAACACGAAGGAAAATTACAAGCATTCTCAATATTGCAATAAAACTTGCTTTAGGGTAAGTTCTCTTGCCATGAGGGTGCGCTGGCAGTGGTGTAACGTGAACATGGCGGCCTGCAAGAATACAGCTGATTCCGTGGCTAGTTCCGGGTTTTTTGCGTGTCGTATAAAATCAGGGTACTTTGCGGATGTCTTAAGTGGGCAGAAAAATCTGATTGAAGGCAGTGAATGCTACGGGCCTGCCGAGATCAACTTACAAGCAGCGCTCGGCTAGAAAATCGACGAAGACTACTTTATTCTGTGCTCTCGGTCGGCGCGTATTGATGACCGAGTGACGTGTGGTTCTGTTTATTTTCTTTAGAAAATACCAGAAAACCATGAATCATCGCACAGAAGCAACTGCCCACCGACGGGAGCAGACAGGTGCAGCTGCTAATAGCTTGCAATCTCGGTGCGGGAAATGAGAGCCGACACGGCCTGCCTCTGTGGCAGCAATCACACTTCTGCCTCGTAACCAAGTGGTGCCGCCCACATCGTCGCTAAGCAGTTGATGTTCAGTCGGTATTTTTGTAGCCCCGTTCGGTTGATGTTCAGTTGTTGTGGTAGTTTTCTTTTTCCTGTGCAAGATGCAGAAATTGTGATGTTTATGCTCCAATTAGTTTGTTTGGAGAGAAATAAATCAATTGATTTGATAAGTTTGCTATTGTCAAAGAGGTGAGAATGAGCTTGTTCCATTAACGTTATTTGCTCATCTTGTAGTAGACCCAGGGTCACCCAGGAAAGAAGTAGTTTGCTTGTATAGCTTGTGTAAAGGCTAATTGCAACTGGGCAGAAAGCTGAGCAAGTTTGTTCATGTTCACTAGTACACAGCGCTTCAATTGCATATGATCCAGGACAGTGAGGTAGTTAGGACAAGGCAGTGATGTGTAATATGTTTTTGTATTTTGCTCAGCAGGAGGAGTGATGTTGGTATAGTTGGGTTTTGTGAGGGCAGTGTTTGAAGGGCTTTAAATAATTTGCATATCTTCTAACTTGCTCTTCCTTTAAGGTCGGAAGATCAGTTAGGTTCTTTTCTTTAAATTATTGTCCATCTTATCTGAGCCACAATGTATACAGGCCGCTCCAGTTAGAAAGGGGACAAGCAGCCGAAAATGTTTCGGATATTAAATAACTAGACGAAAAGTACCTTGAAAGCCGTTGCACTTGCCACACCTATTATGGAATAACATAAGGAGCTTTTCCAGCCATTCGGCATTTCCACCGTCTAGTGTCATCATGGACAAGACTTCTCAGCCTTGCGTTATCGGAAATCAAGCTAGGTGTCAGTTATGGGGCAATAACCGAGTGCTCAAAATTTTCCATAATGGAGCTGCCTGTATATTCTTAGACCTGTAGAGCATTTCCAGTAATGGTGTTGCATGATTTGTGATTGTAAACTAACTTCTACTCAAACACCATCTCGTTGATGATGTGTCTGTGATTTGTACACATCTTTGTCTATCAGGGAAGATATTCTAGTCATTCAGCAGTCATCGTAGCCACTGCACCTTCGAATATTTAATTATGTATTGTTGTACAGCGGTTTCCTTGCAGTAGGCACCGCTTTTAACACTGAGTGAAACCCCTAGCCATATACCATAATTCTAAATACTTAGCTTTGGTATTTACTCATCTCATATGCGCCAAAATGTTTACTCCATGTACACTGTACTATGCAGTATTTATTGTACACGTAGCCTCTGTATGAAAGAAAGCAGGCACTTTGAACTCGATTTTTCAACTTTTTTTCTTAAATGCACTTGGAAATGCCATATGATAATTGTAGATCAAGATAAAATATCCTTTTATGTACATTGCCTTTTCTGCAAGAGAAACACTCGTGTCAAATGCTCTGCCCAAAAAATAAACATGGTTACTGAATGTATGATGCACTAAAACAGCTTTGGCGTTGCTTTTTGATTACAACATGCATAACAAATATTTCGCGCCTTATTCCAACACTACACCTTTGGTTGATGCATGTTCGTCACACACGTAATGACCACAGGCACTCCACCAAGCTGGAAGGAGATAGCATAATAGGGGCACGTGGGCTGACATAAGCATTGACAAAAAAGTTCAAATGATGCTTTTCACATATTGGGCGAGCTGCTTCAACACCTTTTCCCCCTTCAGGAAGAGATTGTGCAACACGTTGCTGAGGGACTGGCAGGTATACTGGCAAACATGCTGAAAATGAAGTGGCATCTGGTGGGCGCACTTTTTTGTCACTGCAGTTTTCTGGGTGCACACAGGTTGGCCAAGCACACAGCCAAATCACAAAGTTGCTCACACACTTGCAGTAGTGTGTTGTGCACTGAAACGAGGCAATGACAGTGGCAACAGGAACAGTGGCTAATAAGACTCCACGCCAGCATGGTGAGTCATCTTTGGACGCTAGATTTTCCAACACAACAGCTGCTGCACCGTCCCTAGGTACGCCTGCCTCTGGAGACAAGGTCGTGCTACAGAGGCCAAAAGTACAGCACCACATTGCTCTTCTCTAGAAGTTGGTGAGGAATGATCCTTTATCTACGAGGTAGCCACAATTTAGAGGTGGCCCGTTGTTATCTGGGACAGTGGCAGTGTCGCCTGCACCCTCTGCTGACATGGGCTCATCAAAACAGGCTGTGAAGTGCAGCACGCGCAGTGATTATGCACACTGCCCCCTCCCAATGGCACTGGTTCGTCATCTGCCTTTGTAAGCACAGGAAGCAGCTCCTCAGCACACCAGTACAGCGCTGAATCTCGAACGGCTTGAAAGCATGTGGCGTGTTGTGCAGGCCTTGCGCTGGGTCGGGTCTGTGATGCCACGCAACTGGTGGAAGCAGCCATGGCTACAGTGGGTAGACATAGTCTCCTGCATAAAAAAATGACACAGTTAATGATGTTCTTTCTCGCTGATCTCAACAGCCTTACAGCCGGACGATCTGCTATACTATAAAGACTCGTGCCAAGTAGCCCACATGCAGGCTTTGCTGAATATAAGATTCAAGAGCATACTGACACGCAGGATTGAGATGTAAAAGTGAGCACAGCTGTAAGGTCAGTTTTTTGGTACCATATTGATATAAATGTTGCGCTATGATTGCCTAAAAAACACAAGCGCTGTCAGGTGCATTTGCTTTGGTTTCTTCAACAGGAAAGGCTATGCATTTCATCAATGTAATATGTGTCCTGTGTTTCTGCTGCAATTATAATCAACAAAAGGGTGACAATACACTCTATCATACTGCAACGTGTCTGCATTGGTGTAACTAGCCAGACTCATTCTTCTAGCTTTAGCAGATCCGGAAAAATGTGTAGTGCTGGAGCACGATATATGTGACTGAGGTCGACCGACGGTTGACACGGCTCTTTTACTGCTTACCCAGAAAAAATTCGCCGTCGTCCAGCAGGCATTCCTCCGCCTTGAAGTGCCGCCAGACAAACGCGTCGTGGAAGCATGCGGGTTAGCGCGTGTCCACGGCCAGATTGCGCATGTCCGCGCCACAGATCTGAGAGAAAACACGCACAGCACGAACGTACTCTAGCTGCTGAGGCCCACACTTGTAGCAAACTCATGCGGTCAGAAACAGCGGCCGAGGTATACTAACTCTCTTGTTCGCAGCGTAGAACCGCTTGCGGCTCGTTCCCAGCACCGCCCCCGTACTCCTTGATAGTGATGAGTGCCCAATCGACACACCCGAAGACGCCGGGGATGCTGCCGCGGCGAAAGTTTAGGCAAAGGAAGCCCTCCTGCGCCAACGCCTTCTCCTCGGGTCTCTTGGGAAAGCGAACACACCCCTCCTGCGACCCAATTTTGATATTGGTCTCCGCTACCCGCCGCAAACACTTCTTCACAGTCGGTTGGGCTGACGTTTCCTTCATTTTCAACGGTGCCTTGAAACCTACCAGTGGCGAAGAAGCGCAGCGCGCTCAGCACCTGCCCCTCCACTGACAGCGCACTCACCCGCACACCTTCCCGTTCAACGGCGAGTTCGTCGCACAATCACTGCGCAGTCTCCTTAAGTCGAAGCGTCGAAATGACTCGTCCCGCGCGACAAAGTAGTCTTCATGCACCCTCCGGAACCGTTGCTCGCGCGGTCACCCGTGTATAAGACGATGCAAACAGCCGCCATTTTCTGTCTCAAACGCTTTGATACTACATTTTCCAGTATCAAAAAATCGTCTCAATCTGCCCGCATAACTAGGTGGGCAACGTCAACACTTCTGGGCCATTTACGACGTCAGTCAGTGACGCAAAAAATCAAAATGGCAGCCGCCCACGGCCGACCAATAGGAGAGAGCAAATGAGATTGTTTTTGAGAGAGTTTCCATTGAGAGCGCTCCGTAATTCTGCCCCACCATATCAGAGACGTACTAGCTGACATGTAGACTGTTTACAAAGCGCAGTTGTTCCGTTCGAGAACAGATGGCGCCAACTTCTTGCTCGGAATACGACGCCATTAAGGGCGGAGTATGTCGCTGGCATGTACGCGTCGACGCAGCAGTGGAAATATTGCGGGTTTCTTCCGAATGTGTTTTCTCTACGAAGATGTAGAAAGGTAGAGGAATAAAGCTGCGTTGTGGATTGCAGGAATGCCGACACAGAGTTAAATGTGCAGGATGTGATCATTTGCGAGCCTCACGGAACCGAGCCGCACAAGGACGCACTGCCCCTCTTCGCGCCCGCTTGCCCGTCACTCTTTTGGAAAGGGCGAAAGCAACAAACACATTGGCCAGCGTCGGGTAGCCAATAGAAAACGAAAGGTTCTGATGTCAGAAAATCTGCGAGGGCTAACTGCACACTAAAGCCGAATGAACATGCTTCTCCGCCACTGAAACCGTCACTCCGTGCTTTCACTTGCTTTGCAGTTGCGTCTGCGTGTGTAGCGAGACGCAATTGCTCGTTAGTTAAGGTGTGCGGCCACTGGTAACAGGAGCGCCCGAGGGCGAATTAGGAACGGAAAACAAGGAGGTCTAGTGCTCCTACATACCGCTACTGTAGATTGTGCAGTTCGCAGCGGCGCGAACTGAAAACGCTTACCAATAGGTCGTGTATTACATGCCGTCTTGGTGCTACTCTTGAATTTCGCTCCAAGTAGCGCGGTTTTCGTGGACCATATTCGGAATAAAGCATTTGCGTTACTGTTGCTGTGCTGGTTGGTTGTCACTTCCTCGCCATCCATGCGAGACAGACACGAAAAGTGATTCCGCAGGCCAGCGCTCAGAGTGAAGCAGATTACTTAACACCAAGGAGACCTCGAGCATTTTCATGTCTAGTTATTTATCGACATGTGAGACTGACATAATTGTGAACTTCGTATAGTATGATTATTGCCATGCACACGTTATTATAATTAAGACGTGGAATCCTTCAAAACGATTGCGCGGCACTTCGTGAAGGCTGCTTGATGCACGGTACTGCTACCATGATAGTTAACACTTGTGTGTATTTTTGTCGCCTTTATGTGTTTAACAAACCAGTAGAAAACATTTAGATTTCTTAAGCACCGTGTACAGGTTGTAATCAGATGCGTACAATGTGCATGTGAGCGTTTTGGAGCAATGTCTGCATGAATGTACACACTACGACAACGTCCTGCGCTGCCACAGAAGCACTGGTAATAACAACAAAAAACATTCAGCAAAATCTTCAGCGGATGCAAAGACCAGCATTCAGGCGATTTATTCGTTGGCTCAAAGAGGCTCGAGAGCTGAGCGGCTCTCCGATACATGAAGCCCTATCATGTTTCGCGCCTCACTGGGTCAAATTAGGTTTCTCACATGTGCTTCGAAGCTTTACCCAAACTACACAGGAAATAATCCCCACAAAACCGCTACACTGGAACCTGCATCTAGCCGACTGGGAACTTTTTAGAGCAAAAGCCACTTTACAAAATATAGACTTAGAAAACCTGACCATCGATCAGATAAACGAAAAGTTTGCCAATTGTATCGTAATTGCTGCAGCATTAGCTGTTCCGCAGTCTTCTGGAGTAGTGCGACAAAACCGCAAATTGTGGTGGGCGAAAGACTGCAAGGAAGCAAAAGAGGAACAAAATAGAGCTGAGGGTAAATTTCGCAGGTATCGTACACATGAAAATCTCGTAAATTTTAAAAAGGCGAGAGGTAAAGCTTGGTACATCCGTCGCATTGCCTAGAAGGCTTCATGGCAGAGTTATGTTTCATCTATAAACAGTCAAATCACATGTAAAAATTGTGGGCACAGGTAAGAAAATTAAACAACCACTTCTCATCATTCACAATTCCCCTTCTGAGAACACCTGGCACAGAAACAAGCATAAGGAAACAGGCAGACATTTTTTGTTTCAACACTTCGCTGCAGTTTCCAGTTCATTGCAGTATATGCAGTCATTTATAAAGCCCAAAACTGTAACCGAAAAACAAGACTGCCAATAAGTCGAGGAGGAAAAGAAGAATACAACAATATAATTACTCTCCAAGAAATAAACAGATTACTGTCTGCCGGTAAAGAAAACTGCTCCAGGAGCCGACCAAATACACTATGAAATGTTTGCCCAACTTTCTGAGCCTGCCGTAGAAGCACTTTTAAAATTTTTTAACAAAGTATGGGTTTCGGGGAAAATACCAGAAGTCTGTAAAAAAGCTTTTATTGTACCCTTTCTTAAACCTAATAAACCTCCAACATCTGCTAACTGTTATAGATTCATAGCCCTTAGCAACTACTTCGCCAAATCCATTTAAATTGTCCTGAATATAAGGTTAACTTTTGTTCTTGAATCCTGCGGACTTCTAGATATCCATCAATGCAGTTTTAGGATTTAGGAAGGGATGCTCCAGAAACTATCACCTACTTCGTCTAGAAAATACTGTCGGAGAAAGTTTTATCCACAAAAATACTGTCTTGCAGTCTTTTTTCAATTTAGAGAAAGCATATGATGCAACATGGAGGCTCGGGATTCTTCAGGACTTAGCTTACCTCGGCATCCGTAGCAGAATGCTGAACTCCCTTCAAGACTTTTTGTCTTACCGTTCATTTAATGTCTGCCGAGGCTCAAGCCTTTCGAGGAAATTTATTCAAACAAATTGGAGTACCTCAATGGTGTATTTTAAGCACAACTCTATTGAAAAAATGAATTCTCTCAGCAAAATAATACTGAGGTCTGTTATGTATTCACTTTATGAATATGACCTCCAGACAGCTTGCGCATCCTCCAACATGTCAACATGTGAAAGACAAACACAATTAACAATTAACAAACAAACATCATGGCACGAAAGAAATGGCTTCTGGTTTTCTGCAGAGAAAACAGTAGCCATTATTTTCTCACTCACACGAGGATTACAGGCAGACCCGACCCTACATCTGAACGAAACCGAGTGACCCGTAAAAAATGAGCACAAATTTTAGGTAGAAAATGTGACAAAAAATCACTTTCCTGCCTCATAATAATGCATTAAAAAGAAAATTTCCCGATCACTGAATATACTCAAAGTCCTTTCACATAAACACTCGGGTTCTGACAGGGCAAGCTTTCTAAAAAGTCTACCGCTCTGTGGCACGATGCTGCTTAGACATGGCAGTATAGTATATGGTTCAGCTAGGCCATCGTATTTGAAACGAATTGACCCAGTGCACAATTTAGGTTCACGCCTTTCGACTGGTGCTTACAGGACGTCACCTTTAACAGTCTTTATGTACAAACCAACTAGCCGTCACTTACAGACAGGAGAGCCATGCTCGCATGCTCGTACATTCTAAAATCCGTTCACTGCAAAAACATATTTGTTACCCCATCGCTACAGAGTGCAAATCTAGAGTACTCATTAACAATAAACCGCGAGCTACCCGTCCACTGCTCTTGCGATTCGAAGACATGTGCCAGAACCTTGGTGTACAAGACATATTGCCAAGCATTTCTCGAAGGCGAGGTCAACTTCTGCCATGGTGCAACATTCCGGAAATCAGAGATCTCACTGTTAAAGACTTCTGTAAAAAAACAAATTTCGCAAGAACATATAATACAAGTATTCCTCACACTTGAAGAAAAGTACAGTAATTACGCAGCTTTTGTACAGACGGTTCAAAAACAGACGTTGACATTGGAAGTGCAGTGGTACAGGGGAATTGAAATAAAATAGTAAGACTTCCACAGTGTGCTTCCATCTTCACTGCATAATGTTACTCTATCTGTGTAGCCATAGAAAAAAAGTAAATGGGAACCTCGACAACAGTATTATTTACACAGTCTCGATAAGTGTTCTCACAGCCCTTCATTCAATAAATTCAATAACCCCGCTGCTTGGCGACCTGATACGCAACATTACAATAGCCCTAGGTAAAGGACAAAACATAGGACTCTGCTGGGCACCAAGTCATGTCGGCATAAAGGGCAATGAAAGAGCAGATTTTTGCGCTGCTCAAGCTTGTGGCAAGCCATGCAAATGTGCCCTATAAACATTGCACGAAATTAATACAATGTAAGGCAAGGAAAATTTGGCAGTCCACTTGGGACAGCGAAGTAAATAACAAGCTACACCTAATAAAACTAGTGCTCGATGAATGGAAGTCATGTGTGCACCAGAAACGTTTCAACGAAGTCATTATCTGCCTCCTCGCTATAGGCCACACAAACATTCCACACAACTTTCAGCTAACAAAAAAAGACAAATCAGTTTGTGCATGTGGAGATGAACTTACAGTCAGTCACAATTTAGTTTCATGTTTGAAACTGGAAAAGCTACGGAAAAATGCTTCTCTCCTTTTTATAACCAATGCATTCCTTTTCATCCACCACTCAACTTAAGTGAAAATGCAATTGTGGACATGTCCTGCGTTTTGAGATTTTTGACGGAAGCTGGTGTTGGTAAAAATATGTAAAGCATGACCCAGTACATTCCCTGATGCACCTCAGCCACATTCTTATTTTTTTGACAAGGGCTGAAAATTTTTATTTAAATGGTTGGGGGTCTCCAGCTCTTGCCCAGCCAAGGACCGCTGATGAGGGTACCCAGCCTTCTTCGAAAATATTGGCCTTTGGTGAATCTTGTTTTGCTCTCAATACTGGGCAGAAGGGTGCAACCTTTTACGCATTCTATACCGCTCTAATTTTCATACCTTTGTAAAAATGTACAGAAAACAGTGTTTTGTACGTTGAGCTTGGCGCATGATAGCCTTAGTTGCTTATGCGCCACTAAACTGAACTCAACTCCTTTGTTGCCCACCTTCGACGGGAATTTTACGCACGCTGCCTTCCCTGTCACGAACGAGCGGGCACTCCGACAGCTACGGCAGCGTTGTGCGCGTCGTCTAGGAGTGGCTCTAAGCCTTCTTCATCGCCACCTGTCGGGCACCAAACTAAATATATCCATTGCTCCATCACTGGCTGCAACCGAAGCTTCAGAAATTCCAAAAATATCTTACGGGTTATTAACGCGACATTACTAGAAGACACATGCGAATGCTAGATTCTACACGTTCGTCCCAGAAGCAGTTTTGCGTTCTATTTTTTAGCCAGGTAGTGTCGCGCAGTGATCGAACGCTCGGCGTGCGCAACAACGGACCATTAACAGCTAGGCGACCCAGCCCAGGTGTTGTGTACAAAGTGTTGTGCGCGTGTGTTTTTCTCTTCTTTATTGAATCTGCACGCGCGCAACTTGAACAAATATATTGTTATGTAAATAGTTTTTTTATCTCCTCTCCCTCTATTCCTTTTTACATTCAGTTCTTAATTTAAATAACCGAATCAGCATTGCTCTATCTGAAAAATGTTTTCGCCTATTTGTCAGTCGCTGCCTGTGCCATGGCCTATCGCCCTCGGTCGGCGCGCGTCGTTAACTATACTTGAGGACAACAGCAACAACATTAGGCGCTTCCTCATGGTTCGCTACAACGGATAGGAAATGAAGAGGAGGCACCCCGGCGACCTATAACGATTCCAAAAGGAGCGGGTCATAGGAAACCTTCAGGGCGGGACGCCTGCTGGATGGTGCGGTAAGGACCGTAGTATTCTGTGTGGAATTTTGACGGCAATGCAGCTGTTTAGGAAAAGATTCAGAGGCACACTTAGTCATTTTGTACAGGAAAAGTTTAGTGCCAGGTTCGTCGTTTTCATTGCTTTTGGTGGCCTTGGGATTCTGAGTTAAACGAACGGGCCAGCTGATGACATTTTTTAACACGCTTTGCCACTTCTGGTTGTATAGTGTCCGTATTACAGGGTGGCTCACTTCTATACAGTAGGGAGAAAGAGGAAAATCTATCGTTTGGCTGTGTGACAGTACCGTACGCGTACCTCGTAAAAGGTAACATAGGATTGTAGCTAACCTTCGTACGATGAACGATGCGACATCCGATGAAGAGTGCTTCAACGACGTGGCAAGGAAAGACATGTAAACTGTCACTAAACGACTCGCTGGGCGCGCCGTGTCGATGCACAAAACGATGCAGCTAGAAGAAATTAACATCGCGGGAAGTACCAACAGGAAAGCGCTGTGATTTCGGCCTACCAGATGAGATGGCCGACAATCATCAAGTGGCTCCTAGAGACCGTGCAGATCTGTGGCCCGTAGGGGCGAAAGCCAACATGTCCGAATAGGCGTGCAGGGTAAAGAATTTGCTGCAAGGGGTCAGTAAGACGTCGCGCGGCGGGAGACTTAAGGGGTTGACATGTGAGGCAGGATGGGACGTACTTGTTAATATACCCGTACATTCCACGCCAGTAGCAACGCCGAGAAATCCATTTGCATGTTTTCAAAACTCTAGCATGTACACATTGAGGATCGGCATGCAATACAGCGCGAATGAATGTCACATATATTAAGGAGCCTAAACTAAATTTTAAAGGAAAGAGTTGTGAAGATGACGACGTGAATTAACCGAATAAAGAGGAAGAAGAATCATTTGGTGTGATGGAGGGAGATGATTGGTGGAGAAGAGAAGAAGACGACGACAAGGCTTACGTGGACTAACACCGAGGCTATAAAAGGGCGAGTGAGAGCGAGGCTCTGGGGGGAACAGCAGAGAAGCGGAGGCTCCAGCGGGTCAGGGACACTTCGGCTGGAAGAGAGCGGCGCCGGCTACTGCTCTGGTGAGCTCGCGTTCCTCCGCATCGCATCGTGGACTCCCTGCCGTGCCTGAGCCCGTTCCGGGAAGTCAACGGAGAATGCTACCACCTGCTAAAGCCAGGGGTGTCTCCAGCGCTGTTGCCACCCATCCGAGTGGTGCCCCTAACGCCAACAACACCGGCATCACCTCCACAGGAGCTTGGACCTCGAGCTTGTACGACGCACCCAGCGAGGCCAGCCCAAGCTCGTCGAACGCCGCCAGCGATGCCAGCCCAAGCACGTCAAACGCCGCCTCGACGCCGGTTGCTGGATCCATACAACGCCGCAGCCACACCGAACCAACCGTGAGCACGAACGCCGAACGCTAGTAGTAGACGCTGGTGGCAGTGTGCCCGGGTCGTGTGTATTTATAGTCTGTGTTTTGTGTTTTGGTAGTTTTGTGTTCTTGTGTGTGCGTCACGTAGGATGTATTAAATGCGCGTTTGTATGGGTACACCCGTCGCCTAGTTCATTCTTTCGGTCCGAGTGTTCTCCAGAGAGATCCGTGACAAAGATAAGTGGCGAGCCGGTGCCAGGATTCATTTCCTTTTTTCTTTTTGCTTTGTCTCGGATCTTTCTGATTCTCGAGGGCAGAAAGAATGGATTTGGCAAGAACGTTAGAACTGGCGCTCAAGCTAGGGTTAAGCAAGGAAGAGGCGATGCATCTCTATGAGAATGAGGGAAAGAGGAAGAGAGAGAAAAGGGCGCAAGCACGCGCAGACGCTCGCGAGGCAGAAGAGCGAGAAGAGAAAAGAGCTCGTGATGCAGAAGAGCGCGAGGCGAAAAGAGCTCGCGAAGCAGAAGAGCGAGAAGCTAAAGGAGCCCGCGAGGCGGGAGAACTGGAGAAAAGGAGAGAACGGGAGAAGGAGTGTATTTTGTGGAAAGAGCCGCATGTTGCGGGAGGATATGGGGAGATCATGGACAATGATCAGCGTTCCTTAGCGGGTTCAGGATCTCCTAGAGCGGCCAGAGTATGTCCAAGAAAGCTGATGGCTCCTTTCGATGGCAGAGATGATTTGAATACTTATCTGCAACGAATCGAGCGGATAGCTTTGGGGCAACGCTGGGAACGCAGTGAAAGGGCCACGGCATTGAGCATGTCTTTAGTCGGAGAGGCACTGAATGTGTTAGGAAGGATGCCTGCTGCTGATTCCATGTACTACGAGAAAGTCAAAAAAGGCACTCCTCCAAAGATTCAGGCCTACGGCAGAGGGTTTTCGTAAGAGATTTCGCACCGCGAAGCCTGAGGATGTGGAAACCGCTAAGCAGTTTTCCTGCAGGCTATCCAACTATTTTGATAGGTGGCTTGTTATGTCAAACACAGAAAAGAGTTTTGAAGGTGTGCTTGACAAGCTGGTCACAGAGCAATTTTTAGCGTGTTGCAGCTCAAAGCTGGCGCTATTCCTGAAACAAAGAAAATTGTGTTCGTTGGAAGAGTTCGTCGACACTGCAGACCAATTCCTTGAGGCTCAAAGGCTAAGAAATTTGAGTAGAGACAGATGCGGCAAAACCAAGACCATATGGGGTGCTTCTAAGGCGCCAGTAAGGTGTTTTCTCTGCGGCAAGGTGGGACACCATGCTGCTCACTGTCGGACAAGTAGCACTGCCCAGAAAACACAACTTGTGTGTCAAGGTTGTAAGAGGAGGGGTCGTACTCTGAATGAGTGCCGATCAGAACGCAAGACCGAGCTGCATGCGTTGTCGACTCTAGGGCTGAAAGGAGAGCAAACGCCGCTGTAACATGAGGCGGTGAGTGGAACACCCAAGTCGAAAGCAGCAATGCCAGTGGTGGTTGGGCAAATAGGGGACCGCCCTATATTGGCGCTTAGAGACAGCAAAGCCAACACAGTCTTGGTTCGGAGAAGCCTGGTGAAGGACGAGGATCTTACAGGGGAAGCATCGGTCATCACTCTTGTAGATAGCACAGTGAGGTACCTTCCTTAAGCAAGGATTCTAGTGTCGACGTCATATTATACTGGGCAGGTAGTGGCAAAATGTGTAGACCAACCACCCATCTGCGATCTCATCCTGGGAAACATTACGGGTGCAAGAAGTGTCGAAGACCCCGATCCAGGTTGGAGGATGCTCGACGTTGTAGAACATTCAAAGGAGGAAAGGCCTGCGACAGCTCAGACGGGTGCAGTCAGTTTCTCGTCGGCAGCGGAGACAAGAGCTCAAGCGACAGCCCGAGCAACGCAGCGTGCGCTCTCTACAACTGGTGCGATGTGCTTGAGCGTAACACCCGGGGAAATTGCAATTAGGCAAAAAGAAGACCCGAGCTTGAAAGCCTGCTTCGAACGAGTCGGGGAAAAAGTGAAAAGAAAGAAGAGTCGTACATCCTTAGAAAATGAATTGGTAAATGGTCTTCTGCACAGGGAATCCATATTTAGTTCAGGAAGGCGGATCCGACAGCTGGTGCTACCAAGAGATAGGCGAGAGACCGTGCTACGCTAAGGACATGACGCCATTATGGCCGGACAGGAGGGTGTACAAAAAACGGTGTCTAGGATCACCGAAGAGTTCTTTTGGCCGGGTGTTCAGAGTGACGTTAAGCGCTTAGTTCGCTCATGTGACGTGTGCCAGCGCACAGTTCCGAAGGGAAGCGTTCGTCCCGTAACTCTCGGCAAGATGCTAGCCATCGACCTACCGTTTCAGTGAGTGACTATTGACATTGTGGCGCCAATCTCTCCAGTGTCTGCCAAATCTATAGATATGTGCTTACTCTGGTTGACGTGGCCACTCATTATCCTGACGCTATTATACTGAGAACTATGGACAGTATCCGAGTGGCGGAGGGTCTCGTGGAAATGTTTTCGCGTTATGGGTTCCCGAGGGAAGGTTTGAGTGACCGGGGCTCGAATTTGAAATCGGAACTAATGAAGGAGGTTAACCGCCTTTTGTCAGTAAGGCAGTTACTGACGACGCCTTATCATCCCATGTGTAATGGGCTTGTAGAGCGATTCAACGGCACCCTCAAAAACATGATCAAGAAAATGTGCCAGGAGAGACCGACTGATTGGGATAGATATCTCCAAGCTCTTTTGTTCGCTTACCGCGAAGGACAACAAGCGAGGATTCGTTTCCTTCGAGATGTCGTATGGGAGAACCGTTAGAGGTCCACTTACAATACTCAAGGAGCTGTGGGCTAATAAGGAGATTGCATCAGATCTCAAGACAACATACACATACGTTCTTGAGTTGCGGGACAAGTTGGAAGAAACATGCAGGCTTGCACATCAAGGTCTGGAACGGGCAAGCGAACCCTATAAGGGCTACTATGACAAGAAAGCCACTCACAGGAATCTGAATCCAGGCGACAAGGTTCTCATCTTGCTACCCACGGATCATAATAAGTTACTGATGCAGTGGAAGGGCCCTTACCTGGTGACACAAAAGAAAAATGACAAGGATTATGAGTTATTGATAAATAACACCAAGAAGGTTTTCCATGGAAACATGTTGAAAAAGTACGAAGAAAGAGTTCCCGTACAGTGCGCCCCCAGGTCAGCCTGTTCGGTAGTGGCCGAGGAGACAGGCGATGTTGCCGAGGTTCCCACGTGCAGTGGGAAGGAAAATGCAGGAGGGGATGAATTACTAATGAAGCCCAATATGAATGAAGACAGACGATCACAGCTCTACTCGAAATAAAGGGGAGACGTTGTCGAATGGGCCAGACAAAAAGAAGGTGATATGTTGCAAATTAAACTTGTTTACAGATAGAGCCATCTGAACAGTTCTACGTAACTCTGGCATGTATTTTGTTGTTGTGTTAATGTATCTGGGATTTATCTTGTTCTTGTTGGTGCTGTTGTTGGTGCTATGTGATCATACAAGGGAGTGTGTTGTGGACACGAACATGTTTATTAAGGACTCTATACGAACAACGGCAGTCGTGTGTTAGTGTTCTGAAAACGCAATTTGGTGTGCTGTGTTAGTGGTGCGCGTTTGGTGTGTGCTGGACATCTGCGGTGTTATGTGCTGGGTTCAATATTGCCACGGAAGATAGTCGGTTGGATGGATGGCTTGAAGATCAGTATGACGTGAGCAGTTTTTCATGGAAAAACTCTTGAGGGAGGGGGCCCTTGCCACATATATTAAGGAGCCTAAATTAAATTTTAAAGGAAAGAGTTGTGAAGAAGACGACGTGAATTAACCGAAAAATAAAGAGGAAGAGGAATCATTCGGTGTGATGGAGGGAGATGATTGGTGGAGAAGCATTCGGTGAGGTGGAGAGAGATGATTGGTGGAGAAGAGAAGAAGACGACGACAAGGCTTACGTGGACTAACACAGAGGCTATAAAAGGGCGAGTGAGAGCGAGGCACTGGGGGAACAGCGGAGAAGCGGAGGCTACGGCTGGTCAGGGACACTTTGGCTGGAAGAGAGCGACACCGGCTACTGCTCCGGTGAGCTCGCGTTCTACGGCATCGCATCGTGGACTGCGTGCCGTGCCTGAGCCCGTTCCAGGGGGTCAATGGAGGACGCTACCACCTGCTAAGGCCAGGGGTGTCTCCAGCGCTGTTGCCACCCATCCGGATGGTGCTCCCAACGCCAACAACACCGGCATCACCTCCACGGGCGCTTGGACCTGGAGCTTGTACGACGCAGCCAGCGAAGCCAGCCCAAGCGCGTCGAACGCCGCCAGCGACGCCAGCCCAAGCACGTCGAACGCCACCTCGACGCCGGATACTGGATTCATACAACGCCGCAGCCACACCGAACCAGCCATGAGCACGAACGCCAAATGCTAGTAGTAGACGCCGGTGGCAGTGTGCCCGGTTCGTGTGTATTTATAGTCTGTGTTTTGTGTTCTAGTATGTGCGTCACGTAGGTTGTATTAAATGTCCGTTTGTGTGGGTACGCCCGTCGCCTAGTTCATTCTTTCGGTCCGAGTGTTCTTCGGAGAGATCCGTGACAATGTGAAACTGCAAATGGCGAGGAATCCCTGGGAGCCACCGGCGAACATCAGGCATGTAGGTGGACATTGGAGATGACCATCCCGGAGTGCGGAATTTGGAAGTTCGCTGCACAGTGCGCAAGAATGTTCACCTGCTGGTGATGTGGACGCAGCGTTAATCACGGACGCATGCCATCGGTTTTCCGCTGCTCCTTAGGCATACCAGCGACGGTAACGGGATAGAGAACGAGATTTGCAGCCGAGGAGCTTGCAGCATCGCTGGGAAGTGGAGTGCAAGACAGAGCACCGGCGCTCCTGTGCCTGAGTCCAGGTTCAAAAATTATGGTTTGGTTTATATCGGGTTAACGTCTCAAAGCGACTCAGGCTATGAGAGGCGCCGTAGTGAAGGGCTCCGGAAATTTCGACCACCTGGCGTTTTTTAACATGCACTGACATCGCACACTACACGTATATATATATATATATATATGGGCGAACTATCATTAGCGCCCAAACGACAGCTAAATATTACTCCGTAAGGGAGTAGTTATATTCAGCTTTAGGTAGCGCCCCTCTGGCGTACGAAACGACGTATCGCTCAGATCAACGTTTAAGCTTAGCCAAGGCAACTCCGTAGGTCGAAGCCATACGCGTCAATTTTTACCTCACCAAGTGTTGCAGGGTTTTAGATTCGGAGAACTGACAGTGAAGTCAGCCAACGCTTCCTCGCGTTCGGCGGACGAGGCAGACAGGTCACGTGGTTTTGCGAAGCAGCTTCGTCACGGGCGCAGTGATCCATGCAGAATTTCGGACGAAGCGCTGGAAATGGAAACACGGAGCTGATAAGTTTCTTGATCGAAGTCGTTTTTGGAAGCTACGCAACAGCATGGTGCTTGGCCGGCCCATTGAAATAGCCTTGCTTAGAGAGGATGCGGCCCAAAATTATCAACTGCCTGGTTCCGCAGTGGCACTTCTCCAATTTAGCTGTAGGTCGGCGTCGGTAAGGCACGCTGAAAATCACTGTAGGCGTGCGAGTTGGAAGCGGAAATCGTTTTAAAAGACAAGGATGCTGTCTAGGTAGCAGAGGAAGGCGTGCCACTTGAGCTTGCGTAAGGTGTGTTCTACCATCGATTGGAAAGTGCTTAACACTTTACACAGGCCGAGTGACGCTACAGTAAAACCGAAAAGACCGTCGGATATAACGAATGTCTTCTTATCTCGGTCAGAGGCAGCCATCGGAACATGAGCCGCCGCTGAGGCTCAGTGCTTATGGCGCTCGGCTGCTGGCCCGAAGGACACAGGTTCGATCCTGGCCGCGGCGGTCGAATTTCGATGGAGGCGAAATTCTAGAGGCCCGTGTACAGTGCATTATGTCAGTGCACGTTAAAGAACCACAGGTGGGCGCAATTTCCGGAGCCCTTCACTACGGCGTCCTTCATTGCTGGAGTCGTTTTGGGAAGTTAAAGCCCCATAAACCACAAACCATAAACCATCGGCATATGCCAGTAGCCAGCACTTAATTCAAGAGACGCACAGTAGTCTGTGCTTTGAAGGCAATAAAGATAAACGGGGAAGAGGGTGATTGTCCCTATGCCTAACATCTTTGAGGCGGCGCTAATCGACACGTATTATGATAAAACTCTCATTCTTCTTGCCACTGCCAGCGGAGAATGCCAAGGGCGTTGAGGCGGACGTGCGTCACCACGGTGCAGAGCGTTCTCAACTTGCTCACTAATCACGTGACGCTCGGGCGCAGCGACAAGATATGGCCGCTGTCGAAATGGCAGGTGAGAACCAACCAGTCTTAATGCGACGAGGGGCAGTTGACGTCTGGCCTGAAGGCATCCGGGCAGCTGCCCACTGTGGGTTGATGGATGCTTGTCGTCAGGAAACGTATCAGACACGGAATCTGAATGCAGAGGGTTCACTGTGGGATTGTAGGCAGTGTCGAGAACTTCGAGGTGGGAGAGCAAGTAGGCAGTTTGAATAGATTCCAGCGACCGACCACGCCGAAGGGTAAGTGGACGCGGGGATGGATTGTAAACGACCATCTTTGTAAGTCTTCTAGTGGACATCAAGGACAGCATACAACAGCGGCAGGTTCTTCCGACGCGCAAAGGAAGCAGACGACGTAAATGAAACGGTGACTACAGACGCGGCGGGACACGAGGGAGTAACAAGCGTTCAAGATTTCGGTGAAACTAAGCCTTCCTCAGCGACGGTGAGCATCTGCATCCTGGCAGCATGGGTTTCAGGTGTAAGTTCGTCGCACAGCGCAGAAAATTCCACCTCATCGCAGGCTCAATCAATCACGGATTGCGTTACGTTGCGACAAGAATTTCCACCGCAGAAGCAGATCACGAGAACAGAACAACCGGACCGAGAACTAAACTGTGTGTAAAATATCGTCAAATGACGCCTCGCGCTGCGTGCTTCAGTTCGCTCTTGACTGACAGCGCGGAGCAACAGACCGCGATATGACGCTGTTACTGCGCGCAGTGAGTGGCGTAGCCTTTCATGAGTCATGCCAACCACAGAAGCCGTGTCGACTAGCGCGTATATTGGCGGTCCCTTGACAGTGTCTTGTATGACGCTGTGGGGGGAGGGCGACGCCTTTTGATCATCAAAGTCCAGGCATTCTTGCCTACGGAACGGCAGAACTTATTTTTCCTCGTCAATGAAGCTAGGGAAACGGCGCATGGGTGAGACTGAACAGCGACGAGGGAGAGGGGAACGACAAGTCGCATACGGACGCTGGGTGGTTGCCTACGGATTCTCAGGGGAGGACGAATGGCGAACCGTCCCTAATGAGGTTGAGAAAGTCATCGCTTGCTGTGATGAAGGACGGTCTACTGTCAAAGACCTTTGGATTACTAAAACAAGATAATCGCACAAGTTGTGACCATCTCATTCTGCAAGTTTTTTCTGGCCCATTAGGCAACGCAGAGGTCTCTGTCTTATATACCTCACGTTCTCCTCCCCATTGGGAAAGGAAGACGTGATGTGGAAAGGATGGCGCGATGACCGCTAAATACGATTAGCAGGTTGACTTGCCAAGCTTAAAGGGATGCACCAGCTAAGCAGAAAGGTATCCGAGGGGGGGCGGGGGGGGTTAACAAGCGTGGGCTAGAAAGGCTGTATTTTTCTGAGAGGGCAGGTCCGGAGGTTGCATGAGTTATAGTATAATGAGACATTTACTAAGGCTTTTCTCGCATTCTTAACTACTTCTATTAAGTTTAGCAGATATGCAACATTTAATTCTCGCGCAAAAAAAATATAAAAATCGACGTTTTACTGGCCTCAATTGAGATGATTTGAGGGGACACACTGCACGTAATCCACACAATAATTGCGCTCCCCGCCTCATTAGCAATATTTTGAGGTTTATAAGAGATACTTTTGTTAGTAGCTATTCATTAATAAAATAACAATGGAAGGAAAAGTTGTTGGTAGCCGCTGCATCTGCCATCGAAACCTGAAGCACCTGAGCGGATACTAGCGAGAAAAAAAGGGCAGGGAGGAGGAAAGAAAGGGGTGAGCGATAGTAAGAGCATAGGAATAGGAGGAAATACGGGCTATGTACAAATACAGAATAGGAAATAAATGCGGCCTCACAGGCACTTTATGGCAACTCGTCATTTACAATCACTACTTCAGCCATTCAACTCGCGTACGAATGTATGCTAGTAACGTTCTTGACCTCATTGCTGCGTCATGCGAAGCATTGTCACTGGCCACCGACTGCGTTCCGGCTAAGGTTTGCTGTTTCTGCTGTTTTAAAATGGTTTTACTTGGCATTTTGACAAACGGTTTGTTCTGGTGGAGAGACGGGGTCTTAGGGAACTTGATGCCAGCGTCGACTCAAAATGTTCGAAGAGCCCCCTAGTTGCCAGTTAACTGTACGTTAATTTTGATAGCGTTCGTCAGCGGTGTACACGACAAGAGTGGCGGACATCGGGCGTCCTTATTATCGCAAGCGTCACGTGGAACTTGATCGAAGGTAGGCAGCGTCAAATGCGAGAGAACCCTGGTATGCTACCTTTGGCATCAAGGCCACCAGATCCTAGTCCCTCCCTATACTACGAGCAGAAAGAATAAGGGAATTGAGGGGCGCGTTATTATTTGTTGGAAAAGAACCGAGAAGTCCTTGAGGCCATGAAAGGCATAGAGAATGTTGCTTTTTATAGTTTTTTGATCACGGCTTTTGGTGATTAGAGAGAAACATGTAGGGGATATTTTAAGTGACGATGGCCGAATGTTGAACAAAAACAAAACACAACTGTTCATATGCAGATTCTGCAACAACGCCGCGCACGCACGCACACGCACACACCCACGCTCGCGCACAAACACACACACACGCACACACACACACACACACACACACACACACACACACACACACACACACACACACACACACACACACACACACACACACACACACACACACACACACACACACACACACACACACACACACACACACACACACACCGAATGCAGTGCGTTTTGAGTGCAGATTAAAGAAACCGATAGAACAGCGCCGCAAACAGTCGGGACGGAGGGGAACACAATTATGTGCTTGTGCATGTGCTCACCTCTTTTATCCTGCCTATCAGCGCTGTTCAGTGGGCTTCCATCAAAATGCACCAGGCCTACTCAGCACTCAACTTAGATTAAATAAAACCCCAAGGTTGCGAAATTGATTCGGCAACATCGCCACAACAGCGTCTCTCATTTCCCTGGAGCTGCTTTGCGACGCAAAACCCCACAAAACAATACAGCCGGGCAGACTGACCTTTTAATTGGGGAGAGGGTAAAAACAAGAACAACACGTTCAACAAACACTGATTACTCTCAGGCATAAAGTCGAGAAAGGAACACTCTTGAGTCGAAGCAGTCACACTTAACAGCGCATGAAACACATTCCCATTATGAAGAAACACTCACACGAACGAACGCTGCACTCGCGGCTGGTTTACTGCAACAAGACAGGCCTAATATAAACCCTGCGTTGTGAATGTGTGCGAAATATCTGCTGGGGGTCCTTGGGCCCAAGACATTAAACATATTTTTGCAATAAGGCGGAGTGCTTGACCCGGTATTGCACTGCCTTCGGGATCTGCCCAGGGCATATTAACGAGCGCTTTGTATTTCTATCTTTGCTCTCGTATCCTTTAAGTCTCCTATTTTCAGCACGCGGCAGCAAACGTGGCTCGGCTTGAGCCAGTAGGCAGGCTCGTGCACTTTCCTATCCTTTCTTCCTATCAGCAACAGCAATGTGCGCACAGAATGCACCGAGAAAGACACGTGCAAAAGTCAAACCTAGAGCCGACATGCACCCTAAGTGACACCTTCTGTCAGGGAGAAGGTCGAACTCCAGTGTGTACAAGAAAATGGCAGCATCGCTAACTACGTTATTGCCCAACAATAACTGCTGCAATATTTGCGTAAGCGATGCTTTGTTTTCGTGTACAGAACGGAATTCAACCTTTTCTCTGCCACAAAAAAGACAAACACCACAGAGGAGTCTATAGGCAACAGAAATCCTATAGACAGTATATATTAACCCGCCGCCGTGGCTCAGTGGCTAGGACGATTGGCTACTGATCCAGAGTTCCCGGGTTCGGACCCGACCGCGGCGGGTGCGTTTCGATGGAGGCGATAGAATAAGGCGACCATGAGCTGTGCGATGTCAGTGCAGGTTAAAGATCCCCAGGTGGGCGAAATTATTCCGGACCCCTCCACCACGGCCCCTCTTTCATGATTTCTTCTTTCACTGCCTCCTTTATCCCTTCCTGCACCGCGCGGTTCAGATGTCCGCAGATATGTGCGACAGATACTGCTCCATTTCCTTTACCCAAAAACCAATTTTAATTTTCATAGACAGTGATAGATAATCTATAGATTTAAGGCCACACACTTTTAGTAGACGTGTGTTTATAGACAGCCTGTAGATTACGAATAGGAAAAAGAAGTATCTATTTGAAGGAAATGGGTATAAGAAGTCAATAGACTGTCTATAGAAAATTTTTATAAGGAATGCTGTGAGTCAGCCATGAGTGCAGCGCTCATCCGTGTGCGTGAGTGTTTGTTCCTAATGTATATGTGTTTCATCAGCTGCTGTTATGTGTGATTGCTTTGTTTTCAGGAGCGTTTCTTTCATAACTTTATACTTGAACATCATCGGTGATTGTTTACTATGTTGTCTTTTAGCCACGTCCGCATTAAAAGGTCGGCCTCCCGGCGGCATTGTTTTGTGGGTTTATTGTTTAACTCCCTAATTTAAAGAATCTTTTGTGCTCAAGCACGCAATCGCAGGTAATGAAAATTAGTATGCCGCTCTCGTTGGATACTAAAACAGCGCTGTTAGAGAAGGTTTTAGGGGGGAGGGAGGTGTTAACGTCCAAAGGGACTCAGGCTACGAGTAGTAGTAGAAAACATTTATTCCAAAAAGGTAGGATAGGGAGGCGAAAATACAGATTTTGGGTGGAGTCCTTATTTCAGGACCCCAATGTACACCGCAGTTGCTCTTGCTTGGGATATTTGCTTTCGCTGCGTCGCCAAGTCAGAGCTGAGCAGGGCAGACTCCCACTGTTCCTAGGAGTGATGTTTGTGTAGTTCGGGGGGCTTGGCACCGGAGCAGCCCATGTTACATGATATGTTGTTGGAATTCCGCCACACCAGGGGCAGATTCTGTCATATCTGTCGGGGAAGATGATGTGGTACTTGTGTAGGTTAGGAAAGGTGTTCGTCTGTAGTTGTCGCCATTCCCTCGCCTTTGCCGCCGTTAGCTTACGGTGTGGTGGGGGATAAACTTGTCTTTGTGTTCGGAGAAGGAGGAGGCGCTCGCCGTACGTAGAGGGGAGAGGGGTGAGGTCGGGGAGGTTAGTCGCTCGATTAGTATATCCTCGAGCTAGACTGTCCGCGGCCTCGTTTCCCTCGAGCCCCTCGTGCCCAGGAGTCCAAGTGATTTGGTGCTTGCATGTGGAATTTTGAACTTGTGGGGTAGTCAGAATGGGAGCGACGGAGTGTGGAAGTCTGCCAGAGAGGAAGAGGCGACACTCGGACTGGGAGTCGGTAATAATTTTTAACTCATTTCCCGTAGCATCGCCGTACTGGATTGCGATGGCAATTGCAGGAGTTTCTGGTACTGTGGGAGAGCAGTTTCGTAGAGAGGCGCTGGCGATTTCTATGAAATTGGTGTCCAAGACGACCGTCACCGCGTTTGTTGAATCGGGGTACATTGTTTGCGTCGACGTATACAGCATTTTGTGCCTGTCGATGTGTGCGGCGCAGATAGTCCACTCGCGCCTTTCGTCGTCCCTTTTGTGAGTCCGAGTGCATGTTCTTCGGGAGTGGAACTACACACACGCGAGTTCGCAGAGTGGAGGGTAGGTCTCGGTTGTACTGGACGGCGCGTATGTCAGCCGGAGAACCCACTCTTTCCAAGATTGCACGTCCAGCTTTGGTGGTGAGGCTGCGTTCCTTTTGCGATGCTAAGACGGCTTCTCGAATTTTTTTCTATTGTGTTGGTCAGTCCCAGGTTCTCGAGGTGCCAGCTGGCCGTGTACATCGGGAGGCCTAACGCATGTTTGTAGGCGGCGCGGATGATGGCGTCTGCTTTGTCTCGCTCATACCCCAGAAGTGGTAGGAATGGGAGACCGTATGACAGGCGGCTCATAACTAGAGTCTGTATCAGTCGAATTGTATCCTCGTCTCTCATGCCTTTTCGGTTGCGAGTGATGCGCCGAATCATGCTGTGGATCTGGAGAGCAGTTGTCCGGAGACGCTGTAACGTGTGGTTGGCTTTGCTGTCGCTCTGAAGCCAAAGGCCCATGAAGCGGGTAAGAGGGACTTCCTTTATTCTCGTACCTTCGAGGTAAACCTCGATGTCGCCGGGAGATTTGTAGGCATAGCCCTAAATGCGGATAATTTCGAATTTGTCGGGTGCGCAGCGGAGGCAGCAATTTGCTTCTTGTCTTTCTGCGCAATTTACTGCCTCTTGTAGGGTGTTTTCTTTGTCGGCAAGGGAACCCCAGGTGGACCAGATGGTAATATCGTCGGGTTAGGTAGTATAGCCGATGCCTTCAATAGCCTCGAGTGCTTTTGCCATGCCGATCATAGCTATATTGAAGAGGAGAGGAGAGATGATAGAGCCTTGGGGAGTGCCGTTGTTGGGTGTCTGCTCTGTGCCAGAGCGGAAATCTCCCATGCCAATCGTGGCCGTGCGGTTGCTGAGAAAGTTTTTGATGTAGTTGAAGGTCTTAGGTCCGCAATCGAGGGCGTTGAGCTCTTTCAAGATGGCGTCTGAGAAACGTTGTCGAAAGAGCCTTTCAGATCAAGTGCCATAATTAGGTGCTTGCCGCCTCTCGGGATGTTACTGAGTACTCCTTCCTTGAGAAGGAGTAAAGCGTCTTGCGTAGAAAGACCTTTCCTGAAGCCAATCATAGTGGATGGAAAGAGGTTGTTGTCCTCTATGTAGTTTTGAGGCGGGTCTAGATAACGCGCTCGTATAGTTTGCCCAGGCAAAAGGAGAGTGAGATGGGTCGTAATGCTTCCAGGCTTGGTGGTTTGCCTGGTTTTGAGATAGTCACGATTTCGGAGTGTTTCCATCTGCAGGGAGTTCTCCCACCTCCCATAGGGTGTCATTTATGTAGGTAGTGAGGACCTCGACCTGCGACTTGCCCAGGGTTCGAATCATCCCATTTCTGATCTTGTCCGCATCAGCTGCCGTGTTGCGTGCGGCAGATCGAGCCGCGGAGTAAACCTCGTCAGTGGTGATGGGGGCGTCCAGACTCTCATTTAGGCCTCCCGTGTACGAGATTGTGCTGGGAGGATGGGGGGTGCCGATGTATTTGGTTTTGAGCGCGTAAAGGAGGGCCGCGTCGTCTCCGGGGTACAGATGGGTGATTTTCTTGACTGTACGGTTAGTGGCAGACCGCGATGTTCGCGGATCGACGAGGCTGCGGAGGATCGCCCAGGTGCGGGAGGGCCCCAGCGTGCCGCGTAGTGACTCGCAAAATTCCAGCCAATTGTATTGAGAGAGGTGCGGTGCATACTGTTGTGCTTCTGCCGTCATCTGTGATATGCGGAGTGTCAGGGGATGAATGAGGCGTTGGCGTTTCCATCTGCGAACCAGAGTCCGTCAGGTCTGCCACAACTTAAAAATTTGACGATCGACCGCCGGATTATCGGGTGTTCATTATACTTCGGTGGTGGCCTCCTTGTGTGCCTTCCGAATCTGTTCACTCCATTCACTGATTGATTGAATGGGGTCTTCCGGAACGGGCTGTGCACGGTATTTAGTCCAGTTCCTGATTTTGGCAGCTCCCAGGGTGCGCCGAATGTTTGCGCAGGTGATAGACGTGCTTACGATGTAGTGGTCGCTACCTGAGCTCTCTCCGAGATTTGTCCACGTAGCGTTATGGATGTTCTTGACGATTGTAAGGTCAGGGCATGAATCGAGCGTGACGCTGTTTCCTTCGCGGGTTGGGTGTAAAAAAGCAGTAAGTATTTCCAGGCCCAGGGCATCCCGAGTTTGTACCACGCTCAGACCACGCAGCGAGTTCGTTTTGTAGCCCCATTCTCTGTGGTGGGCGTTAAAATCACCGAGTGTGATAAGCTGATGCGAAACAGCTAGCTGATCTGCCTCTTGAAGTATGTCAGAGAAATCGGCCTTGGTTGCTCGTGGGGGGTGATACACGTTCAGAACGAAGGTGCTCTTGCGGCCCCTCTTGTTGGGAATGACCTCGATCATATTGTAGTTGATCCCCTGTTCTCATAAGGAGTGTTCAACCACCGGGAGGTCCTTAGAAACAAGGGTGGCAACTTTTGGCGAGCTCTCGTGGTTGGACTGGGAGAGTCGGCGCCGGGTCGGCTCCTACCTCTTGCAGGCAGATTATATCGGGTCGAATGGGGGTGACATTGATGTATTGTTTTAAGAGGCTTTGTTTTCTCCTGAAACTTCGGCAATTCCATTGGCAGATCTCTAGACGGTTAGGAGTACCTGATTTAGAGAGCGGAGCCATCCTGGTGGCTGGTAAAGCTTCTGACAGATTCGTTGTCGCTACTCATAGCGACCTCCGCGGTCGCGGACCGGTAGGTTTTTGCTAGAGGGTTGTCAGAGCTGGTATCAAGTTTTCTGATAGGGGCTTTGGTGTTTATCAGTGCTTGTACGGTGGTCCTACGTGAGCGGATGTATAGGCCCGTCTGGAGAGCTTCCGGTGTCACGTGGTCTGGAATTCCGTGGATTACGCCCCTTCTGTCGTGCTCTGTGAAAGGTATCTAGGCGTTCACGTCAAGAGTGAGGTCTCCAATGGACAGTTTCTTGATTTGTCGAAGTTGTCCACTTCTGCGTGCGGAGTGCTCGCTACGAGGATATTTGATCCGTAGTGGGGGCGGAGGAGGTGCCTTCCTTCCACCTGCTGCGGTTCTGGACAGGCATTACTGCTTGGGAAAAATCGAGATTTGAGAAGTTCTTTAAAGCGAGTCCTCGGCGAGGTCGAATCACGATTTTGATGTCCGTTTGCGGTAGATGCGGGAGGCGGACTCGAAGGCCGCGTTCCTTTGGCGTAGGATGTTTGTGATTTGGTGGGGGGTCCTGGGAGTCGGTGCTGCCCTGCACTTGGCTGTTGGTTTCAGTCCGGGCTGCTTTGCGAAGCTTCCTTTCCTGATGTCTGATCAAGGCTATCTTCCAGCCGTTGGGCAGAGGGGTAGTAGGCGGTGGCAGGGCCGGGGAGGAACTGTCGTATTCCAAGACTTCATTTGTTGTGGGTGGCAGGGACGCCTCCGAGCTCATTTTCAGTGCCGCGCAGCGTGGCGCGGGGCGAGGCGTGGGCTGGAGGACCGCACTTGTTGGACTAGGCACAACGCGAGGCCTAGCGTTCCGCGCCTGGCTCGGAGCGTTAGAGTCCTTTTTCGGGCAAAAGTGGTCGGAAGTCCACGGAAAATGGTAGGAACGGGTGCCGAACACATTCATTGACCGATTATGGGTAGTATCAGTCCATTTGAGGTCAAAAATTCGCCGTCCCGAGTGAAAATCCATGGAGCCGACGTGAAGTGCGTAAGCTCACGGCGTTCATTCGTTGGCTCTCTCCGGCTATGAGGAATTCCGTGATGAAGGGCTCCAGAAATTTAGATCACCTGAGATTCTTTAAAGTGCACTGATATTGCATGATACACTGGCCTCTAGAATTTCGCCTCCATCGAATTTCGACCGCAGTAGCAGGGATGAGTCGAATTTCGTTGAAGGCGAAATTCGAGAGCCGCATTTATAAAGGATGCATTGAAGGAATGGAAAGGGGAGCACAGTGTAGAGAGGCGGATCAGTAGCGAACGCCTGGAGATCTTTACACGTACAGGGGTTGTGTCAGTGCTCTGAAGAATGCTGCAAATTTTCTATTTGGAAGTATGGTTAACCTTTATATCTGGATGTACGCTTAACCACCGCAAAATCGTTTGCTGTCTGAAAATGCCTATCGCCAAATTACTCTGTCGGGGCCTCAAAATGGGCGTCAGGAGTATACCGAGCTATTACTGGAAACGAAGTTGTTCGGTTCTCGTGGACAGTCATTCATTTTTTGATATTGAGCACCCTATAGTACACTAGCTGCTTTGCTAGGTTTGTGGCGCTGATTGTGAGCTTATATCAATGCTTCTTATTTCCGAGCTACCAGACCTTGCACACCGCTGGCCGAGCAAGCTTTTTATGTCAAATACAGATAATAAAGACTTAAGGCATTCGTATACCTGTTTGAATTTCAATATTACATGCTCACCTACTATTGCTGCAGCGCACATATGCTTGCACAGAGCGCACAAATGCTTGCACAGAGACCCTTAACATTTTGTGCAGCAGCAAGACTCATGTGCCCAACAGTTTAAAGTGCCAGCCAAACGGAACTGATGCACCTACGTGAGATCATATTATAAACCGGGCGCCGGGGATTCCATGGACGAGTCCACCGACGGTGCACGCCGTCAGGGCTTACAAACTCACTGTCGACGAACACTGCACGCACAGAAAAATTGGACTTGGGTGGTATACCACTGCCCCATTCATCCTTATCGATTCCTGAAGCTCGCATTGTTCATCGAATGCAATATAATCTTCGTAAACAAGCCAAACTTTTTTTGTATGGGAACGTTTTCGATGCAGGCGAAACGAAAAGTCATCTGTGTGCTGTGCGATGTCAGTACACGTAAAAGATTCTCAGCTGGTCAAAATTATTACGAAGGAATCTCCCTACTACGGCACCTCTTCTCATTTTCTTTCCTTCCATCTTCCCTTCCCTTACGGTGCGGTTCGGGTGTCCACCGAGATGTAGGACCATTACTGCACCAGTTCCTTCCCACAAAAATTAGCTGCTGTTTAACTACTGCTGAACCTGGTTAGAGCGCGAAAGCTGCGGTGAATCGGGCAAGTAGGTGCGGCTTAGCGTCTGTAACGTTGAGAAAATTGAAAATTTGTTTTTAGGAAAGGAAAAGACGCAGTAACTCTCTCGCATACCGGCGGACACACGAACCGCGCCGTAAGGGAAGTGATAAAGGAGTGACTAGGAGAATATTATTATAATTGGTTTTTTTTGGGAAATGAAATGGCGCAGTATCTGTCTCATATCGTTGGACACCTGAGCCGCGCCGTAACGGAAGGGATAAAGGAGGGAGTGAAAGAAGAAAGGATGAAGGAGGTGCCGTAGTGGAGGGATCCGGAATAATTTCGACCACCTGAGGATCTTTAACGTGCACTGACATCTCGCCGCGGTAGCTCAGTGGTTAGGGCGCTCGACTACTGATCCGGAGTTCCCGGGTTCGAACCCGACCGCGGCGGCTGCGTTTTTATGGAGGAAAAACGCTGAGGCGCCCGTGTGCTGTGCAATGTCAGTGCACGTTAAAGATCCCCAGGTGGTCGAAATTATTCCGGAGCCCTCCACTACGGCACCTCTCTCTCCCTTTCTTCTTTCACTCCCTCCTTTACCCTTCCCTTACGGCGTGGTTCAGGTGTCCAACGATATATGAGACAGATACTACGCCATTTCCTTTCCCCCCAAAAAAACAATTATCAATTATTATCTTTAACGTGCCTTTACAATGCGCAGCACAAGGGCGCCTTTTTTGTTTCACCTTCATCGAAACGCGGCTTCCGAGGTCGGGTTCGAATCCGGGTAGCCCGGCTCAGTAGACGAGCGCCTTAACTACTCAGCCACCTCGGCGGGCAATGTATGTATGTATGCGTTAGAGAGTTCTAGACTCAGTTGATTTTGAGGAAAGGAAGGGCGCACAACTTCCTCCGTTTGTCAGTGGACGCCTACATCGCGCTTTCAGGTATGTTGCGATGGTGAGAGATATACGGGCTGCATGCATTAACGCTGACAACGTTGTGCCAGAGAGCGGCACTGCAGCAATAGGCCGCAGCGTTCATTGGGTGACCGACTTCTCGCGATCAACCATTAATTTAACCGCCCCCTGCCAGGGTGGTAGTGTGGGCGCACTGCTTACCGGGCGTGATGAACGCACTCAGCAGTAGTTAAACCTCAGATAATTTTTGTACCGCTGAAGTGCTCATGACAGCCCAATCAGTGACTGAGCGACTTGAGTTCTCCTCGGGAGGTCTTTCAAAGTGCGACTGATGTGTCGACTGTTCCAAGGGGCCAGTAATGCGCCTTTCATTTGCTTTTGAAGAAAATTGAAGATTGATGAGACAGCGCAGCTGCGGCTCGGCGATGTCACGTGGTTCTCCTCGGTTCAAAGCCATATGAAAAACATTGAAGGACGCTTAAGCTTCGTGTTTCGGAGTGAGACGTGACTGCGTGTCGCAGCGTTGCCGAGGTGTACACGGAACGCCATCGCCCGTTCGGCGCCATGCGTGGCCCGTTGGAGAATTTAAGGAAAAGACGCCTGCCTCACATATCTCGGCGGGCACCCGAACCGGGCAGCAAGGAAAGGAAAATGAAATGAACAATTGCTTTCAAGGAAAGGAAATGACACCTGTATCACATTTTTCGCTGGATATCGCGCAGTAAGGGAAGGAAAAATCGATCGATTGATCAATCAGCCAGTCAGTCAGTCAGTCAATCAATAATGGAATCGATCAATCAAATAATCAATAAATCGTTCGAACAATCGATCAATCGATCAATGAGTCAATCAATCCTTAACGCTATCGCGTTAAAATCCCTTCCCTTACGGCGCGGTTCAAGGCGTTCACCGTGATGCGCATTTTTCGCTCACGGCCAAAACGCCGCCGACACCGACTTTTCTGCGAGACGAGCTCCTTAACGCTCTCGCGTTAACATATGCCATAAGGGCTACGGAAACGAGTACTAAAGCATTCGCTTTAAAGAAAATGTAGGGGACACACAAGCTCCGCTTTAAGGGTAGGACGCGAATGCGCTAATACGCTATTAAATGCGGAATTGGTCATTCTAGATTGTAATTTCATACAGTTCTGGGAGCACTAATGCCACTGCTGGCGCAGTGGTGCAGCGGTAAAGTGTTGAAACATTGCCCTGTGAGGGCAGGTTCTGCCACCGGTAAGGCTTGTGCGATCAAGGTTGCTCTTGCCGAGCAACCTCTCGCGAACCATAATTATAGTCAGTTTGTTCAGAATTCAGTGGACAGGTTGCGATGAAGCCATAAGGTAACGTGACTTAGGTGGCGGCTTCACGTATTCTTCCATCGCTCACAAGAATTATAATATTTGTTTTCTCGAAGAAAGGAAATGGCGCGGTATCTTTCTCATATATCACTGAACACCTGAACCGCGCCGTAAGGGAAGGGATAAAGGAGGGAGTGAAAGAAGAAAGGAAGAAAGAAGTGCCGTAGTGGAGGAATCCGGAATAATTTCGACCACCTGGGGATCTTTAACGTTAACTGAAAGCGCACAGCACATGGGCGCCTTCGACACCGGATTTTCTACAGAACACTAGCCTTAACTCGATCGCATTAAAACGCAAAAGCTACTTGTCACGCACATCAGTGTCCAGGCGGGCGGCCACAACATTACGAGAACATGGCCTAACGAGTTGTAGTGGTGGAGAAAACATTTATTGCCAAATACAGAGAGGGGAATACCCCCCTAACATGGCACAAGGCAACCCTTAGGGGCAAAGGACAGCCCTTACAGGGCAAAGAACAGCCCATGGAGGGCTATCCGCTTCAAGGCGTCGGTAATTATCCGGCGCTGGTCAGCAGCAGCGGAGCTGGCCAGGACAATCTCCCAGTATGACTCCCCGTGGCTGGGGATGAAGGATGTGGCAAGGGAGGATATGTGAGGAGGACATGAAGGAAGTCTCCCGGTTTCCGGCAGAGCTTACAAGAAAAATGGAATTGGTAGGGGTAGGGGGAATGAAGGAGAAGAGTACGGAGCAGTTCGTGTCTAGAGTTGGCGCCAGTGGGAGGTCTGCGTTAAGGTTAGGGAGGGAGCCCGTGATGCGTAAACGCGCCGGGTACCTCGGTAGCAGTTAAGAATATCTTTGAACGTAAGTTGACGCTCCTGGGGTGGTAGAGGAGGTCTAGCTGCGGCCCGGAAAGTCAGACCTCGGGCGAGGGAGTGGATCTCCTCATTACCCGAGAGGTCTGCGTGTGCAGAGGTACAGATAAGGATTACGGGGTGGGTGGAGTGCCAGAAGCGTAGAAGCCGAGCCGCGGTACGGGATATCAGGTGCCTTTCGCGAAATTGAATAGGGCGGATTTTGAGTCGGAGATAATTTTGGTGGCAGAGGTGGAGATGAGAGCGAGTCCAATGGCCGCTTAATCTGCAATTTTTACGATGAGTCTGTGGTGACGGATCCTGAAGCGATTAGTCGGGCCTAGAATTAGCGACGGCGAGAACCATGCGGGAGCCCGACGAGTACGCTGCCGCGTCCACGTAGGCTACCTCGGAACTGTTCCCGTAGAGCTTGTGCAGGGCTTTGGCGTGGGCTTCCCTGCGTTCTGCGTCGTGCTCGGAGTGAATGTTCTTAGGAATTGGAAGGATGATGTAATGGGAGCGTAGGTCTGGAGGTAGGGGAACCCTCTCGGTAGTTTGGGCGATCGGGGTGATGCCTAGCTGACAGAGTAGAGTGCGGCCTGCCGCGGTACTCGACAGGCGAGCCAGCTGTGGTGATAGAGTGGCTTCAGTCAGATCCTCAAACGTGTTGTGGGTACCGAGGTTGAGGAGCCGGATAGGAGAGGTGCTGGGAGTAGGCGGAGGGCAACCTTTGCTCAGCTCCTGAGGAGCGCGTAGATGCTGCCTCGCTCCTTCTGCTTTGGGGTGAGGTAGGGGATTGACTACGCCGTGCGGCTCGTGATGTAAGCTTGGGTGAGGTGGAGAGTGTTCCGCTCTCGCAGACTCGCGCGTCGGTTCGCCACGCGCCGAATGAGACGGGTGGTTTGCTGGGCTTGGGTCTGGAAAGTTTGTGTTGTGCTGCGTTTTATGGCACATAAGCAGCTAAGGCCATCATGCGTCAAGCTCAAGGTATAGAATTGGTTGTCTGTAGAATGTTTAGGAATATGAAAAATCGTCGACGGTGTAGCTGGCCATAAAATATTGAACTGCATAGTAATAACAGAGAAGAAATCTGGAATAACAGAGAAGAAATCTGGAAATAGCTAATGGTAAATGCCCCAGAGAACGTCATGAAGCCTCAGCGGCTATCCTTGGCTGGGCAAGGATCTTGAGGCTCACAACAAATAAAATAAAAACCCTCAGCCTTCTTTTCAAGAATGAGGAAGTGGCTGGGGTGTATAGTGAACTAAAGCAAACCAGTGGTTCATGATTTACAATTTCTCAAGTAACCAGCTTCTTTTAAAAAGATAAAAACGGAACGTAGGTTATCACTGTCATTATCACCTAAGAGCAGTGCTGGATGAAAAGGAATGCATTCATTGTAAACTTGAGTAAATTACTTTTTTCTTAGTGTTTCCAATTGCGCACATGAAAATAAAATGTGATTAACCGTAAGATCATCTCCGCATTCGCAAAAAGGTTTGTCTTGTTTTGTTAGCAGGAATTTGTGCGTAGGTGCGTGTGTCTTATCCGGACACGACATAAAACCACTTCCTTAAAACGTTCCTGGTGCACACATAATTTAAATTCACCTAAAACTGGCTTTACCAAGTGTAGTTTATTATTCGCTTCGTAGTTCCATTCCGGCTGCCATTTTTCTCCTAATTTACGCTGTACTAAGTTTATGCGACCTTTAAAAGGTATATTTCTTCTTTTATTTCCTTGCAATGAGCTTTAGCAGCGCAGGAATCGGCCCTCTCGTTGCCTGTTATTCCGACATGACTGGGAACCCAGCAGAAAGTTGTTTTGTCCTCGAGCTGTGGCTGTTCCTACCTTGTGTATGATGTCACCAAGAATCAGAGTGACTACATTTCTAGAGTGCAAAGCTGTAATAATACAGAGGGAGTCTGTGTAAATATTGCCGTTGGTAATATTCTCGTTTTCTATTTTTTCAACGGCCGCAAGGACTGCGTAACATTCTTCAGTGAAGATAAATGAGCACTGCGGAAGTCTTACTGTTTTACGCGACTTCCCTCGGACCACTGCGCTCCCTACGAAAACGTCCGTTTTTGAGCCAGCTGTATAAGACTCCGTAAAACTACTGTATTTTTCTTCGAGTGCAAGAAATTCTTGTTCTGTATGTTGTTGCGGAGTTGGTTTTTTATGGAAGTGTGTAAGAGTGAGATTGCCGGAAATTTGTACCATGGAGGTAGTGGATCTCATCTCCGAGCAATGTCAAGTAATGTATCTAGTACGCCGAGGTTTTCGCACATCTATTCAAAACGCATGAGGAGTGGCCTGATAGCGAACGGTTTATTGTTAAACAATGTTCTAGATGGGCCCTTTATGACTATTGGGTAACATAGGTGTTTGGGCAGTGAACGTATTTTCAGAAATGTTTGAGCATGTGGGCATGGTTATTCTCTCAGTAAGTGACAGTTCCTTGGTCTCTACAAAAAGAATATTTATGTCCGACGTTCTGTAAGCCCCAGAGGAAAGACGCAAACCTAAATTGTGTATTGTATCTAGTCGTTTCACATACGAAGGTCTCGCTGACCCGAAAACTATACATCCGTAGACTAAGGTGGAGCGTACCACTGAGCGATAAATTTGTAAAAGACATGTCCTGTCAGCACCGCAACGTTTACGTGACAGTACATTAGTATATTTAGGAAACCGGAAGCTTTTTTTTTCAGTGCGTTTATATGAGGCAGGAAATTGAGTTTTCTGTCAAAAGTATTCATAGAAGTTTGTGCTCACTTTCGACGGGTATCTGTGTTTCGTTCAGGTGTATAAATGGGCTGGCTTGTATGCCTCGTTTCAGCGAGAAAAGAATGGCCACTGTTTTCTGTGTGGAAAACTGGAAACCGTTCTGATTGGCTCTTGTCACTAGATTATTCATTGTAAACTGTATTTGTCCCTCGCATATTTCTACGTTTGAGTATGTGCAGGCTATTTGAAGATCATCAACGCACACTGAATACAGGATGATTTTTGGCACTATTTTACTTACGGAATTTATTGTTATGATAAACAATGTCGTGCTTAAAATACACCCCTGAAGAACCCCGTTCACTTGAACGAAGCTCCTGGACACGGTTGATCCTGGGTGTACTTAAAATGAGCTGTCGGAAAAGAAGTCAGTGAGGCAGTTTAACAACCTACCGTGGATACCTAGGTCGCCCAGGTCGCGGAGGATCCCAAACATCCAGATTGTATCAAACGCTTTCTCCATATCGAAGAAAACGGCAAGACAGTGCTGTTTGCGTATAAAACCTTCTCTTATTGTGTTTTAGAGGCGAACTAAATGGTCCGTTGTTGCGAATCCCTTTTTATAATCCCATTGATGGACATCATGAAGTTAGCGGGATTCAAGGACAAATGGTAATCAATATATTAAAGATACTTTCAGAACTTATCGCGAGACAACTTGTGAGGGCTATCGGCCAATAGCTGTTTGGTGGATTTCTCGGTTTCAGGAATCGCACTCTGATAGCTTTGTTGCACTCTTTAGGTATTTTTCCTTTTGTGAATATTTTTGTAAAATCAATTCAAGAGAGCCTCAATGGGAGGCTACGAAGGATATGCAAACATTTGAAAGTGTATCCGGTCGGGTCCTGCAGCAGTTTTTTGCCGGCAGACAGTACAGTATTGATTTCTTGGTGAGTGATTAAATTGTTGGATTCTTGGTTTGCACCTCCACTGATTGGAGGTCTGTTTTTACGGCAACACTTTTGTATTTCAGGAATGACTGCGTATAGTGAGATGAAGTAGAAACTGCAGCGAAGTGTTCCCCAAAATATCTGCCTATTCGCTTGTGCTTGTTTGTATGCCAGGTGTTGTCAGAAGATGAATCGTGAACGATGAGAAGTTGCCATTTAATTTCCGAACCTGTTTCCACATTCTCTTTGATGTTATTTTGACAGCTTATAGACGAAATCTAACTCTGCCATGAAGCTTTCTCGGCACTGCGACGGAGGTACCGAGCTTTTGCTCTTGTTTTTTTTAAAACGTACGAGGTTCTCATCTGTAGGGTACCTGCGAAATTTGCCCTAAGCTCATTTTGTTGTTTTTTTTTGCTTCCTTGAATTCCTTTGTCTACCACACTTTGTAATTTTGCCGCACCACTCCTGAAGACTGAGGAATAGCTAAGTGTTCGGCAGTAGTTCTTCAATTCGTGAATATTTCGTTTTCCTCATTGATGCTGAGGTTTTCTAAAACTATATATTCTAAATTGGCTTGTGCTCTAAAAATTTCCAAGTCTGCTAAATGCAGCTTCGAACGTCGCGGTTTAGTTGGTATGATTTCTGGTGCAGATGTCAAACTTGTTAATACAGGAAGGCATTCGCTGTCATATGGGTTGTCGATAACGTCCCACTTAAAGTCGTGAAAAACAGATGGTGAACTAAAAAAAATCTAAACAGCTCATATATCCTGAGGTTGGAGAGCAGTATGTGGCCTTTTCCGTTTTTAAGACACATATATTGATACATTGTTAGTGGGAATAAATTCTTCGACTGTTTTCCCTTAGAGTCGCAGCTCTCACTTCCCAAAAAAGAGGAGTGATTGTTAAAATCCCCAAATACTGGATGTGGCTCTGGAATTTCATCGGTCAGTTCTTGTAGGTATGGACTGTTACTATAAAATGTGGAGGAATGTATACGGAACTCATTGTTAATGTTTTATAGCTGGCGATGCTGACTGAAACTGCCTCAAGTATTGTATTGAGCTTGATTTCATGAGCACAGACACCGCTTTGAACGACAATCGCGACACCTCCCTACAATCGATTTGCCTGCTTTCGATCGCGTCTAAAAGTTTTATAATGTTTCAGGATATGCACATGTTGTGTACCAAGATTGGTCTCCTGAAGACATAAAACTATGGGTAACAGACCCTAAAATATTCTTATGTCACTGTAATTTCGCATAAGTCCTTTACAATTCCACTGAAATAAAAAAGCCATGATTATGTTGTTGAGAGGAAATGGAAGGCGATTTACTCAGATGGTGGGCCCAATATGAGGGTCCTGTTCTTTTTCCGCTCAAGAGAGCAGTTCCGCCGCTGCAAAGCGGGCGGACTGGGAGTTATATCCGTCACCTCGCCAGAGGTGCTGGAGGACCAAGCAGCCGCGGTTGTGTTAGTTTCAGGCCAGCCCCGATGGGGTGGGGGAGGTTCTGCGGGATGCAGACCCATAGACCGGCGCTACCTGCATTGGCAATGACCGGGAAGCTTTCAATGACCCTGCCTGGGGCGTGGATGGCCCTGCCATAGGCTCTGTGAAATCGGCCTTGGCAGGTGCCGGATTGCTGTGTGGTGCTACGCCCCTGCGCACCACATCAGCGATGTTTTGTTTTGCTGTGAAGGAGAATATGTTTGTAAGTGCGAAACGCCTTCTCTATTCTTTAAATGAAATGTTTTCCTTTCTCTTTACGGTTATTATCACTTTCTTCCAGGACGGACACGCCCTGGAGTATGCAGCCTGGTCTCCTTCAGAGTTTGCACAGCGCGGGGTTGCGGCACATCCGTCAGACTGGTGATCATTCGAAGCAGTCTTTGCGCAAGTTTGGGACCACGGCAACTCTGTAAGCCGTGGCCGAACCTTTGACAATTGGAACATCTGCGAGGGTTTGGTATGTATGATCTAACATTAACTTTCAAATATCCCACGTCGATTGTGTCGGGCAATGTGTGCTGGTGTTGAACGCAAAGATCAAGTGTTTGGTGTCTATTTCCTTATTGTCCTTCCGGATCTTGATTATGGTGGACGTCTACGACGTCTTGGTCGGTGAGGCCTTTGAGCATTTCTTTTTCGGTGATGTGAAAAAAATTCATTTTCGGATATTACGCCTCGGACAGTTTAAGTGATAGACAGAAAGTTACGGAGACAGGGATTTCCCCTGTGGACGTTAGGTTCGAGAGCTTTAGTGTTAGACATTGTCGCACAGTTCGAGCAATAAATCTCCGCTGGCCATTCTTGAGAGCTTATAGCCTATGCCTGCTTCTGTCAAGCACTTCGACACAAGGAAGGGGGATGTTATTCTTGACCGCTTATTTTGTTCTTTACTATGCATCACATGATATTTTGGAAAAGTTGCTCTTCTTTTTTGAAAGAAGTCGTCTGTCTCGTTCCGCCCTCTTTTTAGAGAGCGATCTGGTTTTGAAAGAGGGGGAGCCATAAAAAAGTAGTTATCCGGTCATGGTGCAAGCCACCCAACACGGAGTCCAACAAGGGGACGGGACATGATCTTGAAAGCAAGTCCTGCTCTTGCCAGCTGTACACCTCTACTATAACCAAATATGACGCAACTTGCGGTTGTTGGTCACACACGATTAACAATCGCCGCCAGGAAAAAAGGAAAACCCAAGAAGTGAGTAGGATATAGAAGAGATGTAAGAAAGAGACATGAAATTGTAAGATGGAGAGGTAGATACGAAAAGGCTACTGCCGGTTCCCCCCGGGCGGGTCAAGCCAAAGGTGTCGTCTACAGGAAGCTGGGGCCAAAGTGGTGTGTTTCCTCCGCCGAGGTGCCTTAAGGGTCCAAACGCTCGGTTACGGCTCAACAACCAGGACGCCCTTTTCCCCGAACACGACGATGCCACGCACGGCTAGGGGCGGGTGCTCGGGTCCGTGGTGATGTACTGTTCACCATCATCCCCTGCGGGAATGTCCCTGCGGATGCTCGGGAATTCGTGGTGTCGCCACTCACCAACGCCTGCAAGCTGCAGACTCCCCGCTGCGGGGAGTCTGGAGAGTTTGGATGGCGTTGCCATGTGCGCCATATGAGTGAAGGACGAGGCCCAGGATGCGAATCTTGGAGGTCAGGGAAATGGGGTGGATTCCTAGAGTGGATGAGATGGGAGGGTTGCCGGAGTCGTGCGGCCTGGGGCGAGAGAAGAATTCTGATTTAGATGGGAAGCAGGCAAGGCCATGCGCGCGAGCGTACGAGTGGATGATGTTGAGGGCCGACTGTAGGTTGTGTTACATGTCGGCATCACTGCCTTCGTTAGCCCAGGTAGTGATGTCGTCAGCATCGAGGATGAAATGCATGTCGGGTATTTGGGCGATCTGAGGGGAGGGGGTTGGAGAAGGGCTATATTAAAGTGGATAGGAGACAGCACAGCGCCCTGAGGGGTTCCCCGCGCTCCCAGTGAGAAACCAGACAGCCGGTGGTCGCCCATGCTAATTGTGGCTGTTCGTTTGGAGAGGAAATCGCGGATGTAATTGTACATCCGCGGGCTTACGCCTAGGGCGTGGAAGCCTCCTAGGATGGCTGAGTGGGTAACGTTATCGAAACCTTTTGTTTGGTTGACGCCGAGGATAGCCTTGGTGTCACCCGCGTGGCAGTAAACGATGTGGTGCTTGAGTTGTAGAAAGATGTCCTGGTGGACAAGCCCAGCCAGAAAACAAACATGCACGAAGGCATAAAGTTGTTGTTCTCCAAATACCGGCTTAGCCGGGTCTAGAGAACGCGCTTCATGAGCTTGCCAACTCACGACGCAAGAGAGATGGGACGGAGGTTAGCGGGGAGAAGTGGTTTGCCGGATTTGGGAATAAAGGCTACTTTGGCGTCTTTCCACTGATGTGGGAGGGCGCCACGTAGCCAACATTCGTTGAAGTATTTGGTTAGGGTTCTGACGGAGGGGTAATCAAGGTTGCGGAGTGCCTTGTAGTGTACTCCGTCGGTGCCAGGAGCTGAGGACGCGTTGAGGCGCTGAAGTTCTGTCCTCAGTTCCGACTCGGTGATCGGTTGGTCGAGAGGATTGTTGGGGGAGCCTGTGTAGTCAGGGTGGTCTGCGGAGGGATATGCGGGGAAGTAGATATCACGAAGCTCCTCGAGGAGTTCCTGCAGGGAGGCCTCGGAAGTGTATGAATTTTATGAGGTTGTGTTTCTGGTGTGTATTGGTCTGAGTCGAGTCAATGAGATGGCGGATTAGGGTCCAGGTCTGGGGAGGCTCATGTTACCGTCCAGTTTGTTACGTAGAGATTCCCAATTTTGGCGAGATAGAGTTGCAGCATGCGTCTCAATGTCCTTGTTGAGCCGGGCCATCCGGCGTTTGAGTGTTCTATGCCAGCTCTGATGGCACCACCTACGTTCCAGGCCCGCCTCCAGGAATGTCATCGCATGATATTTGCTACGGAACCTTCGGCTGGTTGGTTTGGTTTATGGGAGTTTAACGTCCCAAAGCGACTCAGGCTATGAGAGACGCCGTAGTGAAGGGCTCCGGAAATTTCGACCACCTGGGGTTCTTTAACGTGCACTGACATCGCACTGGACACTGGCCTCTAGAATATGGCCTCCATCGAAATTCAACCGACGCTTCCGAGATCGAACCCGCGTCTTTCGGGCCAGCAGCCCAGCGCCATAAGCACTCAGCCACCGCGGTGGGCTTGGAACCTTCTCCTGTAGTTACGATGTTTCCATAAGTGATAAATGCGCTATCTCTGATGGGAGTGCGATAGATTGAGCAATTGTTTAAGAAGAACGTATAAATGTTCGAGACAAAAATGCAAAAAATTGGAAAATTTTAAGACACTTATAAAAATAATGAAGGCCATGAATGGTCCATTCTTCTGAAGTGTAGCGAAATTTTTCTTTAAAATGTTTCCGTCGGTCCCATTGTAGAGTAAAGGCTGCTATAAAAAACCAATAGGGAACGCTTTTTACGATCGCATAAACGATAATAAAGCAAAAAATACAAGACTGTCTTTTGGTTATTTGCAGATATATTGATTGTTATAGCGGAATCTTTCATTATACAAAAAATTGCGTTCATAAGCGCTTTCCCACTAAACAAAATTGGCGGTGGTTTAGCTCTGGGTAAACCTGGAGGGACGTACGCGATAGCTAGAGCTGCCCGAATGGAACTTGCTCTGTTGAATTGCAGTCTCTCTTTCGCCACTCTGTTTCGCTGGGCGTTCCTTCTTCGTCGTCGCCCCAATTGACACGGCGCATGCGCAGAGCTGTGGAAGCCGGGTCTCGCTGGCGCGCCGCGCCGCCGCCAGAAACAGCTGCTCCGCACTACGCGGGGGTCACGTTACCAAGCAGGTGAAGAACAAGTAGGAAGAAAAACTAGGAGGGAGCGTGACACCATAATCTTGAAGCCTTGTGAATTCATACTTGACAGCGCAAAAAAACGAGGACAAAAGCGAACGAGGAGACACAACACAAGCGCTGCGCTTGTGTTGTGTCTCCTCGTTCGCTTTTGTCCTCGTTTTTTTTTGCGCTGTCAAGTATGAATCCACACCAACTAGCCCAACTTTCTGTTCTTATTAGCCTAGTGATAGAAAATATACTAGAAAGCATCATGGGAAATACGCCCTCACGTGACTAGTCATCGGTATCTCTTAGCCGAATTTCGGTTTCGGTTTCCCTCTCTCGCTGTGTTGCGTAAGACTAAAAAGTACCGCGATCCAAGCTGGTTGGCAGTCTGGTAACTGTGGAGGGCCTATTTCCAAGAGTCAGTGCGAAAAAGTACCCTCGTCAGCGGCATAATACTGGAGGATGACTTGAAGAGTCTGAAGCCGTCATGTCACGCTCCCTCCTAGTTTTTTCTTCCTCCATGGTGACGAATCACGTGATCACCCACGGCACCGCGCCGCCAGTGGCTGCCGTACACCATGTGGCCAACCACGTGGCAGCGCACCCACGGTGTGGCGGCGCATACACAGGGTGGCTAAAGTCATTACCCCCTGAACAGCTTTCAGGCCTGCGCGTCACGTGACCCGACGTCAACGACGTCACTGCGCGCAGGCTAAGGGCCGCGAGGTATTGTCGCGCACTCGCCTCGCGGGAACTGATGCCACACACTGGCTCGTCAGCCGCCATGTCCGCCCGATTTATCAGACCAAAGATAAATAATTAAGATTACGGGCAGAATTATACATATTTATTTATCACAGCAGACTCTGTATGCATATTTACAGATATTTACGACTACACATCGTTCGCGGCCAAAATACATGACCGACAGAAAACGATATCACGCTGTAATGTAGACGGATGTTGCGTTTTATACTAAGTACTATGATATCGCCAACAACTGACAGCCGAAACATGTTGTTGCACCAATAAGAGATATACACAGTTACAATACCAATCTGTATATTAATGTAGGTCCTGTGGCAAGGTACTAGTTTCAGATGAATGAGAGGAAACAGAACATAGCACATTGCAATGCCAAAAGGTAGAAAACGGAAACCATACTCGCATCTTAACTGTACGTTAGAAGGAAATATTATTTTATCCATTTTTCAGAGTAGGTTTCCACCCTTCAATGGCATAATACACAACATATTACTTTTAGAATCGAAGACAATCAAAGAAACCACAGTACATTAAACACACTTCTGACTAAACTGTGGACTATGTTCTAATTAATAAGTGACACAAATAACCACATATTTCACTGCTGCAGGTACGGGAATGCACAATGAATCCACTCCACAAACTGCATGGCACAATAATTAGACTAATATAATAATACATAATAGACACTGCAACAATAGTACAATAATAGACACTGCAGAAGAAGAGCACAAACAGACAAAAGGTGTGATAAATAAGTCATTCACCTTCCACAGCAGGCACTGTCTGAGGTTCAGCTCAGTAAAAAAAAACACTGCACTTAATTGCAAAATACTTTAAAATTTCAGATTAAAAACAAAGAACTGTCATTTAAACTCTGTGCTAGAAAGCATGCATGACGCAATCAAAAAAATTTTAATTGCATTAAAACAGGCAGAAGTTCGCCAAACAAATCAAATGAGGAAACTGCAATAAAATACATGCAGTGCAATTTAAAGTAATTTTAGAGTGCGGTGTACAAGTTATGGAAAATTACTTTGCAAGCAAGATTTGGGCTTTTTTGTTTTTTCCCTTCTGTTCTTTTATATTATGAAGTTGATCATTCCTTTGTTTGCATAAGTTGTTAAGCATTATGTTTGCGGCGCAGGTTTCAACAAAAGTGACAAGAAGCTCGTAGGCATGCCCATTTTCACATGCATCTATGTCCAGACGACTCGGTAGAGGGATGAGCGTCAGTTGCAGAACGACATTCTTTTGGTTGTTCCCATGGAGAAATTGTGTGCAGGCACTTTGTTTCACAAGCTTTGTAACTACAACCTCCGTGTACATGACTATTGTAATCACAAGGGCAGAGGAAAACTTGAGTCCACCTCGGTCCAGTTCACTTTCGGTAACAACAAAGTGTCCTCGGCAACTTACAAACTTTTAAACCTTGCTTGTAGCATGCGCATAATACCCGCTAACATAACCAATACCTGGCATTCCTTTTCTGAGTGCATCAAGGTCAGCGTCTAAAACTTGAACAATAAAGGAGATTATACATCTCTGACACTGTTTGTCTCTTCGATGTTTCTGCAGTCATCAGTGCTCATCTTTGGCAGGGCATTTTGAAGGCGAATCCTGCCCTTTGTCTCACATAGCTGTCGAACGAATATGTGGTACTGACACCAACCATTTGCCGGTACTGTCCAAAATGACTCTCGAGAGGACCCGTTTGAACTTTCCCAAGTAGGACGTACTTAAAATGAAGTGCATTTATGCAGTTCTTTGCCAATGCCAGTAATGATTGAGCAGATAGCTTAGGGCACTGCAACATTTATTAAGAAGCCTAAATTAAGTTTTAAAGGAAAGAGGTGTGAAGAAGACGACGTGGATTAGCCGAAGAATACAGAAGAGGAAGCATTCGGTGAGGTGGAGAGAGATGATTGGTAGAGAAGCATTCGGTGTAGTGGAGAGAGATGATTGGTGGAGAAGAGAAGACGAAGACAAGGCTTACGTGGACTAACACCGAGTCTATAAAAGGGCGAGTAAGAGCGAGGAACGGGGGGAATACAAGAGAAGCGGAGGCTCCGGCGGGTCAGGGACGCATCGGCTAGAAGAGAGCGACACCGGCTACTGCTCCGGTGAGCTCGCGTTCTAAGACTTCGTATCGTGGACTTCCAGCGGTGCCTGAGCCCGTTCCGTCCCGGGAATCAAAGGAGGACGCTACCACCTGTTACAGCCAGGGCTGTCTCCAGCGCTCTTTTCACCCATCTGGGTGGTGTCCCCAACGCCAACAACACCGGCATCACCTCCACGGGCGCTTGGACCGGGAGCTTGTACGACACAGCCAGCGACGCCGCCAACGACGCCAGCCCAAGCGCGTCGAACGCCGCCAGCGACACCAGCCTAACCACGTCGAACGCCCCCTACTGGATCCATACAACGCCGCAGCCACACCGAACCAACCGTGAGCACGAACGCCGACCGCTAATAATAGAACGCTAGTAGTAGACGCTGGTAACAGTGTGACGGGGTAGTCTGTATTTATAGTCTTTGTGTTTGTTAGTTTTGTTAGTTATGTGTTCTAATGGGTGTGTCACATAGGGTGTATTAAATGTGCGTTTGTGTGGGTACACCTGTCGCCTAGTCCATTCTTTAGGTGCGAGTGTTCTCCGGAGAGATCCGTGACAAAGATACGTAGCGAGCCTGTGCCAGAATTCATTTCCTTTTTACTTTTTGCTTTGTCTCGGATCTTTCCGATCTCTCGACGGCAGAAAGTATGGATTTGGCAAAAACGTTATAACTGGCGCTCAAGGTGGGGTTAAGCAAAGAAGAGGAGATGCGTCTCTATGACGAGGAGGCAAAGAGGCAGAGAGAGGAGGCAGATAGGCAGAAAGAGGAAAGGACTCAAGCTCGCGCAGACGCTCGAGAAACAGAAGGGCGCGAGGCAAAAAGAGCTCTCGAGACAGAAGAGCGAGGAGAGAAAGGAGCTCGCGAGGCAGAAGAGCGAGAAGAGAAATGAGCTCGCGAGGCAGAAGAGCGAGAAGCTAGAAGAGCCCGAGAGGCAGAACAGGAGAAAAGAATGATAGAACGGCGGGGCAAGGAGTTCATTTCGTGGAAACAGGCGCATGTCGCGGGAGGATATGACGATATCACGGACAATGATCAGCGTTCCTTGTCGCGTACAGAATCTCCTATACGGCCAGAGTTTGCCCAAGGAAGCTTATGGCTCCTCTTGATGACAAGAGAGATGATTTGGATGCATATCTGCAATGATTCGAGCGAATAGCTTTGGGGCAATGCTGGGAGCGCAGTGAATGGGTCACGGCATTGAGCATGTGTTTAGTCGGAGAAGCACTGAATGTGTTTGGAAGGATGCCAGCTGCTGATTCCATGGACTACAAGAAAGTCAAAAAGGCACTCCTCCAAAGATTCAGGCTTACGGCAGAGGGTTTTAGTGAGAGATTTAGAATCCGCGAAACCTGAGGATTCGGAAACCGCGAAGCAGTTTTCCTGCAGGCTGACCATTTAATTTGATAGGTGGCTTGATATGTCAAACACAGAAAAGAGTTTTGAAGAGGTGCGTGACTAGCTGGTCACAGAGCAATTTTTAAGCGTGCTGCAGCTGAAAGCTAGCGTTATTTCTTAAAGAAAGAAAGTTGTGTTCATTAGAAGAGTTCGTCGACCCTGCAGACCAATTCCTCGAGGCTGAAGGGCAAAAAAATTTGAGTAGAGACAGATGCGGCAAAACCAAGACCAAATGGGGGTGCTGCTAAGGCGCCAGTAGAGTGTTTTCTCTGCGGCAAGGTGGGACACCGTGCTGCTGACTGACGGACAAATAGCGCTGCCCAGAAAACAAAGGTTGTGTGTCAAGTTTGTAAGAGAAGAGGTCATACTTTGGATGAGTGCCGATACAGAACGCAAGACCGAGCTGCATGCGTTGTCGACTCTAGGGTAGAACTCTTCACGCCACCCAAAGTTCCACAGTTGGAAGTAGAGCTAACGCCGTTGGAAAATGAGGCGGTCAGTGGAACACCCAAGTGGAAAGCAGCAATGACGGTGGTGGTTGGGTAAATGGGGACCGTCCTATATTAGTGCTTAGAGACAGCGGAGCCAACACAGTCTTGGTTCGGAGAAGCTTGGTGAAGGATGAGGATCTTATAGGGGAAGCATCTGCCGTCAATCTTGTAGATAGCACAGTAAGGTACTTTCCTGAAGCCAGGATTCTAGTGTCCACGACATATTATACTGGGCAGGTAGTGGCAAAATGCGTAGACCAACCCATCTACGATCTCATCTTGGGATACATTAGGGGTGCAATAAGTGTCGAAGACCCCGATCCCGAGTGGAGGTTGCTCGACAATGAAAAACATTTAAACCCTCTATTTTTAAACCCTCTGTCTCCGCTCTTAGCGGGGACAGCCACCAATAAGATTACAAGCGACACACCTCACCAATCAGTGGTCGGGGAAAGGAAAAAATGGTTTCCGCCAACTAATCATAGATTGGGGAAAACGTCCTGATTAAACGTTTGGGAAAGGAGAGGTTGCAATCAAATACACAAACAGCACAAACGCGACCACCCTCTCCCTCGGCACCCACGGCCCAGCCGTTGCCACTTTCCTATCTATATCGCACACGCGACCAACATATGCCGACGAGACGATCCCTAAAGGTGTTTACAGAACACACCGCAAGACAAGAAGACAGTCGTTACGGGAATAGTGGGTTTCCGGTCACTCGGCTAATACTCAGGCTTATCTTGTGCGTTCCCGAAACCTCGTCAACCTCTTGACAACGAAGACATGTCAACACCTCTACATGGTTAGGCTTCTTAAGACGGGCAATGCCCGTGACGGCGCGGAGTAAACGGGGACGTCCGCCGCACGAAGGGAAGGCAGGGACCGGACGGGCCCCTTTGTTGGAGACCTCCGACCCCAATGCTGAGGCCTTCTTCTCGAACAAAAGACCGACCAGTTCGCGGAAAGGTCAGCGAGCTCCACAGCTTGCACTACAAAATATTTTACGGCAAAACGTGTTTGCATAAAAATAATTGATATAGTTAAATGATTGGGTCGATGCAAGAAGAAAAACTAAACTAAGCCTTACAATAGACGCACGCATGCCATGTTTACTCGTGTATACACATCACTAATCTACCAGACGGCGCAAGAAGTGGTTGAGGTGTTCCGTGTAGTATTCTACAATGCATTCTTTCTTTAACTAAGCCTTCTGCATCGCGAAAACAAAACCAGAGGAACGGGCCCATCCATTCACACGCATGCAGTTTCCTTACAATGCACGTGCAGCGTATAAGTCATGAATGTGTTGGGACAAAAGACGTTGCGAAACCCTCACCGTCATGTTGGCCGCCAGATCTGTGTTCTTTCCGCACTGGTATTCGAAGCATTTAGCCTTCTCAAAATGGGTGCAGATAGTGTTGGTCGACCACTCTTGATCTGCACCGTCCATGTCGTACTGGCTCCCTTCATGGGCGGGTGTCAGATAAGTGATGCTAACGAAGCTCAAATGATCATTACTGAATTTACTTTGAAGACAAAATGGATAACTTTGCTGCGTTGGTCAAATGTTTAGGGGAACGCCCGAACGTGGAGTGGATTTGTAACAAGAGAGTAATTATTCATTGGCACCCACCCAAACGCAGCCATTTTGTATAAGGGAGAGCTATACAGCTTTATCAGAACCTTCGCAGTTAGAGAAAAACTGTCCTGGTCAGGGGTTTGAACCCAGGACCGCTGCTTCACCGGAGCAGCCGCACTACCAACTGAGCTAATGGGGACGGTTTGCTGCGTTTAGCTTAAAGTCACATGTCAAGTTTAGCTCTAACCCTTCATTAGACACATTCCCGATGCTCCAGGTGCGCGCGCAGCTGCCGGGTGCCTGGCGCTGCTTGGCGTCGTCAGGGCAATTTGCGCATAAGCATTGACTGCGCACGAGGCTCCGGTAATCCGATACCGGTAGGGGTAACACTCTACACGCTATGCTAAAGGTGTCTATTAACAGCACTGAATCCGTGTTGGCACACGATGGCATGGCTACAGCAAACGTGATAACAGAAAGTTTCTTAAGTCTGCATTTTAAACCGCATAATACACTTTGATGAGTCACTGAATGAGACCGAGGAAAATGAAATTAAAGCAGAGGCATAAATGCACTTAACATGCCCTGTTGATAATGAGTTCACTAGAGCAGTTTTCTTTTTAGCTTCAAGCTCCAGTGGACAAGCGATTGGTATGACGTACTTGACAACGACTTTACACCAAATAAGGAAAGCGCTTGCCAAAATTCTTTATGGACTTTCTCCCACCACTTACCCCAGTCGTCGAAGCCATGCGTCATCTCGTGCCCAACCACCATGCCAATGGCTCCGAAGTTGAGAGAGGTGTGTGCGTAATTAAAGTAGTGTTCTCATAAGCAACATCATTTACTGATGTCTACACTCTGGGCGCCCAGTTCATCGTTTTGAAAGTGTTTTCATGAGAAACATTACATGACTTATCGGAAACCAACACCGGCGCAGAACAGCAGCAGCAGACCCAAAAATCATAAGATGTCACTGCAGTCGAATCAGAAATTAGTAAAAAGAGTGAAAGCTGACCTATAGAGCACACCCTTTTATAAAGGGGAGTGCACTAGAGGAAAACGTACTCTCTTTTTACTCTCTTTTCACTCTCTTCTGCTTAGAGTGCGCGATGCTCTTCCGCAGTGTCAATGCTCGTTGCGCGATACCGAAGACGTGAACAAATGCGGACGACCCTCAGAACATTTAATACCAGCCCTGCATATAAAGTCTTCCGGTGAAAAGTTGTTTTTTTTTCTCGCAGTTTTGCACTTAGTGAGCGCACTACTGCGCTGAAATGTATGGTTGCCAACTCCAGATGAGAACATTTTGTCAACATGCAGTGGTTGCCGCAGTCACTGTGTTGTTGAGGGTGGTCAGCTAATTCGCTAAAGATTTCAGTAGAACAAAGCGACCTTTTAGAGCAAAAGCTGAATCTAAATGTTATTGACAGGTAAAAGAATCCCGTGGCTTACCGCGGCAGTCCGTGAATGTAGAAGACGCCTTGAAGGATTCCTGAGAGATACATTGCAAGGTGAACGGTGCGAATGTCTTAATTTCTCCAGTTCAATGTGCGGCGAGTGTCTCCCTTCCCTTTCAAGTAGTAGGAGGTGGTTTCGGCTCTTATATGAAGCCTAAAAAAACACAGGAACACGCAATTTCATTTTGTGTTGGCACTGCGACAGTATTCGAAGCTGTTGATGCATTTGACGTAAGCGATTAGTGGGGCGCTTGAGAGGCCAGGGTTCCTGTTGCCGAGCTCTTGCCGTGCATCGCATGCCACCTGCAGCGATTGGAAGGTGAAGCTTTTCCGCACACCAACCTGGTCCGGTGACATCACTTCCTGGTAGGTGACGTCACGTCAGTCCATTCAATGAGATATCTCTGTTCTACAAGGTGACGTCACTTTCGGCCCGATTAAATCACTTCCCTCCGACCAGTAGGCATTCTTCGATCTGGTGACATGCCTTCCTAGCAGGTGACGTCACGTTCCTCGAGTCAAAGGGATATCTCCGTTCTGCATGGTGACGTCATTGATGACATCACTGCCGGCGAGCAAATCAGGATTTTTCTGGCCGACGTGGTGAGGGTTCTTTGCTACCGGATAAAAAAAGCGAGGTAGAAAAATTATCGGCTCCATATTTGGAGTCAACTGGTCGCTTAACTCTGCATGCCTCACCGTAAGGTCACAGGTGAATGAAGAGGTTAAGTGACAGCTGTGACTCTTATCACTGAAAGCCGCAGTACTGTTGAGTCCGTTGCTCACGAAGCACGCAAAGCTGAACAGGTTGTCGTTGAATTGATGCTCAAACTATCGAACAGCACCATCGCTGTTGCGGCATCGACATCTTAGGCTCGCACATCATAATTACCTCTGCGCTGACGCATTCCAACTATGTAAGCTGCCAAATATTGAACCGATAAAACGGACATTTAGCGTAGTCGGATATCCGTACGGCCAATACGACAAAATGTAGCGGTTGCTACCGTTAAGATTTTTGCCTGTAGCCGCGTTTGCCGGGTGTTCGTTAGTTACCGCAGTTGCCCTATTTACCGTGGGATCGTTCTTGAACTCTCTATTATGGCTACGGACTGTTAACATTAAATTCTTTATGCATTCCGCGTTTCAGGTTCTGTATTTTCTTAATGTCTTGTCTTTAGACTCTTTTAATGTACGAATATGCGTAGGCGCCCGAAACAGTCGCTACACCCTAAACACGAATACGCCAATATGGAAGTAAGATGGGATAAAGCTGTCCTCCTGTGCACTCCCTTTTTACACCTTTCTGTTTAGAGTGTACAAAGAACGAAGTCTTTGAGTGCTAAAGCAGGTGGCGCCTGTGAGGAGGTGAAGAGGGCGATACTGAAACGTCAGGAAGCGTCCAGGGAACACAGATATTCCAAGAAGAGGGGGAACCAGAAGTTGAAGTAGTTACAAAATGGGATACCTTCATAAAGTGTAGAAGGGAAGCATCTTATTTTATCAACAAGAAAATTAGAAGAAAGGGTGCCAAATGGATGTAAAAAGTAAATAAAAAGGATAGAAAAGCATCTCAAAAATTCCAGAAGCATCTAAATGCAATGAGTAATAAGTCTAGGCTAGGGCAAAAGTTTATTGTTACAGACCAGGGTATTCGACTAAAAGGGTATGAAGCGATAAAACACTTAGGAACAAGGATGACAGAAAAATTTAAATAAAAAATTTGGTACATAGTTTATCGAAGGAAGACAGACCGGCCCCTACAAAAGCTTAAATTGAGCAAAGAGAGTGGGAAAGGGCATAAAAGAAGGTACCTAGTGGCACATGAAGAGGAACAGATTGTGTTCCGATCATATTAATAAAGAAGCTAGGACCGAAATCCAACCAGACATTAATACAGCTAGTGAATAAAATGATAGTGGGTGGCAGAGTCCCCGATGAATGGCGATTAAGTGGTATGAACATAATATGTAAGAGAAAGGGGGATAAAGCTGACGTAAGTATCTACAGTCCCATAACAGTGACATCTGTGGTTTACAGGACGGTGATGCTGATTATAAAAAAAAACAGATTGCAGGCTTGAGTGCAGAACGAGGGGGTGCTAGGGGAGCTACAAAATGGGTTTCGGAAATAAAAGAGGTTGGAGGACAATTTGTTTTCATTGACGCAGTGTACAGAGATTTCTGAAAGAGAACACAAGCCAATATGGATAGCATTTCTCGATATTAAGGGAGCCTACGACAACGTTATTCAAGAGTATCTGTCGGACACACTGCGCACATTGGATGTGGAAGATGGAGTAATTAATCTTTTAACAGATATATTTAAAGGAAACAGAGTGCTTATAAAATAGAAAAAAAATAATCCAGAGCCTGTAGACATACAGCGGGGGCTTAGGCAAGGGTGTCCTCTGTCTCCTTTGTTGTTCATGTTGTACCTGCAAGGGTTGGAGACCAAGCTAGGGAAGAGCGGGCTAAGCTTCAACCTTTCTTTTTTCAAGCAAGAAGACTAGATTAAACAGTCATTACCTGGACTAATGTACGCCGTTGATATAGTGCTAATGGCTGACAACAAGGAAGATTTACAGAAGCTGATAGACATGTGGTACAGAGCGAGAACGATTAGGTTTCAAGTTTAGTTAAGAAAAATCTACTGTCATGATAATTAATGATGAGGTCGGCGAGCGCAAAATACAGGACTTCACGCAAGAAGTAGTGGATGAGTACAAGTACCTTGGGGTGTGGATAAATAATGGTGCTGACTATCAGACAGAGCATGAAAAATATGTAACGAATAAAGCTAGTAGGAATGCAGCTGTCATGAAAAATAGGGCACTGCGGAATTGCAATAGGTATGAAGTGGTAAGCGGGATCTGGAAAGGGGTGATGGTTCCTTGCCTGACTTTCGGTAATGCAGTCCTGTGCATGAGACCAGACGTTCAAGCGAGGTTAGAAATTAAGCAACGTTGAGTTGGGAGGCTAGCTTTGGAAGTACATGGCAATATACCAAATCAGGGGGTACAGGGTGATATAGGATGGGCGTCGTTCGAGAGCAGAGAAGCTTGCAGTAAAATAGCAATTTAGGAGCGATTGAGAAAAATGGTGGAAAAGCAGTGGGCTAGGGATGTTTTCAGATGCCTGAATATAAGGAATGTTGATACGGAATGGAGAAAGCGAACTATAAAATTGACAAGCAAATATCTGGACAGCAGCAGGGATCAAATAAGCAATTATCGGTTAAGAATAAAGTTAAAGAAACAGAGAGAGCTCTGCGAAAGTCATGGATGCTGACGAAATCATCTGGGAACATAAAGGATTTTTAAGCAGTAAATTATCTATGATAATTGTAGGGGAAGCTCTTTGTTGTTTGAGGCCAAGACGGGAGTTTTGCGGACTAAGACTTATAGAGTCAGGTACAATTATATAGACACGTTGTGTGTTGCGTGCGGAGAGGAGGAGGAAACGGATGAACACTTGATACTTTTCTGTAAAGGGCTTCGTCCTACTGTGGAAAGCAGCGGGGCTGATTTATCCAAGGCATTGAGGTTTAAGGACAGTAAAGAGATTTTAAGCGGGTAGAAGTAACGAATCGAAAGTTATCTGATTGTTGGCTAAAATCAAGAAAAGAGTAAAATTTGATAAGCCATGGCTAGGTGGCTTGAGCCACCGCGGGATTTAAAGGGCTCAGCCGTATCCATCCATCCATCCATCCATCCACCCATCCACCCATCCATCCATCCATTCATCCATCCACCCACCCACCCATCCATCCATCCATCCATCCATCCATCCATCCATCCATCCATCCATCCATCCATCCATCCATCCATCCATCCATCCATCCATCCATCCATCCATCCATCCATCCATCCATCCATCCATCCATACATACATACATACATACATACATACATACATACATACATACATACATACATACATACATACATACATACATCCATCCTACGGAGAGACTTCGCGGCCGATAGGCGGCGTCAACGGCGGTGTTCAGCTCGTCTAATGGGAATTCCAAATTGGAGAAGGTGATCAGGTGATTGCTCGACACGTGCTTTCGGGTAGCGACGAGAGGTTCCTGAATTTCGGGAGTCACACGACTTCGCAGGCTGCGTGCCTGCGAAGTCGAGGTGACCGCGTTGAGATCAAGTGTGACATTTTGATTCGCGGCTCACTGCCAGCTCAAGGAAGAAAAATGGCGGGGACCAGATGGGGCCGCCTCAAGGAGTGAACCTTGGACGTGATTGGTATTTACTATTTTGAGAGGTTATTTATGCGGTAGCGTTTGAAAATTTGTTGTGGGGGAAACGAAATGACCCAGTAGCTGCCTCCCAAATCTTGGACACCTGAACCGCGCCGTAAGAGAAGGGATAAAGGAGAGAGTGTATGGAGAAAGGAAGAGATGCCGTAGTGGAGGTGTCCGGAATAATTTCGACCATCCGGTAATCTTTAATGCGAAATCTTTATTGCGCACAGTACACGGGTACCTTCAATCTAAACACGGCCAAAGCGGTCGGGTTCGAATCTGGGTACGTACTCCGGATCAGTAGCCAAGTGCCCAAACCACTGAGCCTAATGTGCTAAAGTGCGCCGTCGGTTGTACACTTCACCCACTGGCTGGAGAGAAGTGACGTCACCAGACGAGAGCGTTCGCATTGCCTGGAGGAAAGTCACGTCATTTATCGGTAAAAGCATCAGCAGCCGCTATTCCTATCGTATTGCCGACACAAAGAAATTAATCGCCAATGTGAATTTTTAAACGGATGTTTCTAATCGATTGAGGAGAGGACGCGAGGAGCTTTCTCACTAACCGCCAGTGACCCTTCAAGGTGCTGAGTTGGCACAACTCACAGGCCGCCGTCTTCCCAAGTTTGAGTACGGCGCTTGAGGGCTATAGGAGCGATCTTCCTAGAGCATCCCCCCTATAAAAAACGCTTTGAGGAAAAGAAATGACGCTGTAAATGCCTCAATTATTGATGGACTCCTCAATCACGCCGTGAGCGACAGGATGAAGGGAGAGTGAAAGGTGCTAACATAGGTACGCAGTACTCAGAAGCATTTGGAAAGAAATAATGGTGCTAGGGCTTACTTTCAGGAATGCGATTTTGTGCTGATTGGCAGCAGTTCAACCGGAGCTAGAAATAAACCACCGACCTGCTGACAGATTAGCACTAGGTGGTCGCGGCAAAACCACAAACGAAGCATTACAGGGTATTATGGGCTGGACATCGATCGAAGTACGAGAAGCTCAGAGTGAAGTATTCTATGACCAATACCTGAAGAAATTTGACGAAACTAGGCGGCCACCTAAGGTATTTAAATACTTATGCAGAGAGTTCAATCACAGTAGCGGAAAAGGACAGGGAAACTCAGCACAAAGTATGAAGTAAACTAGGACGAAGGTACAGAGCTTTAAACAACAGGTAATAATAATAAGAAGAATTATAATTGGTTTTTGGGGAAAGGAAATGGCGCAGTATCTGTATAATATATCGTTGGACACCTGAACCGCGCCGTAAGGGAAGGGACAAGGGAGGGAGTGAAAGAAGAAAGGAAGAAAGGGGTGCCGTAGTGGAGGGCTGCGGAATAATTTCGACCACCTGGGGATCTTTAACGTGCACTGACATCGCACAGCACACGGGCGCCTTAGCGTTTTTCCTCCATACAAACGCAGCCGCCGCGGTCGGGTTCGAACCCGAGAACTCCGGATCAGTAGTCGAGCGCCCTAACCACTCAGCCACCGCGGAGGGGCAGATAAAAAACGCAGATGTTCAGTACTGGATTAACCCAATGGAAAGAAACCAAGCTCTAGACCTGCATAGAAAATAGAAAAGGCAAATCAGGATAACACATATGCGGGGAGTGGTAACTTCGTAGAAAGAACTGAACATTGGTATTTTACTAGAATGTGGCAGTATCCATGCAGACGTCGACACAGGCACCGTCACCCTCCCTGAGACTCCAGGGATTACAGTCAACAAAACAAATCTGATAGACTCCGCGGTGGACAGTAGCAGAAAGGTTTTGGAAGATTGTTTGATGATAAGCAAGGAGGGGACATAGGGAAACATGTGCCGGATTTTAAAACTGGTCAAACGTGAGAGATTATGAAATTTCCAAGTAACGAAAAATGGTAAAGTTATAGATAATACTTTTTAAACTTGACAGGTTGGTGAAATAAATATACAGATAAAGAAGTACTATGTATGGTGACACTACTCACCACCCCGTTTCAGAGGGGACATTTCTAACATCCATATATCCATCGAAACACCAAGAGGTATCCTACAGGCATCGCTGTAAAACGTTACATGTTCATACACATTTCGTTGTTGGATGGGTTGTAAAAGGCGGTCGCGACAACAGGTCCTACAAGCCAACTGCAGTAAGAAAGAAAAACAAAGCATTCTGAAATGCATTGTAAAAAAAGTGAAGCCAGCAGGCGTCTCTTTCCGCGTGTTATTCATCATCACCATCATCATCAGCAGTCAGAATACGCCCAACAGGTCGAAGACCTCTCCAATATCGCTCAAATTAAACGTGTCGTTTGCCAGCTTCGGCCATAGTATCGCTGAAAATTCCTTAATCTCATCCGCTCACCTAACCTTCTCCCGCGCCCCGCTACGCTTTAAACGTGTTAGTGACAAATTATATGTGACAATAATTATATGTGACAATGTGACAATATAATTATGTGACAAATGATACATATTTTTAGCGAAACCACGACAGTGACACAGAGACAGGGACGCTTGCCTTTTCTTGGAATCCGCTCTCTTACACTTAAAGACCAGCGGTTATCTTGCCTTCGTATTACACGCCCTGCCCAAGCCCATTTCTTCGACTTGATTTCAATTAGGATGTCATTAAATCGCATCTGTTCCCTCACCCTCTCTCCCCGCTTCCGGTCTCTTACCGTTGCATCTATCATTTTCCTTTCCATGGCTCTCTACGTGGTCCTTAACTTAAACTCAACCCTTTCGTTAGCTTCCACGTTTGTTCCCCTTAGGTGAGTACCGGTAAGATACCGCTGTTGTACACTTTTGTCTTGAGGGATACTGGTGAACTGCCATTCATGATCAGAGATAACTTGCCATATGCTTTCCACCCCAATCTTATTCTTCTAGTTATTCTTATTCACTGTGGTGATGTTATTGACGTGTTTCTCAGCGTCATCTGGTTGCTCCGCCCTCTGTTATAAAAACTGTATGTTGCGTGTTCGTCTGCGCGTCTCCGAATTCTTTATGTGAAGCAAAACTTCGGCAGCCCGCGCCGGTGGGCTGCAAGATGTTATGATCTCCGCTTCTCGCGCTGTTATTGCTAGCAACCTCGGACACACAGTGAAGCCGCATTGCCATCGGTCAGCTTATCAATGCGTGATAGTTTACGAATGGTGCCTCTTTGTTTCGTTGAAAAACACCTGTTTAAAGTAGCGAAATTCAAGGGAAGAACTGTTCCTTGCCAGACTGGATCTTGTTGTGCTCGCGCTTTCATCTTGCTGTTGAATTCGGCGAATTTGGACATGGGGAGGATTCCCTGAGGACCACTGCGAGGGCAGGTGAGAACTCAGGGGGAGACGTGGCTGGAATGCCGGAAGCAGCGACGATGATAGCGTCCCCATGTGTTCGTTCCGGTCTTCAGACGACGAAGTACAAGATCAGTGTTGCCCTCTTCAGACACGCTGGGGATGAACAATTGCCCGAGTGCCGCGTCTTCGACAGAGGTTCCGGGTTCCGGTCATCAGTACAAGATCTTTCAACCCCTGCCGGGAGACAGCCTGCATTCCTGTGTCACGCAGGCGCCTTCCGGGTCCACATGGGCGCGGTCCGGACACACGTGAGTGCCCACCTGGAGGCCGCGTGGATGACAACGTGACCGGGTCCTGTTGTTTTTCCCTCGACCGAGCAGCGAGATAACATCAGGACCGTCCAGCCGTGGGTGGTACCATCAGTGCCATCGTGTGATTCGACATCATTCCTCGAACTATATTCCCCAGCTAGGGATCTGGGGAATACGAAGAATATTTAAGGAGCTGCTGGTTTGGTACCAAAAGGAGAGCCCCTCTTGAGAGATACCCTTTGCTGGGACAGACTCCCGGCTGCTAACATGCATTCTTTACTGAGAAGCACTCTCAGTTGCCCTTGCTTGTACATTATGTGCATAGTCTTTGTACAAAGTTTTCCAAGTTTTCTTCCTCCGACCTTCCTCGTATCTTCTCCGGCCCAGTCACGCTACCTGAATCCCAGCAACTGGTGGCAGCGGTCAGATGTTGCTACCTGAATCTCGACAACTGGATGGCAGCTGTGGGACGTCCACGTGCAGTTACCGGCTCCAATGGACCTCTGCAGGTACGCGACTGACGGGCGTCAGCTATAACTGGGCACGATGAGTGCCCAATGTTTTCCGTTCATTTTGCCAGACCGCACTAGCACACGCAGATTCTATGTGCAGATTCCTGCTGTCTGAGAAATTTATTTAGGGAAACTGTTTTGTCCACTTCAAACTAGGGCTTTTGTTTTAGTGGGCTTGCTAACGCATGGTGGAACTCACGATGTAGAAGTTAAAAGTGCAGGAACTGCTCGAAATTTGCCAGGAGCTGGGGATTTCGCTACTTTCTGCGAAAAGAAAAAAAGAAACTTTCGAGGTGGTGCGGTAGGAGGTGACTACTGAGTTGGTCGACGAGGCTTTGAAAACGATTGTTGGACGCAAGAAAGAAAAAGAAGAGCTTCGGTTGGCTCAAGAGAGACGGGAGGTCCGTGAGGCAGATGAAAAAGCGAGAGAACATGCTCGAAAAATGAAGGAGCTCGAAATCGCGTCGAACGGAGGGAATATGGCGCGTATTTGTCCTGTAGCTTCGGTAGAGGAGCAAGGGAGGCAGAGATAGCAGGATCTCGTCTCACCATAAGGCTGGGAGGCGATATTGCACTCTTTTTGATAAATTTCGAAAGCGCATGCGGGAAGGTGCCCATCGACAAGAGCGCTTGGTCAGAGAAGTTACTTCCTCTTCTTCCTCGCGAGGCGGCCGAAGTGGTGGCTTGCCTCTCTCGCGAAGAGTGTGATGACTACGAGAAGATAAAGAGCGCACTGCTAAGAAAGTACGGGCTTTCTGCTGAAGCCTTTAGGCAGCGATTCAGGCAGGCAAAGAAAGGCGGAGGGTCGCATACTAACTTCGCGTACCGGCTTAAAGTCAACTTAAATGAGTGGCTTTAGACTGCTGAGGTGCACGGAAGTAATGACAAGGTACTAGAGTGCATCGCAATAGAGCAGTACTATAGCGCGATTTTATTAGGCTTGAGGATGTGGCTGCAAGATTGGCAATCAGATATAGACCTAGACAAAGCGGCACATCTCGCAGACGAGTATTACGTTCGCCGAAACTTCCAAAGCAAGGCAGGGTACGATGACAGGCTAGGAAAGAGAGAAACCTATTTAAAGAGACCCCCACCCGAAGGGTGTCACCAGCACGTCGGGATCACCGAGAGGAGGATGCGGGATCAAAAGGAGGAGGTAGCGAAAATAAGATTGAGTCACAAAATCTGCCGTTTCGCCGAAACAGCAGGCACCTGGAGCTCGAGCTTTTGAAACGCGAAAGACCATTGTCTTATATAATTGCTACAAGGAGGGTCACATCTCATTGAACTGCAAACAGCAAAAGATGGCGTTCGCGTGCATGCGAAAGGTGGAAGAAAACCTTAAATTGCTGGAGCCGTACATGGGGGACGTGGTGATAAATGCAAGAAATTGAGAGCACTGCGGGATTCAGCGGCTACCATGGATGTTGCTGACCCGTCCTGTGTTTCCCCTATGGACTACACCGGCGAATGTGCCTGTATTAAGCAGGTCACCGAAGAACAGAGTGCATGCTTGCCTATAGGGAATGTGACTCTAGAGGGTACTTTTGGCAGGCTGGACACAGAAGCGGCAGTTAGCGCAAGCTTGCCGACACACTTGCCCTACCTGTTTTCGAACAAATCCGAGCAGCTGCTGAAAGAGAAAGGTCTCTCATCCACCCTGGGCTTGGCTTCCATGGCACTAGCACGTTCTCGTGCGCGAGAGCTCGCAAAAAATTTCGACGGCGCTCTGATAAATTAGCAGGCACCGAACCATTCTCCCGACCAGCCGGGGGATCCTTGCAGGAAAACTGATCCGTCTAAACCGCATGAGCATGACCATGAAGGTGTTCTCGAACCAGCGGTAGCTCACGAAATCCAAGGAACTGCCAATTCCGTAGAAAATGGGGCAACAGAAACCAACGCGAAAGGTTCGACATTAACACCTGCTTTGACTTGTTGGAAGGACTTAAGGTTGATAGGAAAGCACTCATTGCAGAGCAGAAAAGCGACCCATCGTTAAGAGCTCTAAGCAATAAGGTGAGCGGGGGTGTCGCCAGAAAGAACATCAGCTTTCACGAAAAATCAGGCCTTCAATACCGGAAATACTCCGACTCAAAGGGACGCGCATATGAGCAACTCCTGGTGCCTGAGAAATACCGGCGGCAGCTTATTGAGCTCGCATACGGAAATGCATGGGCGGGCCACCTAGGCATAAAGAAAACAAAAGCTAGATTAGCCCTCGAATATTACTGACCTCGCGGCTGGAAAGATGTGGAACAGCTTGTTAGATCTTGCGACACCTGAGAGCGGGTCGGCAAGTCGATGAATAAATGGAAAGCGCCCATGACACTAGTTTCCATCATTACAGAGCCCTTTCGGCGTCTTGCAATAGATACTGTCGGCCCACTGCCCGCGTCCAACTCTGGTAGTCGCTACATTCTGATCTCACTGTTCGTGGCAACCAACATTCCCGAGGCCATTCCCTTGAAGAAGCTAAGTTCCGCATGTGTTGTTGACGCCCTTTTGTCAATTTTCTCTCGTGTGGGCGTCCCTGCAGATATAAAAAGCGATAACAGGAGCGTGTTCACAAGCTGCTTGACAACAACGTTCTTTGAACGGTGTGGGATTAAAATAATCCGCAGTTCCATTCACCACCTTCAGTCAAATCCAGTCGAGCGCATGCACTCAGTGCTAAAGCGGATACTTAGGTCTCTGTGTTTCGAGCATAAAGGAGATTGGGAAGGCTGCATTCTAGCAGCACTCTTTGCAATCAGATCCGTCCCCCACAAAAGCACAGGATTTAGCCGTGCTGAACTAGTCTACGTGCGTCAATTGAGGACCCCGTTAAGCATGCTGAGGGAGTCATGGCAGGGTGTTATAGTATTGTAAGGGGGTGAGCATAGAAGCGAATGCCGGAACGGGTTACCGACGTGCCCTAACGAGGGCGCGGGAAGAGCGCCCCGTAAAACGACAGTACACGTTGCTGGCGGGAGTCAGACTGGCGCCTCTCCTTGAAAAGCGGGGGAGCGTTTATTATCTTTTCCCTCTCCCTTTTTCTCCGTGCAGCTGGGTGCCGCTGAGAAGGCGCCTGCGGTGTCCTTGGCGTCTGCGGCCTTGGGGAATCGTCACACCCCTCCCTTTGTTATGAAGCCTGGTGCACGGCACTGGGGACGATCCGTGTCTTGTTTACGCCTCTACAGTTCGTAGTAGATAATACGCTTCCCGACCCGGGTAGACCGACGAAGCTGGGGGTGCAAATGGGCCGTACTTGACTGCTGTTGCCACGCCGAGTCTGTTGTAGACGGCTCGGTGCTTAATGAGCAGCGAGGTGGGGACAGCTGTTCCGTATCCGTTGTCGCTGCTAGCGCAGGAAGAGGCTCCTCGTCGTCTGAGAGAACGCCGGGCGTCCTTCGCTGTCGCACGTGGTCCGCGTGCCTGTTCCACAGCGTTCCGTCTTCGAGTTCTATTTGAAGCGACGAAGAACTTGTTGGGTGGAGAACCGTTCCGGCAATCCAAGCTGGGCCTGGTCGGAAGTTTCTAACAAAGACGGGCTCGCCGGGCGAAGGCAAACAGCTTTTGCGTGCGTTACTGTCGCCGCGCATCTTTTGTTCAATTGCTTCAGGTCCGCATGCGCCCTTAGGCTGGGGTGCATTCGCTGAATGGGCGTTTGCAGCTGCCTGGCCATGAGGAGCTCAGCGGGAGAGGACCCCGTAAACGCGTGCGGCGTTGTTCTGTTGGAACGGAGTATCCTGTCGATGTTTGTTTGGAAATCTCCAAGCACCGCCTTCTTGAGTTTTCCCTTAATTGTTTGCACAACGCGTTCCGCTGCTCCGTTCGATGCTGGGTGGTATGGTGGAATCAGGATTCGCTGAATGCCGTTCTTGCTCAGGAAGTCAGCGTACTTCTCGCTGGTGAATGCGGTGCCGTTGTCGGAGACAATGATGTCTGGAATGCCATGTGTGGAAAATATGGTTCGCAGGTATCGAATTGTGGCGTCCGCTGAAGGTGCATGAACGGGAACCACCTCTACCCATTTAGAGTAGGCATCGACTAGGACGAAAAAGTAGTGTCCTTGAAATGGACCACCAAAGTCGACATGCAGGCTAGACCATGGTTTCTTCGGAAACGGCCACGGATTAGACTGTGATTTCCGTCCCATTCTCTGGTGTTCTTGACATATTTTGCAAAGTTGCACTTTCTGTGCGATGCTGCTGTCTAGTCCTTCCCACCAAAAGTGGCTCCGTGCGACTGCTTTCATCTTTTCCACACCTGGGTGAGTTTCATGAAGGAGATCAACAACTCCTACTTGTAGTTCTTTAGGAACGACGACTCGTGTTCCTCGCAGGTCGCAGTTCTCATGAACACTAAACTCTGTACGATTCTTCTGAAATAGTGTCCAATCACTTCATCTTGGTAGCTCTTCACCAGTAAGGAGCGCCAGTCGTAGGCGTGACATAACAGGATCACGATCTGTAGCTTTGGCGATGGCGGATGGTGAAAGAATTCGAGGATATGCACTTTCAATCATGAAATGTCAGGAGGCTTGGGGACTGTGCCTGGCTCTGTAGGAAGCGGTAGTCGGCTCAGCGCGTCGGCGTTGCTGATGCTGGTGCCAGGGCGGTACACAAGCGTGCACTTGTACGCTGACAGGGTAATTGCCCAGCGTATCATTCTCGGTGATGATCTGTGGGGAATAGGCTTGTCCTGTGCGAGAATTCCCAGAAGTGGTTTGTGATCAGTCACCACTTCAAAATCTTGGCCCCAGAGATACTTATGAAACTTCCTTACACCGAACATTAAGGCAAGGGCTTCTTTGTCAAGCTGACTGAAATTCTTTTCTGCTGGAAGAAGGCTTCTCGATGCGAAGGCAATGGGACGTTCCCCTGTTTTATCTCGGTGTGCGAGAACAGCTCCGATTCCGTACGGTGAAGCGTCGCAACTGAGAACGATTTGCTTGGAAGAATCGAAATGTAGCAGTACCGGCGCCGATGTCAGGAGAACTTTACTTCCTGGGATAACTTGTTCCTCTATGCTTGTCCACTTCCAAGGAGTTTCTTTTGTAAGTAGCAGATTCAAGGGCCGGAGAACTGTCGAAAGGTTAGGCAGAAAACGCCTGTAAAAATAATGAGTCCAAGGTAGCTTTGAAGTTTCTTGACGTCCTTGGGACATGGAGCATTCACGACAGCTTCTATTTTCTTCGGTGTTGGCCTCAGTCCGTCCGCGTTTATGACATGGCCTAGGTTCTCAACTTCTAAATGAACACTTCTCTAGCTTGAGCTTGAGGCCTGCTTCCTGTAGACGCTGTACTGCACTGGCTACGTTGCTCAAGTGATCTGCGTCGTCCAATCCCGTTTCCAAGATGTCATCAAAGTACACGGTGACATGGCACATGTCTTGCAGCAAATTTTCCATTTCTCTCTGAAATATGGCCGGCGCTGAGGCTACTCCGAAAGGTAGTCTGGTGTACTGGAAGAGGCCCTGAGGCATATTGATGGTCACTAGCTTCTGTGAGCTTGTGTAAAGTTCTACCTGCTGGTAAGCGTCTTTCAGGTCCAGCCTCGTAAACTTTGTGCCACCTGTAAGTTTCGCCCATAGGTCCTCTACTCGCTGCACAGGATATTTTTCCAGCACTATGGCACCGTTAATTGTGACCTTGAAGTCGCCACATATGCGCATGCGGCCGTCTTGCTTGAGCACAGGAACAATTGGGGCTGCCCACTCAGACGTTCTGACGGGTGTAAGTACCCCTTCTCGTTGCATTCTTTGCAATTCTTTTGCAATTTTGTCTTGCAATGCAATAGGAATCGTTCGTGGTTTGAAGAATTTTGGAGGTGAATCTTCCTTGACAACCATTTTGGCTTTCAAACCTTTGAATGTTCCTAGTCCGTCCGAAAATACTTCTTTGTAGCAAGTAAGCAGCTCATCAACGCTCGCAAGTGAGTAAACGGATCTGACGTCATTTAGGTTGAGCTGAAGCGCACTGATCCAGTTTCGTCCGAGAAGGGTTGGACACTGGTCCGGAGCTATAAACAAAGGCAGTGTTCCCTCTCTTCGTCCGAACTGGACTGAAACGGCAACCTTGCCCCTATATGGCTGTCAGTCTTCCGCAATAACTCCTCATAATTACGTCTGATGCGTCTACTGAGAGCTCGGGAAACCGCTGTTGGAATGCGGTCTCCCCTATTACGGAGACACTGGCCCCGTGTCTAGCTCCATTCTAAGAGGCCTGCCTGCGACTTGCAAAACTGCTACAAACGGAGGAATTGTTTTCCCGTTGTTCATCTTGCACGTCTGGTAGACCTGTGACTGGATTCCAGGAAGATTTCCACTATCCTCAAGGCTGTGAACTGGCTGCTTTGTTTGCCTTTGCGTACTGTGCTTCCTTGACACTTTCTTTTGCTTCGTGTCGGCAGCCTTTGAGCGGCACAGTCTGGCCAGATACCCAATCTTTCTGCATGCGTTGCACCGGGATTTGGCGTGCTGGCATACTGTTTCGTAGTGCGGCTCTCCACAGCGATAACAACTTATCGTCTGTTTCATTTGCTTGCTCATCGCACTGTGAACTGTTTGCGCTTCGGTCATGCCCTGAGCTTGCATCAACATGCTTGAGTCTCTTTTAGCTGTCTTCATTGCAATTAGAAGCTTGACTGCTGACCCGAACGTCAGGTTTGGCTCTTCAAGCAGGCGTCGTTGCATTGACGCGTCATTAATGCCGCAAACAAGTCTTTCCCGCAGCATGTCAGGAAGGAAGGTGCCGTACTCACAGTATGCTGAAAGCTTTTTCTGTGATGGTGTGTCCTTGGCGTCTGCTGTCTTAGGGAATTGCCACAGAGGGTTTCGGAGAGGATCCCTTTGTAGTGAATTACGTTCTAAAGCTACTAGAAAGACTTACAAAAACCAGAGACCTCGTGGAAGCAAATATCAGAGCAGCGCATTCACTGTCTAAAGTGCACTACGACCAATCTGCACGCAAACGCACCTTTCAATCTAGCGACCAGGTGATGTTGCTGCGTCCGTCAAAAAGGAACAAGCTTGAGGTGCAATGGGAAGGGCCAGCTAAGGTGGTGTCCAAGCTTTCGGACACCAAGGAGGTAAAATTTAAGAACAAACACAATCGGATAATCCACAGTAATTTGATGAACCCTTATGTGCAGCGTCAGGCCATGGTTTACATGGCGCTGAACATGCCAGAGGACGAGATCTCAGAATATCTTATGTCCCACATGAGGACGAGCAAGCAGCGAATGAGCTGCTAATTTCCATCGACAGGGAGCCACGTTTGACGGAAAGTCAACGAGGAGACATGAAAAACGTCGTCCGCGACTTTGAAGCGGTGTTTTCAAACAAGCAAGGAAAAACAACCCTTATCGAACAAGACATTCATCTGTCCGGCGAACAGCCGATCAGGAGCAAACCGTACCGTGTCTCTCCAAGACAAGAAGAAAACAGTGAGAGAGATCCGCCGTATGTGCGAACTTGGCGTCATAGTGCCCTGCGAAAGTGACTATACGTCACCAATAATTGTTGTGGAGGTTCCAGGCAAGGATCCGAGACCTTGCGTGGACTACTGGAGACTGAAATTAATCACAGTGGACCACACCTAACCCATTCCGAACATCGAGGAGAAGGTTGAAACAGTCGCTAAATAAGAATATATTTTGTTACGTGGTGGCAAGCCAAGGAAAGCACAACATGATGACAGAATGAAGATATGATTTAATGGCTCAAGGGCATAGCGCGAGCACTCCGTCCCGCGCCACTGCACTCTTCTTCGTCTTCATAACATGACCACGGTCCTCAGAGCGATCGTCCCGATCGATTGCTTGAATTACGAATGGTGAGGTGACGATGAGGATGATCAGGAAGGATAGAAGAAGATGAAAGGCTTGCCAAAAATATGAAGGAGATGATCTGGTGGACGGTTGCCCCCGGAGGTTCAGGTCCAGCGGTCGGTCACCCTTTGCCGAAGGTCAAGGGTTGAGGGATCGCCGCACAGCCTGGGCGGGGGTGCCGTCTTGGTTCGGGTCGTAGTCGGGTCATCGTACGTCAGGACATGGTCGTGGTGTCTTGTGTTCGGGGCTGGGGACGGGGCGGGGGAAAGCGGCTGGTCGGTTCTGGTCAGTTCGAGCTGGGGTTGGGCCGGGCGGCGGAGCCCAGGTCCCCTCGGCCGACAACGAAGGCGAGCAGAAGGCGGCGATGCTCCGGGGACTAGGACGACGAGGAATACCCAGCACCTCACACCAAATGTTACGTGGTGGTGGCAAGCCAAGGAAAGCACAACATGATGGCAGAATGAAGATACGATTTAATGGCTCAAGGGCCTAGCGCGAGCACTCCGTCCCGCGCCACTGCACTCTTCTTCGTCTTCATAACAATATCAATACTAGCTTTACTTCGTGGTTACTGGCAGGTGCCACTCATTGAGCGCGCCAGCAGGTACGCAGAATTCATGTCCCCCGCGGGCACGTTTAGCCCTGTAATGTTGAGCTTGGGCTTGAAAAATGCCCCGTACTGTTTTTCAAAGTTAATGGAGCAAGTGCTGTGGGGACATGAAGATTTCGCTCTCCCCTACCTTGACGACGTGGCCATTTTCTCACAAAACTGGGAGGAGCACATTGAACACATGCGTGTTGTGTTGAGCCGACTGCTTGAGGCTGGTTCAACGGTAAGGGAGGGAAAATGCCACCTAGGGTGCACCGAAGTGAACTATCTTGAACACGTGGTTGGACGAGACCAACGCGGACCTGCAGAACTTAAAGTGTCTACCGTGGTGGAGTACCGTCGCCCAACCAAGAAATCGGAACTCAGGGTTTTTCTTGGCCTATCAGGCTATTATTAGCATTATGTAAAGTGCTACTCTGATTTAGCCAGCCCCCTGACCGACGCGATGAGAGAAAGTGAGCCTACCAATCTTTCTTGCGACCAAAAGAAACAGCAAGCATTTCAGAGTCTGAAAACAGCCCTTGTCACGTATGTTAAGGAGCCTAAATTAAATTTTAAAGGAAAAAGGTTTGAAGAAGACGACGCGAATTAACCGAAGAATAAAGAAGAGGAAGAAGAAGCATTCGGTGAGGTGGAGAGAGATGATTGGTGGAGAAGAGAACACGACAAGGCATACGTGGACTAACACCGAGGCTATAAAAGGGCGAGTGAGAGCGAGACCCGGGGGGAAAACAGCAGAGAAGCGGAGGCTCCGGCTGGTCAGGGACACTGGCTGAAAGAGAGAAACGCCAGCTACTGCTACGGTGAGCTCGCGTTCTACGAAATCGCATCGTGGACTTCCTGCCGTGCCTGAGCCCGTTCCGGGGAGTCAACATACAACGCTACCACCTGCTACGGCCAGGGGTGTCTCCAGCGCTGTTGCCACCCATCCGGGTGGCGCCCCGACGACAACAACACCGACATCACCTCCACGGGCGCTTGGACCGGGAGCTTGTACGATGCAGCCAGCGACGCCATCCCGAGCACGTCGACCACCGCCAGCGACGGCAGCCCAAGCACTCCGAACAGAGCCTCGACGCCGCCTACGGGATCCACACAATGCCGCAGCCACACAGAACCAACCGTGAGCACGAACGCCGACCGCTAACAGTAGAACACTAGTAGTAGACGCTAGTAGCAGTGTGCCCGGGTCGTGTGTATTTATAGTCTTTGTGTTTTGTGTTAGATTTGTTTGTTTTGTTTCTAGTGGGTGTGCCACGTAGCGTGTATTAAATGTGCGTTTTGTGTGGGCACACCTGTCACCTAGTGCATTCTTTCGGTCAGTGTTCTTCGGAGAGATCCGTGACAAATATAAGTGGCGAGTCTGCCAGGATACATTTCCTTTTTCTTTTTGTATTGTCTCTCGACGGCAGAGAAGATGCATTTGGCAAGAACTTTAGAACGCGCTCAAGCTAGGGTTAAGCAAGGAAGAGGCGATGCATCTCTGTGAGGAGGAGGGAAAGAGGCAGAGAGTGGAAAGGGCGCAAGTACGCGCAGACGCTCGTGATGCAGAAGAGCGCGAAGAGAAAAGAGCTCACGAGGCAGAGAGAAGAGCTCGCGAGGCGGAAGAGCGAGAAGAGAAGAGAGCTCGGGAGGAAGAAGAACAGGAGAAAAGAAGGATAGAACGGGAGAAGGAGTTTATTTTGTGGAAACAGGCGCATGTCGCGGGAGGATATGAGGAGATCACGGACAATGATCAGCGTTCCTTAGCGGGTACAGAATCTCCTAGGCCAGCCAGAGTTTGCCCAAGGAAGCTGATGGCTCCTTTTGATGACAAGAGAGATGATTTGGATGCATATCTGCAACGATTCGAGCGGATAGCTTTGGGGCAAGGCTGGGAGCGCAGTGAATGTGCCACGGCATTAGGCATGTGTTTAGTCGGAGGCGCTGAATGTGTTTGGAAGGATGCCTGCTGCTGATTCCATGGACTACGAGAAAGTCAAAAAGGCACTCCTCCAAAGATTCAGGCTTACGGCAGAGGGTTTTCGTGAGAGATTTCGAGCCGCGAAACCTGAGGATTCGGAAACCGCGAAGCAGTTTTCCTGCAGGCTGACCAACTATTTTGATAGGTTTGTTGATATGTCAAACACAGAAAAGAGGTTTGAAGGTGTGCGTGACAAGCTGGTCACAGAGCAATGTTTAGCGTGTTGCAGCTCAAAGCTGGCGCTATTCCTGAAAGAAAGTTGTGTTCGTTGGAAGAGTTCGCCGACACTGCAGACCAATTCCCTGGGGCTCAAGGGCTAAGAAATTTGAGTAAGGCAAAGGAGGAAACCCAAAAGACCTTAGAGACAGATGCGGCAAAACCAAGATCATATGGCGGTGCATCCAAGGCTCCAGTAAAGTGTTTTCTCTACGGCAAGGTGGGACACCGTGCAGCTGACTGTCGGACTTGTAGCGCTGCCAAAAAAACACAGGTTGTGTGTCAAGGTTGTAAGAGGAGGGGCATACTCTGGATGAGTTCCGATACAGAACGCAGGAGCGAGCTGCATGCGTTGTCGACTCAAGGGTAGAACTTGTCACGCCACCCGAAGCTCCAGAGCTTAAAGGAGAGCAAGCGCCGCTGGAAAATGAGGCAGTGAGTGGAACACCCAAGTCGAAAGCAGCAATGCCAGTGGTGGTTGGGCAAATAGGAGACCGTCCTACATTGGTGCTTAGAGACAGCGGAGCCATCACAGTCTTGGTTCGGAGAAGCCTGGTGAAGGACGAGGATCTTGCAGGAGAAACGTCGGCCGTCAATCTTGTAGATTGCATAGTGAGGTACCTTCCTGAAGCTAGGATTCTAGTGTCCACGCCATATTATACTGGGCAGGTAGTGGCAAAATGCGTAGAGCAACCCATCTACGATCTCATCTTGGGGAACATTACGGGTGCAAGAGGTGTCGAAGACCCCGATCCCGAGTGGAGGAGGCTCGACGTTGAAGAACATTCAAAGGAGGAAAGGTCCGCGACAGGTCAGACGGGTGCAGTCAGTTTCTCGTCGGCAGTGGAGACAAGAGCTCAAGCGACCACCCGAGCAACGCAGCGTCCGCTCTCTACTCCTGTTACGATGTGCCTGAGCGTAACACCGGGCGAAATTGGAATTAGGCAAAAAGACCCGAGCTTGAACACCTGCTTCGAAAGAGTCGGGGAAAAAGTGAAAAGAAAGAAGAGTCGCACGTCCTTCGAATATCAGGTTGTAAATGGTCTTCTGCACAGGGAGTGCATATTTAGTTCAGGAAGGCGCGTCCAACAGCTGGTGTTACCAAGAGATATGCGAGAGACCGTGCCACGCTTAGGACATGATGCCATTATGGCCGGACACCAGGGTGTTCAAAACACGGTGTCTAGGATCACCGAGGAGTTCTTTTGGCCGGGTGTTCAGAGTGACGTTAAGCGCTTCGCTCTCTCATGTGATGTGTGCCAGCGCACCGTTTCGAAGAGAAGAGTTGGTCCCGTACCTCTGGAAGAGATGCCAGCCATCGACCTACCGTTTCAGCGAGTGGTTATTGACATTGTGGGGCCAATCTCTCCAGTATCCGCCAAAGGCAATAGATAAGTGCTTGTTCTAGTAGACGTGGCCACTCGTTAACCTGACGCTATTCCACTGAGAACTATTGACAGTATCCAAGTGGCGGAGGGTCTCGTGGAAATGTTTTCGCGTTATGGGTTCCCGAGGGAAGTTTTAAGTGACCGGGTCTCGAACTTCACATAGGAACTAATGAAGGAGGTTAACCGCCTTTTGTCAGTGAGGCAGTTACTGACGACGCGTTACCATCCCATGTGTAATGGGCTTGTAGAGCGGTTCAACGACACCCTCAAATATATGATCAAGAAAATGTGCCAGGAGAGACCTAATGATTGAGATAGATATCTGCCAGCTCTTTTGTTCGCTTACCGCGAAGTACCACAAAAGAGTCTCGGTTTCTCGCCTTTCGAGATGTTGTATGGGAGAACCGTTAGAGGTCCACTTACAATACTCAAGGACTTGTGGGCTAATAAGGAGATTGCATCATATTGACACAGGTGATAGAAGAGGAGGACGAAGGGAACTCAGGCGATAGAAGCAGAGGACGAAGAAAATCTTCCTGCTCGTGCTCGCTCTACCGGCTGTGTAGCTCCTTGGTCCCCGAGTGTTTTTGGTGTACTATTCGTTACAAATCTGGTGGAGGCAGTGCTGGGTACACTTCCAGACCCGCGCAGCCCACCTGTGATCACGGATCTCACCCCGGTCCACCAGCGCCGCGGCCGCCGCCTGCGAGGAGAGTCCCCAGAGTTCGGACCCCTTCCGGCAGCCACCAGGACGACACAGCCTCAGACGTCGGAGGAGCCAGCTGCCATGTCAACTGAGAGTAGGCTCCCAGCTCACATCCTGTGCCAGCAGCCACAAACACCCCCGTCTTTTCATGGCGACGTGTTCGAGGACGCCGAGGACTGGCTCGAGACATTCGAGCGTGTCGCCCGTTACAACGGGTGGAGCGATGAGCGGAAGCTCCACAACGTGTATTTCGCTCTCGAAGAGTCGGCGCGGACATGGTTCGAAAACCATGAGGCTTCGTTTCCATCCTGGGAGGCCTTCTGCCGCAACCTGCTCGCCACTTTTCCAAACGCCGACCGCCGGGAGCGAGCTGAAGCTACGCTACACTCGCGCAACCAGCGCCCGAACGAGAGTGTCCGTATGTTCTTTGAGGACATGACCCGCCTTTTTAAGCGCGCGGACCCCTCTATGTCGGAAGACAAGAAGCTTCGCCATTTAATGCGTGGTGTCAAGCAGGAGCTATTCGCGGGACTCGTGCGCAGCCCACCGTGCACTGTGGCCGAGTTTCTCAGCGAGGCGGCCACCATGGAGAAGACTCTACAGCAACGAGCCCGCCAATACAATCGTGACGTCAACGCCTTCGGGCCAGACACCTGTTCTATGCATCTCGGAAGCGCCCCGGACGACTTACGCGAACTCATCCGCTCCGTCGTCCGGGAGGAACTCCAAGCCCTTCGGATGCCTTCTAACATGCCATCCTTCGCGTCGCTGACTGACGTCGTCCACGACGAGGTGCGCCTCGCAGCCCAACAACAAGCATCAGAGGTACCCCTCCAGCTTGACGCAAGACCCACGTACGCGTCTGTACTCCGTCAAGCTCCGACGTCGGGCTACACCATCATATGTTACTTTTGTTCATTTCTTTTCTCTTTTTTTCTTTTTTTTATTTTTTATCCCTCGAAGTGCTACCATGTTGTGTACCACTGCAATGCCCTTGTGGGGTGCGTCGGCCTCGTCAAGCCTTCCCAATGGCTTTTTGTCGGCGCACCCAACATCGTCATGATGTTAAATAAACATGATTGATTGATTGATTGATGCCGCGGCTCCATCAGTGCGGCCACCGGGTCCCCCTCGTGACTCCTCTCTGCCAGCCTACGAGCGGACGCGTAAGAGTCAAGTGTGGCGGGCCCCAGACCGTCGGCCCCTCTGTTATCATTGTGGCGAGGCGGGTCACCTCTATAGGGCGTGCCCGTACCGCCGCGTGGGCCTGCGGGGTTTCGCCCCGGACGACCCCTGCCCTCGCAATGGCGAAAGGCCACTTGAGATAGCCTCTCACCTATTGGAGCGGCAGAATCTCGTCACATCCGGTCGCCGCGGGTCTCGATCACCGTGCCCAATGCGCTACCGTTCTCCAAGTCCCCGCGGAGCGCAAAGCTATTCCGGACACCGTTCGCCCAGCCCACGCCGGGAAAACTAATGCCGGCGGCCTCCGGAGGCAAGGCCGCTGCTGAAGGGAAATGTGAAGATCCTCCGCCACCATCACGCCGATGCGCCATTTCGCCGGGGGCAGGTAGCGACAGCATCCGACACGCTACCTCCGATTTGTACGTAACAATTGATGGAGTCGACGTCTCCGCCTTACTCGACACCGGTGCCGATTACTCCGTAATGAGCCGTGCCCTCGCCGAAGAATTAAAGAAAGTTTTGACGCGATGGTCTGGGCCGAGCATTCGTACTGCTGGGAGTCACCTGATTACCCCTGCTGGCAAGTGTACTGCAAGGGTCGGCATCCGTGGTTTTCTGTACGTCTGTGAATTCGTGGTACTGTCCGAGTGTTCGAGGGACTTGATCCTGGGCCTCGACTTTCTGCAGATGAACGGCGCTGTCATTGCTCTGAACGAAGCCCGGATCACGTTCTCGACGAAACAGGCCGTGGCGCATACCGACAGAGATCCGGGAATCAACGCTCTGCGTATAGTCGACGATGACGTGATGGTGCCACCACGGTCTAGCGTCCTGGTTCTCGTGAGACATGACTTGTTCCACGATTACGAGGGTATCGCGGATAGCCACCTCCCGCTGCTGCTCGCGAAGGGAATAGCCGTCGCTCGAGGCCTCGTCCAGTTGCATAACGGTTGTACTAGTGTCCTACTCACGAACTTCGCCAACGAGGTTCAGCCCCTCGCCAGGGACATGGCTGTTGCCTTACTTCACGAAGTTACTGTGTTGCCTGATTTATGCGCCGTCGGGGCCAGCCGTCAAGACGAGGCCGCACCATGCCACGCCCTGCAGACCGTGAAAATCAACCCGGACTTGGCACCTGAGCAGAAGAATCTTCTGTCTGCTCTTCTAGCAGATTTTGCAGATTGCTTCGCCACCAGCTCCAGGGTCGGTCGTACACCTGTCGCCAAGCATCGCATCATCACCCACGAGGCCACGCCGCCTGTATGCCAACGCCCATATCGTGTTTCTCCTAAGGAACTCGAAGCCATTAAAACGCAAGTCGATGAAATGCTTGCAGACGATGTTATTCAGGCGTCAACAAGCCCATGGGCGTCGCCCGTGGTCCTCGTCAAAAAGAAAGACGGCACCTTGAGATTCTGTGTTGATTACCGGAAACTAAACAACGTGACCAAAAAGGACGTTTATCCGCTTCCCAGGATTGACGATGCCCTCGACCGATTACGTGACGCCAGGTTCTTCTCCTCATTAGATCTCAAAAGCGGATACTGGCAGATAGAGGTGGACCAGAGAGACCGAGAGAAGACGGCTTTCGTGACTCCAGACGGTTTATACGAGTTCAAGGTGCTCCCGTTTGGTCTTTGCTCGGCGCCGGCCACGTTCCAGCGTATGATGGACACCGTTTTATCCGGTCTGAAGTGGCAGCCTTGCTTGGTGTACTTAGACGACGTCGTCATTTTCTCGCCTACCTTCGATCAACACTTGGACCGGCTGCGCATCGTGCTTCGAGCCCTGAAATGCGCGCAACTAACGATCAAGCCCGAGAAATGTCATTTTGGTTTCACGGAACTTCGCTTCCTTGGCCATGTTGTCAGCGCACAAGGCGTTCTTCCGGACCCCGACAAGACTGCTGCCGTCTCCAGTTTTCCGCCCCCAACCGAAAAGAAGGCACTTCGACGTTTTCTGGGCCTTTGTTCTTACTACCGACGCTTTGTGCCCGATTTCTCCAGAATAGCTGACCCGTTGACAGCACTGACTAGAGACGAAATACCCTTTCTGTGGGGAAGCGACCAAGAAGAAGCTTTTCAGGAGCTCCGCAACCGCCTACACAGCCCCCCGATACTCGCCCATTTCGATGAAGACGCCGCCACCGACATACACACCGATGCCAGCAATGTTGGCCTTGGGGCGGTACTTATCCAGTGGCAGGACGGCGTGGAACGCGTTATCGCTTACGCGATCCGAACACTTTCGCGATCGGAGGCGAACTATTCGACGACAGAGAAAGAATGCCTTGCGGTGATCTGGGCCATCAGCAAGGTTCGTCCATACCTGTACGGACGACCCTTCCGTGTTGTCAGCGACCATCACTCGTTATGCTGGCTGGCAAGCCTTAAAGATCCGTCCGGCCGGTTGGCTAGGTGGAGCCTCCGTTTGAGAGAGTACGACGTGACTGTCGTTTACAAGTCGGGCCGGAAGCACCAAGATGCGGATTGCTTATCACGCGCGCCCGTGGACCACGCTCCGCAAGAAATCACCGAAGATCTGCCTTTAATTTGTGCTCTTAGCCCATCCCATGTGGCTCAGCTTCAACGAACGGACCCGGAGCTAGCGCCGCTCATCGAGCACCTGGAAGGTCACAGTGGTCGGGTTCCGCGTGTTTTTCGTCGTGGCCTGCAATCCTTCACCATGCGAAATGGCGTTCTCTACAAGCGCAACTTTGGAAAGTCCACCGAAACATTTTTACTCGTGGTGCCCACCCAGTTACGACCTGATATCTTGAGCGCTTGTCACGACGAGCCGTCCGCCGGCCACTTGGGAGTTAGTCGCACGCTGTCAAGGATTCGAAAGAAGTACTATTGGCCCAAATTACTTCCATCAGTGCAGACCTACGTGCGAACCTGCCGCGACTGCCAACGCCGGAAGTCTCCACCCATGAAACCAGCCGGATTTCTTCAGCCAATAGCGCCACCGAAGATCCCTTTTCAACAAGTTGGAATGGATCTCCTTGGCCCCTTCCCGAAGTCATCCACTGGAAAACGGTGGATCGCTGTTGCGACGGACTACTTGACACGTTATGTTGAGACCACGTCGCTTGCGAGCGGAACTGCTGCCGAAGTAGCCGAGTTTTTTGTCCACAGCATCGTCCTGCGTCATGGCGCCCCTGCGGTCATTATTACTGACCGTGGGGCAGCTTTCACAGCCCGCCTAACCCAGGCTGTGCTGAAACTGACGCACACCAGCCATAGACGTGCGACGGCGTACCACCCGCAGACCAATGGCTTGGTGGAACGGCTCAACAGAACGCTGGCCGACAATGTTTCCATGTACGTGGATATAGAGCATAAAACCTGGGACCAAATTCTGCCATACGCTACATTCGCTTACAATACGGCACTGCAGGAGACAATGCGCCTCACTCCCTTCCAGCTTGTCTTCGGCTGTCGAGTCACTACTACGCTGGATGCTATGCTGCCTGTTGACCCCCACTGCGAGAGTGACCCTGACGTCGACATCGCCACTTTTGTGCAGCGTGCGGAAGAAGCGCGGCAACTGGCAAGGCAGCGCATACACCGTCAACAGCAACTAGACGCTGGCCGCTACAACCAGGGACGGCGCTTCGTTGCCTACGAGCCAGGCGACTATGTGTGGATTCGGACGCCCGTTCGTCACCGCGGGCTGTCTGAAAAATTACTTCGTCGATACTTCGGCCCATACCGTGTGCTCCGCCGCATTAGCGACGTCACCTACGAAGTTCAACCCGCCACCCAAGCCAGCTCATCCCACAGACGCAAGCTTACCGACGTTGTGCACGTCGTTCGTATGAAGCCGTACCACGACCGACCACCCGATTGAACTTGAGGCTGACCGCTGTGCCCTGTTCTATTTTGTGATCCTCGTGCCTCACCCTAGCACGCTCGTTTTCTGCTCGTCACTCTAGCGCACGATGGCCGCATCGGGGCGATGCTGCAGGGGAGGGAGCAATGACACAGGTGATAGAAGAGGAGGACGAAGGGAACTCAGGCGATAGAAGCAGAGGACGAAGAAAATCTTCTTCCTGCTCGTGCTCGCTCTACCGGCTGTGTAGCTCCTTGGTCCCCGAGTGTTTTTGGTGTACTATTCGTTAAAATATCTCAAGACAACTTGCACGTACGTTCTTGAGTTGCAGGACAAGTTGGAAGAAACTTGCAGGCTTGCACATCGAGGCCTGGAAAGGGCGCGCGAACGCTATAAGGGCTATTGTGACAAGAAAGCCACTCACAGGAATTTGAATCCGGGCGACAAGGTTCTCATCTTGCTACAAACGGATAATAATAAGTTACTGATGCAGTGGAAGGGCCCTTACCTTGTGACCCAGAAGAAAAATGACATGGATTATGAGTTACTGATAACACCAAGAAGGTGTTCCATGCAAACATGTTGAAAAAGTACGAAGAAAGAGTTCCCGTACAGTGCGCCCCCAAGGTAGCATGCTCGGTAGTAGCTGAGGAGACAGATGATGATGTCGAGATGCCCACATGCATTGGGAAGAAAACTGTAGGTTGGGATAAGGTGCTAATTAACCCCAGAAGACCAAAGTTCGCAGATAAAGGCCCTACTCCAAAGCAAAGAGGATGTGTTTTCAGATGTGCTGGGCAAAACGGATGTCATATGTTGCAGACTAGATCTCGCTACAGACAGACCAATCAGCTTGAAGCAATACCCACTACCTTTAGCAGTTCAAGAATATAGAAATGGAGGTGCGGGATATGTTGGAGCTTGGTGTGATTGAGAGGTCGTGGTCAGCATACAATGCGCCTCTCGTGGTTGTCAAAAAAACGATGGTACTAACCGCCTGTGTGTAGATTTTCGTCGGCTAAATGACATCATAGTACCCGATGCAGAACCCATACAAAGAGCGGATGTGGTGTTCGCTGAGGTGGCTCACAAAAGGTTTTTTCTAAATTTGACTTAGCCAAAGGATATTGGCAAATACCAATGGAAGATTCGCCTAAAGAGAAAACTGCCTTTTCGTGCTCGGCTGGTTTATTCCAGTTTAAATTCATGCCTTTTGGTTTGAAGACAGCATCTGCAATATTCACCAAGCTCATGAGGAAGGTTGTGGATGGGCTCCAAATGTAGAACACTATATTGACGATATCCTGGTGGCAACAGATACGTGGGAAGAGCATGTAATTACGCTGGAAAAACTATTGTATAGAATTCAGCATGCCAAGTTGACCATAAAACCGGCAAAATGTGAGGTGGACTTTAAAGCCATTTCTTTTCTCGGACACAAGCTGGGGATGGGCCGCATCGCGACGAAAGACGACATCTTGGACAAAATACAGCAGGCTCAGACACCGACGACCAAGAAGGAGGTCCAGTCGTTCCTGGGGTTAACGGGATACTACAGGGACTTTATTCCCGATTACGCCCACATAGCCAACCCGCTTGTCGAACTCACTAAGAAGGGGGCAAGCAATAAGGTGAATTGGACCGCTGAACATGAAAATGCTTTCGTGATGTTAAAAGGGTATATGGCAAAACCGCCCGTTCTGCTTGCTCCGAATCTGGGTAAAGTTTGTGCTTCGCAATGATGCATCAGACCGAGCTTTAGGAGCCGTACTCTTGCAAGAAGAGAATAGCGTGCTACATCCGGTATTTCTTGCAAGCAAGAGATTATCGGCTAGTGAACGCAACTACTCCACTGTTGAAAAGGAATGTTTGGCGGTGGTTTGGGCGGTAAAGAAATTCCACATTTATTTTATGGGAGACATTTCAGGATTCAAACATTTCATCTACCGCTTGAATACTTAACCAAGGCCAAAATGAACAAGATGAGGATGACGTGAGCAGTCTTTCATGGAAAAACTGTTGAGAGAGGTGGCCCTTGTCACATATATTAAGGAGCCTAAATTAAATTTTAAAGGAAAAAGGTGTGAAGAAGACGACGCGAATTAACCGAGGAATAAAGAACAGGAAGAAGAAGCATTCGGTGAGGTGGAGGGAGATGATTGGTGGAGAAGCATTCGGTGAGGTGGAGAGAAGCTTGGTGGAGAAGAGATGACGACGACAAGGCATATGTGGACTTACACCGAGGCTATAAAAGGGCGAGTGAGAGCGAGGCCCGGGGGGAACAGCAGAGAAGGGGAGGCTCCGGCGGGTCAGTGACACTTTGGCTGGAAGAGAGACACCGGCTACTGCTCCGGTGAGCTCGCGTTCTACGACATCGCATCGTGGACTTCCTGCCGTGCCTGAGCCCTTTCCGGGGTGTCAACAGAGGACGCTAGCACCTGCTACGGCCAGGGGTGTCTCCAGCGCTGTTGCCACCCATCCGGGTGGTGCCCCGACGCCAACAACACCGGCATCACCTCCACGGGCGCTTGGACCGGGAGCTTGTATGAAGCAACCAGCGACGCCAGCCCGAGCACGTCGAACACCGTCAGCGACGCCAGCCCAAGCACGCCGAACGCAGCCTCGAAGCCTGCTACGGGATCCACACAACGCCGCAGCCACACCGAAACAACCGTGAGCATGAACGCCGACCGCTAATAGTAGAACACTAGTAGTAGACGCTAGTAGCAGTGTGCCCGGGTCATGTGTATTTGTAGCCTTTGTGTTTGGTGTTAGTTTTGATTGTTTTGTGTTATAGTGTGTGTGCCACGTAGTGTGTATTAAATGTGCATTTGTGTGGGTACACCCGTCGCCTAGTCCATTCTTTCGGTCAGAGTGTTCTTCGAAGAGATCCGTGACGACCCTAAGCGAGCGCCCAATACTGACAGTGCCAGATTTCTGGAAATCTTTTATCATACAATGTGATGCCAGCAACCGCGGGTTAGGCGCTATTTTTTGCCAGGAAAGCGATGATAGGCAAACACGGCCTTTCGTTCACTTGAGCCGCAAGCTCAGCACGCGGGAAGAGGCGTATAGCACGTCTGATAAAGAATGCACATGCCTCGTTTGGGCTATAGATAAACTGGCATGCTACTTCTCCGGGTCCCGTCTCACAGTAGCAACGGGCCATTGCCCTTTGACTTGGGTGCACAATATGTCCTCCAGAAATGGTCGTCTACTGAGGTGGTGCCTGGCACTCCAGCACCACAATCTCGAGGTTCGCTACAAGAAAGGCAAGCTCCACAGAAAATCCCGACGGGCTAAGCCGAGCCTTTTAGCTGGTAAAGATTTTACCAAAAAGGGATGTCTCCAAACCTTTAGTTTTGGAGATTTATTTCATATTCTCTTCCTAATGAAGGGCGTATATCCCACTTTATTTGCAGTAATGTTGTTAATAATTAGGTAACATACCTAGGAGTACGTTTTCCTTCTTTCGGCCAAGGATAAGTAAGAGCGAGTGGTGCAACGTACCTTGCCTCTGAGGTATTGGGGAGGGCAAAATTGAACGCCACGTCGGCCAAAACCAGTCACCTATTCCCGTACCGCGTGCCCTCTAAGCACCAAACTGATTTCATTTAGCGAATTTTTTCCCCTTCCAAGTGCGCCTCGATCGGGAGCACACGCCTTGGACCGGTGGCCTGTCTAAACTCCTCGTCGGGAGACACCATGTGTTCATTCAGGCAAAGCGTTTGATCTCTTCAAGTTTTAGTTGAAGTTTTTTTGCTAAGTGCAGTTTTGGCCCTGAGTTTTGGTCTGGCGGGATGAGTGGATTCTGAGGGCACTTGCTTTTGTCGCGTGTGGTTTAGCGTCTGTGATCCCTTTTGGCAGGCATTGCAGAGAATTTCCCAAAACGGCCATCTGACGAGAGGAAGCGATGCCGAGCTTCGGCACCGAAGGTCATTTGAAGACTCCCAGAGAGCATCTCGTTCCTGGCACGCCCAGTCAGCTGAGCTACGTGCGAGCAGTTCATCTTCCGGGTGCATTATCTGGCGACGGGGTGCTGTTATGCTCGCGCTTCCTTCCGCCTGTTGAGTTCCGAGAACATGGACATGGGGAGGATTCCCTGAGGACCACCGCGAGTGTGGATGAGCCCTCTGGGGTAGACGTGGCTGGAATGCCGGAAGCAGCGACGATGATAGCGTCCCCACGGGTTCGTTCCGGTCCTCAGACGACGAAGTACGAGATGAGTGTTGCCCTCTTCAGTCATGCTGAGGTTGAACAATTGCCCGAGTGCCGCGCCTTCGACAGAGGTTCCGCGTTCCAAGCATCAGTACAAGATCTTTCAACCCCTGCTGCGAGACAGCCTGCATTCCATTATCACGCAGGCGCCTACCGGGTCCAGATGGGCGCGGTCCTGACACACGTGCGCGCCCACCTGGGAGGCCGCGTGGACGGCAACTTGACCGGGTTCTGTTCTCTTTCCCTCGACCGAGCAGCGAGATAACATCGGGACAGCCCGGCCGTGGGTGGTATCATCAGTGCCATCGTGTGATTGGCTATCATTCTTTGAACTATATTCCCCATCTAAGGATCTAGGGAATCCGAAGAGTATTTAAGGAGCTGCTGGTTTGGTACCAGAGGAGAGCCCCCTGTTTAGAGATACCCGTTGCTGGGAGAGACTCCGGACTGCTAAGAAACTCTCTTTACTGAGAAGCACTCTCAGTTGCCTTACTTGTACATTGTGTAAATAGTCTTTGAAAAAAAAATTCCAAGTTTTCTTTCTCCGATCGTCCTTGTCTCTTCTCCGGCTCAGTCACGCTACCTGAATCTCAACATCTGGTGGCAGCGGTGGGATGCTATTACTTGAATCTCGACAGTGTTCACGGCGGCGTTTTATAGAATAGCGGCTCACACCTTGATACAGTATAGTTTTTTACTCGACCTGTGGGTCGCTTTGTGCATCAGATGCAAGGAAATCAAAAAGAAGGCTTCCAGACGAGCAGTCGCACGTAATGGAAATGCTATGTAAAATCGTGATCGCAGAGGACCGGGCCACCAGGCGGCTCCGGATGCAATTCACTCGTCTCTTGCACGTCCCGGATACTTCTGGCTCCGACAGTATTTGAGTTAAGGCTATCTTTATTACTTTCCCGTTAACCCATCTTTTATTAAATTCTGTGCCAATTATTGGTTAGATACGTAGTAAATTTAATACATAAGGCGTCACATTAAACTAAAAGGCTTGATTGTTGTTTTGATTCGATTTTTTGTGTGGGCTGGCAGTGTTTTCGCTGTGGGAAGGCCAAGAAATCTTGAGCCAAAAAAGCAACAACTTACTCGGCTTTGTCGTACGGCTGTCGCAGCTTCAACATTTGCCGAGTTCTGTGGTTTTGCGGTATCCAAAGCAGCATTTGCGCGAAAAAACAGTTTTGACATAGCTGCGGTGCCTGCAGAAAAACGAAGTCTGTAGGTCTTGAACAGCTAGGTCATTAGGTATTCACTCTAAGAGAATTTTTCACCTAAGACTTTACACAATTTTTGAACATAACTTTGAATTAGACGAGCGCATTTTCTGGCATAGCATTCTCAGCGACGTAGCACGTCAGAATACAGCAAAGATGAGCTAACTAGCAAGCTGGTAACTAATATTGAATAGTTAATTTTTAACTATTACTGTTAGGCTCTCTAATTTCTGAGAGGCGTGTAGCCCGCCGTAAGTAATATCCACCTCAGTTATTAGCATTTCAAAAACGCGGTTACCCTCGGCGCAGTGGCCCAATAAATTTTGGCTGCTTCGAAGAGTTGAGTGCACTGGAAAGGTTGGTTTTTTGCAGGCTGCTCGAAAGAGCATGCATTTCGGCGCGATGTAGCAAACATTTGTTGATCCACAGCTTCGATGATAACTTAGGGTGGGCTACACGCCTCTGAGTATTTAGCCGGGAGCCTAACAGATATCACTTTTATAGCAAAAGCTCTACTTTACGACCAAAGCTGCGAAAGCCGGACAATCGCTGAAGCCTTGACATTGATCTCGAATAAATAACTAAATATATAAATATTGCCACGACCGGAATTCGAACCCGCTGCGGCGCGAACAGATCGGCTTCGCTGCCTCCATACCGCACGAGAGCACTATGCCAGAGTAGTAGTAAGGTAGATAGGCCTCAGCCGATCACGCCTCGTGTTAAGCTCCATTGCACGTCGTCGTCTTCATCAGCTTCCATCTGCGGCGCGAACAGATCAGATCAACTTAACCTGGGTCTAATGTCATCGCCAGACATGTCGACAACCAAGCAAAGAAAACCATGAGCCAGTCAGGCTTAACACACACTTTTGCACGTCGTCTATTTAACTGCGTCAAAACCCTAAAGTAATTATTCGTTATTTTAATTTTTCTTCGTTCCACTCTGACGCTGTCTATTCGCCATCACATGCTGGTCCGAAAACCTGTGAGCAAGCCCAAGAGCCCAAACTTACATTACTACGTCACAATCAGCTCTGGATGTCGCCGCTGTATTCCAAATGTATATTATGGCACGCCACCCGCAGCTATAAAGGCAGAGCTGAACGCAAAGCGTAATTTTTTCAAGTCTCTTCTAATGACTCTGCTACCGCATAGTCTGACATCTCCAGGCTGAAGCTGATCCGGTATACCCTGAACGTAAAACGTTTCCATGGATGAGTCCTTCTGCTTTGGTTTGTGATGGACACTATCACGAACCAGAGGCTTAGAGTGAAAAAAATGTCCATGTTTTGTCATCCCTGATGCAATATCTGGGTTGCTTCCGAAACGCTGGGATTTCTTTTAGAGCGAAAGCGTTGCTCCACTAAGCAGTGTTGAAAAAATCGATAGGCCTCTGAATCTTCGACATTTGACCCTTCAGCCTTTGTCTTTGACCCTTCAGATGAACTGACTTGGGTACCGTGTGGCTAAGGGAAGGTCTCGTGGTACGAAAGTTTAAAGGAGGAAAATGTAAGGCAATCGCTAGGAAAGAGTAAAGCGAATTAGGACAAGTGCTTTGACACGTCATACATGGTTTAACGGTGCTAAAACTCTTTTTATAGGCCTTTGGTTCGTATATAGTCTCCTAAATACCATTCTAGCCGTCACGCTGTCATTTCTGTATTCGTGCGACCATAATTTTCAAAGAGTTCTGTCCTTACGTCATCGCTGATCGCGCTTAATTTAAGGCACATGCTTGAACAAAGCCTACAAGGCCAGCTGCGGCCGTTAAGCAATGGCGCAAGGTTCGATCGAGGCGAGAAAACGATAGTGGCCTGTATTCGTTAAAAAGAAAACGAACTGCTGGAGAACTCCGTATCTGACTTGAAAAACTACCAAATGCTGTCACAGTCGGCGATAAGGTGTCTATAGACTGCATACTTACGTGTTGATAAAGATGCTCCGGATAACTGTTGATGTACAGCCATTGCGGGTCCAATTTTTGTTCCCATTTTCCTCCGCAGCAAAAAGAAAAAGTCAATGCTTGCATGAGCTCCAAAGTAACAGCTGCATGTTTTGCTGACAAGTTTGTTATAATTAGTTGAGGAACGTGTCGTTAAAGTAGTATATAAGCTGCAGTATGGAGCTACTCTCTAGCCAGATTTTGGAGTTCCATTAGCGGTAACATGTGTCGTTTTTTAGCGCAAAATAATATGAATTCTGTTGAATTTGCAATTACGCAAATAGTCAAATTGTTTTCGATACACTTCTCACAGACTCTATAGCTTCCATATACAATTTTTCTTTTCTCTTTTCATAGTTTATAAACTGTCCAAAGACAAGTCTACTAAAAGTGTAAGACCATAAATCTGCAGTCTACAGACCGTGTATATAATTTTTATTTTCTGTAGACAAGTCTATGGTGCTTGTCGAAGAACCTTTATAGACTTCATTGACAAAAGTCGGTGGACAGTCTTTAGACTGTGCGAAGAAATTTTTGTTTGTGTGGAGTAATTTATAATGGGCCAGACAAAACAGGACGAATAGCATTTATCGGAATCTCGCAAAACGGATTGTCACAGCACCTTATCCTCAGCTGCATTTCTCGTTTGATTGTCCATCCGTTTAGCCATTTCAACGTCTTGTTTAAGAGTCCTGCGAGAAGCCTGGCAAAGTCTTCTACCTGAAATAGGAAAGTGTAAGTGCCTCGCATGGTTGTAATCTGCGTACTCTGCAGTTATCTGGAAAAACGACTGGTATTCGTCACGGGCATTGTATAAGAGTTTGCTGTGCCTGGGCAATACATATATAAGTTTCTGTTTGCAAGCATATATACACACTTATATTTTATTTTGCATGTACCCTCTTTGCTCAAAGTAAGCAGGCAAAAGAGTTTGTTTCTTCGGCGTGTATCGGAGCACTTGTGCATTATTTGCGCCCAAAATGTGTGTAAGGTATGGAGAACTGGTACCCTGACCTCCTAAGACGTTTCTGGCTTTAAATCTGTCTTAAAGGCTCCACTCTATGGCTGACAAGACACACACCCCAATGCTTTGTAAGTTTAGGCAAAGACAGTACATTTGCACATGCAACATAAATACTTGAGGATTTCAAGCTCCAATAGTAATTGCACACTCTTATTTGGAGGCTCAACTATCCCCCCCGCACACACACACATCCCCCCTCCCTATCTCTCTTTCTGACGGATTTTCGCTCTGCCAGCATTACATCTCGTCAGGAATCTGGAACTACTTGACTGACCCCCTTCTCTTTATGACTCTTTTCAGTTGAATGTTTTACCAACGAATTGCGCGAGGAACTATCGTTCGAGAGTATTTCAGGCTACGCCTTGTTTGGCTTCTCTGATGAACTTGCGCTCTACGTACAGACGACCGTAAATCTCGGGCATAGCGTGGTTCACGATGCCAACGCACGTTTCCCAACTCGGACTGTCGGTGACGACTGGCGCAATAACATTTTTAAGCTTGAAGGAAGCATTTCGGAATTGCTCAGATGTCTGCGCCGCCCATTTCATCATGAGTCTCAGGTCTGCGTAGTTGTACAGCGTCCTTCTGGAAAGACAATTTTAAACGGGCAGCTTGCGCTTACGGCAGAGAATAATTCGAGCTTCCCTTTGGTGCACAAACGTCTCAAGCTTTATATTTACGGTAGTGTTGAAGCGTCGGGGAATTATACTTTGTGAGATGTATCGGCTATTTTATTTTAATGCAAAAACAATGCGGTCCCCAATTACAAGAAAAGCCGATTCCGTGTGTGTTATTGTGTGCGAGTGTGTGTACTTACAGATGGGAGTAAAATAGGAGTAAGCTGTCCTCTAGCGTGTACTGCTTTTCATTGAGAGTGCGCTAGAAGAGAGTTTACTCACATTTTACTCCTTTTTGTTTAGAGTAGTTTTATGTTCGTAACCGCCAGAAGTGTGGGGAAAAAAGAGGAAGGGGCAGAGTATTTCGTTGGGACGAAGTTTTTTGACCCGATGACCAAAGCATGTGCACGTCGCGTGTGGAGAGAGAATTTGGTGTTTCACTCTATTTCCTTAGGAAAAGAGTTATTGAGACGGAGTTAAAAGTCTAGAGGGCAGTTAAGACGAAGAACCTTCCAGGATTTCGTTGTTGTCGACTATAGTTATGTTCCAGGCAGCGGCAATGCTTGCCGATGGCTGTACATACGACGGACGGCCAATTCATAAAAAAAAAACAGCGCGCGACTTCATGCCGCACCGAACAGTAAACTTTGCCTCCAGAAAAGAAGCGAAGATTTTACAATCTATGTGTTGTATCAAAGGTTTTTAAAAACGAAATTTATATGTAGGTATAACCCTAGGTTGCCCTATTCTACATCATGAGAGTGCCTATTCAGCACGACCAAGAATACGTTTTTAAAAGCGGGGCGAAATTTTCGGCACCCATGTTCCATGTCTTATGGTCAGTGTCTACGCAGACGGTAAGCACGTCCGAAATAATATTTATATTATTGTATTTATAATAATAATAATAATATGAATAATAAAAAGAATTGGTTTTGGGGGAAAATAAATGGTGCACTACCTGTCTCGCATATCGTTGGACACCTGAACCGCGCCGTAAGGGAAGGGATAAAGGAAGGAGTGAAAGAAGAAAGGAAGAAAGAGGTGCCATAGTGGAGGGCTCCGAAATAATTCATTTATGAATACTGTCAGCCCTCACTTGAGGGTCGTTGCAGAGAGAAAAAATGAAGAAAAAGAAAAATGCATATATACAAAATTATGCACAAGCCTCTCCGAGCACACACAATAAGCAGAGCGTAAAAAACGCAACACAATTCATACCGCCGTACAGCTACCTGCTGTGCAACAAGAAAGATTAAGCAGTCATTTACGCGCAGATCCACAGGAATGCCATTCCTAGACAGAGTCACCAAGTGCATTCATGAATTCCGCTACACCGACAGACTCAGTAAATTGAGCGGGCATTTTATTCCAGTGCCCAATAGCAGCTGGGAATAATGGGCGGCGATAGACGTTAGCTCAGGTTAAGTATGGCCGAATCGCTTTGTGACGATTGAGGCGGGAGCTCAATCTAACTTGAGGCTGTAGAATATAATTATTTATTGATGCTACTTTCACTGTGCATGATTTGGTACAGTATTTTTAATCTTTGCTTTTACGGATTCTTTCTAATGGTCTTCTTAAGTTTTATGTTTAGTTGCTGCTCAGCCGATGGTACACAGTCGTTCATTGATGCTATCTGGGACTGCAGTGCAAAATGCCTTGGGTCAATCCAGCCATAAACTCGGTTCCCTTGTCCCTCCTCAGCGCAGTCGGACGTGTTCGATAAAACATTTTTCAACTTCAGCTGCAGTACCGTCCCACAGGGAATGCGCTTCTGCGTAATGGCTCAGGCAGTCGGTTGCCGCTATTATTTATTTTTTCAGACATAAACATTCGGGACGGGCCGAGTAGGTTCATACCCATCTGATGAAAACGCATTGGTGCTAAAGGGCTCAGCTGTCGTACAGGCCAGGTAAGTGAGGTTTTTGTTGCTGTCTCGGCAGGAACTCATGTAATATGTGACCAGCATGGCTAGTCATGGCGACTAATATATGTCCTGAATTCGAGACAGGGCGCGAATAAAATCGAGATGAATTAGGCGGTTTAGGTTCTTCTGAACACATTTTTTTCAGTTTTAAAAATTGTTTCGAATAGCCTCTCATAGTATATTGAAATATTTCTACATCTCTTCAACGGTATAATCTTAGGACATCATATCAGGGGCAGATTCCACTTGTAGTCAATGTGCGGACAAAAAATGCCTCCCCCCCCCCTCTTAATATCGTCGAGAAAAAAAGCAATTTTTTTGTACTTACGAGTCGGCAGATTCAAGAAGACGATTTAGTTCGTCGTAGTATTTCAAGGCGTACAATTCAGCTGTCTCGTTCTCATTCGGAGTGATATTTGCTTCCGAAAATTCTTCCCTGAGTAAACTGATAAGCGGAGCCTGTCGAAATATTATATTAAAAAGAACACAGAGAATTCGTAACATTCCCCATAAACCATAATCCTTACGACTCAGTCATTGTTACTTCTCTAGCTTGCGAGGCACGAATTGTTTGCTCGGGAAAAGTCGCGATCTTGAACGCACAGTTCTACGACGTACGGGACTGAATAAGGCGACGCGTGCTGCGTATACCGATAGAATGTCCTCAGTCAGAATGTCCTCAGTCAGTATTTTTTCTTAACTACGAACTTTCCATGAAAGCTGTATAGCTTTCCTTTGTAGCCTTATGGCTGCGCTTGGGTGGGTTCCAATGAGTAATTACTCCCGTATTACAAATCTACTCCACCTTCGGAGACTCCACTAAGAACATTTGATCCATCAACTGCGGTGTCACATAATTGCTCACGTGAGTGAAATTCTTCTGCAGCTCTCCGATGGTGCTTCTGTTGTAAATTTTCATGAGGTCTTGTGTTTCTTCGGGAGCCGCCCTCGGCTGGAACCTATGGATGTGAAATCAGGTGAGCAAATCATGTCTGCTCGGTGCAAATAAGCGGCTTCAATATTACCCTAGGAATTTCTTAAGTACTGTAACATATTTGGCGCGTACGAAATAAACTGACCTAAGGGTGGGGCGCATGCGTAGAGCGCAACGTATAACTTTAGCGCTGACGTAGGAGCATACGCACATTGTCACGTGACTATTTACGCGTTCACATATGTGAGCCTTAGCATATTAGCGTCGGATATGCCTGCCGTGTGTTCTGCTATACTCATTCGGTTCGTATTCATGGAATGGAAATTTTTTACTAAGCGTAGCGGTTGGTTGTAGTTCGTGTCTTAAGCATAGAGATGCTGAATTAAATGAATGTGCACTAAAAAGATCCTGCATCCTCTGGAGCCTGCAATTTCAGAGTCCCAAAGTGTTCGCTTCAAAGACGTAAATCAAAACAAAAGTAGACGTTGGAGTATATACATGTAAGAATTTGAACTAACTAGCTTTGTCCTGCGACCTCTGAGCTATATCGGAAAGCCACAGAATGGTTTGAAGACGAAGGTGTGCTCGTATTATTGTGAAAAAGGGGGGGGGGGCAGGGCATTCGGTTCTCACAATCGCCAACTCTCCTTCAAAATTCACAAGCGTGTCAGAAATATTCTTTGGTTCCTCTGCAGTGAGGTTGGGTCTCATAGACCTCAATGCGCTTTAGATAAGTTTCTTATAGGCATCGATTATTTCCTTGTTGTATTCTTCATCTGGATGTACGAGCTCGTTTCTTCCCAATGGATCGAATTCTGTCTGATGGATCTGAAAAGATAGAAATCGTACGTTAGTGAAAAATATTTTCTTTTTTTTTCAATACGAAACCATTAGAAACCTGATCGGAGAAACAATGAGTCGCTGGGCGCATAGTTCTCAGACCGAAAGTGACGTCAAAATAACAGAAACGATTGCCCCAGACCGGAAATGACAACTATACGTTTCGATGTATCTTCATTTTTTTCGTATGGCCAACTCTAGACACCTTCGAGGAAACATCTAACAAGAAGCTAGACGACCCGAAGTGATGTCTGGATGTGTGCAGGTAGACGCATAGGGGACCACAAACAGTCATGAAAGAACTACACCAAACTGAATGTAAAGGCATGAACAGCTTCTAATTCCATCCCACTGGCAACACCTAATTTAATTAGGTTCTCTAAGGTCTTGAGCAACAGTTTATCAATATTTCCGTAGAGAAAAGTGTACAACATCTGTATATTACCTGTACTCACGAATGGGGCAGAAATATGGAGGTTAACGAAAATGGGTAAGCTTAAGTTTAAAGTCATGAAAAAAGGAAATAAAAACGATAGGTGTAACGTTACGGAACGGGAAGCGGCGGTGAGGGAAGAAACAGGGGTTAATGACAACCCAGTCGAAATCAAGAGTAAGAAATGGACTTGGTCAGGGCATGTAATGCGAAGGCAATGTAGCCGCTGGTTCTTAAGGGTAACGGAGACGATTCGAAGAGAAGGCAAGCGTAGCGGGAGGGCATAAGGTTGGGTGGGCGGATGAGAGCAGGAAGTTTGCAGACATAGGTTGGGCGCAGCTGGCAAAGGAGAGAGATAATTGGAGCGGCATGAGAAAGGACTTTGCCCTGCTGTGCGCCTAGTCATGCTCAGAATGATGATGAATGTTATTAAGTGTCCCAGTACATTTTTTCTTTCGTGAACTGTTGAGGTTACAAGGTTTAAAACTATGAGGAAAAAGCTAGAGATTAAGCGTAGCTTAATGCACAGCTAGGTAAAACGGATTTGCTGTCGGCTGAGTCATATCAATGTTGTATCAGGAAAACTCGGATATTGTAGAAATGAAAGTGGAATTTATTGCTAAGTGCACTAAACTGCGGATTAAACTGTCAATTATAAAAGACATGAGGACAACCAGACTCACCGTGAGAGCTTCTACGAATGTCAGTGATGTCTTGCAGTAACAGACATTAGAGAAATCTGGGACCTTCCATAAGTTCTGTCTTTTAAGTTCGACCCGCAAACATTTGACGACCACATGTCACTTTTATAGCGAGTTTGTTTCAGAAAAAAAATATAAAAATAAAAAGAACTGTTATATATTGTTCTTCTAAATTTTTGCTGCTGCCTGCTTACCCCAATGAGGTTAGAATTAAGATTTGTGATATCTCTGTCAACATGAACGAAAAGGACAGTGAAGATTCCATTCTTGTTCAGCACTTCGGTGCGATTTTTGAACATCTCCTCGGTGCCGTTGGTTATCGGCCAGTGGGCGAGGCCAGACATGTTCATTATTTCCTTCATCACATCGGGCTGGTCTTACCTCCACAGTATTTCACAGTCTCAAGAAAGTCGCGGCAAAGCGTAATGCTGCTGTTGTCTTAACAGCGAAGTGCAAGACAGGAGGCCTTTGCGCCGCCATTAAAAAAGGCATGATAAAATTATGGATAATCGTCCACAATGGACAGTGTCACAAAAAAAAGGTTCACCACTTGCAAAAGTAATGGAGTTTATTGTGTTCCACTGCCTTATGGCTGCAACTACTATGGGCAGACAGGCAGATATCTGAATTTGCATCGGACTGAGCACTTTCACTCTATAGGGGGAAGGCAAATTCTAATCTGGCACTGCACACTCAATCTTGTGAATGCAAATCTGAGGATGACTTGTCTCTTTGCCCGCCTAATTTCCACGACACATCAGTGGTTTACGGAAGGGATAAATCTGTTGGTAGATAGTTGAGGCTTACTGCAACGGTAAGGCTAAGGACAGGTGTGGCTAAGCCGTTGGTAAACCTTCACCACAAGCAATTTGCTTTTTTAGATGATTCATTAGTATGCCAGTGACTTTTGATTGCACTTCGCCCTTTCACTGCTTTGGGTTATTGTGCGCCCGTATCTCTTCGCGGATCTTCTTTTGCGGCTTTCCTTCAATGATGTCGCCGCGGTGGCTCAGTGGTTATGGCGCTCGGCTGCTGTCCCAAAAGATGCGGGTTCGATCCTGGCCGTGGCAGTCGAATTTCGATGGAGGCGAAGTTTTAGGGGCCTGTGTACTGTGCGTTGTCAGTGCACGCTAAAGAACCCCAGGTGGTCGAAATTTCTAGAGCCCTCCCCTACGGCGTCCCTTATAGCCTGAGTCGCTTTGGGACGTTAAACCCTCACAAATCAAATCAAATAATCCAAACCTTCAATGAATTTTTTGTTAGTCCAGCCTCTTCTTGAGCTCATGTCTTCACGTGTGTTGTGTCTTCTGTCTGGTTTTAAGGTGAGTCAGTACCAACTCGGCCAGTCGTGAGCCTTGTTCAGTATTACATTTTATATAAAGTGAGAGCTTTACTCGGCTATGTTGCCGGGGATCGTGTCCACAGCAGTTGTGGGCAACTCAGAAGAGATAGCGTCATACGAGTGGTTGTAATTGGAAGAGGATGATGTGAGGATGCAGCGCGAAAAAAGATTTCATTATCGGATAATCATTTACAACCAAAAATGTCCAAAAAGTGGCTCGGCCAGAGAAAAAGTGCGCGAAATTTGAAAACGCTGATACTAGGTGGAGCTACAGCGCAGCGCCAAATTTGAAAAACTGGAAGTATGGACAAAGTCAAAGCTTGCGCCAGGTTTGACAACTCTAAATGAGCAATCACTTCACCAGTGATAATTGACCTATACGCAACCAGGGTATAGAAAGAAGGATGATAAATTAGAGACAATTAGGTAATTAATGAAAAGCAAAAGGCAATGAACGGGTGATTTGACGGGGCGGATATTCAGTCAGTGGGCGGGAATGATGCATGGCGGAAAATTTGAAAACTCGAAATGGTTGCTGGGATGAAATGAGGGCAAAATAAGAGTTAATTGTTAACCAATCAAGTCAACGAGAAAGCAACCATGGCGGCAAATTTGAAAGGCGACCAGTGTCGAGAAGGCGTCAACGCTTTCACATTTTTTTGTGCAGGTAGCTGCGGTGATCTTTATTTTTTCTTTTTTCAGCCAAGACAAAGACCACTTTTCTTGGCTCATGGGCGATGTATCTAGGAACCTGCGGCCAGGACAACGCTGGACGGAGTGCATCAGCAAGCTCGAAAAAAAGCACAAAACAGTAAATAAAAATTGATAATTTTAATTTCAATTCTAGTGGTTTTGGGCATGAATTACTCTGGAATGCACAAAGCTTGTGTTAATTGACAGGCGACCATTAACAAGCTGTGCGTTTTAGTGCATTGCCTACTCCAGAACACACAAACCCTGTGTTTATTGACAGGTGACAGAGTAACTACTTTGACACAGTGCTCGAGCACTACACAACACACACTACAGAAGACAAGACAGACTACAGACAACACAAGACTGACTATGGAAGTCAAGACAGACTGCAGAAGACAAGACAGACTACCGAAGACAGGGCAGACTACAAAAGACAAGACAGACTACAGAAGAGACGACAGACTACAGAAGGCAAGACAGACTACAGAAGACATGCGCAAAATACGACAAGACTACAGACTACACATATTTTCTGTCTTAGAATCCTATAGTGTATTTTGACTGGGATTGTAAGCGATGCGTCGCGTTTTGTATTATTTGCCTCTGAGACATTGCTTGAGTGCTTGTACCTGGACACGTGTGAAGAACTCATTCAATAGGAAGGTGAGCAGGAGTGTGTTTTGGAAGCCAACGACCAGAATTAAGGCCTGTCAACATTGGCGAGTTTCAACGGGTAAGCCATGAAGAAAGACAGTGCTGCGACGTCTTGTCATCTGGAAAGGCAACGAAGATCCTGCGTGGTTTTACCAAGCCTGGATGAATCGCATGAGCGGTGAGTCCTGCTGTGCGTTTATTTGCTACTGATCTGTATTCACACGCGAGATTTCTATGCGGCTGTATAGGGATGTGAGTGAAGGCAGTCTGCATGCGGTTTCCGCAGCTATAATGCGGCGCCAAAAAAGCCGGGTCTATGTCCTGCATGACAAGGGCTGTTCTTAGTGTCTTTATGTGCGTTTAGTACTCGGGTGCCGTGGTAAATAAAAATGGCACCACATATCGCTAAAGAGTTACACTGTCGATTGCTAGCGCTGCAACACTCAGTGCAAAAGCATGGATTTGCACTGCGCAGAAGACGATGAGCGAGAAGTGCCGCGCGACAGAGCGCTCGCGCTAGGCCAGCTGCGATCAGCCAGCGCACTATTTTGCTAAGGCTTGGTACTTATCGGATTAGTGCTTGCGCCTTATTATTCGTCATACTAAATTATTCTGTGTCAGTAATCGCATATGAAAGGCTGGTGCATATTCCTTTCCTTGTCATTCGTAAACTTGTCTGTTCTTCCACAATGTATCAGGATTTAAGGCAGTGTTACGTCAAAGTTAGATCAATCTTGCGTCTCCTGAGCTGTAAGCATCGATGCTTCCTCTCCTGAGCACTGCGAGCTGTCGGTGATGCAACTGCACATTTATTTAGGATTTCTACTTTTTTGCTATATCCCTCGCTTGTGCGGCCCGCATTCAAGTCGTTCGCTATTGTCTATGGGTTTTGTTACTTATTATTATTTTGTTATTTATTCTTGGTTTTGTGCCATCAGTTGTGCTGCCGGAGATTCTCCGAGCTCGGAACTCTTCCCTGGCACGGGATCCTACTCACAAACTTCCCTTCACCGCGCTCACCAGTGTTCTTTGGTATTTTTTGTTTCTCTTGCCCTTACTTGCATAGCCAGTCGACAAATTTATTTAGTTTTTAATTGTATGCAGATTTGTTAAGTGGTGCTACCAATTTTTGTATGATACTAAGTTGTGCTGTGAGATATCAAGCTTCTTGCTAGTGAAGGCATGCATTTTTTCCATTCCCTCTTCTCATTTAACCAAGGCAGACTGGTCGCAACGTTCAATTTAATACCTAGACATTGGTGCAAGGCACCATGATAGGAATTAATGAAAACCTGCGCATCCATATTCAAATTGGTGTGCGGTATTTCAGCCAGCTCATCTTTTAGTGCGGTTTTGACAGTCATTGTGACTCGTCTCAAAGAATGTATATGGGTGCATTACATAAAACCTGTTCATTGCTTTTCTCATGGGCTAGCTCATCGTTTTTTTATTTACATATATTACATCTAAATTTAATTTTTAAAGCAGTAGACAATTTCCTCTCTTGTCATTCATGACATTGCTACAGCAACTGACAGCTGTTGCTCTGGATGTATTTATTTGCAGTTGCTAGCTGCCAGCGTCTATTGGGCCATGCGTGCTTCCTGCCTTCGGCGGTGTCATCCCTCCTGAGTCGTTTATGGTACCTATTCCTTTGCAGTGATGCATATCTTAGCTGCCAATTTAGATAAATATTTTCAACATAGGCTTGCAGCTAGGTTTAGAAATGCATGCAAACTCTACATGCACTTCACAGCAGTGCCTCAGCTTATAATTACAGGAGCTGTAGACTTGTACAAAATATAGCCGCTCATGTAGCTCTTGACGCAGCTGCTGTTAACATAAAGGTGCTTTGACATTGCACACCTGTTGCCTGTTATGCATATATTCCTCGAAAAGGACATATATGTTCATTTATCCCTTTAAAAACATTGTGCTCTACAATGATGGTTTACCAGTATTTCTGATACAGAGACCAAATTTTCAGTCAGCAATGTAACATTGGACGATGAGATCAATTCTTGTATAGCATAGCATCCTTGCAATGCACTGGGCAAGCTGCTGTCAACACAGATTTATTGCTGGTTTATTGCCACAGCATATGGTTATAATGCACAGTTTGTACCTCTACCTTCTTAAAACTGAATCCTTGAAAAATTTAAAATGAGTTGAAGGAAATGTAACAGTAACGGTCTCACATTTTGGTGGACACTTGAACCGTGATGTAAGGGAGGGATATAGAAGGGAATTAAAGAGGTGCAGTAGCGGAGAGATGATGCCCCTGTTAGGTGCCCCTCTCTAGTTAAACATCTCGCAATTAACAAATTTGGTGCAAAACAAACATGGGACTTGCACGCTCACAAGCACCCTCATGTCAGTAAAACAAGAAGTTCCAATGTTACCGTACTTTAGAGCTTTGCTCTTAAAAGCGAAGCTGACTGCTGCTCAAATTTGAGAGGAAAATTATGTCTCCTTTTCCTCATGTGTAGTCCGCGGTGCTGGTGCTATTTGCAATGGTGACTAACATTGAGTCGCATGATGCGCAGCCCGTTCCTGGAATTAGTGATTTTTTCTGTCGTGTGTATCTGCCGTTAAAATTAGTGCCGAACAATGGTCCTCCAGTTCAGCTTAGGTAACAGTATCCTGTGCTACCTGCTACCACCCTTTGTCCTCAAATTTCCTAATCTCATTTGGCCACCTGATTGCCACCTATTCATGCATACACCTACGCTTTAAATCCTCCCAGTGTTTCAGCGTGGTATTGCTTATATCTTCTCTACATTACACATCCTTTGCACTTCCTTTTTCGATTTAGTGAAGATATCTCTGTTCCTGTTTCTTCCATAAGCAGCTTTGCTGTTGCAGTTTAGAGGGGATGGATACTGAATTTTAAACACTAACCATTTTAATTTTTTACTGGTCGTAAACAGGCACATTGTAGCAATTTTCAATCAGAGCTACTGAGTGCAACCTACCTTGGAGTCACTTCAGCCTTTCAACCGCATTAAGTGAAAACAATGGGTGCGGCCTCGAACATTGGAACGTCGTTGAAATCGCCCCTCAACAGTCACTGCTTGCTACTGATGCTGATGGGGTCCTCTGAGCTTGCTAGCAGAACCTGTTGGCATAGCACCAGTCAGTCACGCACATAAAACATCAGTGGTCACTCTAGAATGACTACAGCAGCACTAAAGATGGCCAGGTATTCAGTGGTGTAAAAGGCTTTGTAACGAGCGATGCCTACGATATTCTCACAGTCGCCAAGCCAGGCCTTGGCAGAAAGCTGGGAAGCAATAACTTGTCACCGATGAGACTCCAGAGTATCCCCTTTCGTCTTTGTCAGTATATCGTGCGGAAACAATAACTAAACACACTGCATGTATTCATGTGTGAACACTGATGAGAGATAAATACCACATTACAGTGCCAGCCTCCTCCTGTGGAAAGAAAGCCTAGTGAGTACGTCTGTGTGATGATGAGTGTAGAAAGCGAATTCTTAAGTCCTACTGTATGAAGTTTGTCGTTAGTGTATTTCGGGCAGCAATGAACTGAAATCAATGGTTTCTTACTGCGTAGAACACATAGAGGGAACTAGATGTGACAATGCTAGATGAGGCTACCCTCTCTGTCTACCAATGGATTGGTTTGGGAAACGCAGACTTGTGGATAACGACTTAGTTACATCTGATTTCGTGATGTTATTGCTGTAGTATCAGCGATGAGGAATTGTAGTTTATGGCTGAGTATATAAATACCCAGTGCGCAAATGAGGAGAGCTAAAATACTCAACAATCTGGAAAGAGAACTTTTTACGTTAGGCTGTCAGGTACTAGAAGTGGTAACAGTGTACATCTAGGCCAGGTCATCTGCACGTCTGAGCCAGGTCGTGCACAAATCCAGAGCAATTGAGAGAAATGGCTGCAAGTAGATTGGGATTTAAGGCCTTTGGCATGCAGGCAGAAGTTACGAACAGCGCCTTGCAGTATGCTCAAAAGGAAAATTTTAAACTGCGTTGCAGCTACAAATTTTGCCGGACAAAAAGTGGTACCCTAAAACGTTTAAAATAGCGAATAGTGCAGTGAACCACTGAAAGAAAAATCACAAGGTTAATGCTAAGAAACAGAGGAGAGAGCTGCGTGAGTTGGCAATAAATGCGAGTCAAAATCTGAGCTGAAATCTCGAATAGACATAGGCAGGACATGCATTTTTAAAAGCTGACTGTCCTTTCGGATAGTGGAGTGGTTGCTGGCAGCTAGAAACTCTGCTTTTGCCTTTATTTTATGGAGATATTGCTTTTGTGCTTTAGGTTCCAGAGTACGTCATAGTCCGCATGTACTTGTATTGAAGTATCTGTGCAAATATGTAGCATTGGTAGAGTAGACAAACTCTAAAACCTCATCAATGCTCATTCTCTATCTAGTGAACTTTGTAAAGGCTGTTAGTCACCATTTTGTTGCATGCCACCCCTTCACTACAATGTTCCTCATAGCCTCAGTCAGTTTGGGATGTTAAACCCAAGTAAACTAAACTAAGCAAGCCACCCCAAATGGGAGCCGCGGTCATGGTACTCAGCTGCTCACCCGAAAGATGCAGGTTCAGTTCTAGCATCAAGAGTCGCATTTTGAGAGAGAAGACATGCTAGAGGTGCAAGAACTGTGATGTTAGCACACCTAAAGATTTATCCATTGATCTAATATCTAACATAGCCTGCGCCGGTTTGTGGTGTTAAACCTCATAAAACCAAGCAAATTTAGTGGCTACATAGTATCAGAAAGTATCCGTAAATGTATAATTATTTTCTAAATATTAACAATTTTCTGCAACTTTTTTCCTTCATCTTTGACTCGCTTTTTCAATTCCTCGCTGAGCGGCCGGTCAGTAATTCTGAATGCCAGCAAAATATTGTTTTTCATTTCATTAGAAAAACTCTCTTCCTTTATTGCTTTGTTAGCGGTATCTGCAGTATATTATTATGCAGAAATATGTGAAGCTTAGATCCAAGAGCTATGGCCTGGAAAGTAAGTTCTATATTCAAGGATTGTCACTTATCACTTTTATAATCGACCTTACTCACATTACTTATTGCACTATCTATGTAGACTTCTCTTGTAATGAGCTAGCTGGCACAGAAGTGGTTTGACCTGCAGTGGTAAACCTCTTTTCAAGAGAAATTTCTCAGTTACATGGATAATTAGATTGGGCAAGCTCATACACTTGTGAAGCTCATACACTTACATATGTTTTCACAACTTTTGCTCTGATGCATTGACTCAATGCAATACACTGCAAATGTTTACTCCAATTAGATCTGCCTAATATAGTGAGTCATTCATGTACTCAAGTTTGTCTTGAGGGAAAGTCCACTGTGCTCAAATCAGTGCACGGCAGCTTGTCTTTATGAACCAAAGTATTTGCAGATGATTTATGGAGTTTGTTAGATGGCAAAAATAAAGCAAGGGCGGCAGTGTTTTCCAATGTCCACAGGGTATTCTTGCAAACTCCAGTATGCGTGTCATTCCTTTCTTTTCATGCAACATAAACTGTCTTTCCTTCTCAGTCATGTTTGAATCAAAATGCTGCACACTTCACCACTGTAAAATTGTAGGTCATTGAGCTGCTCCACAAAATGATATCTGGCGGCAGCTGTAGTTGTGGCATGGAAAGTTGGTAGGCTATATTTACACCTATTCGTCATGATACAAGCCACTTGCATGCCACACAAATGTGTTGATAGTACAACATCCAGCAGTTTTCCTGTGGAGGGTGCAGTGCTAAAACGAAGATAATGATGGAGAAAGGAGAGAATATATTTTGCCAGAGGCATCAAAAATGCTGAATTTTTTTAAAGGAATTTTTGGGACGCTCCTCAGAAGGTTAAAGAACTTTTATACTTCACTAACATTAGACCAATTACAGAGTATGCCTATGCAGTCTGGGACCCTCTCGTCAGAACCAATTGTGATATGCTGGAACGCGTTCGGAATCGTGCGGCGTGGTTTGTCACCAAAAAATATATTTTTAATTATCCAAGTAACATTATGAAGCAGGTCCTCAACTGGGACTCTGAAGGAGCGCCGTTTACAAATAAAGTTTGAATTCCTTTACCGCATTTATTTCAAGAAAACTACTATTAACCCCGAAACTTATTTGCTGCCACCTCATTTGGTATCCAGAAGGTACAACCACGACTAGAAAACACATGAGATAAAATGCGGTAGTAATGTGTTCAAAATGTTTTTCTTACCGCATGCCATCAATGAATGTTGTAAGCTGCCTCATTGTATCGTTGAATGCTATTCCGAGGCAAAGTTCCGAGCACTGTTGCCGGAATTGTGATGTGCACGCATGCTCAGCTGCTGCTTTTCTGCTTTCGTGTTCTTGTCCTTCTCTGAATAATTGACTGATGTGAATGAGCTGTTGACACTTTTTTCTCATCTGCCATAGATTATTTCCCATCCTGTACAAAAGGTTGGCACATGCTATAGGATTGATTGTGCATGTATGTATCCCCTTGCAGTTTTTCCTTCGTGGCGCTGCAGAAATGTAAACAAATAAATAAACGGCTGATTATCTGCTAAGGCTGCAGGATTCCAAGAGTGAGAAAAGCAGTGGCAGACCTTGAGCCAGGTAGAAAGTGAAATTTCACTAGTAGCAGACAGGGATCATGCTGCTTGTGGACTAGAAAATTGAAAAATTATTTAAGAGGCGACTCAAGTACACCTTCTGGGCTTGTGATGCATTGTGTTGGGCCCTACGGTATTGGGCAAAACGTGGTTTCTCTCTACTGTTGCACCCCAAAAAGATTCCTAAATATCAGGTTCAACCCAATTTCTGTGCAAATGTGCCTGTAAGAAAGTGTGGTTTGAAGGTGCACAACGCTAAAGAACTGCTGGACTGTAGCGGATGTCACATATTTCTTCTGACAGATTTTTTAAACAATTCTGGCTATTTTATTTCTATTTAATGCTTATTGTTTGTCGGTTGCTTATAACATTTGAATAAATTCAAAACCACATGTACTGACTGGTATTTAATTGCAATAATTATACCCATATATATGAAGCTGTGTTGGAAGGTAGGTGTGCATTTAGTATGCGTGCCATGAATTTCAGCGATTGTTTCTGCATTGCAAAATGGAGGACAGGTCTCTGCTGTGCGAGTTTTTTGCAATAGAGTGAAAGTAACTGGAGCAGCATTTGTTACGCTGTCACCCAGCCAGAAGTTCTCCCACAGGACCACTGAGATTCTGAATACCTAATGCTTAAAGCTGGAAGCTCTGGTTGCCCTTTCCGAGATTTTCTGCATTAACCAGTGCAAGGCCAAGGGCTCAGAGCTAACAAGCATTTGAAACCATGGAGCTACACACAGTAGTGCTTGGACCGTGCAGCAAGTCAGTAATTATGAGGTCGCGATAAACGTGGTTTACTGTAGAAAACTGGCGTAAAAAAGTTGTGCTCACAGGAAACGCTGTTTTCTCTTAGTCGGTCATTGAAACAGAGCAATGCATGTAAAATTTGATATCTCGCTGATCCCTCAATTTTTCCAGCTTAAGACAAAGAATTGTATGAAAGTTGTGCAAGCCACCAAGTTGTATGTGATTTGTGCCAGGGAGCTGAAGCAGGCTGGGAAATTAGTGGATGGGCAGTGGTATTCACTCAGTAAGGCAAGCTTTTTCTGTAAGTACGTTGTTTCGCATGGTATTACTTAGGCATGCATTAAACTGACTACACTGCACCTGCATATGCCTCAAGAACAATGAAGTACATGAAAAAAAATTGATTGCTTAAAAAAATTGGCGCTTCTGTTATGTTTTTTTAAGGAAAGTATTTGCAATTTAAAGGGCTTAGCATGTTGTTAAAACCTTAAAATTATTATGTGCTTGTTGTAGCCTTTTGTAAAATTTCTCCTTCCACGTCTTTGTTGACCTAAACTTGTATTTTGTCTGCATGAGATTGACTGCTATATACAGCTCGCTTTTTTGTTGCCTTTTTATTGGTTGTCACATTCTTTGCGTGGCAGTGTCATGCGGTTTGGAAAGTAATCTGATCCTATTGCTGCATTCGTCTGAAGCGCAAGCTTTTGCATGCGGGGCAGGTTTACGGTGCCCCCTTGTTTGCTGTAACTGCAGTTTGGCCATGAGAGTTATTCCTTTTTTAATGTGATGCAGTGTCATTTACTTCATGCATAAATTATTAAAGTAAGCACTATTTTTTGTAATAAATGAACCATCATTATAGCTTCGGTCATTATAAGTGCGCTTGACTCTAAAATGGGTGTCATCCGCAACTGAGTATTACATCTTAAAAGCAGACGGAAGACACAACACAGGAGAAGAGATTAGCACAAGACGAGGCTGGTCTAACAACTGAAACTTTATTGAAGGAAAGCGGCAAAAGAAGACCTGGAAAGAGATGCACGTGCGGAAAACCATAAAGCAGTCAGAGGTCAAATAACAATCGAAAGGCACTGGCGTACTAGTACACCTTCTAAAAACACAAATTCATTACAGTGAAGGTTCTACGACAGTTTAGCCATGCACATGTCCTTGGCCTTACCGATCTAGTAAGCCTCAACTATATCAGAACAGATTTATCACTTCCCTAAACCACTGATGTGCCGCGGATATCAGGCGTGCAAAGAGACAGGTCGTTTTCCGATTCCGTTCACGAGATTGAACGTGCATTTCCAGGTAAGAATTCGCCTTCTCTTCTACACAATGAAAGTGCTCTCAGCCATGCGCACATTTCAGTATCTGCCTGCCTGCCCATTGTAGTTTCAGCTACAAGGCAGTGGAACGGAAAAACCCCTTCTACTTTTGCAAGTGGTGAACATTTCTTATCTGCCACTGTGCATAGCGGACGATTACCCGTAGTTGTATCAAGCTTAGTTTGAACGGTCGCGCAAAGGGCTCCTAGCTACCTCGCTTTTAGCTGGCAAGACAACAGCGACATCATAATTTGGTGCGACTTTCTTGACATGATGCGAAATGCAGTGTAGGTAAGGTATTGAGGCTGCCTTTTTGTGCTGCTCAACTGCCTCAGCATCATGCGAGTGGCGTTCCTTCTTTCCCTTGAGCGAGTGAGAACACACTCTTACAGGTGCGCGAGATGGGTAAGTGGGAACCCAGGTGCCATTGGCTTAGAAACCTACTCCGAGAATGCATTCTCAACACTGTGATGGCATGACTTCCGTAAAGCGGTCGTGTTGCATGCGATTGCCAACCCATCCTTCACCAGCCTCGAGTAGTTCGACACATAGCTAACAGGCTTTCCTGATCTTGGGCTGTGGTGCCAACATATGTGGTCACCCGCAAAGCGCAGGTCTAAATCAAGAAACTGCAACCGGTTCTGCTTAGTGAAATTCAGACGTAAAAGAATGGCTTTGACCGTATGCCTTACAGATGTCTAAAACATCTTGTGCCAACTTACCTGAGCCATCCTTGTGCAAGAAAACTAGGTAGCTGTCAACATAATGAAATGCTACTACGCCGAGGTCTTCCAAACAGGGCTTTGTTGAGGTGTCGACTCTGGACAGAAAAATGTCGTGGAGGAACGGTGCGACCTGGGATCCCCTTCTTACGCCTGATTTCTGATGTAAATACCACCCTCCAAACTCACAAAAGTTGAGTTCTGTGGAGCTCTAGTTTGTTATGGACAGCAACCTGGGCAGGCGCTCTGCAGTGAGCATCGACGTGGAAGGCCTGTACTACTAACTGTCACATGATAGACTTCTGAGGCATGTGCAGTACTGCATCAGGGTGAACAATGAACATTCTTTTACAGACGATTAGCTGATTTTGGTTGCTAGCTTCATGGGGCTGTTATCCTTTTACTGCACTTCCGCATTTGTCAGTTGGCAGGGTGGTATTTATACTCAGGTTGTACCTTTGCTCATCAACGTTTTTTCGTTAATAGTCGATAAGGCATTAGGGCCCTGTTTGGAAGACCTCAGAATAGTAGCATTTAGTTATGTTTATGACCACCTAAACTTCCTGGACATGGAGGGTTCAGGCAGGTTGGCACAAGATGTTTTAGGAGTCTTTAAGGCGTGTGGTCACTGCCTGTATTTTACATCAGAATCGTCAGGGCAGAACCGTTAGCAGTTTCTTGATTCAGACCTGCGCTTTGTGGACGATCATGTTTTTAGGGGCTACAGCCTGAGATAGGGGAAGGCTCTTTTTAGCTACGAGTCGGATCACTCGTGGCTGGGGAACGATGGTGAAGAGGTGTACCTGTCGCTGGCTAAGGTCAGTGAAGATGGAAGCACTTGATGGGTGTGCATTTTCATGCATGACATCAGCTTTACATAAGTCATGCCATCACTGTGCTGAGTACACATTCTTTTAGCAGGTTTCTAAGCTAATGGCAGCTGGGTTCCCCCATGCCCATCTCAGCAACCTCTCAGAGCTTGTTTTCACTCATTCGAGGGTAAGGAACACATACTCGGATGATGCTGCTCATCTTAATATACATCAATGCTCTAGATCAATGACCTCCCAATCTAGATCAATGACCTCCCTAACGATATATCTTCTAACATCTATCTGTTTGCTGATGATTGTGTTATATACCGACCTATTAATGATTGTTCAGATTCCCTCATTCCTCAACGCGACTTAAAAACAGTAGAAAAATGGTGTAAAACTTGGTTAACGTCTTTAAATGTGAGCAAAACGTCACTAATTACTTTTCACAGCTGCCGTTTTCACGTAGTGCCTACGTATTTTTTGTAGCACAGCAATATCCTCTGTCACATCTTATAAATATCTAGGTCTTATTTTAACACAGAATCTTTCATGGTCCTCTGACATAGCGAAAATATCTAACGGGGCTTACTGCACTCTCGGCTTTCTAAGGCGAAAGCTTAAATTCTGCTCCCCTTCCGTAAAAACCCTTGCTTACAAAACCCTCAGAAGGTCCAAGCTAGAATATGCATGCTCAGTTTGGGACCCTCATCAGACTAATCTTTCTAACTCCATTGAATCTATCTAAAACCGGGCAGCTCAGTTTATTTTTCATGACGAATCTTGCTATACTCGTGTCACAGCTCTAAAATCTAATGCAAATCTTCGCAATCTAGAAACATGACGTAAAATAACCAGGCTCGTTCTCTACCATAAGTTCAATCATTTTCCAATTCATAGCAGCGTTATATCTCCCGCTCACCGCCATTCGTTCCGGACCAGTCATTCCAAGTCTGTATGCCCGCCGCATGCGCGCACGCCATCGCACCTTCACTCGTGTTTTCCACAAACAGCGAAAGACGAATTATCTGCCTGAAGAATCGGTTCACCACTTCAGTGCGACAAATTTCAGGACAGCCATTGCAAATTTTCTTTTGTGAAGCCGCCCACCCTTGAAATCGACCTTGAAGCCGCCCACCCCTGATTTAAAAGCCCCTGTCTAAGGCGCATTTGAGCACTAAATAAATAAATTAATTTACCATACCTCCACAGTATGTCACACAGTCTCAAGAAAGTCGCGGCAAAGCATAATGTTGCTGTTGTCTTAACAGCTAATTGCAAGACAGGGGGCCTTTGCACCGCCATTAAAAAAAGGCTTGAGGAAACTATGGGTAATCGTCCACAACGGACAGTGACGCATAAAAAAGGGTCCCCACTTGCAAATATAATGGAGTTTATGGCATTCGACTGTTTTACGGCTGCAACTACTATGGGCAGAAAGGCAGATATCTAAATTTTCATCTCACTGAGCACTTTCACTCTATAGGGGGAAGGAAAAATCTAATCTGGCACTGCAGGCTCAATCTTGTGAATGCAAATCTGAGGATGACCTATCTCTTTGCACGCCTAATTTCCCCGACACATCAGTGGTTTACAGAAGGGAGAAATCTGTTGGTAGATAGTTGGGGCTTACTACATCGGTAAGGCTAAGGACAGGTGTGGCTAAGCCGTCGGTGAACCGTCACAGTAAGAAATTTGCTTTTTTAGATGATTCATTAGTATACCAGTGACTTTTGATTGCATTTCGCCCTTTCAGTGCTTTGAGGTATTGTGCGCAAGTATCTCTTCGCGGGTCTTAATTTGCGGCTCTCCTGCAATTAAATTTTAGTTAGTCCAGCCTCTTCTTGAGCTCATGTTTGCTGTTTTTGTTAGTGTTCAATTTTTCTTTGTGTGATGCCTTATGTTTTAATTAGCGTTTTTTTTTTACACTTACTTGTTGAAATGTATCGCGATTACTTATGATTGTACCCCCCCCCCCCCTATGTAATACCCTCTTCTGGAGGGCCTTTAGGGGTAACTTGAATAAAATGTCTTCTCGTGTGTTGTGTCTTCTGGCTGGTTTTAAGGTGAGTTAGTACCAACTCGCCCAGTCGTGAGCCTTGTTCAGTATTACATTTTAAATAAGGTGAGAACTTTGCTCGGCTATGTTGCCGGCGATCGTGTTCGCAGCAGTTGTGGGCAACTAAGAAAAGATAGCGTCAAACGAGTGGTTATAATTGGAAAAGGATGATGTGAGGATGCTGCACGAAAAAAAATTCCTAATCGGAATAATGAATTACAACCAAAATGTACAAAAAGTGGACGAGCAATAGAAAAAGTGCCGCGAAATTGGAAAACGGTGAAAGTTGGTGGAGCTACAGCATAGCACTAAATTTGAAAAACTGGAAGTATGGACAAAGCCAAAGCCTGGCACCAAGTTTGAAAACTCGAAATAGGAAATTACGTGACCAGTGATAAGTGTCCGATACGTAGCCAGGAAACAGAAAACAGAATGGTAAATTTGAGGCAATTAAGCAAATAATGAGAAGCAAAAGGCAATGAACGGGTAATTAGACTGGATGGTTATTTAGTGAGTGAGCGGGAACGATGCATGGCGGAAAATTTGAAAACTCGAAATGGGTGCTGGGATGAAATGAGGGTAAAACAAGAGTTAATCGATAGCCAATTAAATGAACAAGAAAACAGTCATGGCGCCAAATTTGAAAGGCGACCAGTGTCGAGGAGGCGTCAACGCTTTCACGTTCTTTTTGTGCGGGTAGCTGCGGTGATCTCTATTTTTTTCATTTTTCAGCCGAGACAATGACCACTTTTCATGGCTCATGGGCGACAACTCTGGACAGCGTGCAACAGCAAGCTCGAAAAAAAACACATAACAAAAAATAAAAATTGATTAACTTCGTTTGAATTCTAGTGTTTCGTATATGAATTACTCTGGAATGCACAAAGATTGTGTTAATTGACATGCGACCATTAATAAGCTGTGCGTTTTTGTGCATTGCCTACACCAGAACACACAAAATCCTGTGTTAATTTATAAGTGACACAGTAACGACTGTGACACAGTGTACTAGCACCACACAAGACACACTACAGAAGACAAGAGAGACTATGCAAGACAGGACAGACTACAGAAGACAAGCTATAAAAGTCAAGACAGACTACAGAAGACAGGACAGAATACTAAAGACGAGACAGACTACAGAAGACAAGACAGACTACACAAGACATGCCGAAAATATGACAAGACTACAGACTACAGAAATTTTCTGTCTTGGAATCCTGTGGTGTGTTTTGACTGGGATGCAACTGCGAGGCTGATCTTGCAAACACAGCATAGCCAATAAGAAAAATGATTGTCAGCATAACTTGGTCCACAAATTTGGTGGAGTAGAAAAAAATTTAGAGTAGCTTGCCTTTTGTTTCCTCGATATCCGTTGGCACCGAAGTTGCCAAGGGAGCCCGCGTAGACAGGAATGATATTATGGCGAGATTTGTGGCCGGCATAACATCTAGGAAGAATATGGACGAAAAATAAACAAACAAAAGAATAATGCGAAGGCGGAGAGGAACTGAACAAACGAGGCTACACGTAGGTCGTCCTGTTACGGGTTAGAGTGTCACAACACTGTTGTGCTTCCGTGACGGTAACCATTTGTAGGACAGCAGGACACATGTGCCTTACGTACCTCAAATGCAAGAAAATGGAGAACGGCGCACCTACGTGCCCTATTTACCCCATTTTGTCGCACGCTAAAAACGACCGACTTATAAAGAAGCCATTCAATGTATTTTTATATTTTGGTAATGGGCCTCCTAGGCGTTCTGTGTTTTTGAAACCGCATGTGCACAGTTCAGAGAGGTGCATTTGGCAGGAAAAAAAACTTTCGGAGAAATTGTTGAGCTTGTGCTTTTTCCACCAGTAAACTGCATCACAATACTTCCTGAAGGAATTTTCAGTTCTAATGCTAATTTCCATATACGTCCAAAAGACTGTAGTAGGAGACCATTGAAACAACTGTGTATTTCTTTTTTCTACAAAACAAGTGCTAGAAATGGCTTGAAAGTGATGCCACTCAAATACTAGATTCACTCTGAGTGCAGTTTTGCCACTTCCTTGAATGTGAGAGATGCACATAGGTTCCGATTTATAAAGGGTTAACGACGCCTTTTCTTAATGGGCGGGTTACTGCAATGACTATTTGCTTTTAGACCTATATATTGAAAGGATATTCATACACAAGGGGGAGCTGCGGATGTAATACATTCAGACAAGTGAGAGGAAGCGAATAGTACTGTAATATCCAGCATGGCACCATGGCGGCACTTCATTGTTCTTATCTCCATTTTTATCGAAAAGTCAATGTTCCACCTCCATAGATCTGGTGTGGCGGTCTCTACTTTGTACCTGCTCTGCGGTGAACCCAATATGATCGATCATTTTTTTGTCTTGCCGCTGCTTCTCTTTATGGAGGCGCCTGCTAAAACACCTGTTACGACAGCTCTAAGTTTGTCGGGTGGCGTTGTTCTGCTCTTGGTGCTTCTACCCTTAGGCACAGCAACCGGAATGTTCTCTCCGCCATTCGAAGTTTTCTTTTATGCACGAAACTGCTACCACTCCAAATGTTCCAGAATTCCATGTTCTGGCTACTCATGTTCAAAATTATACTTAAATCACAACAATCTAAACAGTGCACGCATAAACCCGTATCCATATTCAGTCACCAATCTCACAGCTACCGATTTGTTTCCTAAATAACCGAATTTGCATCCTTTTTATTTTATCCGAAAACCTTTTTTTACCATTTGTCTGTAGCTGCCTGTATCTTGGCGCGACCCCCGAAGTGGGTACGTGCCATTACCTTCTTGAGGACAAAGGCAACAACATTAGGCGCGTCCATCATAGTTCGCTATACAACGGCTAGGAATTGAAGAGGAGCCTCCACGGCGACATCTGGCGACGGCAAAAGGAGCGGGTTATAGTAAACCTTAAGGGGGCGCCTGCTGGATGGTGCGATAAGGATCATGATATTCTGTGCGGAATTTCGACGGCAATCCTGGCGTTTAGGAAGGGATAGAGAGCAAGACTAGTCATTAGGTGCAGGAAAACTTTAGCACCAGTTTTGTCGTGTCGATGCTTATGGTGGCCTCGGGATTCGGAGGTAAACCTACGGGACAGCTGACGACTGTTTTTGCATGCTTTGAAACTTCTGAAGGTTGGATAGTGTCCGTACGGAACGGTGGCTCATTCCTATACAGTAGGAAGAAAGGAAAATATCGTTTGACTGCGTAGTAGGGCCGTACGTGTACGTCACGAAAGTTAACCTACGAAGGTACCTTACTTTGCTAAAATGAACGACGCGACATCGGACGAGGAGTGCTTCAACGACTTGGGAAAGAAAGGCACCAGCTCTGTCACTAAGCAACTCACTGTGCGCGCCGTGTCGATGCATAAAACGATGCAGGGAGAGGATAGCAACTTCGCGGGAAGTACTAACGGGAAAGGGCGCCTGTGTCGGCACACCGGATCGCAGGGTTGATGCCGACGATCATCGAGTGGCTCCTAGAGAACGTGCAGATCAATGGCTAGTAGAGGTCAGTGCCAAAAAGAACGAAGGGACATGCAGAGCACGAGAGTGGCTGAAGGTGAAGACAGGAAGGGCTGAAGACAGGAAGGGAAGTATTTGTGAGCATGCCCGTACATGGCGCGCCAGTAATAACGCTGAGAAATCCTTTTGTTTGTGTTCAGAACTCTAGAATGTGCACACTGAGGATCGACATGGAATGAAGCACATATATGAAACTGTAAACAACGAGGAATCACTTGGAGCCACCGTCGAACATCAGGCATGTAGGTTGACCTTAGAGATGGCCGTCCTGGAGGGCGAAATTTCGGAGCTTGACGGCGAAGTGCGCGGGAATGTTCACCCGCTGGTGATGTGGACACACCGTCGATGATGGACGCACGCCATCGGTCTTCCTGCTGCTGCTTAGGTGTACCAGCAACGGTAGGAGGTTACAGAACGAGATTTGCCGCCGAGGAGCTTGCAGCGTTGCTGGGAAGTGCAGCGCTAGATAGAGTACCGGCGATCCAGTGCTTGCGACCAGTTTGGTAGATTACACGGAGGTCAAACTGTTGAATGCAGAGAGCCCGGCGGGCGAAGCGACCGGGCGGCTCTTTAGGAGTCGACAGCCAGCAAAGTCCGTGATCGCCCGTGACATCAAACTGGCGGCCGTATACATGTATTGCCGAATTATCATTAGCGCCCAAACGACAGCTAAACACTCCTCCGCAAAGGAGTCGTTACATTCAGCTTTGGTTAGAGCCCAACTGGAGTATGCAACGACGTATTCTTCAGAACCATGTTTAATCTGACCCAAGGCAAGTCCGATGACGACGCCATTGACGTCCGTTTATACCGCACTCTAGGCGCTGCGGGGTAGTAGCGCCGGAGTACTGGCAGCGAAGTCAAAAGATGACGCACTCAGCCAACGCTTGCTCGCGTTCGGCGGACAGGTCAAGTGGTGCTGCCAAGCAGCTTCGCCACGGGCGCAGTGATACGCGCAGGATTGCGGACGAAGCGCTGAAAATGGGAACACGGAGCTGATAAGTTTCGAAGTTGCTTGATCGAAGACCGTTTTGGAAACTACGCAACAGCACGGAGCTTGGCCGGGCCATTGAAATGGTCTTGATCAGAGACGATGTGGCCCAAGATTATCAACTGCCTCGCTCCGCAGTGGCATTTCTCAGATTTAGCTGCTGGCGGGCGTCGGTCAGGCAAGCCGAAAATTTATGTAACCGCGCAAGTTGGGCGGGGAAGTCGTTGGGGAAGCCGACAACAATGATATCTAAGTAGCTGTGGAACGTCCGACACTTGAGCTTGCCTAAGAATATTTCCATCATCCATTGGAAAGTGCCTAACGCTTCGCACAGGCCGAATGACATTGCAGTAAACCCGCAAAGACCGTCGGCTGTAACGAATGTCTTCTTATCTCGGTCAGAGGCGGAAATCAGCACATGCGCCGCCGCGGTGGCTCAATGCCTATGGCGCTCGGCTGCTGGCCCACAAGACGGGGGTTCGATTCTGGCCGTTGCGGTCGAATTTCAATCGAGGCGAAATTCCTAGAGGTCCGTGTACTGTGCACGGTGTCAGTGCACGTTGAATAACCCCCAGCTGGCCGCGATTTCCAGAGCCCTTCACTACGGCATCCCTCATAGCCGAAGTCACTTTGGGGCGTTAAACCGCCGCAAACCATGAACATTAAACCATCCGCACATGTACGTAGCCAGGAAGTCAACGAACACAATGTAGTCTGTGCATTGGAGACGATCAAAAGTGTCGCCGATACGGGGAGGAGTGTAATTGTCCCTATGCGTCACATTGTTGAGGCGGCGCTAATGAACACATATACTGATAAAACCACCTTCTTTCCCGTGCCAGTGGAGAATACCAAGGGATATGTGGGGGTTGCGACGTCACGGTTCAGAAAGTTCTGAAGTTTCTTAGTAATCGCGTGACACTCGGCCTCAGCGACAAGGCTTTTGAGAACCGGTCTCGGTGAGAGGAGGGGCAGTTGACGTCAGGCCTAAAGGCATCCGGGCAGCCATTCACGGTGGATCGATGGAAGCATGACGTCAGGCAACGTATCAGACGCGAAATCTGAATACAGAGGGTTCACTGTGGGACTGTAGACAGTCTAGCGAACATCGAGAATGGAGGTTTAATGGAGTCAAGCGACCCACCACGCATAAGGGTAAGTGGACACGGGGGGATTGGAAATCCCCATCTTCGTGAGACTTATTGTGGACATCAAATACAGCAAACAAGAGCGGCAGGTAATTGCGACGCGCAAAAGAAGCAGATGACGCAAACAAAAGGGTGACTGCAGACGTGCCAGGATACGAGGGTGTAACAAGCGTTCAAGATTCCGGTGCAAATTCGGTTTCCTCAGCGACGGTGAGCTTCTGCATCCAGGTGGAATGGGTTTCAGCTATAAGTTCATCGCACAGCGCAGAAACTTCCACCTCAGCGCATGCGCAATCAATACGGATTACGTTGCGACAAGAATTTCCGCCGCAGAAGCAAGTCATGGGGACACAATGACAAGACTGAGAACAGAAATGTGTATAAAAAGTTGTCAAATGACGGCCCGCGCTGCGCCTTCTGTCAGAGGTGCAGTTCGCTCTTTACTGGCAGTGCGGAGCGACAGACCGCGAAATTACGCTGTTACTCCGAGCAGTGAACGACATAGCCTTTCATTTGTCATGAAAACCACGGAAGCCGTGTGGACAAGCGCGTATATCCGCGGTCCCTCGACAGTGTCGTGTATGGCGCTGTGAGGGGAAAGGTGACGCCTTGAGCGTATCGATGTCCAGGCAATTCGTGCCTACGAAATGGCAGAACTTTGTTTTCCTCGTCAACGAAGGTGGAAGCGGCGCAAGGGTGAGAGCGAACAGCCACGAGGGAAAGGGGAACGACAAGTCGCATACGGACGCTGGGTGGTTGCCTACGGATTCTGAGGCGAGGACGAACGGTGGACCATCCCTAATCAGGGTGATGAAGTCATTGCTTGCTCTGATAAAGGACGGTCTACTGTAAAAACAAGTTGGATGAATAAAACAAGATAATAGCACAAGTTGTGACTATCTCATTCTGCAAGTTTTTTCTGGCCCATTAGGCAAGGCAGACAGCCCCTGTCTTATATACACCACGTCCCCTCCCAATTGGGAAAGGAGGAAGTGATGTGGGAAGGATGGCGAGATGGCCGCTAAAAAGAATTAACGGGTTGACTAGCCAAGCTTAGATAAAGAAATGCGCCAGCTTAGCAGAAAGGAATCCTGGGGAGGGCGGGGGTAGCGAGTGTGGGATAGTTTGGTTTATGGTTTATGGGGGTTTAACGTCCCAAAGCGATTCAGGCTATAAGAGACACCGTAGTGAAGGGCTCCGGAAATTTCGACCTCCCGGGGTTCTTTAACGTGCACTGACATCGTACAGTACACGGGCCTCTAGAATTTCGCCTCCATCGAAATTCGACCGCCGCGGCCGGGATAGAACCCGCGTCTTTCGGGCCAGCAGCCGAGCGCCATAACCACTCAGCCACCGCGGCTGCTCCAAGCGTGGCATAGTAAGGCTGCGTGTATTTTTCTGACAAGGCAGCTCCGGAGGTTGCTGGAGTGAAATATAATCTTATGAGACATTTTTAAGGCTTTTCTCGCATTCTTATTACATCCACTAATTTTTGCTGATATGCAACATTTCATACTCGCACAAACAAATTTTAAAAATCGACGTTTTTCTGGCTTCAATTCAGATGATTTGAGGGAACACACTGAACGTAATCCACACACACAGAATGCAGTGCGCTTTGAGTGCAGCTTTTAGAAACCGACTGAACAGCGCCGCGAACCGAAAGGACAGGGAGGAACACAATTATGTGCTTGTGCCTGTGTTCATCACTTTCGTCCTGTCTATCAGCGCTGTTCAGTGCGCTTCCTTCTAAATGCACCAGCCCTACTCAGTCCTCTCCTTAGATAAAAAAAACCCAGATTTGCGAAATTGATACGGCAACCTCGTAACTACAGCGTCTAATTTCCCTTGAGCTGATTTGTGTCGTTAAACCCCACAAAACAATGCAGCCGGGAAGGCCGACCTTTCAATGCTGGAGTGGCAAAAAGACAATACATAAAATAAACACTGACTACGTTCAAGCATAAAGTTGAGAAAGGAACATGTTTGATACAAAGCAGTGACGCTTAACAGCAACTCATGAACACATTCGCATTAAGAAGAAACACTGACACCCACGGATGAGCGCTGCACTCAGGGCAGGTTTACTGCAACAATACAGGTGGTGGTTTTAACTTTATTACATACAGGGGAGTTTAGGACGCACAGGTACTTGGGCCCCCGCACGGCCCCACTGCACTCAAACGTTCATTTCCCGGAGGCTCATGACGTTGGCAGCCCGGCCTGTGGCGATGGCTTGCTTGGCCGAGTTCTCGGAGCGCAGGCTTTCATATAAACTCTGCGTCGTGAATGCGCGCACAGAATGCGCTGAGAAAGACACTTGCCAAAGGCAAACCCAGAGCCGACATGCACCATAAGAGAGACAACTTGTGGCAGAGAAAAGGTCAAATGCCAGGGTGCACAAGAAACTAGAAGCATCGGTTACGCCTTCATTGCCTCTGAATATCTGCTGCTGTAATTGCGTAACCCAAGCTTTAGTTTCTTGTAGAGAACAGAATTCGACCTTTTCTCTGCCACAGGATCTCTCAGTGTGCATGCCGGCTCTAGGTTCGCGTTTGGCACGTGTCTTCGTCAGTGTATTCTCTGCGCGCATTCACGACGAAGTGTTTATATGCAGCATGCCTTGTTGTCATTACAAAATCTTTTAGATGATCTAGAGAATGGCTAAAGACTTCTGTCTATAAATTCAATAGAATATCTATAGACAAACCCCACAGAACATTCTATACACAATGCAAATCCTGTAGACAGCCTATATCAAGCCGCCGCTGTGGCTCAGTAGTTAGGATGCTCCGCTACTGATCAAGAGTTGCCAGGCTCGAACCCGGCAGCGGCGGCTGCGTTTGGATGGAGGAGAAACGCTAAGGCGGCTGTGTGCTTTGCGATGTCACTGCACGTTAAAGATCGCCAGGTGGTCGCACCTCTTTCTTCCTTTCTTCTTTGATTCCCTCCTTTATGCCTTCCCTTATGGCGCGGTTCAGATGCCTACCGATATGTGAGACAGATGCTGCGCCATTTCCTTTCCCCAAAAACCAATTTTCATTTTCGTACCCAGTCATACACAATCTAGAGATTTATGGACACACACATTTAGTAGGCATGTGTCTATAGACAATCTATACATTACGAATAGACAAAAAGGATTATCTATAGGAAAGCAATGCGTCAATAAGAAGTATATATACTGTCCATAGACCATTTTTATAAGGAATGCAGTGAACCAGCCGTGATTGCAGTGTTCATCCGTTTGTGTGCAAGTGTGTACGAGTATTTTTTTCATGTGAATGTGTATCATGAGCTGCAGTTATGTGTGATTGTTTTGTTTTCAGGGAGAGTTTCTTTAGTAATGTTATACTTAAACATCATCAGTGTTTGTTTACTATGTTGTCTTTTAGCCACACCCGCATTAAAAGGTCGGCCTTCCCGGCTGCATTGTTTTTTGGGTTTAATGTAAAACCCTAAAATTTAAAGAGTAATTTGTGCTCAAGCACGCAACCGCAGGTAATGAAAACTCGTATGCCACTGTCGTTGGATACTTCAACAGCGCAGTTAGAGAAGGTTTTAGGGGAGGGGAGGGGTGTTAACGTTGAAAGCGACTCAGGCTGTGAGGAACGCCTTAATGAAGGGTTTCAAAAATTTAGACCAAATGGGATTATTTAACGTGCACTGATATTGCACTGTACGCGGGCCTCTAGAATTTCGCCTCAATCGCATTTCGACTGCCGCGACAGAGATCAGTCGAATTTCGATGTAGGCGAAATTCTAGAGGCTGTGTAAGAGGAATGCATTCAAAGAATGGGAAGGGCAGCCCAGTGTAGAGATGCGGATCAGTAGCGAACGCCTGGACATCTTTACTCGTACAGGGATGTGTCAGCTACATTCGGTCCGGAACATGCTCTGAAGAAGGCTGCGAATTTCATATTTGGATGTACGGTTAACCACCGCATCAGTCGGTCGTTGTCGGAAAATGGCTGGCGCCAAATTACTCTACCAGGGCCCACACGATTTGCGCCAAAATATATACGACTGCATCCTCGCAATAAGCCACTCTCTTCACGTTGAGACATTTGCATTTTTCGATATTGCTCGCCCTAAAGTACACTAGCTGCTTTGGTAGGTTTTTGGCGCTACTTGCGTGCTTATACTGATGCTTCTTAATTCCGAGCTATTGGACATGTACTCCGCTGATTGAGCCGCCTTTTTATGTCAAATATAGATGAAAAGGTCTTAAGTCATGAATATAACTGTTTGAATTTCAAAATCACATTCGCATTAACTATGGCTGCCGCGCACATATGCTTCCACAGAGACCCTTAACATTTTGTGCAGCAGCAATTTATGTGCCCCAACAGTTTCAAGTACCGGACAAAAGAAAATGATGCACCTGTGGAAAATTATACTATAAACCGGGCGCCGGGGATTCCAAAGAAGGGCCCACCGACGGTGCACGCCGTGAGGGCTTACAAACTCACTGTCGACGAACACTACAGGCAGAAAAAAAGCAGGAGTTTGCTGATTTACCACAACCCCACCCATCCTTAGCGGTCCCTGAAGCTCGTGTTCTTCGGCGAATACAATTTAATCTATGCATACATCAGGCAAAAGTTTTTGTATGGGATACACAAGTACACTTAAATGCTGAAACTGTTCACACGCATATGCAGATAAGGAACACTGCCTTACAAAGCGCCAGTCAGCCTTCTTGTCTACTGCCTATCCTCCCCCACCCCCCAGCATGGGCCATCTGGCTCGCCTCCTGGGACCTGAACCTACCACCCGTCTTCGTCACCTTGGTCCAGGACCTGTTAAACGCCTAGAATAAAGGCTGTTTCAATACAAGCGTTAGACCACCACCACTTCGAAACATGCATTTTTGCGTGCGGTGTTTGGATGAAGGCGAAACGCAAAAGCATCCGTGTGCTGTGCGATATCAGTGCACGTAAAACATCCCCAGGTGGTCGAACATATTCCGAAACCCCCTACTACGTCTCTTCCTCTTTTGAAGCCAAAAGTTTCACTACGCCAGCTTTTCCAGTCTTGAGGCCGCAAATTTGTCCTTGAATGTAGATAGAGGTTAGTGTGGCACCAAGTTTTACCTTGAATGTAGGTATAGGTCCAACAAGTAAACGACGCCTGCCTCATATATCTCAGTGGACAGCCGAAACGCGCCCATAAGGAAAGAAAAATGAAATGGAAATTGGTTTTAAGGAAAGGAAATTTCACGTCTCACATATCTCGGTGCACACCCGAATCGCACCGTAAGCGAAGGAAACTGAAATAAAGTTGGTTTTAAGGAAAGTAAATGTTGCCTGTCTAACATTGCGCCATTTCCTTTCCCGAAAAAACAATTCTTTTTTTCAATTTGTCTTTCTCAATTGTCTCCAGAATTTGCTGTGGTTTGGAACCGGATTTCGTTCAATACCTCCGCATACAGTAATCAATAATACAGTTCTATATATCACCGAAGCTATAATAAATATAGGTTCTAATGACCACCTTTAATGTAGTTTCGAAGAAAGCAATAGATTTAAGAACTAAAAAAATGTCTACTGCTGAGTGTGTCAGTACGGCTATCTATGGACCCGCCAGTCACTCGACCGAAAAATTAGCTACGGAGATGCGGCTTTTCGCTTTCGACCAAGCTAACCAGAGCTAAACCAACCGCATTTTTGCTGCGAAAGCAACACTACGCCAGCCAGCAAGCCATTTCGGCTCGTCGCGCACTTCAGCCGTATGCCGTGGCCGTCGAACCATTTGAGCCGCCGTTGCCTAGCAACGCCTCAGCCACGCTCTACCAGATGGTGCCGCCGTCAACGCCGCTGCCGTCGCCTCTCGCTCCACCAGATGTGCTCCCCTGGAGTATAGGGAGAGAAGGTGTCGCCTCGCGGGATATATATATATATATATATATATATATATATATATATATATATATATATATATATATATATATATATATATATATATATATATATATATATATGCAGTATAGAAAGATAAACGTATTTGGTTGCTAGAGGCAAAAATTCAAAGTTGAAAACGCTTCATTTAGCCATAGATTTATTTTGAGTCGACGTTTCGGACAGAGCCTGTCCTTTCTCAAGACAGAAGTTACAGGGGTCTTCTTCCTCTTCTTAAGGAGTTGGCACTGGCACACATGTACGACACATGAACAAAAGAAACAAACGGTGGCAAAGAATACTAGAAAAGATACAGATAGAAAGGGAAAAAATGGGGAACAAATAAAAAAGAAAAACGTGTTGTACCCCGCCGCCCACCCCGAAGCCGCGGGGAGCCGACCCCGGACGAGGGAAACAAAAAAAAGGAAAACACGGAGCGGGAGAGGATAATGGCTACCCATCAAGGCAACAGAGCGGCGGCGTGTAAGGTGGACAGGAGCAGACGGTGGCGGGATCGCCCTACACACAAAAGTTAAAGACGCGTGCACTCGCGTGCCCCGTACACAAAGAGTAAACAAATAAACAGAATAAAATGCAGACAGGGTCGGAGCTTCCGTCATCTTGAACCACTTCGGCAGCCAGAGCCAAGGCCGAATCAGCGGCGCCGTGAGCTTAACTAAACACACGTGCACTGTGCATGAAAACACCCAGACACACAGCAGTAAAACATCCGAGCTCATGCCAGTGTCGTGTGGCGGCTAAATGACAATGGCGGGAGCATTTAAGCGAGTAAGGTGCACAGAAACAGACGGTGGCGGAATTGTCCAACATATATAAATTGGAGATGCTTGCACTCGCGTGACCTGGCCAGAAAAAGTAAACAAATAAACAAAATAAAATGCAGACAGGACAGGAGACTTCCGTCATCTGGAAGCATTTCCGCAGCCCGAGTCAAGGTAGAATCAGCGGCGCCGTGAGCTTAACTACACACGTGCACTGTGCCTGAAAACACCCACAAAAGAAAAGAAGTGGAAAAACATCCGAGTTCGGCCAGGTGTGGTGTGGGAGGTAAATGTGAATTGCGTGAGCACTAAGGCAATGGTTCTTCAATTGCACCCCGTCGTCAAGGTAATCGAACTGGGAAGATAGGGGCAGGATGGGGTAGGGAATGAAGAAATTTGTGTGAGCTTGAAAAAGATGTCGCTGGCAAGAAACGACCGAGGTATGTCAAGCTGGCTCTCGTAATGTCAGCAACGGCCCTGCAAGGGGCGGATGGAGGACAATACACCTGGACTTTCATTAATGCCGTGAGGAATTGTTTGAAATTTGTAAATAAAGTACGGCTCGCGTTGCTCTCTTTCCCGGGTGTTGCAGAACCCACCCTGTAGGACTGTTAACTTAATTGCATCAAATGGGTGGTTTCGCTCATTAATGTGTTTTGACAAGGGAAGGTTGGGTAGGGATAAGATATGCGCGCGGTGGTTATTAAAGCGAATTCGTAGAGGGTTGACGGTCTGTCCAATGTACTGCATACTGCACACACTGCATTCTAGGAGGTATATTACGTTGCAGGAATCACAATCAAAGTTGCCATTAATTTCCCATTTGAAGCCTGAAGCTGTGCTTACTGCACAGCTTGATGTTTGTATGTGTTTGCAGACCTGGCATCTACTTTTTCCACAGGGCCGGCACCCCAAAACCGGCTGGTTATTGTTTTTGAGTGTACAAGAATATTTTTAATGTTTTTTGGTCGTCTGTAGATCACGTGAGGGGGAGCAGTGAAAATTTTGGTGAGGCGCTCGCTTTGTTCGAGGATGTTGAAATGTTTTCTGAGGATTTTGTTTACGTTAGGCGGGTTACTGGTGAAGGTAAGTATGAGATTTGCCCGGTGGTCTGTTTCGTCGTTGTAGCGACATCCCTCCAGTATTTGCTCTCGGTTGAGTTTAGATGCCTTTTCAATGGCATCGTCGACAATGGCGGGGGGGTATCGTTGCTTAATGAGGACTTCTCGCATGCGTTTGGAATTTTTTACGAAGTCCTCGTCTTGGGAACATATTCTTTTAAATCGATGTGCCTGAGAGTAAGGGATGCTTGTTTTAGAGTGACGAGGATGGCAGCTTTGGAAGTGTAGGTATTGTTGGCGGTCCGTCGGTTTTCTATATACACCGGTGGTAAGTGAGCCTTTGTTTACCGAAATCTCAACATCTAGAAAGTTAATTTTGGTGTTGGAGTACGTGTATGTGAAAGATATGTTGGGGTGGACGAGGTTGAAGTTTTCAATAAAACGTATGAGTTCTTGCTCTGTGTCAGTCCATATTAAAAAGATGTCATCCAAGTAGCGTTTGTATAGGGTGGGCTTAATGGGGCAATCTTTCAGAAATTTGGATTCAATACTATGCATGAAGATATTGGCGTAGGTTGGTGCCATCCTTGTACCCATGGCTGTGCCATTAATTTGCAAATAGTGTTCATTGTTAAATTCGAAGTTGTTATATTCGAGTACGATTTTTGCCAGTATTTCTAAAACACGTGGGGTAGGGGTTTCCTCCTTTCTGTTTTGTTCATACGCTTCGATCAGAGATTTAATGCCATCGGAATGAGGAATGTTTGTGTAGAGAGAGACTACATCTAGTGTTGCCAGGAAGGCTCCTTCCGGGAGTTTGAGACCTGCTATTGCGCGAAGGAAATGGTTTGTGTCGCGTATGTATGATGCGTGTGTTGTTGGAATATGTCTAATTAGTGTGTCAATGTAACTGGAAATTGGTTCTGTAATCGTGCCAATGCCAGATACTATAGGGCGGCCAGGATTATTCTTTTTGTGGATTTTCGGTAACATGTAAAATCGGCCCGGCGACGGGTGTGGTGCGGTGAGGGCTTTAGATAACCGTAGGGATATGTCCCCATTCTTCGCAAGTTGACCCAGGGTCTCCGCTACAAAATGTTGGTATTGCGCAGTTGGGTCTGCCTCAAGGCGTTGATAGAAACTAATGTTAGAGAGTTGTCTCAAGCCTTCTTCAATGTATTTTTCGCTGTCCATGACAACTATACCCCCGCCAAATGCTCCCGCCATTGTCATTTAGCCGCCACACGACACTGGCATGAGCTCGGATGTTTTACTGCTGTGTGTCTGGGTGTTTTCATGCACAGTGCACGTGTGTTTAGTTAAGCTCACGGCGCCGCTGATTCGGCCTTGGCTCTGGCTGCCGAAGTGGTTCAAGATGACGGAAGCTCCGACCCTGTCTGCATTTTATTCTGTTTATTTGTTTACTCTTTGTGTACGGGGCACGCGAGTGCACGCGTCTTTAACTTTTGTGTGTAGGGCGATCCCGCCACCGTCTGCTCCTGTCCACCTTACACGCCGCCGCTCTGTTGCCTTGATGGGTAGCCATTATCCTCTCCCGCTCCGTGTTTTCCTTTTTTTTGTTTCCCTCGTCCGGGGTCGGCTCCCCGCGGCTTCGGGGTGGGCGGCGGGGTAAAACACGTTTTTCTTTTTTATTTGTTCCCCCTTTTTTCCCTTTCTATTTGTATCTTTTCTAGTATTCTTTGCCACCGTTTGTTTCTTTTGTTCATGTGTCGTACATGTGTGCCAGTGCCAACTCCTTAAGAAGAGGAAGAAGACCCCTGTAACTTCAGTCTTGAGAAAGGACAGGCTCTGTCCGAAACGTCGACTCAAAATAAATCTATGGCTAAATGAAGCGTTTTCAACTTTGAATTATATATATATATATATATATATATATATATATATATATATATATATATATATATATATATATATATATATATATATATATATATATTGTTACGTGCTTCGCACGCACGGGGGTTTATTCAAAGAGGGGACCGGTCGAAGCAGGATGGAAGCAGGAAGCCTAGCAGCGTCCTTCAGCTCTCTCTTCTTCTACCTCTTCCTCCGCGGGTCAGTCCTTCATCTTCTGCTTCTTCCGTCGAGGTTCTGTGGAAGCACGTTACATTTCCCTCCTCGCAGACGATGCCCGTCGGGCGAGTTAAACAGACCGTCTGGGATGGAATCGCTTGAGGCGGGCTACATGCACCACCTGAGATTGGCGTGGCCGTCGACCACTAGCAGTTAGTCGTGCTATAACGTAATTAACGTCACTTATGCACTCCAACCCAACAAATGGTCCAGTGTAGTGGGATAGCAGTTTCTGACACAGACCACGCTTGCGTAGAGGGGTCCACAACCACACAATGTCACCAGGAACATAAGAAACTTCTTGGTGTTGGACGTCGTAGCGGTTCTTGGAACGCTCTTGCGAAGATAAAATTCGAACGCGGGCAAGCTGGCGAGCTTCTTCAGCTCTGCAGAGTGTGGTCGCAAGAGAAGGTTCATCGTGGATGAAAAATGGTAGCATGGTGTCAAGGCCGCAGCGAGGCGAGCGAGCATAGAGCAGGTAAAAGGGGCTGTAGCCAGTTGTCTCATGTTGCGCGGTGTTGTACGCATGAGTGATGAACGGGAGTACGCCATCCCAGTCCTTATGATCTGCAGCGACGTACATGGCAAGCATGGTGGTGAGCGTACGATTAGTGCGTTCTACCACACCGTTCGTTTGGGGATGATATGGCGTGGAGTGGCGAAAACTGCAGCTGCTGAGGCGGAGAAGTTCTTCAACAACGTCCGCTGTAAATTGACGTCCACGGTCGCTAATGAGAACTGCAGGAGGGCCGTGCCGAAGAATGACGAATCGAAGTAAGAAGTTAGATACTTCAGACGCAGTAGCAACTGGTATCGCGGCTGTCTCACAATAACGGGTTAAGTGGTCTACGCACACAAGAATCCATCGATTTCCTTTAGAGGATCGTGGGAAAGGTCCAAGGAGGTCAATGCCAACTTGCTCAAACGGGGCTGTTGGAGGTGTGATTGGCCGCAATTTGCCCGGTGGACTTGAAGTCGGCAGCTTAAAGCGCTGGCATTGCACACAGCTGGCTACATAGTGCTGGATGGTTGAACGCATGTTAGGCCAGTAAAATCGTTGTTGTGTGCGGTGGAGTGTGCGTGTCACTCCCAAGTGCCCAGACGTGGCGTCGTCGTGCATCATTTCAAGAACTGTGATGCGTAGGCTTTCGGGTACGACAAGAAGCATGCGTGCTCCTCCAGAAGCGAAATTCTTCTTATAAAGCAAACCGTCGCGAATGCAAAAAGTATTCTTTACAGAATCTTGAGCGGCATCAAACAAAGAGGTTAATGTTTGGTCCTTGCGTTGCTCAGTTCGAAAAACTTGAAGATCGGGGAAGGCTTGTGAAAGTGACGACAAGTATTCATCAAAGTTGTCTGCGTCGTCCTCAGTCGTTAGAAGCGGCAAACGGGAAAGACAATCGGCATCTGAGTGTTTACGGCCGCTTTTATGCACAACAGTAAAATTAAATTCTTGTAGGCGCAAAGCCCATCGAGCAAGCCGGCCACAGGGGTCACGAAGACTCACTAGCCAGCAAAGCGAGTGGTGGTCGGTCACGACGGTGAAAGCATTCCCGTACAGATAGGAGCGGAAGCGCTGTACAGCGAAAACAACGGCGAGACATTCTTGCTCAGTAACCGTGTAATTTCTTTCGCTCTTACTCAACGAACGGCTGGCATATGCTACCACGTGCTGATCGTGACCATGGCGTTGTATAAGTACAGCGCCGATACCGATACCACTTGCATCAGTGTGCACTTCAATTGGTGCAGATGGGCAGAAGTGGCGTAGGATGGGGCCCGAGGTCAAAAGAAATTTCAGATGCCGGAAAGCTGCGTCACATTCGCTGGTCCAATTGAACGGTGCATCTTTATGCAGCAAACACGTGAGTGGGTAAGCGATGTCCGCAAACCTAGCTATAAAGCGTCGAAAGTACGAGCAGAGCCCTAAAAAACTCTGCAGCTCTTTCACTGATTGAGGCACCGTAAAACTTTTGACAGCTTCAATTTTCTTTGGATCTGGTCGAACACCTTCTTTATCAACTAAATGACCAAGAACAATTGTTTCACGGTTCCCAAAATGACATTTCTTGGAATTGAGGATAAGGCCAGCTCGTTCCATGCAATCAAGCACAATATCCAGACGGCGGTTGTGCTCACTAAACGTTTTGCCAAAAATTACAACGTCGTCCAGATAACATAAACAAATTTGCCACTTGAGGCCACGCAGGATTGTATCCATGAACCGCTCGAATGTTGCAGGTGCATTACATAATCCGAAAGGCATAACGTTGAACTCGTAAAGTCCGTCTGGTGTAATGAATGCCGTTTTTTCCCTATCTGCAGCGTGCACGGGGATTTGCCAGTAGCCGGATCTCAAATCAATAGAAGAAAAGTATGAAGCGGAGTGCAGACAATCAATTGCGTCATCTATACGTGGAAGCGGGTAGACGTCCTTCTTCGTGGCCGTATTTAAGCGACGGTAGTCAACACAGAACCTCCATGTGCCATCTTTTTTCTTAACAAGGATAACTGGAGCCGCCCAAGGACTGGAGGATTCTCGAATTATGCCTCGCTTTAGCATCTCTTGAACTTGGTCATCTATTAACTTACGTTCAGTGGCTGAGACTCGATAGGGCTTCTGGCGTATAGGAGGTGCGGAGCCGGTGTTGATCGTGTGATGAATACGACTGGTAGGCGGTGGTGTTGAATCGTCTTTGGCAAAGTCGAACACGAACACGTGTTTCAGAAGGAGTTCCACTAGAGTGCGACGCTCGGTTGGGGAAAGAGCCTGATTAATCATAGCCTTAACTTGGGTCTCCATATCTCTTTTCACGTGCTGCTCACTGACAGAGTTGGTTAACGCCGCGACGAAACCTGACACACCTTCCTCGAAACGGGCGAGTTTGAGGCCCCGGGGCAACACAGCTGGCTCTTCAGAGTGGTTCACTGTCCACAGCTCGGTACGGCCTCTCACCACGGGAACGACGCAACGAGGCACGACGATACTCTTCTTAGAGCAGGCGAGTGTCGTAGGCTCTACCACAGCTTCAAAAGATTCGCACTGATTGTGAATAGAGGAAACCCGCACGAATGCTGCTGAGAAAGCTGGTACAATAGTATCTTCTTCCACCGCAAATGCTCCAAAATCCGGTGTCGAGTTATCCACAAGAGCTGAAAGTAACGAAGAATTCAAAGCAACTTCTCCCGTACGACAGTCTAAAGTTGCACCACACTCTTGCAGAAAATCAATCCCAAGAATCACATCATGCGTTGACCGTGGTAGCACTGCGAATTCTGTTCTAAACGTTAGACCACCAATAACAACATCCGAAGCACACACACCAAGTGGAACCAAAGGTTCACCACCGACACCACGGAATAACGCTGCACGGTCACCACTAAACATCACTTTCCTACCTAAACGATTCTTAAACCTCAAACTCATAACGGATACGGTAGCACCAGTGTCCACAAGAGCCATTGTTTTCACACCATCAATAAACACTTCCAGTTTGTTCTTCAACATAAACACGGGCAGAGGTAGATTGGACGTCATCGACTCGCCGGCGGCCTCACCTCCATCGGCCGCGCCTCCTAGTTTCCCGGAGGCGGAGGGGATGCACGACGTCGAGGAGAAGGTGACCGCCGTTGGCGCTGAGGTGGCGGCGTCACACTGCGGTCAGATGCGGGTGATGAACTCCGCAAATTGCTCGGACGGTACGGGTCCCAAGCGGACGTTGGGGGTCTCTGCTGCGCGGTGTGCAGTTGCCCGTAAGTATTCGCCGGGGGTTGGCAGTCTTGAGAAGTTGGGAAACGACGGCGGCAATATCTAGCGATATGCCCTGCAATGCCACACCGGTAGCACAAAGGTTGAGAGCGCCAGCGACCGCCATAAGAGTCCTGGTGAACAAAGTCGCGACGTTGGCTGAAGCCAGGATCTCGCTGCTGACGAACCACGTCTTCTGGGTAGGTGGGCCTCCTTTCTGTCGGCTGGTGGCGATAACGTTGGGCAATGTTCCGATCGTCCATGGGCAAAGTGCCGTTGGGTGGAGCCCACGGAGTCGACAGGGCGGCAACATCTTCCTCCGGTGCAGAACTGTGCCGCAGATATTGTGTGTGGCAGAAGGTATCCCGGGACCTGGACAATTCCTCGCGCACAATCTCTCGAATCATATCAGCCATAGAATTTGGAGGACTGGCTTCAACACTGGCTATAGAGGTGACATTGGCCAATCTTCCGAATTTAGGGGTGATTCGACGCAGCTTAAGAGCTTCAAATGTTCTGCAATGTTCTATAACGTCAGCGGTGGTGCTCAGGCTCTCTTTGCTAATCAGGAAATTGTAAACATCTTCCGCAATTCCTTTTAGAAGGTGGCCGACTTTGTCTTCTTCAAGCATTCTGGAGTTAACTAGCTTGCATAACTTTAAGATGGCTTCGATGTATGCCGTGCAAGTTTCTCCGGGTACTTGCGCGCGGTGAAGCAATGTCTGTTCCGCACGCTTCTTTGCCGATTCATCCCCAAAATTTTTCTTTATCTCGGTCGTAAAGGTAGCCCATGAACTCAGTGTATCCTCATGATTGTCGAACCAGTCAAGGGCAGTGGCGGCAAGGAAAAACACAACGTTAGCCAGTTTAGTAGCAGCGTTCCATCGATTGTATTTGCTCACCCGCTCGTAGTGTTTCAGCCACTCGTCAACGTCCTCTTCAGGTTTTCCAAAAAATGTGCGGGGCTCTCGATAATGTGGCCAGTTGTTCGCTGTGGATAGCCCGGGTTGCTCAGCATTGTCGTCTCCAGGCATGTCCGATGGCAGTGGTGGGAAGCCTGCGAGTCTACGGCTCCTTCGGTAGATGGAATGCTCCGTGGTCGATACCCAGCACCTCCACCAACCTGGTGGAGAGCTGAAGAAGCTCGCCAGCTTGCCCGCGTTCGAATTTTATCTTCGCAAGAGCGTTCCAAGAACCGCTACGACGTCCAACACCAAGAAGTTTCTTATGTTCCTGGTGACATTGTGTGGTTGTGGACCCCTCTACGCAAGCGTGGTCTGTGTCAGAAACTGCTATCCCACTACACTGGACCATTTGTTGTGTTGGAGTGCATAAGTGACGTTAATTACGTTATAGCACGACTAACTGCTAGTGGTCGACGGTCACGCCAATCTCAGGTGGTGCATGTAGCCCGCCTCAAGCGATTCCATCCCAGACGGTCTGTTTAACTCGCCCGACGGGCATCGTCTGCGAGGAGGGAAATGTAACGTGCTTCCACAGAACCTCGACGGATGAAGCAGAAGATGAAGGACTGACCCGCGGAGGAAAAGGTAGAAGAAGAGAGAGCTGAAGGACGCTGCTAGGCTTCCTGCTTCCATCCTGCTTCGACCGGTCCCCTCTTTGAATAAACCCCCGTGCGTGCGAAGCACGTAACAATATATATATATATATATATATTGTTGAACGCATGTTATATATATATATATATATATATATATATATATATATATATATATATATATATATATATATATATATATATATATATATATATATATATATATATATATATATATATATATATATATATATATATATATATATATATATATATATATATATATATATGCGGTTCGTCTCAGAATATTGTATTGTAGCCGTTATGAAGGGCGCGAAACCGACGCAACAACGGCAGATCGAAGCGAGGAACAGATAACGCGCTTAAGACACGCCGGAAGAACGCGCCGCACGACACGAGAAGCGTCGTAACGAAGATGCGGCTACAAGAAGTTGTGCCACGTCCCGGAGTGGCTCTTCAACTGTGAAAGAGACCGCTTTGAGTTCTCGAGAGCGTCGGAATGAGACGCTGCGTAGACGACGTGCCGAGGAAACGAAGCTTTCGCAATTCAACTAGGGTTAACCACAGATAAACCTGTCATTTTCTTTCTTTCCCTCCCAGCTTCCTTTCCCTTACGGTGCGGTTGGTGTGTCCACCAAGATGTTGGACGATTACTGCACCAGTTCCTTTCCTCAAAAATTAGCTGCGGTTTAATTCCTGCTGAACCTGGTTAGAGTGCGAAAGCTGCGGTGCATTGGGCAAGTAGTCGCGGCATGGCTTCTGAAACGTTGAAAAAATTGAAAATTAGTTTTGGGGAAAGGAAATACGCAGTAACTGTCACATATCTCGGTGGGCACCCGAAACGCTGCGGAGCGAATGAAAAAAGAAATTAAGACGTGTCGCAGTGGCCGTATCCGGAATGGTTGTGGTGGTGATGGTGAAAACATTTATTAGACAGGGACAGAAGGTATGTCCGGACCTGCCCCTAAGGGATCGATCCTTGACCAACCAGAAAACGACCAGTAGGGGACCACCCTGGAAAATTTTTTTTCGTCTCATAAAAGTTGCTTCCATCCATCCATCCATCCGTGAGAATAGTAGTAGTAGGTGTTTAATGTGGAATAAAAACAAAAAGGAAGGTAAAAGATTTTTGCTAACCCCGGCATCTTCCATCATTATGGCGGCGGCACCTGAGCTGGAGCTACGGAAATAAAGGATGTAGCAGGCACCTTTAAGAAGCGAAATGATAGAGGTAAGGGGACAGTAAGAAAGGACAGAGGAAGAGGTGATCAATACGCTATTTACATAACAATACATTTGTACAAGTTGCGCTTGCAGAATTAATAAAAGAAAGGGAAACTACGCGCACAACACTGCGCACAAGAGATGGGGTGGGGTGCCCAGCTGATAAATGCATCCTTGGAAATTGGAAAATTGTTTTTTTTTTGGGGGGGGGGGGGAAATGGCGCAGTATCTGTCTCACATATCGGCCGACACCCGAACCGCGCCGTAAGAAAATGGATAAATGAAGGATCGATCCTTACAAGCACTAAGTGCAGGTCCCTAGTTTGGAACCCTAGTGGCAGTGGCCGCCGCCCGGGCGCACCTGACTAAGGCTTTTTGGGCCACTAAGTCATGGCTGCCGAGCAGAATAATTTCGACCACCTGGGGATCTTTAACGCGCACTGACATCGCACAGCACACGGGCGCCTTTTGCGTCTCGCGTCCATCAAAACGCCGCTGACGGGGTCTGGTTCGAACCCGGGTTCTGTGGATCAGTAGCCGAGCGCCCTAACCATTCAGCCACCGCGGCTGCCAATGTATTTATGCGTTACAGCGTTCTAGACTCTTGATTTTGAGAAAAGGAAGGGCTCAAAACTGGCTCCCTTGGTCAGTGGACGCCTCAATCACGCTTTCAGGTACGTGGTCGTGGTGAGAGAGAAAGATGTGTTCTGCATACATTAACATCGGCAACGTTGTGGCAGACACGCGGCACTGCAGCAATAGGCCGCAACATTCATTGGGTGACTAACCTCTCGCGATCAACCATTAATTTAACCACCATCAGCCATGGTGGCAGGGCGGGCGCGCTGCATATGTGTTGTGTTTGAACGCACTTAACATTACAGCCGCCAAGCCTAGTCTACTTGCCCAATACACGACAGCTTTCGCTCTCTGACCAGGTTCAGCAGTTGTTAAACCACACCTAATTTTTATATGGCTAAAGTGCTCATGACCACCCAGAGCAGCGACTGAGCGAGTTGATGTGCTCTCCTCGGGAGGTATATCAAAGCCCCTTTAAAGTGTGCCTGAGGTGTCCGTGCACTGTCCCAAGGGGAAAGTTGTGCGCCTTTCTTTTGTTTTCGAAGCTCCCTCTCTCTACTGGTTTCGGCACAGCTGCGGTTCGGCGACGTCACGTGGTTCCCCTCGTTCAAGGCAATATGAAACACAAGCCGAACCAGATACGGACGGATAAAGTAAAGCTTTCGGTTTAATAAGATGTAGGAGACACACAAGATCCGTTTCAAGGGTGACCGGATAGCGTTAATATGTTGATATATATTTAGAAACGGTCATTCTAGACTCTACATTCGTACATTTCAGGGAGTCCTCATACCGCTCCTTGCGCAGTGGTGCAGCAGTTAAGATATGCGCCACTGCCCTCCGATGGCAGGTGCTGCCACCGGTGGGGCTTGTGCGATCAAGGTTGCTCTTGCCGAGCAACCTCTCGCAAACCATCATTATAATCAGTTTGCTCACAATTCAGTGAACAGGTTGCGATGAAGCGATAAGATCACATGACCTAGGTGGCTTCTCCGGGGATTTTTCGCTCACAACGCCGATGATATCACATTTTCTGCAGAACACTAGTCTTAACGTCATCGCATTAATACGCATAAGCTACCTGTCACGCACATCAATGTCCGGGCGGGCGACCACAACATTATCAGAAAAAGCCCTCACGAGTGAGCTAGCCAGGAATGCACTCGCATTATATTTGATAAAGAACCTCGTGCTGTAGTTACGATGTTTCCATCAGTGAGAAGTGAACTCTCCGGGATGGGAGTACGTTAAATTCAGCAACGGTTGAAGAACCATGTCAAAATTTTTCGTACAGAAATTTTGTAAATTGAAAAATTGTAAGACACTGTTATGTAAATAATAAATCTAATGGCCCATTCGTCTGATATGTCGCGAAAGTTTTCTTTAAAATGTTCTTGCCGGTCGCATTGAGCAGTTAACGCTGCTTTAGAAAACCAATGCGGAACGCTTTTCACGATAGGCCAAACATTAATAAAGCAAAAAATACAAGACTGCCGCTACGCGATTTGCGAATATTTTTATTGTTATAGCGAAATCTTCCATTATACAAAAAATGCGTTCATAAACAGCTTCCCGCCAAAAATTCTTTTGTCCATAATTGCTAGGTATGAGCGGGACTGGCGATGTGCATTCATTCTAATTTGATTCTCTTGTGCTTCCATCTAATCTGTGTGATACTGTAGAAGACATTTGGGTTCAAATTCGCTTCAAAATCGCTGGTTATACAACAGTCAGACAGAACTGAAGAACGAAGTAAGGAGTGCCTTTTAAATGAGACCCTCAAGATGATAGTGTCGACCGATTCTCGTGACGTCGCTCTTAATCGCCTTGAGGCGGCGAGCATGAGATCGCAGGAGTTGGCTGTTACCCGGTCATCAACATCGGGATAACAGATTATTCTAAATGTTATGATTATCGATTGACGCTTTTGTATGAGGGCATCTTTGAGGTGAAGCTGCCTTTTCGCTCTTGAGTGGCATTCCACTGTAGAGAAGGTGGGCCGCTTTCGCGAATTTCGACGTTGGATCTACTCGGATCCCACCTCGTCAGGGTGTATACTGTCTGTCACTCAGTCGCTCATTACCATGCATGATAGAAAAGATGGGCTGCCCGATGCAGTACTCGGAAGTGTTAGGGCTGATGACTGCGTGAGTTGCTACCGGTTACTACCCATGCCGAAACAGTGGTAAAGCAAAGAGGACACAAGACGATGCAGTGCTGGTCGTATTTCTTGTCTCCTTGTTCCTTTCGTGCTGTTTCTCTAGGGTAGAAGCTTGAAAGAACTTTGCGAACACCGCAGAGAACATCGCAGTGAACATCGCCGCGAACACAAGAATCTGGCGACTTCGTCAAGATCCGGAGTTGGACGCCTGTGTAGCCAAGCGAATTCGCATCATTCGGGGAGAGGACCCTGACGCGGCGGCCTCGAGATGACGAGATGACGAGACTCAAAGATCCTCTACCTTCATCGACGGGCTCAGTTTGTACGTTACTCGGTTGCCGAATGACTATAATATAGTTTATCGGCCCTAGGCTATCTGGTTATTTGCTCCAAATGCTGTGTTTCCTTTCCAGCCCCCAGAAAACACGACAGTTCTTAATAAACCACGTATGCAATTTCAGAGACATAGGAGGAGCGTTCTCTATCGGGAAAGAGACTGATCAATGCGCAAACAGAGAATCTCTGGAACAATAAAAGATATATCTCAGATACGGTATGCCGGCGGTACTTCGATTTGTCTCTGTCTGAGGTTGTCGTTCGCATGTGGATTAGATGATAAAGAAAGAACACTCCTTTTGCGAGGTGGATGCCAGTTATTACAATAGCACTTTTCCTATGCACTTATCACGTGTGCTTTGACTCTTAAAGATTCCAATAACAAGACATTCAATTCGGGAACTTCAAATCGCTCAACTTTCTATTCCAATGTCATTACTATTCCGAAAAAGCATGCCCTTTTAACTCACATGCTATATTTTAAAGCAAGACTAAAAGCTCTCAATGACATCTACCGCTGTGGGTTGGCGCTTTTGGTATCCTGCTGCTGCATCCAAGGTTCCGGGATCGAACCCCAGCCGCCGCGGCCATGTTTTGGTGGAGACGAAATGTATATACGCCCGTGCGCAGTGGGATGTCAGTGCAGCACGTTAACGAACCTCATTTGGTCGAAATACATCCGAGCCCTCCTCTACGGCTATCCTCGTAACACGCGGTTTAACTCCAGGGTGTTGAATCTCGTAAACCAAACCAATTCTTGCTGGAATACGTGGTACATATGTCAAAGTTTCCGACCCGTGACAATGTAATGAGAATTTAAACGGATACTAAGGTTCAACTTAACTTTGGATATGTTGACTGATTACCGGAGTCTCACGAATGAAACATTACTTTCACTGAAAAAAGAAGCCTTAATAACCTTGAAGAGGAGAAAATAAATTTAAGCCGCTTGTCGATGTCGCCAACCGATTTCGCTGCTACGACAGATTTAGATCGGATCCCAGAGGATAGCCTTTATCGACGTCCTTTTCCTCACGGGGATCTCGGAGTACTTTTGGGCGTAGAAGTCGCAATTATGAATCAAATTACGGGAAAATTATAAATGCAATTTTCTCAGTAACAAACGCCTGTTTCGCTGCCAACCAAACAGCAACTTTGTCAGAAAGAGGCACAGAATCGATTTTTTTCCAACAAAGAAAATTCGATCGAATTTTCTTCAGTGTTCCTTTAATATTCCTGTATTCACGGTTCTGATCATCATAGCTTGCCGTGTAGGTTTCTGGCGTCTAATGCATAGTTGCTTCTCGCTTGCTCTAGCCGGTCTCGTCGCCGAGAGATGTAAGGATAGAATGGAATGAAAGGCGTAGCGCATTGAAGAAGGAGCTCATAGATGGCCGTTGCCGCAGTCGTCCAAATTGGTTTGATCCTTTGGCTGTTGACTCGCTTAGTTGCGTTCTTTGATAGAGGAAGCGCTCTGGAACTCCCTTGGTGCTTTTAGGTGCGGCATGGTTTTCAGACTAAGGTCACGTGATTATGCCGAATACAGGGCCTGAAAGCGTTTCATGCTTAAAATAATAAATGAAGCAGTTCGAATTTCTTGTTCTGCCCGAGAGGGAACACCTAACAGTAACAACTTTAGGGGAAGGCTGCAGCGAAATGTAGAAATTCTGGCACCGTATTCGGCAGAGGACCTTTTTCGCGTTTAATTCGCTCGCTTCTTCGCCATTGGCCCGGTCCGCCTCCAATACCGGAACTCTCCAGTGAGGTTGGTTGTTTAGCTGTCAGTCGTGACCTCACAAGTCGCCACTGTAGCAATGGTAGAAGAGCCAAAAGATTTGTTACAGATTACTACCCTTGAAAGGCCCAGTTACCAGGAGCTGACCGAAGACACACTTACTAGAAAGATCGGTAACCAACTATTTAATACGTTATCCGTATAGTTCGGTTCTTATTGGGCTTTTTGCGCATATTAAATCGTTTCGACATACAGTTCTTGCCTACCGTCGCCTCAACAAGCTTCTCTTCACACTATCAGTAGTCAAGCCTGTTTTTGAAGTTTCTTTACCTACTTTTCAGTTCAGTCCTTAAAGTAGACGTAGTTCAATACCTATCCCATTCCTTAACAAGAAACACGCGCACAAACGATTCTAACATTTTAACGGAATTTAGATTCGATCGCGACGCATTTAGGTATTCTTATTCGCCGCAAGCAGTCAGGGAATGTAACTCACTAAGAAATGTTACATTCAGGAGCCTGTCACTAAATGAATTTCTACCGACGCTAAGTGCAGGTCATCTCTCTTGACCCTATCATGTATTATTTCTCTCAAAATTTTCATTACTGTAAATTTTATTGATTTGAATATTAGCCAGAAATACCTCCTTTGTTTATCAGTTTACCTCGTGCAAGTGTGGCATTGTACCCTTTTATTTCAAACATCAACGCTCCCTTCAATATACTGTCGCCTTGGCACTCGAAACGCTGTCTTATTTTGTGGTGGCAATGTCTTTTCTTAATTTATTTTTGTAATTTCCTGCGCCTACATTTGTATAATATCAGTTGCTGATAATAATTAATAATAATTGGTTTTTGGGGAAAGGAAATGGCGCAGTATCGGTCTCATATATCGTTGGACACCTGAACCGCGCCGTAAGGGAAGGGATAAAGGAGGGAGTGAAAGAAGAAAGGAAGCGAGTTGGTATTTCATGCTTACATTCACAGCGCAAAGACGAACACGGACAAAAGGGGAGACACCACACAGCGACAAAGCGGCGCTGTGTGGTGTCTCTCCTCGTGTCCGTGCTCGTTTTTGCGCTGTGCATGTATACATTTGTATGACCCTGTGGTTTTTGCTTATAAATTTCGCCCTTTCCTGTAACAGCCTTTGACGAGGGTAACAGTATGATCTAACTAAAGTAAACAATTCGACACGATAAAATTGCCGCAATTTTTGCTTCTCACAATTCTCTGCTTTTTTTTTGTCCAGATCGGTGTTTCGCATTTGCGCGCAGCCGATGTATAAACTTCAATACAAGAAAACGAGAAAAATAGATATTACGCAAAACAGAAGAACCAAGGTAAGATGTTTATTTATTTTTTTTGTGACAGTGTGAGTGCTGGCACAAAGTAATATTTAAGAATAATGCTTTCTCGGGGGCAGCCCTCGAAGGAGTCTCGTAGGGAGCCCAGTAACATCCAGCAACAGTATTTGTTTTTTTTTTGCAAAAGCGGTCCTCTTTTGCAGCCGGTCACCTCTTGAAACAGGTCACCTCAAGTTCATACGTGCAACACTGTGCGACTGTCACCGTAGCTGTATACCAAGCCCTCGACGTTTCGCTGATCGCTGGAAACGCTCAGTAATTGTCCGCGGACCTAAAAGAAACGCGAATTCTTGCGAAGATGTGCAGGCAAGTATTTAGAGATATTAGAAATCATTTGCGTCAAGCCTCTGAGCAAAAAGAAGCCTATAGAGATAGATAGAAATTCAAATTATCTAATGAAAATTAGTTAACCAGCATGCTAGTAATCACGTCTTAGCTGCGTTGTGATGCACAGCACCGCTGACAATGTTACGCAAAAAAAAAATCAGAGCGATGTTCTAACTCAGAAAGCCTTTTTTGTTTTGAAATTGTTGTTTGTCTTGGATGAAATAGCCTGCAGGAATTCTGAAATGGGCAAACGAATTGCATCTGTAGCTGCTGACGTGTGACACCCTAACTAGATGCATCGCAGAGCAACAACTCAGGATATAGTTCTAGATTGGCACTTACTGCGCTTTCTCTGTATTTTAGCGTGTCATGGGATAAAGTTCTTGGCCAGGGTCTCTCTATACTTAGCGCTACGGTGAATTCGATGAGGTAACACGTAAAGCCTGCACTTCAGGCGGTTCTGTAGATGCCATTTTGCGTGCGTCGTGCAAGTGTCACTGGATTCTTGAAATAACGGCTTTCCGAGACTGCATGCCGGAAATCACATCGGTAAGAATGTTGTGCGCGTGTTCAAACGGGACTTATCGCAACAATGCAATATTAATCTCTCTCACGTGGCTTACACAGCCGGGCCTAAGAGACACGTACCCGTTATGGAAAGCTGTCGCCAGCCGAGCAACAGCAGTGAACAACGCTTGCTAGAGCTTTCGCTGCGCTATGATTGTGCCTCTGACATTTATATTGCTCACAAACTACCCTTGCGATATATGTATATATATATATATATATATATATATATATATATATATATATATATATATATATATATATATATATATATATATATATATATATATATATATATATATATATATCCTGTAATGACGTACATTTCAAGGTGGTCGACCGCGACTGCATGAAAATAGGTCCACGACATCGCTCGGAGTGCCTCCTTCGAGTGCAATTGGCGGCTACGTTCTTGAGTTGTATCTGAGTACAGTAGCTATTGGTTAATTTGGACCGCAACACTTTGTACGAAAACTCAAAAATAATTGCTCTGAAATTGTAAAAATATTTTAGTAAACCATAGCCACGCAACGAAAGCAAATTATAAAATTATTTTGAAATCCACATCACTGGTCATTTAAAATGGAAGAAACTTACATGTGTGTTTCAGTTACATTTTTTGTGCCTGCCGGAACCCCTTTCTGGTTATCATCTCTGCATTTCCCTTCTCCTCTATATCTATCTATATATCTTACTTGCCTGCCAGCCAGTGGCCTAGGACCTTACTTTCTGAATAAACTCACTCATGTATGTAGCATTAATTCATGCGCAAGAATATCGCAAAACTCTCGTAACGTAACAAAAAAATTCATTAGGTTGTCTGACGTTGGGGCATAATCCACTTTAAACACCCCATCCAATAATAGTTTACACAATTATGAATTTAGTTTTCTTGCAATATCTGAAATGTTTTAAGGCACAAATTTTCAAAAATAATAAACCATGGCTTTACCTATGTGTCTGTTCACAGGATGAATTTGAGCTTAAAGCGTAATTTCTCGGCTGACAAATGCCTGCTTTAATTCTCGTAATTACTCACGGTGTTTTATAAACAGCTAGACGTGCAAAACAACCAAAAAAACGCTAAGCAGGAAAACTATGCAGGCAACTATTCTTGCAGAAACAGGTAACAGCGGACGAGGACATATCTCGCGGCTTCAACATCCCTGTCGCACTTTCTTGTTTCTTCTGTGAGTCAGCCTCACCAAAGAGTACACCGTCGTGTCCGGTTCATCGTGGAATTTGCTGAGCAGTTGAATACAGTGCTGAAGGCTTGCATGTTAGACGTTGGCACGTTGACTCTAGAGCAAAAACGAACAATACATTTCATTTAGAACGTTTTAGATGTAATTTCATTGCGTGCTACCCACTAATGCTGTTTATGTTTGCACATCCTCTCTTAATAAACATTAATTCCTTATTCTCCCTTCTGTCTGATCTTAGGCTGACTCACGTTGCTTACGTTGTCGCATTGAAGGTCCAAACTTCTTGCACACAATAATAAAACCTTACGCGATCTGAGTCATTTGAAAAATGGTATAGACCATCAACATTAGGAGCCTATCACGCACTGAACATCCACCTTCAGTCCTCGCAATCACTTGTTCAGACACAGTTTTTGTTGTGCTCTAAAGAAGTTTGGAAATCCTACTCTGGTCCTACTCGTCCTCGGCCTCTGAAGGTTTTTTAGATTCTGCGATTGGTACCTGTCATGTCTTTAATGTGAGTTTATTTGTGCTTTCGTATTACAGTCGAACCTCATTATAACAAGACGGTTTATAACGAAATAAAGGACATAACGAAGGATTGACAATTCTCCTTGCAATCTCGGTCAACGCAGGCTATAACGAAGTTACGGCTATAATGAAGTAATCGCCCAGCCTCTTTCAAATTCGTTACAATGAGGTTCACCTGTATCTTATATTCTGCGAATTGTTTTGATTTGTTTCCACATTTTTTGCCGCCTTCACCTATAGCCTAATTAGAGGCTCTAGGTGAATGCAAATAAATAAATAAATTTTGTGCAGCTATGCCGTCGAACGGCCCCCCGCTTTGCTACCATTTTAGGTTTCCACCGGAGCTAGTTTAGCCATTCATAAAAGATTAAGCGATGGAAAGGATGGTCTAGAAGCAAGGACAGAATGGAGGCTCTTAGAATAGGAGCATGGAAAGCATTATTGATCATCTTCGTCAGCACTGGAAACGTTTTGAACAGCGTCTCAAGTTTAGAAAATTAGTTGGGTGTGTAAGCGAATGGAGCGAAAGACTTCAAACGGCTCCCGCTTTCAGAAGTTGCTTCCTTTAGAGGAAAAATAACGGCAGGGAAAAAAAAATTTTTTGTGGTCTGTTAAGTATTTCTGTGCGGATATCAAGACGCTGCACGAAACTTGTTTTACGTTGCGATAATTTGAGAGGATTAGTGAAGAAAGAGCATGAAATAATTTGAATATACACCAAACTACGCACATTCCGCGTCCTCTAATGACAAAGAAGATCAATAGCCAAGTGTACGTGAAGCAAAAGTACGATTAAAATTTTCGTTTTTCTTTCTTATTTAGGGAACTTGATGAATATTTTGAGAAGCTTTTTTTTACTAAGTTTTACTGACGAAGCAACAGTACCCATGAGAAGAAACCTCGCGGTGGGCGGCCAGATAGCATTACGAGCACTCGGATATATGGATAATTAGTGCTTACCCTGTTTACGAGGTTGGCGGCTGTTGTTTCGTGGCTGAAAAAGTGTCTCAAGACATGGCATATTAATAATGACTAAAGCTTTCTTCCCGCTCTGTCTTAACTACTGTGTGGCTTTTCTTCATCATTACTTTTTTCGTTTGCTTAGTTCTAAATTCTGGGAACTTTCTTCCACTCTCACCATCGTCCCTTCTCTTAAAACGCGGTTCCGGTGTCCAGCAATATATGTGAGACACTGTGCCATTTCCTTTCCGCAAAGAAAACAATTTTTTCAACTCACTACACCATGACTATTTGTAAGCTTAGGGGCCTTACACTGGATAACATTACTTTCAATCGCTTTCTTGTTTCGCTTAAAACAGCGCCACATATTGGTTGGCTAGAACAGTGCAGCTTTGTTACCGAATCGAATACGAAGAATTTTATAATATCCAAACGTGACAGGGATGGACAATTTTTGCGAACATTCCTACTTGTGCGAACAAACATTCATGCGAAGCAGTGATGCACGCTGTGCTGGCACAGCGGCTGCGGTACGGCGCCTAACGGAGTTACAGTGATTGCTGCGAAATGAACCGACACTGATCGCCAACAGGGAGTACATGTATAGCAAGTGAGTGTAGTAATTTTATGACCACCATGCCGTACATACAAGGAAGTTACTTTTACAGAAGGGTTAGGGCTCGTGTTGTTGGGTAATCGACATGAGGTTTCATAGCGCACTTTATGCCTACTTTTCTTGTCACTTTATAAAGCTGTAAGCGCCAAATAAAAATTGTTGAGTGGAAGTTTAGCACTCGTGTTGTTTTAGTAGTAGTAGTAGTAGTAGAAGTAGTAGTAGTATCAGTAGTAGTAGTAAGTAGTAACTAGTAGCAGTAGTAAGTACTAAGTAGTAGTAGTAGTAGTAGTAGTAGTAGTAGCAACAGCAGGAGCAGTAGCAACAGTAGTAGCAGTAATATTAGTAGTAGTAGCAATCAGCGTAAGTAACCACTCAGAGGGTGCTTACCCTAGAAAGTGGGGGGTAGGTGTGAGCGAACAATTAAGTTATCTTTGCGTTGTTCCTAACCGTGGTTACCTCGCAGGGAGGAGGATATTTAAGAGCGCGCTCTACTCTAAAGAAGCATTCTTGCATGTGTAATCAGCTATTCTATTCAGGGCGTAATTGTCCGCTTGTTGTATTTCTATTTTTTTCAGTGCTCAGGAAATTTTGGTGACTGTTTCGAAGTGACTGTGCCCCATCTACGTCACAAGCTACAGTTGAAAGGATCCGACTGGCTGTAGTCACTGGTGTTTGTGTGTTTATCAGCGAATGCGATGCTCTCTAGTTCCGCATTTTACACGGTTATGAAGAAAATAATTTTGGTGTAGAATAAACTGTCCTTTTTGATTAACGGCAACCAAAAAAGTCTTTACAACCACCGCTTCGCGCAAAGCTGCAGCACTGCTCGACTTACTAGAATGCCGTTCGTTTAGGCGGCTGTCATCTTGCGTCAGCACAAGCAATAATGACTGCTAAAGGGATGGTTCTGCCGTATAATTGCTATGCATAACAAGCAGCAGCCTGGACCTCCGCATTAAGTAAAGTAAGATTTGGTATGCCACTGGCTAATTAGGAAACATGCGAGGCAAGAAACAAAAAAAAACAGTGATCACTTTCACAAATTTGAGAAGCTCGCGCAACTGTTAATATGGCGGTACGCCTTACACATGGCCATAATAGTTTCGACAACGTCGAACGTTGAAAACCGTCTGTGTGATCGTGCACACCCTGTGTTAGTGATTCCTTTCCCCCTCCTCCTATAAAAAGCTACAAAGGTTCTAAGCAGCCATATTCGCACGTTTATTCGCCGGCTGCGACGACGGTCGTGAAGACGTTTGCGCCTACGTTTAACGGGGCTCCTCGCTTGCATACAGAAATATGCACGCAGATGTAAAGTACTCAATAGACAGCTGCTGTTACTCCGCCTATAGGCAGAGTAAAGGTCAACTTTCATATCCGCCTTCTAAGAACAAATATATTCGAGCCTCACTATAGTTTGTCCCAGGATATGGGATATAACTCACACTGGTAAAACCTCTTAAAAGTTATTTCACAGTGCCCAGAAGGCAGTAAAGCTCGTCGCAGCTTTTTCATCTGTTGCCCCCAACCCATTTTCATTAGCAATAATGAACTTGATGACGATATTGATGGGCATGCAGCAACTCGGCGCGAATGGTTACTATAGCCAACAAAACGTATGACAGAATTTTCTGTTGTTTTTCTGTAGTGCGACACAACTCTTGTGTCGTGCGACAAGCGATCTTGTGGTGTCTTGTGTACTGCGACAGAGCCTCGTGTCTAGGGTTCTGTCGCACGACAAAGGTGTCAGTAATGGTTATGCTGATTGACATGGAAATTAAAGCAAATGACTTCAGAAACTTTCGTTTCTCACACGCAACTTTATTTTGAAGTGGCGCAGCCGGTTCTTGCCTGTACTGGGCAGGGCCGTGTTCGTCGTACTGGATCAGCTGCCTGAGATACCCTGGCCAGATGTTGTTGCACCCTACCTGCGCGGATAGCGATTCCCGTCGTTCATATGCGTCCTCGATACATCAGAGAGAGAGGATTCAATCATGCGAGCGGGCGCTGATCGGAAAAGCGACGGCCCAGAAATGCATGTGCTATTGCGTTTGAGAGGAAGAACAGCTTTTTTCCAGACAGCTGTTCCAGACAAGGTAAGCTAGTGTCAATGTTTCCACACTCGTCTTTTAGCGTCTATCGTACGCCTGCAAAATTAGGCAATTGTTTATATATGCGATCGCCTTGTACATGTCCAATTTTCACTGACTGGATAGGGAACGCAGACTCGCACGCTTCACCCCCCCCCACACACACACACAGCACGCACGATATCTCTGCAATGCAATACGGGCTGTAGGTGTGAAACTAAAGCATTAATGTTGGAGACATGAGGCCAAGAGTCCCTGAATTGAAAGAATGTTTAGGGAAATGCTTCTTTTCTTTCAATTTATGGTGTTAATATATGGCGAAATATTAGCGTAATTATATAATGGCAGACGGATAATTGATTCGAAAGTAGAAGAAAACGTCCACATGCTGCCGGTAAGATCCTAATCCTCGACCTCTTCCAGTATTGTGCTCTATAGTGTGCAAACGACTTATACCCTCAGCCTTCCCAAATCATTGACAGAAATATACGAAATATTACATTTATTTGTACTTCCACTACCACAAACGTTCCAAGGAGAAGTATTATAGCATAATGAACAGAGGGTAAAAACGAGTGTCAGCATTGTATATTATTTGTCTTTTTAAAATAAATTTACACTATACGACGCCGGTGGGCACAGTGAGACTTACCTTGAAGACCATACAAAGAGCGCCATTGTCTGCTATATTTTCGCCCAATGTGTTTTTGCCATTAAGCTGCATGACGGGCGAGAAAATGCATCGCTTACTTCGTGAGGGTATTGATTGGAGGAAGTAACCTAAGCACGCAAAGAGAACTGCGGCACAAGCCCCTGCTCTCTAGCGTCCTACCTATAAGTTGTTCATGCGTTGTTCGGTGCATAATAAATAAGAAAGTCTAGAAAATCTATCTGCCTTTTGTAATAAATCCACGCAGGCCACGAAATACTGTCTAAGTAAACTGTCTAAGCTTGGGCTACAAAATATTGTACGGAAAAAAGTCTGGGTAAAAGTAATTTATATATTTATTTGTTTGGGTTGATGCGAGAAGACAAACAAAACTAAGCCTTAGATTATACGCACGCATGACACGTTTACTTGTGTATACACATCACCAAGAAATGGTTGAGGTGGTCTGTGTAGTATTTGTGCAATGTATTCTTTCTTTAGATAAGGTTTCTGCATCGCGAAAACAAAACCAGAGGAACAGGCCCATCCATTCACACGCATGCAGTTTCGTCAGAATTCACGTGCAGTGTATAGGTCACGAACGTGTAGGGACAGCAGATGTTGCGAACCCTCACCGTCATGTTGGCCGCCTGATCTGTGATGTTTCCGCACTGGTATTCGAAGCATTTATCTTTCTCCTCAAAAAGGGTGCGGGTAAAGTTTGTCCACCACTCTTGGAGTGCACCGTCAGCGTCGTACTGGCTCCCATCAAGGGCGAGTGTCAGATAAGTGACTTTAAGGAACCTCACACGATCATAACTGATTTTAATTCGAATACATAGAGGATAACTTTGCTGTGTTGGTCAAATTTTTAGAAGAACCTCCGAAGGTGGAGTGGATTTGTAACAAGAGAGTTTTTATTCATTGGCACTAACCCAAGCGAAGGCATATGTCTAGAAAGGAAAGCTTTACAGATTTCTCAGACCCTTCGCTGTTAAACGAAAATTGTCCTTGTCCGGGGCACGAACCCAGGACCACCGCTTCACCGAAGCAGCCGCACAACCAACTGAGCTAACGGGGATGGTTTGGTGTTTGTTCTGCTTAAAATCACGTCATGTATTGGTCAAACCCTTCATAAAATACCTTTAGCCTACCGTGTACCGTGTTACCGTTACCGAATTACCGGGAGCCCGCCAACCCCCGGCGAGCACGCGCTGATTGGTCCCGATGCTGCAAGTGCGCGAGGGGAGCCTTACACCTGCCGGGTTCCTGGCGCCATCTGGCGCCGTCAAGGCGATTTACGCATGCCCAGTGACTGCGCGAGGCTCCAGTACCGGTAAGGGAAACACGACGGTATGCTAAAAGTGTCTATTAAGAGCACTGAATCCGCGTAGGCACACCATGGCATGGTTACAGCAAACGTGATTTTACAATGTTTCTCAGGTTTTCATATTATGCTTTATAATACGGCTTGATTATGAAATTACAGCAAAGGCATAGCTTCACTTAACATACCCTATTTAGCAGTTTTTTTATCCAAGTTCCAGTATACATGCGATTGGTGTGACGCATTCGACAATGGCTTTTCATCAATTAAGAGAAGCACCTGAGAAAACTCTCATTGGACTTTCTCATACCACTCACCCGAGTCGCCAAAACAATGTGTCATATTCTGGCCAACCATCATTCCAATTGCTGCAAAGTTGAATGAGCTGTGGGCGGAAATAAGGTAGTGTTCACATAAGCGTCAACATTTACTGACGTCTATCTTCGAGACGCACACTCCATGATTTTAAAAGTGTTTTAATGAGAAAGCTTTACATGGCTTATCGGAAACCAGCGTCGGCGCTGAACAGCAGCAGTAGTCCCAAAAATCTTATAAGACGTCATTCCACTCTAAACAGAAATGAGTAAAAAGGTTGGAAGCGGTTCCCTAGCGCACACCTTTTTATAAAGGGGAGTAGCGCTGATGACTGCTTACTCTCTTTTTACTCTCTTTTACTTTCTTTTCACTCCCTTCTGCTAAGAGTGCGCGATGGTCCTCTGCAGTGTCTGTGCTCGGTGCGCGATGCCGCAGACGAGAAAAAATGCGGGAGGACCCTCACAGCATTTAATACCAGTGCTACCTAAAGTCTCTGGAAAAAAAAATTGTTTTTTTTCTTGCAGTTTTGCACATAGTAAGCGCACTACTGCGCTGAAATGTACGGTTGCCAACTCCAGATGTGAACATTTTGTCAACATGCGGTCGTTGCCGCAGTCACTGTGCTGTTGAGGGTGATCAACTATGTCTCTAGATTTCAGTAGAACAACGCGACCTTTGGATATAGAGCGAAAGCTTAATCTAAATTATATTCAGACTTGAAAGAATCCTGCGGCTTACCGCGGCAGTCCGTGCTGGTAGAAGACGCCTTGAAGGATTCCTGAGGCATGCACACTGCAAGGCGCAAATGTCTTATTTCTCCAGTTATTTGTTAGCCGCGTGTCTGCCTTGCCTTCTACAGTTAGTAGCAGCGGGTTTCAGCTCTTATATGAAGGCAAAGAAACACAGGGGCACCTTATCCCATTATTCGTTGGCACTGCGACAGTATTCGAAGCTGCTGATGCCTTTGACGCAAGTGATTAGTGGGGCGGTTAAGAGGCCAAGGTTGCTCTTGCCGTCACGTACACCACTTGCCACCTGCCGCGTTTGGAAGGGGGAGTCTACGTGCAAACAAATCTTGTCTGCTGACGTCACTTCCGGTACAATACATCACTTCCCTCCAGCTAGTAGGCATTCTCCGATCTGGTGACATCACGTCCCTCCAGTCAATGGGAATTCACAGTTAAAGTCAAAGTATTAATTCGCACAACGCATGACACAGTTGCCTAGGGAGTAGACCAAAAGGCTAATAGATGCCTGACAAAGAGTCTGCGCCCTTCTTGCTTACATTCTACAGCTCAAGACAATCAGCGCTTAAAATACACCCAAAACGAGATGGAAATAGAGTTGTTGGTTAACATTCTCCGTTTTTTCATTTCTCCGTCCTGCATGGCTACGTCATTGATAACGGTACTGCAGGCGAGCTAATCAGGATTTTTCTGGAATATCACTATTGTGGTTTCCCTGTCTGGTGGCATCGACATCATCAGCTCCCAAGTCAGAACATTTACACGCTGGCGCATTACATCGATCTATGCTGCCGAATATTGAACAGATAAATCGTAATCGGATAGCCGTGTGGCCAAAACGGCAACGTGTTGCGATCGGTACTGTTGCAGTGTTTAGCAACCGCGTTCGCCGTGCTGTTTTTATTTAGTGTAGTTGTCGTATTTAATGTGCGACTCTTCTAAAACTCTCCATCACAGTGCTCTCTAGTATGTCTACTGAACTCTATAATTCAAACCCGATGTACTCTGTGTGCAAGTTTTGATTTCTAAATAGTGGCCTGTCTATACACTGATTTTAGGTACGAATATGTGTACCTGTATAGTGGCTATTTCGTGCTCCTAGCCACTTAAGTATGTGTTTAAGTCATCTATCCTTTACATTATTGACCCAGATCAGTAGAGGCTCTTTCGTGCCCTTCAGCCACTGAGCACTGGCTCCCTTCACTCGGCGCCTTGGCGAAGGTGGTACAGCAGGTATGAAGTGCTGAGAGGCATTTGGAAAGGAATAATGGTGCCAGAGCTTACTTTCGGCAATACGGTTTTATGTTTAAGGGCATCAGTTCAGTCAGGACTGAAATTCAATCAGCGAGCCGCGGTTACCCGCCGCGGTGGCTTAGTGGTTAGGGCGCTCGACTACTGATCCGGAGTTCCCGGGTTCGAACCCGACCGCGGCGGCTGTGTTTTTATGGAGGAAAAACGCTAAGGTGCCCATGTGCTGTGCGATGTCAGTGCACGGTAAAGATCTCAGGTGGTCGAAATTATTCCGGAGCCCTCCACTATGGCACCTATTTCTTCTTTTCTTCTTTCACTCCCTCCCTTATCCCTTCCCTTACGGCGCGGTTCAGGTGTCCTACGATATATGAGTCAGATACTGCGCCATTTCCTTTCCCCAAACACCAATTATTATTATTATTATTATTATTATTATCAGCGAGCTGCTGATAGATTAACATCAGGTGGCCTCAGCAAAAACCACAAACTACGAATTACAGGGGAATATTGGCTGGACATCGTTCGATGTACGGGAAGCTCAGAGTGAAGTATTCTATGAGGAATACCTTACGAATTTTGACGATAACAGGTGGGCACCTAAGGTATTTAAATACTTTCATAGAAAAAGCGTTCACTCAGAGTGACGAAAAAGAACTAGGACACTCAGCACAAAGTATGAAGGAAACCAGGACGGAGGTATAGAGAGCTTTAAACGACAGGGAAAAAACGCAGATGTTGAGAGCTGGATTAACACAATGGAAAGAAAGCAGGCTCTAGACCCGCATAGAAAATGGAAAAGGCAAATCTGGAGAAAATAGTTGAACGACAACTCAGTAGGCAGCGCCCTACCATTTCAAGCGAGATCAGGGTGTCTTAGAACACGAAGTTACAAGAATAAATTTAACCAAGAAGGTGACACATACGCGGGGAGCGGTAAATTCGTAGAAATAATTGAACATATACATTTTACTAGAATGTGGCAGTATTCATCCAGACGTTGGTGAAAGCACAGTCACCCTCTCTGAAAACCTAGGCTATATACAGTCAACATATGCAATCTGACTGAATCTGCGGTAGACGTTAGCAAAAAAGCGATTGGAAAATTGTCTGAAAAGCAGGCACGTGACATAGGGATGCATGTTCAGTATTCAAAACTGGTCAAACGTGAGGAGAATAAAATTCGCAAGTAACGAAAAATGGCGAATTTATACGTAATGCCGTTAAACTTGACTGGTTGGTGAGAAAAATATAAAGAAAAAGAAATACCGAGCATGGTGGCACCACTCACCACATCGTTTCAAAAGGGACGTTCCTAACATCAGAATGCATCGAGGCGCTAAGAGCTATCCAGCATTTACGGCTGTAAAACGTTACATGTCCATACCCATTTATTTTTTGGTTGGGTTGTAAAAGGCATTCACGACAGCAGGATCGACACTCCAACTGCAGTGAGAAAGAAAAGCAAAGCATTCTGGATTGCATTGTAAAAAAAGTGAAGCCAGTAGGCGTGAGTTTCAGCGTGTAATTCATCATCACCAGACTGATTACGCCCACTGCAGTAAAGGCCTCTTCCATGTCTCTCCAATTAACCTTGTCATTTGCTAGTTGCGTCCTCCCTATGCCTGCAAACTTCTTAACCTCATCCTCCCACATAATTTTCTGCCGCCCCCTGCTGCGCTTGCCTTCTCTTGGAATCCGTCGCCCTTAAGGGCGAGCGGTTATCCTAATTTCGAAATACATGCCCTGCCCAAGCCCATTTATTTCTCTTGATTTCAACTATGATGTCATTAACCCGTGTTTGTTCCTTCACCCACTTTTCCTGCTTCCGGTCTCATCACGTTACACCTATCATTTTTCTTTACATGGCTCGCTGCGTTGTCTTTAGCTTAAGCTGAGCCCTTTTCGTTAGCCTCCTCGTTTCTGCCCCGTAGGTGAGTGCCGGTAAGATACAGCTGTTGTATACTTTTCTCTTGAGGGATATTGGTAAACTGCCATTCATGATCTGAAAGAACTTGCCATATGCTCTCCACCCGATTCTTATTCATCTAGGTATTCTTATTCACTGTGCTGTTATTCGCGTGTTACTCCGGGCCAGCTGGTGGCTCGGCACTCTGTTATCAAAACTACGTGGCGTGCTTCTCTCTCCGTCTCCGAATTCTTTACGCGAAGCAACACTTCGGCAGCCCGCGGATATCCGCTTGTGGCGTTGTTAACACTAGCGACTTCGACACACAGTGAAGCCGCATTGTCATCGCTCAGATTATCAATGCGCGATAGTTTACGAATAACGCCTCTTTGTTTCGCTGACAAAAACATGTTTAGAGTACTGAAATTCGAAGAAAGTACTGTTCCTTGTCAGATGGGATGTTCTCGGCAACGTTTTATAGAATAGCGGTTCACATCTTGATACACTATAGTCTTTTTCACTCGCCCTGTTGGTCGCTTTGTGCTTCAGGTGCAAGGAAATCAGAACAGAGGCTTCCAGACGAGCAGGCGCACAAAATGCGAATGCTATGCAAAGTCGTGATCGCAGAATACCGTGCCACCAGGCGGCGCCCGGATGCAATTCACTCGTTTCTTGCGCGTCCCGGATACTTCTGGCACCGACAGTATTTGAGTTAGGGCTATCCTTATTACCTGCCCGTTAACCCGTCTTTCGTTTAACTATGTGCCAATTAATGATTAGATAGGAAGTCACTTTAATAGACAAGGCGTCACATTAAGCAAAAAGGCTTGATTACTGTTTTGATTGGGTGTTTTGGGTGGGCCGGCAGTATTTTTGCTGTGGGCAGGCCGAGGAATCTTGTGTCAGGAAAGCAACAAATTACTCGGATTTGTCGTACGGCTGTCGCAGATTTACCATTTTCCGCGTCCATTGGTAATGCTGTACCCAGAGCAGCATTTGCGCGAAGGAACAGTTTTCACACAGCTGCGGTACCTGCAGAAACAAAAAGTCTGTTATTCTTAACAGAGCTCGTCCACTAGGTGTTCATTCTACATACTGGAGTGTTGCAACTAAAAAAAAATAATAATGGAGCTGCAAAAGAACGACAACCGACGAAAACGTGTTTTGAGATTATAATGGAAATGAAAGAATCTTACCTCATGCACGCTGAGAGGATGAAGCATGGGAATACCAATGGGACGCGGATTTACATTTTCAATTCGGAAGGGGTTATGGCATAAAAGAAGCTTGAAGTGACGTTCTGCTGTGAAACTTCGGCTTTATACTCGTGTGCCAATTACAACGAGCGCATCCTCCATCCAAAATCTTTTTAATAAAAATTTGTTATGGCGTTTCTAGCTAAACCGTTGCCGCAAACTCTTGCGCACTAAGCTGTCCGTTGTGCAAAAAAATTAAAGGTCTTTAAAATGCAGTTTGGGAAAAAAGAAAAAAAAGCTGATTTGTTTCTGAGTACCTGAACACGCTGTTTATTGGTAAATCAGTGACGTAAATAACTGAGACAGCGAATCACGTGATTTCACAAATCGACGCCTGCCGCAGCAGTGTTTGCAGTACCGGCTACGATAAACCGCTGATACCATGCGCGAGCGCCGCCCCCTTTGCCCCCGGAAATGAGTTCTTGTGGGGCTGTTTCCATCCTGGCTCTTCCCGACTGCTCCAGAGGCTCGCCGCAATAGCCCACAGACTGGTACAATGCTCCTACGCTCAGGTACGCTAGGGTAGCTAGGCGTCTCTTTGGCTCCACATTCATCTTTGAAACGACCGCCGGAATCACGGTTGAAACGCAGTGGAAAGGACATCTACGCCGACACGTTCGAATTATCATTCGGAACTTGCTGCGCGCCTTAAAGCATCCTTGAGACTTGCTACATCTACCACTGCAATACTTAAATGCATTTCCCCTTCGATGGTACGTTGCGTAGAGTAGCTTACAGATTAGGGTTTTTGGGGACTGAACCCCTAAGACACCCGGGTTCACCAGGGGCTCTCAATTTTAGAGCGAAAGCACGACCAAAGCTGCAAAAGCTGAGCCATCGCTGCAGTCTTGACCTCGATTTAAAATTAATAAATAAATAAATATTGCCGCGACTGGAATTCGAACAGGCGGGGGCGCGAACAGATCAGCTTCGCTTGCCGCTCACTGGACTCGAGCACTATGCCATAGTCGCAGCCGATAACGCCTCGTGTTAAACTGCAACACTCTTTCGCTCTGCACTGCAACTCGTCGTCTTCATCGACTTCCATCTGCGGCGCGAAATGATGAGATCAGCTGAACCTCGATCAGAGCTTAACCTGAGTCTGATGTCGTCGCCATACATGCCTACGACCCAGCAAATAAAAACCATGAGCCAATCAGGCTAAACACATGTTTTTTTTTCAGATCTACTCAGTTTAACCATACTTTAGAACCCCAACGTATTAATTCCTTCTATTAATTTTCTTTGCTCCGCCCTGACGCTGTCTAAGCTTTCGTCATCACTCTGCTGCTGGTCCGCAACCCTGAGAACAAGCCCAAGAGCCCATAGTTGCGTTGCGCCATCATAGCCAGCTCTGGTGGTCGAAGGGGTACGGGGGGAGAAGGGGGAGGTGGTTCAAAACTTCGGAGTGCAATACCCCGTAGGTGTCGCACGGGGTGACGATGCCCCAGCGTGGGGTGCTAGCTCCGGACCCCGCCGACCCACGGCCCATGGTGATTCCACTAAAGCACGGTGCACATACATCAGCCATCTAGCCAGCTCCCAACGCGAGGGCGATTCCACCGCTTGTTCATCATAGATCATAGTAAGACCGGGCAGAGGGGTAGCGCCTCCTACGTTATATTAGATGGGTGCTTTAGTACTAGGGCGCTAGGGTATTTAGTAACCCCTATGCCCACAGCAGCGCTGTTACGCATGCGGTGTACAGAACTTTCCCTCTTCGCCGGATTTAGGTCCGTGAGCCCTACAGAGGACGCACAGGGTCAGCCCGTGACTCGACAAATGGAGGCAGGGGAGGAGGCCATCCAGAGACCACACGCTCCAACTGAGTGGAATTGGATACTGAAATTCGTCTTCAACTTCGTACGAAGTGCTGGGCCGAAACTGGCTGTTTAGAATCATTTGCTAGATCGCACACAGTTTCGTTGGTCCTACCATCGCGTGGTCTCAAAGCCGCAGAATTACAGGGGTACGCCACTTACCACGGCATAAGTGCAGACGTCTGCGATCTGTGGCATAGCATGATTGAACCACTAGTGTTCCGGGTCCTCCAAGAGCTACGTTGCACAGGGTTACCAATGCTCGCAACCACTTCAAACATAGAAGAGCCATATCCTTTTCTATTTTTAGGATGCAACAAAAGTGAATTCATCGATTAGAGTATCCATTCAGCGGCAAATTAACCAACGGCTAGTCACTGCGCAGCTGTAATCCAAATCTATTTCATGACACGCCAGCAACATCTATAATCTAGCAGAACTTTTTGCTGGGCTAGTTGGTCCATTCTGACAATAGTGAAAACAGCGCTGAAGAAGAAGCCGGACGGCGAAGCGAGGAAGTGACAGGAAAGAGCGCTGACTGACAACTGAATTTATTGAGCGAAACTCGCGCAATATATAGGAAGGCAGTGGCAAAGATAGTCAGATGCAGTCAACGTCACATGATGCAATGAGCCAAAAAGCGATAAAAACAAAACATGGTGATAAAGCCAACAGTGAACTGAATCTCGAAAGGGGTGGTAACAAAAAGGAAACTACACTCAATGACTAAACACAGTTAATGTCACATGGTGTAAAGAGCCATAAAAGCGATAAAACCACAACAGGGTGAAAAGGCTAAAAGTCCGCAGAAGCTCAAAGGGATGGTAACAAAACTACATGTTGACTTAAACAGTTAATGTCACAAGGTGTAAAGAGCCATAAAAACCGATAACGCCCATAGCAGATAATAAGGGTAAAACCGATAAAAACTGAAGAAATGAAATTGTGGAAAGAATAAAAATTGACAGAATGTAGCAACGAAAGGCTAAATAATTTCACAGACCTTAACAAAAAAAAAACGATGCAACAGTGACACTCAACGATTGAAACACGCGTAGTTAACAACAAAAATTTTAGCAATGTTGTTCCAAAAAGGCAAGTTCACTTCCGTACAAGGATTTAGACGCGTCACTGACACATTCCGAGCCCTTTCTTTTTATAAAAAAAGCTTCCTTCAATTCCCGGGCTACACTGTCCCTACTTCTATCACGAACTACAGTTTCGCGTAAACGAGGCATGCATTTACACTCCTTGCAATGGAGCGCTAGATTAGAGCCAGTGCCTTTTTCAAGTGAGCGCTCGTGTTCCCTTAAACGTTCGTTCAAGCACCTTCCAGTTTGTCCAATATAAACTTTGTCGCATGTAAGCGGTATCTGGTAAATCACCCCTACCCTACACCTGACGAACATGTTGGCATGCTTTACGCCACAGGTTTGCTGTCTCGGCTTTTCGTTATTTTCGTTATTTTCGTTATTGTCGTGGTGCCGCCCAGAATCTACAGAGAAAAGACCCGCTGTGATGTGGAAAAGAACTTCACTCAGACGAGCCTCAAGCCGAGTAAAGTGAAATCGCGAGCTGTCGCCCTCTGCAATAACTTGGAACTGGTGCAGTTGGCAAACACTATAAGTAAGTGCTGAGAAAAGACTCTTAGCATGTTTTTTTCTGCAAAGACTCACAAAGAGGAGGTTCCGTTCCGGTGTATTGTTAGTGAGCGCTACACTTACCAAAGGCTTATTAGCCAATACCTGTTAAGGCATTTAAACTCGCTTGTCGTTGATGATCCCTTCGGTACGAAGAACTCCACGGAAATTATAGCTTTCTTTCAATCCTGCAAGAGGCATTGGAAACATGTTTTCGGTAGATGCCAAGGACCTTTTCTATTCCATTCCACACGAAGAGTTGTTCTCAGCTGTTCAGTCTTGCATTGAAAAGAAAGGTGTGTTGTTTCAAAATTCAGCGGGTATCTCAATGGAGAGTTTTCTTTCTTTGTTCGAATTCTACCTTAGTGCTACTGTGGTGAGTTTGACAATCAGGTGTACATACAGAAGAAAGGAATTTGTATAGGGTCCTGTGTAGCGCCAGTGTTAAGTAATATTTCTCTCGCAGCAGTTGACAAAAATCTGGACGATAGGTTCGACAAGAGCAAAGTTTTAAAGGTTTTCAGGTATGTCGACGATTTTTTAGTTGTGTTAGCCAAGCAAGACGCACCAGCTTATAGAGCCACTGTAAATGAAATTCTAGATACATTTAATGAACTGAGCCATGGTTTGGAATTCACTTGTGAATTTCCTCAGAACAACAAGTTACAGTTTTTGGACTTGGAACTATCCTTGGTACGAGATAGATACTGTGGGATGTACAAGCCTCGAAGTCAAAAAGAGCTGTTGTCCTACGAGTCAGCTCAATCGAAAACAGTTAAACGAGCCATAGCCACATCCGGATTAGGATCTGCACTAACAAAATCATGCGAGCATTGCATGCAGGAGAGCTTCCAACTGCAGACCGCACGGTAACTGCAGACCGGTTTTCCGCAGACTGTGATTTCGGCAGTGACTGAAACTCTGCTTCAAAAAGTTAAAGCCAAGGAGAACAAAGTTACTCAGGAAAGCAATAGGAGGGTGAGGCCAGCCGTTATCCCGTATTCCCACCGGGTAGCATATAATTTGAAAAAGGTTGCGAATAAATATGAGATTCCCGTAGTCTTTTCTGCCCCTTGCAAGCTAGCTACGTTGTGTCACAGGATAAATAATGAAAAGCCGAGACAGCAAACCTGTGGCGTAAAGCATGCCAACATGTTCGTCAGGTGTAGGGTAGGGGTGATTTACCAGATACCGCTTACATGCGACAAAGTTTATATTGGACAAACTGGAAGGTGCTTGAACGAACGTTTAAGGGAACATGAGCGCTCACTTGAAAAAGGCACTGGCTCTAATCTAGCGCTTCATTGCAAGGAGTGTAAATGCATGCCTCGTTTACGCGAAACCGTAGTTCTTGATAGAAGTAGGGACAGCGTAGCCCGGGAATTGAAGGAAGCTTTCTTTATAAAAAGAAAGGGCTCGGAATGTGTCAGTGACGCGTCTAAATCCTTGTACGGAAGTGAACTTGCCTTTTTGGAACAACATTGCTAAAATTTTTATTGTTAACTACGTGTGTTTCAATCGTTGAGTGTCACTGTTGCATCGTTTTTTTTTTGTTAAGGTCTGTGAAATTATTTAGCCTTTCGTTGCTACATTCTGTCAATTTTTATTCTTTCCACAATTTCATTTCTTCAGTTTTTACCGGTTTTAACCTTATTATCTGCTATGGGCGTTATCGGTTTTTATGGCTCTTTACACCATGTGACATTAACTGTTTAAGTCAACATGTAGTTTTGTTACCATCCCTTTGAGCTTCTGCGCACTTTTAGCCTTTTCACCCTGTTGTAGTTTTATCGCTTTTATGGCTCTTTACACCATGTGACATTAACTGTGTTTAGTCATTGAGTGTAGTTTCCTTTTTGTTACCACCTCTTTCGAGATTCAGTTCACTGTTGGCTTTATCACCTTGTTTTGTTTTTTATCGCTTTTTGGCTCTTTGCATCATGTGACGTTGACTGCATCTGACTTTCTTTGCCACTGCCTTCCTATATATTGCGCGAGTTTCGCTCAATAAATTCAGTTGTCAGTCAGCGCTTTTTCCTGTCACTTCCTCGTTTCGCCTTCCGGCTTCTTCTTTAGCGCTGTTTTCACTATTGTCAACATCTATAAAAGCAGAGGTGAACGCAAAGCGATATTTTCGCAAGACTGTTGTGTATAACTATGCTCCCGCATAGTCTGACATCTCAGCGCTGAAGCTAATCCGGTAAGCCCTCAACGTAAAAGGCTGCGATGGATGAGTCTGTCTTGTTTGACTGGTAATGTAGGACGCTAGCGCCAACCAAAGGTTGAAAACAGTAGAAACCTCCAAGTTCACTCACCCCTGAAGAAAGAACTGGATTGCTCCCGAAACGCTGCGAATTCTTTGTGTGCAAGTACTACTTAACTAAGCAATCCCGACAAAGCCGATTGGTTTCTGTCGTCGACCTTTGACCCTTGAACGGTGACCTTTGACCTTTGAGATGAAATGACTTGGATACGGTGTGGCTAAGTGGAGGCCACCTGGTACGAAATTTTTAAAGAAAATGATATGGAGGACAATGTAAGGCAATGTCTAGGAAGGAGTCCAGTGACTTCGAAGTACATGTGCTTTGGCATGTCATACTAGGTTTATTGACGTTAAAACTAAATTTTTCAACCTTTTATTTCAACCTCCATATCGTTCTAGCCTTCATGCTGTTATTTCTGTATCTGTGTGACTATAACTTTCGAATAGTTTTGTGCTTACGCGTAACTTGTCATGCTTGATTAAAGTCAAGGAGAGCTGCGGCCGTTACGCAATGGCTCAAGGTACGATAGAGGTGAGAGAAATATGGCGACCGGTATTACTTCAAATGAAAAGAAATTCCTGGAAAACTATGTATCTCACTTGAGAAACTACCAAATGCTGTCACAGTCGGCGATAAGGTGTATATAGACAGCACGCTCACGTATTAGTAAAGATGCTCCAGATAAGTGTTGTTGTCCAGCCATTCCGGGTATCCATTTTGTCCCTATTATCATCAACTGCAAAACGGAAAAGGCAATGCATTCGTGAACTTCAAAGTAACAACTGCTTGTTTTGCTGATAAGTTTGTTAAATTGGCTGCAGAACGTGTCGTTAAAGTAGTATGTAAACTGTAGTTTTCAGCCAGCCAACCTTCTACGGGGAGCTGTTCCATAACCTGATTTTAGATGTGTCACTAGAATTCTGCGTTGGGACTTGCTTTTCCTTCGCCAGATTTTAGATGCGTCAGCAATATTTCGGTTCAGGGGTTCTATTAGCGCTAACGTAGAAGAGTGAACTTTTACTCCGCCATTATGAAAATAGTTTAGTGACTTATACTTCTTATAGACTCTAATGTCTTCATATCGATGATTCCTTTTGTCATTTCACAGTTGATAAACTGCCCTTAGACACGTATACTAGAAGTGTAAGGCCATAAATCTGTAGCTAGTCTATAGAACATGTATATAATTTTTATCTTCTGTAGTCTATAAGTTTGTCCATAGAATCTTTATAGACTTCATTGACCAAAATCTGCGGACAATCTATAGACTGTCTGAAGATTTTTTGTTTCTGTGGTGTAATTGGGAAAGGGACAGGGAAAACAGGATGAATACCATTTATCGGAATCTCGCAAAAAAGTTTGCACAAAACCTTATCCTCAGCTGCTCTTCTCGTTTGATTGTCCATCCATTTAGACTTTTGCAACGTCTTGTTAAAGACTGCTGGGAGCCGCCTGGCAAGGTTTTCGAACTGAGATGGGAAAGTGTAAGTGCCTCGCATGGCAGTACTCTGCGTACTCTGCAGTTATCTGGAAAAACGACTAGTATTCGTCGTGGGCATTGTATAAGAGTTTGCTGTGCCTAGGCAATACAAATATATAAGTTTCTGTTTGCAAGCATATATACTCACTTCAAATTTTGTTTTTCATGTGCCGTCTTTGCTAAAAGTAAGAAGGCAAAAGAGTTTGTTTCTTGGCAGTGTAGTGGAACACTTCTGCATCCGTTGCGCTCAAAATGTGTGTAAGGTATGGAGAACTCGTACCCCGACCTCCCAAGACGTATCTGTATTTAAATGTGTCTTAAGGGCTCCACTCTATGGCCGGTAAACCAAACCCAACGCTTTGCTAGTTTAGGCAAAAACAGTACATTTGCCCATGTAACATAATAATTTGAGGATTTCACGCTCCAATACTCATTGCACACTCTTATTTAGAGGCTCAACTACGCCCTCCCCACCACAAAACACACACATTCCCCCTCCCTACCTCTCTTTTAGACGGATTTCCTCTCTGCCAGCATTATCTCTCCTCAAGAAGCTGACAATACTTGACTGACCCCTTGCTCTTTATGACTCTTTTAGTTGAATGTTTTATTGACGTATTGCGCGAGTAAATTTCACTGGAGAGTATTTTCGGTTACCTCTTGTTAGGATTCTTTGCTGAACTTGTGCTGCACGTAGAGACGACCGACAATCTCGGGCATGGCGTTGTTCACGATTCCAACGCACTTTTTGCACCTCGGACAGACGGTGACGACCCCCGCGATCGCTGGGTTAAGCTCGAAGGAAGCATTTCGGAATTCCTCAGATGTCTGCCCCGCCCATGTCATGATGACTTTCTGGCCGGCGTAGTTGTGCAGCGTCTTTGTGGAAAGACAATTTGAAACGGGCCGCTGCGTTTACGGCAGAGAATAATTCAAGCTTCCTTGTAGCGCACAAACATTTTAAGCTTTATATTTACGGTAGTGGTGAAGCGTCGGGGAATAATACTGTGTGAGATGTATCGGCTATTTTATTTTAATTCAAAAGCATTGCTAGTCCCATTGCGAGAAAAGCCGATTCTGTGTGTTTGTTAGTGTGCTAGTGTGTGCTCTCACAGATGAGTGTAAGAAGAGAGTAAGCTGTTCTCTGGCGCACTCCCTTGCCCAATGTTTACTCCTCTCCCTTAAGATTGTAGTTCTATATTTCTAAAAGCGAGAGCTGTGCATGGGAAAAAAGGGGAGGGGAGAATATTTGTATGGGACAGAGTTCTTGGAGGGTGTCACGTCACATTTTGAGAGAGCATTTGGTGTTTCTTTCACTCTAAATTATGAAGCACAATTAAGAAGTCCAACTATTTTAGTATTTCCTTGTGGTCGACTATAGTTACGTACCAGGCCGCGTCAGCGCTTGCCGACGACTTGAGACGACATAGCGAATACGAGATCGCTGCTGCGCGCACAAGTGACACGGACGCCGAGTTCCTCGAAATAAACAACGCGCGACTACATTACGCACCGGGGCGATAAACTTCGCCTCCAGATAGAAAGTGAAGTGATTTTGCCACCTGTGAGTGCTTCGCGAGGTTTTTTTTTTAAATTGGCAGTGGCTTAACTTGGCTAACCCTGGAATTCAGCGAAAAGCAAGCACGCTTGGCAAGCATCTCAGGCTCGTCAATCACAGCTCCGCTACACTCTCGCGATGGCTGTTCTATATATATCCACACGACCACGTGGCTATGACGTGGTATCACATGGCCTTACGACACCCCCGTCAGATGTCATCACGTGGCTTCACATCAGCACATCGGGTGTTATTAAGGTCGAAGTTCAACCCAAAGGTCACCCAATGTCAAAGATCAACTAAATGTCAGGGTCAAGGTCAGGGGTCAAGGGTTCGACACTATAACTGTACCGCATATGATCATACACAGCTATCCTTGGCTGGGCTGGAGGTCATTTAAGGTCGTTGTGCTGCATACCCAAAACTGTTTTACTTAGCGCAGTGAAGCTTTTCGCTTCGAAACGAACTTGATATATACAACACTGGGTTGGCCTCTTCTGCATAAGGAGAGCGGCTATTGAGCACAACCAAGGACACGTCTATAGAAGCGAAGCAAAGTTTTCGGCACCCACATTCCAAATCTTATGGTCAGCATTTTCGCAGACGGTAGGAATGTCGGAAATGGTCTTGTTAATACCCGCCGCGGTGTCTCAGTGGTTAGGGCGCTCGGCTACTGATCCGGAGTTCCCGGGCTCGAACCCGACCGCGGCGGCTGCGTTTTTATGGAGGAAAAACGCTAAGGCGTCCGTGTGCTGTGCGATGTCAGTGCACGGTAAATATCCCCAGGTGGTCGAAATTATTCCGGAGCCCTCCACTAGGCACCTCTTTCTTCCTTTCTTCCTTTACTCTCTCCTTTATCTCTTCCCTCACGGCGCGGTTCAGGTCTCCTCCGATATATGAGACACATACTGCGCCATTTCCTTTCCCCAAAAAACAATTATTAAGATGTTACGTTTGGTTGCTGGTCTGCGGATGGTACGCAGTCGTTCTTCGATGGTATGTGGGACTGCAGTGCAAAATGGCTTGCGTCAATCCAGCCGTAAACTCGGTTCCCTTGTCCCTCCTCGGCGCAGTCGGACGTGTTCGATAAAACATTTTGAAACTTCGGCTGCAGTACCGTCCCGCAGGGAATGCGCTTCTGCGTAATGGGTCAGGCAGTCGGTTGTCGCTATTATTTATTTTTTCCTGAAGTAAACATTCGGGACGGGCCGAGTAGGCCCATACCGATCTGATAAAAAGGCATTGGCGAAATGTTGCTCAGTTGTCGAGCAGGCCAGGTAAGTGGAGCTTTTTTTTCGCTGACTGTCTCGGCAGGCACTCATGTAAAATGGGACCTGCACGGCTAGTCGTGGCCACTAATATATCTCTTGAATTCGACATAGGGCACCAATAAACTCGAGATAGATTAGGCGGATTAGGTTTTTTCTGACAACGTTTTTTTGAGATTTAAAAATTGTTTCGAATAGTCTCTCAATGTTATAATGAAATATTTGTACAGCTTTTTAACTTTATAATCTTGGGACGTTATATAAGAGGCAAATTCCAATTGGTGTCAATGCGCGGACAAAAAATGACATCCCCCCCCCCACCCCCGCCTCATAATATTGACAAAAAAAAGCTAATTTTTTGTATTTACGAGGCGGCAGATTCGAGAAAACGATTTAGTTCGTCGTAGTATTTCAAGGCGTAAAATTCAACTATCTCGTTCACAATCAGAGTGATATTTGGTTCCGAAAGTTCTTCCCTGAGTAAACTGAAAAGGGGCACCTGTCGAAATAATATTTAAAAAAAAACCAGAGAATTCGTAATATTTTAGCCGCCGTAGGCACTGCACTCGGGACGCGACAGACGCCTTCGCATGCTGCAGAAGTTTTCGTGAGAGGCGTTCATAGAAGGTAGGTTGCAGCATTCAAGTGCACAGAGTGCAGTGGAAGCTAGATTTTCCGTGACATGAGGTGAACACGAAACTGCTTACATAGCTTAGGACAAACATGACGAGCGCGCGAAACCTGAAACCCCAGTTCTCAAGAGATGTGTTAGTTGGCCAGTGTTAGGGCTCAGTCAGGCCGCCGCGGTGGCCCAGTGGTTATGGCGCTCGGCTGCTGACCCGTAAGACGCGGGCTCGACCCCGGCCGCAGTGGTCGAATTTCGATGGTGGCGAAATTCTAGAGGCCTATGTACTGTGTGATGTCAGTGCGCGTTAAAGAACTCCAGGTGGTAGAAATTTCCGGTGCCCTTTACTACGGCGTTCCTCATAGCCTGAGACACTTTCGGACGTTAAGGATCCATAACCCTTACGACTGAGTCATTGCGACTCATCTGGCTTGCGAGGCACGAATTGTTTGCTCGGGAAAGGGCGCGATCTTGAACGAGCAGTTCTACAAAGGTGGGGACTGAACAAGGCAACGCATGCTGCATATACCGATAGAATGCCCTCAATCAATATCAGATGGAAAACTGCTGGTTGCGACGGACATTTGGATCGCCGACGACTGCCAAGTATGAGTCCCTCTCACTGCCACCGCGCACGTTTGTTGTCACAAGTTTACACGCAAAAAAATAACAGAACGCTCATCGTGGCACCGTGTACGTTGCTGCGTGCTTGCTAGCATGCGTTCATTCAGTGAAATTCCGAGCAACACCCCGCCGCTCGAACAAACATAGAGGGTGTTTCACGTACCTTGAACCAAGCTAAGTGAAGCCAATGATATGGTTTTCCGGCGCCTGGCACTCCTCGAAGTATTTTAATATTTCTGGTCAATTAGGTAATTAGCTGGTATCGTTTATAACAAATGCTTCATAATCACTTTAGGGTCAAGAGAGTTTCGGTAAGTTACGGGGTCGGGGGGGGGGGGGTTAAGAAGAAACAAGTCATCCAGTTTTTTTTGCAGCACCGTATCTCCTACGTGGTTTATTTTTTCCGGCATTTCAAGAAAGCCGGAGCAATATAAAAAAAAGAAATCATGTCATTGTGCTCTTGCGCTGCCGTATGTATGCCAGCGGTACAGGTGTAGCCTTCTTATCAAACGTGCTCTTACTTGCGACTCGCTTGCTCGGTGGCGCAGTACTCTGAACACAAAATGAACAAAAAGGCAATAATCTGTCCTCTAGTGCGCTTCCTTTCAAGACGCTTGGTATGCTGCCCACATCACGGGGAAGATCTGCATCACTAAAAATGTGGAATACTTACGATTGGCAATGTAATCAGAATTGTAGAAGTTACGAAGATTTTAACCGAGATATCAACCTCTTCAAATTGCTAACCTCAAGGGCTAAGGTGCCGCGTTTAAAAGCCTCATCCCATTGCTAACTGCATCAAGCTAGAATGCTTTGCAGTTGGAACATGTCTCTGTTCCCAAAAGAGACAGGAGACACGCTAGTCTTGCAACTTACATCACACCTCTCTTTCGCCTTCTTGCAGGAGCACAGTGCCGGCCACCATCGATCCCACAGAAGTTCAGATGCCCGCTGAGCTTCCCGCAACCACGACCTGAAGACTTGTACACAGTCCTGGGGATTAGACAGTACCGTTGTCGCTTGTATGCGTAGGTTCTTCGACTCTTCGCGCCCTTTCGGCCTTCGGTGGGTCATGCCATCAGGATGACCAAGATTCTTCGATCTGAACTGTGGGGGCAGGTGCGCTTCCTTCACATGTGTCTACGCATTCAAGCGACAACGGTACTGTCTAATCCCCAGGACTGTGTACAAGTCTTCAAGTCGTGGTTGCGGGAAGCTCAGCGGGCATCTGAACTTCTGTGGGATCAATGGTTGCCGGCATGTGCTCCTGGAAGAGAGCGAAAGCCAGGTGTGATGTAATTTGCAAGACTAGCGTGTGTTCGGTCCCTTACTCTTATTTTGGTCCCTGTCCGTGTTAGCGCTAGTCAATATGTTTCACTGCCACTACCAACTAGCCCAAATGAAATCCTTAGCATTTACAATTTCTCGTAAAATGGGCCCTGTCCTTCCCTCTGTTTTGTGTCATAATCTTTCATTTACCTACGTCAACCTGATTGCTCTTAGCACATTCAGTGCTAGGGTGATGACTTTTGCGCTCAAGAACAAGCTGGCGCCACCTGAGGTTCTTCGACTATTCGCGCCCTTTCGGCCTTCGGTGGGTCATGCCATCAGGATGACCAAGATTCTTCGATCTGAGCTGAGGAGGCAGGTGCGCTTCCTTCACATGTGTCTACGCATTCAAGCGACAACGGTACTGTCTAATCCCCAGGACTGTACAAGTCTTCAGGTCGCGGTTGCGGGAAGCTTAGCGGGCATCTGAACTTCTGTGGGATCAATTGTGTCCGGCAATGTGCTCCTGGAAGAGGGCGAAAGAGAGGTGTGATGTAAGTTGCAAGGCTAGCGTGTGTCCTGTCTCTTACTCTTACTTTGGTCCCTGTCTGTTTGCCCTAGTCAATATGATTCGCACCACCCATCTTGGTGCTGCAAAAGCTAATGGCCTACAGGGCTTCAACGGATGGTGACTCAGACATTCTAACGTAACGAATAGCGCACTGAAGTCAAGGGTATGTCCGTGCGGTATTTTTGAATGTTCGCAGCCAAGCGCCACGTGATCGCAGCCAAGAAAACTAGGAACACTTTTCCCGAACTACTTGTAATGAATGCCGCTGGAGCGAATGCTCATCTTCGTAATCATAAAAGAAATAAAAATTTAAATAACTAAATAGTACTTGAGTTTGTGATCACGTGGATGCGCCAATGTTATGATTGAAAACCAACTGGTCTTTTAATCTTGCCTTCTGTCATTCTGGGAACTCTACAGATTTGCGTACTACGGATTTACAAACATAACCGATGGCAGTCGAAAAATGAATGGAGGGAGGCTATAAGGAAATTAAATAACGTTTTCACTGTAGGGGATGCACAGGAGTAACTGAGGGTCGTTATGAGAGCCTTTTACCTTATAATGGACTCGGCTGATGATTACGTGCCTGGACCTTCTTTTCAATAGCTGCTATGTCGCGGCAGTATTCCCCCGCCACCGCCATCACCACCACCCTCACTATCACCAACACGACCATTATCATCAACATCATCATCGTCAGCCTGAATACGTCCAGTGCAGGGCAAAGGCCACTAAACACTCTGTTTCGTATCAACGTCATATTCGTTTTTGTTCTGTTTTTTTGCTGAAGGGAAAAGTCGCAGCTTCTATATAAGTAACTTACTGATAAAAGTAAATTAAGAGCAGGAAATTACTGGGAAAAGAAAGAAGCAAGAAGGTGAAGGAGGAGACCATAGGTACGAGTGCCCGACCAATTCGTCCCCCCATTTTTCACGTCGTCGTCTTTAGTGGCATTCTCTTTTTTTCCCGGAAGTAATAGAACAATGAGCTTAACAGCACACCTGCTAAAAATTTGTCTTGTAAGCTTATGTTTGACATGACGGAAAGCTCACATACCCATGCGGGCGTTGTGAGCAACAGCAGCTTTGTCAGTGACGTTCTGGCACTCTTAAATCAGGGTCATGTTTTCCAGTATGCCTAAACAGGTGGCGGAAACAGAGTGACGACGTGATCAGACAAATGAACAAGAGATAATGTTCCCATGCCTAGGCTGCGGAAGTTTCTGATGACACCCCATACATAAGCATGAACAAATGGGGCAAGGTGATGGCACCGCATCTGACCCCCCGATATTCCGCACCCGGAGGCTCCGTACCCAGATATTTCGTCCTAGCCAGATACTCGGAACAAGGACGTTGTTTTCAATGGGAAGCTGTTAACGAACGCAGTTTTTCCGAATATCGTAAGATTGCACGACGACCGTGAAATCAGCCACAGATCCCCCCGCGCGACGCTTGTACTTTCCTGTTACTACTGCCATAGGTTTTTAAGGCAGTCTTAATATTCGGTGCGAGCGCGCGATGAACTTAAGTAGCAATATGTTTCTACGCACAGAACGTTAAGACCATTACGGTCAATATGTTCACAACATTACCTTACAATATTCCACAGCTTCTTCACAATTAAAAGTGGTGCCCAAGAAAGCCGGACTGGTTTCAGAAAACAATCACGAGCAGAAGGTCGTGATGAGCTTCTCTTCAATTATTTAAGTCCTGCTTTATTTCTAAAGAATGAATAGATTGCTGGATTCTGATCGTTGCACACTAACGGCGTCGAAAACCGCTCGCTCGAGTTGAACGTTCTAGAACTCAAGTGAGCAGGCAGAGAAGAGGACACCATTACAAAGGATCAAATAGCACATACTAGAAAATAATTAGGGATTATTTGCTCATTAGCATCCAGCCAAGCGCGGACACAAAGGAAAGCTATGCGGCTTAAACAAAAACTTGGTAATGAAAGTAAAATTCGTCCTGCGCCGTGGTTCGAACACGGGACCACCGCTTCACCGGAGCAGTCTCTCTACCAATTGAGCTAACAGGGACGGCAAGCTTAATATAGGGCGAGAGCGAATTGACCAAAAACTAAAAGTGGGAACACTGCAGATCAAAAGTTTAGGGAAAGCCCCCAGGGTGGAGATAAATTTCAAAACCTCTGTGCATTTGCAGATTGACCCTGCTCTTGCTGGTGCTGCAAAGCAGAGGAGATCGTGTGCCCAGTGCAGTTCGCACTAGGTCACTGGACAGTTCAATACAGTTTTAAATGGCACAAGGCACAAGTGCGCATTTGTAGAGAATATGGACTGGTGATTATCAAGTTCTCACCTGAGCGCAAGAAGAAGAGTACATAAAGGCTCAGAACACTTGTTTTTTCTCTTCCTAAGAATACCGTTGCGGGTGTACCTATCTTTAGTTTTTCTTGAAAAACAAAGCGGGTGGATATAACATGCCTTTCTTTTAGGCGTCTCCTGCAGTTGGTCAGTCAGGAGGTGGAAAGTGCCCATCGATGACTTGCTCTATGATATGTTGTGCGTTTTTATCCACATGTGTAAGAGTAGAAATCCACGCACGTGTTGACGCATTCGTCTATGAGCTCGTTGATAAGTTTGGCTGGATCAATCAATCAATCAAACAAGCGAACAAACAATCAATCAATCAATCAATCAATCAAAAGCGTCTATTTCACGTTCTTAGTGGAGTAATTTTGACGTAACATGATTCTCATCGCTGTGCTTTTGTCTTAGGCCTACAAACTGAATATATGCCGTTGTCATGGCTCGTTCTGCGCAACTCGAATGAGTGACAGATTTGAATCCACCCTTTTTTAATGAACCGCGTGGCGTCGTAATAGCTCCGGTAACTGCGGAGTGTGCATGCGCGCATTGTGTATAAATGGCAGGCGCATTACGAGGTATGCCCAAAATATAGGTTCATGTATGCAAGATATTGTGCAATTGCAATCCATTTACGGTCTACTTAGATCAATCTATCTGCTCGTTGAGAGTAAATGAATATGCATCAGAGGGCTGCAGTTAAGAAATTGCCCTGTAGTCCTGTTTGGGATAAATCATATCGGCCCTCCTCCAGTTGCTCCAGATAGGATAAACACGTCACTTGAGTGCGCAAAGAAAAATACTGCAGTTCTCAGAGGCAATGACATCCACGTGAAGTGAGACAGATGAATAATGAAAGAGACTGAAAATTCTTAGCTTTAAGAAACAACGGAACAATTCTTGTTTTAAGAGATGCTCTTAACGGGGCATTAAAGGGATACACCAAGTGCAGCTTGATAAATAAAATATAAATGCTCTGCGTCTGTTCGTACTTCAGCCTCAATCTAGGGCGCACCCAAACACAAACTTGATATTCGAAAAAAAAACCTTATGGCTATGCTTCATTTGTTTCGTTCTGTGCTCTCAACGAAGATAGCAACGCGTTTAGCGTCAGCATTTACACAGCCCACCCTTTGCACTTTTCCCGTGGATATCAGATGTAAAGTGCGGTCTCGATTGAGGAGTCCGAGCAAAAATCAGCCCAGCAAAACTGAAGGGCTGCCTTTGAACAAGGTAGAGGGTGGGGCTGGTTGGTGCGTGGCCAAGGGTGAGAAGCGGGGTCGCATCTTATGAGTGGACGTAACACTACGCCGTCTCGGGTTGCCTCCCTTCATCCGTCATCTTGTAACTCTGTTTTCTTCGGTTACATATTCGAATGCACCGCTAAAATAGGATGTTAAAAAATGTGTACACTCAGTTTGCTCTTGATTCTGGCATTGCACGACACGGTGTTTGGGGGAATGCGCTCTTCGCCGGTAAGGCGAAGCATGAGTAAGACTCACAGCTGTCGGTAATTCTAACGGCTCCGGAAAGGATTGTGAGAGGTTTGAATTAAACGGAGCCTTTTTAAAGCATTTTATGGTGACAGGATCAGAACGGTAGCCCTAATAAATCGAAAATTTTAAAAAATATTGAGATAAGAAGGTTCCCAGCTCGTGTCGAAACAAACGCCAGGCGATTGTTTCGAGCTAAGGAACACAATTTTAAATCCAAATCCAAAAAAAGGCGCACTTTGCGGCCGGACAAACATCAACGTGCGTGGAAAGAGCCTTGGAATTTTACTAAAGGAATGTTGGATGCAGGGCTATTCAGTACTCCTTTCAGTGCAGTGCACGTTTGAATGAATTAGTAAAGCGTGAATTAAAAAAAATCGCCCCGAATACTTTACCTAGCAGCATGCAAACCTCGCTGTTGCACACTGTGTAGTCTCCTAGAAAAAGGCGTAAGAAAGAAAACTTCCGATCAGGTATAATAAATTAGAATGAACTGTCAAACTTTACCAAAGATATCGAAAATAAGTCAGTTAAATAATTACCTTTATAATATTGAGGAGGAGGAGGATTGAGGGCTTTAGATGAATAACAATATTTCCGTCCAAGTGGCAGGACAGCACGCTGCGTTTTTTTTCTTAACACAGCCTTGCAACATTGCGCGCTTTCCAGTGATCGTAGAGGCGCCTAGTCCATTACTCGTAGTCCTCTGATGTGTCTGGCTTTCGGGATGGGTGAAGAGGAAGCTGCGCTCCTCCTATGGTTTCAAGAAACCTTATTCCTAAGCCCGGTTATTCGCTACTGCGTTACTTCCCTAACCTATGCCACTGCGTCCCATATGACGTCCGTCGCCGTTAGAAGGCCAGGGGATTAGTTCGAGCTCCGATGATCAGAAAGTCGTAAATGAGACTATATCACAGTAGAATATCGCTAATTGTGTCTCAGACATTCCTGTGTCACATCTGCATATTCTTCTGTAGACGAGAGCGGTTTCCAATAGCTCCGGCGTGCCAGTTCCCAAAACAGCATTCAGTCACAATGATTTTGACGCACACATTTTTCGTTGCGGTGTCTGGGGGCATCTGCCAAAACGGGAGCCTCCATTCCACGTCCTCTCATCGGCAGCGCTATCGTCGCTTGCGGTGTGCGCCTGGGGCTTGTATTACACTTGCTTTTGTACAAAGGTCAAAAAAATTCACGATCTCCTCCACGAAGAAAAATAGCAACAACCGTGCCGGTCTGCTATCCCCCATCCCTTGTCTATAATGCACTCATTTTTATCCCCACGTGACTCCATAGGATCCATTGCGATAATGCAAGAGCTGTCAAATGGAGCACAAAGGGACGACGAAGGACTGATGAAGTAGTCAACGTGTACCATAAACCGAAGAGAATGGCTCGCATACAAGTTGGACTGCACAACATTTCGGCCTCTTACTAAAACATTCACCGCTCGGGTTGACGTCAGTTACAGCTCTACATGTTCAGTTGCTAGGGCACATATGTGGATGTATACACGTTGCGAGAGCTGATGAAACCTGTCGCTATCTCAGCTTTGCTTAAGTGCAATGAGGGAGATGTGCGATAGAAATCGTCGTTCGTAAGGGAAGCATGCAACTGCGAAGCTGATCTTGCTACCATAGCATAGCCAAGGAGAAAAATCATCGTACGCATAACATGATCCGTAAATGTGGTGAAGTGGGAAAAAAAGTATACAGTAGCTTGCCTTTTGTCTCCCCGATCTCCGTTTGCGCCGAAGTTGCCAAGGTTGTCCACGTTGACAGGAACGTTATCATGGCGAGATCTGTGGCCGGCATAACATCTAAGAAGAATATAAACGAAAAATAAACAAAAGAATATTTCGAAGCCGGAGAGGAACTGCAGAAGCGCGGCTACACGTAGGTCGTCCTGTTACAGGTTAGAGTGTCACTGCACTGTTGTGTTCACGTGAGGTAACCATCTGTAGGGCAGCGGGTCACGTGTGTCCCACTTACCTCAAACGCCAAAAAATAGAGAACGGTGCACCTACGTTCCATATTCACCCTATTTTCGCACGCTATACACAACCGACTTAAAAATAAGTCATTCAATGTGTTTTTATATTTCGCTAATAGGCCTCCTAGGTGTTCTGTGTTTTTAAAACTGCATGTGCACAGTTCAGAGAGGTGCGTCTTGCGAGGTAAAAATATTTTTTGAGAAATTTTTGAGATTTTGTGCTTTTTCTACCAGTACACTGCCTCATAGTACTTCTTGAAGCAATTATCAGTTCTAATGCCAATGGCCTTATACGTCTAAAATACTGTTGTATGAGACAGAACAACTGTGTACTTTTTTTTCTACGAAACTAGTACATGTCACTGAATTACTAGATTCAATCTGAGTGTAGTTTTATCATCTGCTTTAATGTTGAGATGTATATTGGTTACGATTTATTAAGGCTTTACGATGGGTTTTCGGAATGGGCGGGTTACTGTAATGGCTATTTGTAATTATACCTAAATATTGAAAGGATATTCGAACACAAGGGAGTGCTGCCAATGTAATACACTCAAAGACAAGTGAGAGCAAGCGGATAGTTCTATTATACCCAGCACGGCACCATGGCGGCACTTCATCGTTCTTATCTTCATTTTCATGGACAACTCAAGGTTCCACTTCCATAGGCTTTGTGTGGCGGTCTCTACTTTGTGCCTGCTCTGCGTTGAACCCGAATTGAGTAACCATTTTTTGTTGTCTTGCCGCTGCTTCTCTTCACGGAGGCGCCTGATAAACACCTGTTACGACAGCTCGGTCTATGTTTGTCGGCTGGGGTTGCTCTGTCTCTTGGTGCTTCTACCCTTAGGCACAGCAGCCGGAATGTGCTCTCCACCATTTGAAGTTTTCTTTTAGCCACGAATCTGCTACCACGCTAAAATGCTTCAGCATTCAATGTTCTGGTTACTCATATGTTCAAAATTATACTGAAATCAAAAGATCCTAAACCGTGCACGCATAGCCCCGTTCCCATTTTCAGTCACCAATCTCACAGCCAACGATTTGTTCATATTTTAAATACCCCAATTTGCACCCCTTTTATTTTACCTGAAAAACATTGCTGACCATTTGTCAGTCGCTGCCTGTATCTTGGCCCAACCCCCGAAGCGGGTACATGCCATTACTTCCTTGAGGACAACCGCAACAACAACATTAGGCGCGTCCATCATAGTTCGGTATACAATGGCTAGGAAATGAAGAGGAGCCACACCGGCGACATCTGGCGACGGCAAAAGGAGCGGGTCATAGTAAAATTTGAGGGGGCACTGCTGGATGGTGCAGTAAGGACAATGATATTCTGTGCAGAATTTCGACGGCAATCCCACCGTTTAGTATGGGATTCAGAGCCAGACTAGTCATTAAGTACAGGAACTTTAGCATCAGGTTTGTCGTGTCGATGCTTTTGGAGGCCTCCGGATTCGGAGGTAAAAGAACGGGACCGCTGACGACATTTTTTATGGTGTCTTCGACTGGTCGCTCCCGCGATCCGGTTTGGATCTGGCAGAGTGGGAGCCGCTCTCGCTCCGAGCGCATAGCGAGACTGGTCAAGCCGAATGGTCTGCGGATTCTTAGAGCGGAAGCGCAGGAGGCAGAAGGGGGCCGTCACTTCCGGTACCCCGCCGCGGCACCGCTGGCGTCAACACTCAACAGTAGCCGCACGTGGTCGCACTCAGTCTGCGTCGCAGTCGCCGCTTGTGCTTCACGTGTACCTGTCGCTACTTCGGCTGTCAGTCTCCGGCAAAATTGAGCGCCCCATGGGACCATTCTGGATAAACTTCACCAGCCGAAGTCGTGTTGACTACAATGATCGACGGTAAGTCGGGCCTTAATTCTCTTCCGGACGAACAACGCGCTTCCGCGCCTTTTCGCGGCGTTGTTTTGAGGGCTGTGGAAGTTTCTAGCGACGTACGACGCCGAAAGCAGCATTGTGGTTTTTTCCTAATATCTTGCGCGTTGGCGTGCGATTTCTAGTGTAAAAAAATGGACAATAACTTTTGCTATGGTGTGACTGTTTCCAACTTTGCGTTTTTTCCTTCCCTCGTGCTCCGTGCGTACGCACTGCACAATTTGTAGCAGCTCACGGAGGACGCTTGTGCACGTCTATTCCTAGCCTTACCATCTTCAGACAAACTTCAGTGCAATCTGTCTGCCGGGAATGAATAATGGTCTTTGGTCGGCCGTTGGAATAAGCCTTCACCAATAACACTACTGGCGCGGCAGATAATTTTTTTCACGTGGCCAGCAGAAATGCGTAATCAACGTATGAAGTCCGTGTTCATAACACCCGTGTCAACTGCATGTCTAGCTTCCTGCACTTACCTCGCGTGTCGGTACACAGCACACTCCCCGGGGTTTCAGCAGTGTGTGTCTGCGTGAAGCCTCTGAGTAAAAAGCGTAACTGGGTTGGCGGACACCTGAATCGTCCTGCGAGTAAACGGTGACGTCTACCTGCAAAACTGAGGCAGTTATGCGCCTTTCTTTTTCTCAAAAACAGCGCAAAGTTTAGACCCCTTTCATTTTGAGGAAAGGAAGGCCGTATAACTGGCTATCTGTGTCAGTGTGCCTAAAAAAATTAACGTGCTTTCGCGCAATATTTTGGGCTTGACAATGCTAAACCGCCAGTCATTTTTTTCTTTTGATGTTTTCTCTATGCAGAGGAGGAAGACCATACAATGCCTGAAGTTATGGACTCTTCAAAGAAGTCGAACGAAACTGCGGTGTCAATTGGTTAGTTCAGAGACTAACTTTCCTGAATGCATGTTAATACCATAGCAATTCAGATGCAGTTGGCAAACCTGAGTTAGCTACCCTGCATACATCAAATCAATTCGTCTTTTTTCCACTGTTATGCTTTAATGGTGAAGCTGCATGCTTATTTTTATGTACCCACCAAGAGGATGCCTTCATTTTACCTGGTGTGGTGAATATGCCTGAAAAAAAAAATGAATGTAGAGAGCATGTATGCAATAATATATATCTGTTTGGTCATGCTTGAAAGTTTCACCTAGAGTTTAACAACATACATAAAAAAGGTCTTAATAAAGATAAATTTCCAGGTATAATGTATATTTAAACCAAATAAACAACACTCAAACTTAATTGTGAGACTGAATTCAAAAATGCCTAGAGAAGCTTGTTTCACCTATTTCTTTTCAAACGCAGCTTCATGGGATGAACGCCAAACAAAGCTGCTTCTGGACTACTATGCACGCTATGCCAGAGACGTGGGCCCACTCAAGAAATTTCGCAGCAAGCGAGCTATGTTCGAGCAAATTGCCTGCGATATGTTCGGCATTCTTGGCATTCATCGCACTGCTGTGCAGTGCGAAACACGCTTCAAGACAGTGTCAAAGCGGAAGAGGAACGAAGAGAAGCACAATAATGCATCAGGAAATTCCCGCTGCCGCGTGGAATATGAGCGAGAGTTTGATGCCATAAAGGCTATAGATGACAGCTTGGAGCCGGAAGTCTTGCGCGGTGTGGACACCGGGAGGTATAAGAAAGCGTCGACTTGTAAAGCAAGTCCTCGACCATCAACCAGCGCAGACGTCCAGGAAAACTCAGAGTTCAGTGGTGATACCCTGTCTTTGATATCATAAGGGGAGACTGTTCATTTGAATCCGGTACAGATTCGCAGGATGAAGAGCCCAAGAAAAAATGAGCCGACCGGAGGTTGCGCCCAAGCAACTCTAGAATGCAACACATGCAGTTGTTCTTTGACGAAATGAACAGACTGCACAGGGAGAAAGAGAAAAAAAGGAAGATAGAGAACAAAGGAAGGAGCAAAGGCATTAGGAGCTGCTAAAAGCTCATTCCGAGCATATGGCACTTTTGAAAACTCTAGCAGAAAAGGAGTAGCATCCAGAACTTGGTTTGAGGTGTACAGCCCCTGTCAAAAGAATATACCCCAAGGGGTTTGCTTTTAAGCTATTCAGTTGGGATCCCTAGCGCATCTAGCAGTCCAAAGCTTGGGAGGACTGAGGACGTGAAGCCATACCTTTTTCAAGAGGTTATGGTCACTGAGGATGCATACAGGATGCCTCACAAGCAAACCCCCTTGGGCCGAATACTTTTAACGGGAGGTACATCTCCCGTCAAAACTGATTCTAATTTATTTACACACTTTTTATAGCATGCAATAAATGTCTGCTCTGATCTCATTTTTCATACAATCGAAGCATGTCATTTGTAAAACGCTTTGACAAGTAGTAGTAGTAAATGGTTTATTAAAATAATAATAAAAAGAAAGGAAAAGATTTTCGCTAGCCCCGGCATCTGCCATCAATACTGAAGCACCCGAGCTGGGGCAGCGGAAGTAAAGGATAGCAGGACGAATGGAGAAAAAAATGAAAGAGGTGAGGGGACAGGAATAGAGTATAAGGAGAAGACTTAGTATATACAAAAACTATTTATACAATAATATGTACATGTTGCATGCGTGGTGAGTTCATGATGAAGCAAACTTGACAAGAAGAATAACATTTGATGTGCAATACATGTTTCTACAACAAAAACTTGATCTCTGTGAATGCAGCTTATAGGTTCTCGGCCAAGGAATTTCTCTTCAATTCGCCCAATCGGCGAAGAGCACCGTCGCTTTCGGACACAGGCTGTCGACTTGCCCTTAAATCTGCTAGGCTGAGCCTATTGTGAAGGGCAGCATCAATTCTTCTTTCTTTTCTCTCATCATCTGTCAGCAAATCATTGACGTCAAAGTCACCTCCATCCAAGCATATGTTATGGAGCACACAGCATGCTACGACGAACTTTGTTATTTTGTCTACAGTTGTAAACTCAACGTAGCGAAGCTGCCGAAACCTTTGCTTCAGCATTCCATAAGCATTTTCAATGATCACCCTTGTAGTTGCATGGCACTGGTTGTAATTAGTTTTGGCTGCTGTCATCGGCCCGTAGTGCTTGAATGGCGTCAACAAGTCCTCTCTAATGGGATAAGCGGCATCACCAAAATGCGGAATTTGTTGACTTCGCACAGTGTAGGCAAGTCTTCGTGCACCGGAGACAGCCTCAACACTCGTGCATCATGCACTTTGCTTGGTGGCCCGGTAAACACATCCATGAATTTTCATCTTGCATCGCATATTCCTTGCATAGTTATTGACACCTGATCATGTCTATTTGTGTAAGTAGACCAGATCTTGTTGCTAGGGCACCGTATTGGTATGTAGGTCCCATCAATACATCCAATGACATTTGGAAAGCCTGCAAGCTGGAAAAGACGAGACAGCCACAGTTACAATGGGAAAGCCAGGACCTTCACCGTGGTTGGTCAATTAAACTGCTCAAGCATGGTGGTATAACTTTGTGGCAAATGGGGGAATTTAGTTACATGACAGCAGTGTGCAAGCTTAGGCGAAACCAACCGGTAACTAGTTTTTGCTTCTGAGCATTTTCTATTTGCCTCAGTTTTACGTGTAAGAAAGGAGCATTCTTCAGCATGCTTAAGTCAAAAGCTAGAAAATTTAATGCATGAAATGCTTCAACATTTAAACATATGCATTGTTTACACTGCATTAAGCCCAACGATCATGAACATGGCATTGGTGAAATCAGTTATTCAAAGTTTAACAGTAGGCTAAGAGGGATTTAAACACTCACTTTCCGGAAATCTTCAGCCAACCTGTCCTTATCTGATGAAAAGTGAATCACATTCGGAGCGATGTGGCACAGAAAATCCAGGACCCTATTTATGACCACTAGCTGGGTTGACTCTGCCATGTTGAACAGGACAGAACACTCTCGCATCGATGCCTTGTTGGCAGCATACCTGTTAAATAAATACAGTAATTCTAATTTACCAAACCAGCAGTCACTATCAAACACTCTTGCATTTACATGATGAATAGAATTCATGATAATTTAGTAGAGCTATTCTGAGCAAGCCTTGCTACATTTATCGTCTTTAAAAATTTGTTCATAGCATGTCCTTGTGTGCCAAATAAAAACATGCTGGGATGTAATAAGAGGTATCATCGATTTCTTTTTCCTCAGCACTCTTTTCAAGTGCATACAATACAATGATTTTATAGAAGTAACCAAGGCTCAATTTTAGAACGCGTGCTGTAGAAAGAAAAAAAAAGAAGTGGAAACATGCTGAGGGAGCTTTGAGCTCAAGTCAAGCTGCCGTTCCTTCGGGCAGTTTTTACTCAGCAACCACCTCTTTGATGGAAATAAACTCTATTATTATTATACTATAATTAAGCACATATTCAACTGGAAGAAACTATAGCAAACGTGAGTACGACATGAAAACATTAGCGAGATTGCATATCTTGTTTTGCATCCACAAACAGTCACACAGCTCAGAAAAATTTTGCATCTATCACGCGCAGTATTCGCATCCCCACCAAACGTTTCTCATTTTCTTGGTGCTTAAAATGAAGCTCATCAGACAAAGGAAAGAATGTGTTCCTCTTGCGTCTTTGCCGGAGAACCGCCGTGGTGTCTATTCGACGGGAAACATTCAGATTCCTCGAACTTCGCAATGAGGTCATAGCATGCCTGGCGTCTCAGGCGGAAATTCCTGCGGAACTGTAAAACATCATTACTCATCGGACCATACTCGCGCATAAACACTTACCTCTTCTCCGGAGTAGTGTTGCACCACTGTGCAGACATAGTCAGCAACCTTCGGCACACACAGTGGCACGCTGAAGATTTCTTTAAACATCGCCTTGTAGACAGCACTGTCGTCCTCGTCTGAGCTGCTGCTGGAATCGCTGTTGTCATGTGCTAGATGTGACAGCAACACAGATGGCATTACAAGCGTAGTTAACCGGCGCCTCTTGGACATTTTTTGTTTCACACAGCGCGGCCCACGCAAAACACAACTCAGCAAGGACGCTACAAATGCGTGACTACACCAAAAGCCGACACTTGCTTCTGCCTACGAGTAGGGAATGCCGCGGTTAACTCGCACCGCTTCCGCGACGTAGCGGAAGTGGCTCTGTCACGTGAACACATCTCGGAGCCGCTCCGACTTTTTTCTCGGAGCGCGTCAGAGCGCTCTGAGCTGGAGGCGAGCGCTCAGAAACAACCAGCCGAATGTAGTCAGAGCGCCCGGTTTCGACCAGCCGAATGTGCGGCCGCCTCTCAGAGCGCTCTAGAGGGATCTAAAGCGACCAGTCGAAGACACCATTAGCATGCTTTGCCACTTCCGGTTGGATAGTGTTGGATAGGCTCGCTCCTAAACAGTAGGAAGAAAGACAAAAATCTATCGTTGGACAGCGTGGCAGTGCCGTACGCATACGTCACGAAAGGTAACGTAAGATTGTAGCTTACCTTGCTAAGATTAACGATGCGGTATCCGGCGAGCTGTGTTTCAATGACGTGGAATAGAAAGGCACGTCCACTGTTACTAAGCGGCTTGCTGGGCGAGCCTTATCGCTGCACAAAAAGATGCAGCGAGAAGATAGCAACTTAGGGGGAAGTACCAACGGGAAAGGCCAGTGGTCTCGGTATACCAGATGAGATGGCCGAAGCTTATCAATCGGCTCTTAGAGACCGTGTAGGTCAATGGCCCGTAGAGGTGAATGCCAACAAGACCGAATGGGCGTGCAGTGTATGGAAGTTGCTGCAAGGGGTCCGCCAGGCGTCGCGCGGAGGGAGACTTATGGAGTTGCCAGGCGAGGCAGGATGGGTCGTACTGGCGAATATACCCGTACATTCCACGCTAGTATTAACGCCGAGAAATTCTTTTGTATGTTTTCTGAAATCTAGCATGTGCACACTGGGGATCGGCATGGATTGAAGCACAAATGTCAAACTGCAAATGTCCAGGAATCCCTGGGAGCCACCGACGAACATCAGGCATGCAGGTAGACCTTGAAGATGGCCGTCCCGCAGTGCGAAATTGGAACTTCGCGGCGCAGCTACTTGCGCGAGAATGTTCAACCGCTGGTGATGTGGAGACAACGTTGATGACGGACGCATGACATCGGTCTTTCCGTTGCTCCTTATGCGTATCAGCGAAGGTAAGGGGTTAGGAAACGAGATTTGCGGCCGAGGAGCTTGCAGCATCGCTGGGAAGTGAGTGCAAGACAGAGCACCGGCACTCCTGTGCTTGCGACAAAGTTCGTAGATCACGAATGTCAAACTCTTGAATGCAGAGAGCCCGGCGGGCGAGGCGACCGGACGGGCCTTTAAAAGAGCCAGCAAAGCGCGACGTGTCTCGTGTCGACATCAAACTGGCGGCCGTGTAGATATATGGCCGAACTATCATTAGCGCCCAACGACAGCTAAACATTCCTCCGTAACGGTGTAGTTACATTCACTTTGGTTAGCGCCTGACTGGCGTACGAAACGACGTATTTTTGAGATCCACGTTTAAGCTGAGCCAAGACAAGTCCGGCGGCCAAAGCCATTCGCGTGTATTTTTGCCTCGCTAAGTGTTGCTGGGTTTGGGTGCCGGAGTACTGACGGTGAATTCAAAAAACGCTAGCTCGCGTTCGGCGGGCAGGTCACGTGGTGGGGCCAAGGCCCCGCAGCTTCGTCAAGGGCGCAGTGATACACGCAGAATTGCGGACGAAGCGCTGAAAATCGGAACACGGAGCTGATAAGTTTCGGAGATGCTTTATCGAAGGCGGTCTGGAAACTACGCAACAGCATGGAGCTTGGCCGGGCCATGGAAATGGTCTTGCTTAGAGACGATGTGGTCCAAGATTATCACCTGCCTGGCTCCGCAGTGAAAATTCTCAGATTTATCTGCACGTCGGCGTCGGTTAGGCACGCCAAAAATTGCTGCAGGCGCGCCAGTTGGAGCCGGAAATTATTGGAAAAGATAAGGATGCTGTCTTGGTAGCAGAGGAACGCGGGCCACATCTCGGTCTTCATAACACCCTAAGCGAGATTATTGAAGCGGTAACCGTCTCGCAGTACGAACGACTATCGGCCACACCAACTGGCAGACACATTCTGTCCACACTAGGCATAACATACGAACGACAAGGCGGACCCACAACTGACCTTCCCAAACATATACGCCAGCTTCTGGTCATTCCTCCACTACCTCGGAACATGCACCCAGATTTCCACGCTGAACGTCGTACAGAGAGAGCCAAATCATTAGGCAAACGCTTTCTTAATGATACCTCTGTGGTATATGTAGATGCGGCAGATTCTTCGGCTGACAAGATGGTAGCTGTGGTCACCACAGAACGTGGTACACTCATAACTGGGGGCACTATACGCACTCAGCACACACATGTTGGAGAAGAAACAGCCATTGCTCTAGCCATTGTGGGATCCTCGGCAGAAACCATTGTCAGCGACTCAAAATTGGCTATACGTAACTACACGTTTGGAAGAATCTCCCCACAAGCAGCACGGATTCTGCTAAATTATCAGCCCACGCGGCGCATTCGCCTAATCTGGACGCCTGCTCATGCTTCCCTTGCTGGTAATGAGGCGGCTCATAACCTAGCTCGAGAACTGTCCCGCCGAGCTGGGTCGTGCAGCCCACCCGCCCTATACTCTGGCAAGGACAGGTTGTTTTCTTACAGAGAAATCCTGCAGCACTACAAGCTTGCAAGACTCAGATTCCCCCAGCAGATAAAACGCTCTCCAAGCAACAGGCCAAAGCCTGGCGTAAACTTCAAACTAACACCTATCCAAATCCCCAATTGTGTAGCTTCTATTCGGAAGGACTCTACTCAAACAAATGCAAAAATTGTGATGCGGAAGCCGATCTAAATCATATGATCTGGAACTGCCCGCAGTCCCTACCCGCGAGTCACTTCATTACCGAATCTTCTCATTGGGAGGCTCTATTGCTCAGCCCTGACCCGGGGATACAGATCAAGCTCCTCCAGCTGGCTGAAGACGCCGCCGCTGCCCAAGGGATAGCGGCCGCCGTTTAAGCGGGGGGCGACTTCGTGTCGCTCCTCTATATCCGCTGGAAATAAAGTTTCACAACCAACCAACCAACTTGAGCTTGCGTGAGACGTTTTTCATAATCCATTGGAAAGTGCCTAACGATTTACACAGACCGAGTGACATTATAACAATCCCGCAAACACAGTCGGATGTAACGAATGTATTCTTCTGTAGGCCAGAGGTGGCCATCGGCACATGCGCCGCCGCGGTGGCTCACTGCCTATGGCGCTCGGCTGTGGCCCGAAAGACGTGGGTTCGATCCTTGCCGAGACGGTCGATTTTCGATGAAGGCAAAATTCTAGAGGCCCGTGTTCTGTGCACGATATCAGTGCACGTTAAAGAATCGCCATGGCCGCAATTACCGGAGCCCTTCACGACGGCGTCCCTCATAGCTGGAGTCGCTTTCGGACATTAAACCCCCTTAGTCCACAAACCATAAACTACCGGTACATACCAGTAGCCAGCATTTAAGTCAAAGGACGCAAAATACTCTGTGCTTTGAAGACAATCAAGATAAACGCGGAAGGGGGTTTTTGTCCCTACGCTTAACATTGTTGAGTCGGCACTAATGAACACATAATCTTGTAAAACCACCTTTCTTCTTACCGGTGCCAGCGGAGAATACGAAGGGCTCTGCGGAGGTTGTGACGCCACGGTTAAGAACGTTCTCAACATGTTCAATAATCGCGTGGCGCCCGGCATCAGCGGCAAGGCTTGTGAGAACCGGTCTCAGTGCGAGGAGGGGCAGTTGACGTCCGGCCGAAAGGCATACGGGCAGCTGCTCACGGTGAGTGGATGGAAGCTTGTCGTCAGGCAGCGTATCAGACACGGAATCTGAATGCAGAGGTTTCACTGCGGGATTGTAGGCAGTGTAGCGAGCATCGAGAATGGAGGTTGAATGGAGTCAAGCGACCCACCACGCATAAGCTTAAGTGGACACTGGGCCGGATTGTAAATCACCATCTTCGTAAGACTTCTTGTGAACATCAATGACAGTATACAACAGCGGCAGGTTCTTGCGGCGCGCAAAGGAAACAGATGATGTAAATAAACCGGTGACTGCAGACGTGGCAGGATACGAGCGAGTAACAAGCGTTTAAGATTCCGGTGCAAATTCGGCTTCCTCAGCGACGGTGAGCTTCTGCATCCAGGTGCACTGTAAAAAAATTCCGCACCTATAACGTAGACTATGTACGTTTTAAATACAGAACCACTTCTGCTTTCAATGAAACGTAGAGAATGACCGTATATTCAGTCCTGTATTGAAGGAAACGTCCGTGTTCCTCTGTAGTCGTTGCAGGGAAAAATACTAAACATTCAATTTAAGGGATCAAAACTTAACACGACAGGACGGTTGACCCCATCGACTATGTGTTGCACCAACCGCACTAATAACTTGCTTAAAGGCAGCAAAAACAGAAGATGCTTATGATGTGACGCCACTTTTACACGATGAACTGCTGGCCCGCGGACAATAGGCATCACATGACGTCCGATTTTTTATTTGTCAGGTTTACTCTTAGCCAACAATGTCCGCAAACTAGCATGGCGAACGACCGTGAGCATGTCTAATGTGATTAACACAATGAAGAGCCGAGGAAGGGTGATAACGCATAACGTTGCTTCAAGGTTGAGTGATTGGTACAAATTGTGAGCAACGTTAAATAACAAAGGCCTTAATTTGCTATAATGTTAAAAGCTGACTTGATGAAAATATTTTTCGCTACATTGCTAGCAACATGATAGAGTAACATTTAATAAAAATGTTACTGCAACATTTGCTTTCTGTGAGAAATGCTGCGTAATGAGGTCAACTGTTAGAAAACATTTAGACACAGACAATGGTTGGACAACTTCTCCAAAGTGAAACTGAACACCAGCTCAAAGTACATTGCAAACATGATGAAAGTGCACAAGTTGAAAGCCGAATTTCCATCTGCCATTTGGTAAGGAAATAAACAACTGAGTAAACCAAAAGCATGGGCAAACAAATCTGTGAATGCAGTGCAATGTAGCAGTTACATCTTTGCTACACAACCATTAATCAAAAACACCAACTCCTTCATGGATAACAAAAGCACCGACACAACAACATATTGCTCAATGCAATGTTTAATTTAGTAGGTACCTATTGCCGCACATTCATGCCTGCTCTTCCTGCAGATAAATGAAACGCCACCAAAAAGCAGCGAGCAGCCATAATTGCTGCAGTGACAAGGAGGATGTGCACCATCGATGCTGTTCCCCCATCCTGAGTAGGAAATATTGGCAGTTTTTTCTGGAAATAATCTGAAAGCACGAATTTTCTATCCATCCTTTACTTAGCTTGCACTGACACGATCCATTGTGTACTCGGTACCTTTGACAAACAAGGGGCCAGCCGATACGCACACAAGACTGTAGAACCTTGCTAACTTGCAAAAAATCAATGCACAGAAAGAAAAAGCTGACAAAAAATGAGGAATTCCTTATTTGCACTTTTTATACAATACTAAGAATGTGGCTAAGATAGGGCATGAATATTGTTTTTTCTGTTCACTTACAAACTTTCCAGCCTGTGCTAGCATATTACTGTGATGTAAATAATGATGCATGCCAGCACTGTACAATATGCTGTAACACTTATGAAATACTCCCCTTCAAGGCTACCGCATGCCTCTTACATGCGGTAAAGTTTATATCTGCCAAACTAGCTAGTCTGCAAAATGAGACATGAAGCCTCTGACATCTGGCGATGTGTACCTCCCATGTAATTAGAGTAATTGGAGATGCTCCTTTTTGATGGCATTTCAGTTGCTGGGTGTGGAATGACCAGATATGAAGGGCAACAACTAGACACCAACTTTTTAAGCGACATCACAATAAGCAATGTGCCTTAGCTTTCCTTCTGTCCAAAAAGGAGTTTCATTTTCTATGTTCTGTGTTCACATAACTGCTCGCATGTGCACATTTTGGCTTGCTGGGAGGTGCATTCCTCTGTTAAACTACAGTTTTAACTCTGGCCTCAGTCTTCAGCGCCTTCTTATTTTTTTGCTGGCGTTCACCATATGTCGTGTACAAACTCCCGCAGATCTCCACTTTTCTACGTTTCCAGCTGTCACATCTTCTCCGCCTTCGTCATGTCCACCACTGCATCCAATGCCTTCAAGTCTGCTGTGTATAATCATTTTAATTAATCTGCCTACACATGTATTTATGTTAGTCGCTCTCCTCTCTTCGATGCCAATTGGCCCTGAGAGTAAATAAGTGAAATGGTAGTCTAATCTAGGTCTTAGCAATCACGCATTATGTTGAGTTTATTTTACCACGTTGGCCAGTAGAGAGTGGAAGGAAAAAAAGCTGCTAAGTGGAGCTCGACATGCCTCTCGACCCCTACACTGGAAAGCAGCAGACACCAAGGCATACGTAATCACTAACGACAACAGAACATAACAAGTGTGAAGTAATTCAGTAACGTTCGTTGCATTTACCACAGTGCATACTCGCTGCTCAGTAATTTATTACCTCATTAGACATTCTTCAAAGAGAGTGTACAATTATGTGTTTTGTTTGAACATGGCACCACAGTACAACGACAATCATTAACCTTGTGCCAAAACAACATAATATAAACTTCTGCCCAGTAAATACATTGCTTACAGTGCCACCACGGCACCTGTTTAGAAAATAAGCTCAAAATATTAGTGACATTAAATTTGAGCAGACGGTAATTCTCCCAACCCCTCCCTAAAAAAATGAAAAAGGGTGCTCTTCCGACGGTACGTTTGTACGCTGTAATATTTGCGAGTCCAACTACGTGTGAAATTCAGATATAAATAATTAACGCCAAAGCATTCGGTTGAATGCGAGGCGCCAGGGCGCGGGCAAACAGTAATCGTCTTTAGGTATCCACTGGTGCCACGCCCTGAGGGCCACTGCTCGACGAATACCATTCATGGCCACGTTCACATCCAACAAGCTTGTCACAAACATCACACAGGTGATGATGCAGCAGCAGTTCATCATTGCTGTTGGCCAGTGCTGAATTTTTTGGCGTGGTAAACGGAATCATCCACCGAAACGCGCGTCGACTGTTACTCGCCAGATTCTTGCAGTCCCACGAGGGAGAGCAGCTTTTCCGTCGGCTTCAAGTCTCCTCTTTCGTGCAGGGCCACTGGCATTGTAACGCGCATTCTGCATGATCGTTTTACAACGCACCGATGCCGCACGGGACAGCGAGCTGTTGTATGTACACTCCAATGCAGCGTTCCGGCCACACACATACACACACACATACTAAAGACACACAACGCGCTGGACGCACGCATGGAACACTGAAGAACAAAAACCCATTCCATAGCGCCTGTTCATTCAACTCCACACTGCGCTAACTGCGCACATGTTTCCGACTGCGGGCTCGGCTAGCGCTTCGACTTCGCCATGGCTAGCGATGGCCAAGCTGCGCTGCCGCTGGTGGTAATAAAGTTCATGCAACGAAAAGAAAAAACAATATATTAAACGATTCAGGTTGTCAGCTAAAAAAGCTACCGTAAAATTAAATACATCTTATATGTTTTTGTCGTTGTGCGCCTTTGCGACATCAGCGACGTGAGCTTGAGCGCGAATACGCGAATGGCGCTATGAATTTCCCGTGTAGATCCGTAAATTGCAAATGGCGTGGCTGCGCCGCTAACTTTTAGACATGCTTGCAGAGGTAGCCGGTGCGAACAGTTGGAAGTTCAATCGACTAGAATTGCTCAAGGAAAGTCAGCGGCACTGCATTTTTATTGTTTCTGTGCATTGCGAGTGACCTTGGCGGCAGCCACTCGGCAACGTCTCCGGTTTGGCGAACTTGTGAGAAGGTGAGCCTTTTGTTCTCAAATTTTGAAAGCGGTTTTTTGTTTGTATTGTAACCCTGCGTCTCGTCGCATGTTATGTTCACGATAACATCAATACAACGTGCATGCGCTTTCAGTCTCTATTTAGAGTAATATTGGTCGATCAGCGTAAACTTTTGGATTCAATTAAGCACGAACTGTCCATGTTGGTACTGCGTGTCGAATGTGTTTTGAGATGATTCTGAGCGGGAGGTGGTGTTCTGATAATTTGTGTACTACCAGATATAGTCTAGAGATTTGAAACCATTTATCACACTTAAACAAAGTTGGAAAACTGTTTTGTGTTCATGCATCTGCTGTCCTTAAACTTGACTTTTCGGCAATCATTCGCATGGCTCCTTTGGATCTGGAAAATTGACTACTGTTGCTAGAGGTGCCTGGTAGCAGAGCTCCTGGGGACGCCCAGAGGGTCATTTGTTTGTCCAAGTGCCCAATACCAAAGGTACCATTCCTGACATTTTTTCCCAGTCCGTTAACCTCATATTCCTTGCAAAGATTACAGTATGTAATCAGGTAGTAAAAAGTTGGTAACTGCTGCATATTTCAGAACAGTTCAGAGAAATGCACATGCAGCATCAGTATTCTCTCGGTAGAATTTCTGAGACCTGGATTCAATTCTTCTAGGACTGTGGCAAGCAGTAGGTCAACTGTACATAAATTTATTTTCCTCTGGTGCAAAGTAAAGAGTGCAAACGTCATAAGACAAGTCTCTAGTCTGTTTCATTCTCACTGCATTTGGCCAAAGCATAATATGAAATGCTGTATGTTTTATGCCCTAGTTTTCTTTACTTTGAGCAGTAGATATTGACAGTGAATAGCAAGGCAACTCCACTGCTGACGGTTTTGCCTTCGGCAGCAAAACAGGGAATACCTTACTCCATGTGTTATCTCGACAGACTCAAAACTGCGATGGACAGCTGCGTCCACAGCTGCTATGACCTCCCAAGTGCATGCGCTCGTAAGACACATAATAACTCTGGATTGCCATTAACATAGCCTTGCTCATTGCAGTCGCCGATAAACACCTCATAAGTGGTACTATTATGCACTCTTTTCTTTGGCACTATGTATGAGCTTCTATTCTCGCACTTTCTAGAAATAATGCATGCAGTTTTGAAGTGCGAAAAGGGAATTTACGTGTAACTATATTGTCATGTCAGTATGTTACAGCCAAATTGTACATTGATGTCAGTGCTGGTGGTTTCTTTTCATTATTTTGGGAGAATGTTATAATTTTATCTATAGCAAATAATAGCCCTCACTAATTAGCTGATTTTGTCATGTCCAGTATTTTGATATGCTAAGCCACCAAAGCATGATTCAGAATGTTGTCAGAACTAAAGGCACTGAGTTTTTCGTGTCAGTAAAAAATGTGCTTTATACCCCTGTCACATGGCATTCCTCGAAGGCCTTTCCAGCAAAGGCACCATTTTTCACCAAAGGAGCGTAAGCTTAAAGGAGCAGCGATGCAGCTGCACGGTGCAGCCCAAAGGTGAAAGTCGTTCAGGCTTAGCACCCGCTGCTATACTCGAGGTGGCAGAAGTGAGTGTTCTAAAATTAAAGTGGTGTATTCTGTTCATTCGTTGAGCTTTGACAATTTTTTTATTCTGATTGCTTCCTTAAAAGTACTGCAACAGCTACTCTCATCAGCAGGAGAAGGTTTTGTACTTGTATTGCCTTGGCCACCATGGGCGCTCAGTGTTGCCGCAACACTTTCACTGTCTTGAAATTTGAACATAAAACATAAACACCCGTACAAAAACCAAAGCCAGACACACCTTTCGTATTTGAAAAAAATGTTTTCAAACATTATTAGCTTATCTATTTTTTTATTGCTTTTACTTTGACTTTGGATGGTACTGCGATCACAGCTTCTCGAATGCCGCGTCTTCGGGCTCCGAAGGTCTCGGTTGAGCGCCTTCGCCTCCAAGGCCCTTAGCGACAAAGGCGCAACATTTGTACCGGGTAGCTGCACTCCTTATGCCTTTGGATATGATTCTCAAAGGCCTTTGCGGTGCCCGTGTGAAAGGGGTATTAGTGTGGTATGGCTGCTTGAACACCTGTCCCTGGTATCTCACAAAGTGAATAAGGAAGGGAAAAGCCTCAGGGTGCTTGCCGACGTTTCGACAAGAGGACTTGTCTTTGTCTGGCAAAGTGTTCATCATTGGTGGGGTTTAAATAAGGTTTTCACTTCGAGGCGAAAGGCCTGTTGTGTGGGACGAGGGTGCGATATGGGAAGGGCGTTACGATGGGGAGCGTGAACCTTGACCAGGCATGATAGCTGCTAAAGAAGATTAACCGGTTGACCTGCAAAACTGTGAAAACAAAAAAGCCCAATTCAGTAGAAACGAATCTCGGGGTATGGAGTGTGGATAGTGGGCTTGAATGGCTTTATGTCTAGCCGCAACAGGTGGATTGGTATGGCTGGCTGCCTTTTCCTGAAAAAGTAGGATAAAGGAATTAAGCAGCATGGCAGAATAAAATACCAGGGGGGGGGGCAAAATATTTTGAAGGAAAAAGAGAAAATGAGGGCAGGTTCAGAGAAAAGGCAAAAAGAAGGGGGAAGGGGAGGAGTATGGCAGCCAAGGTTCCGAGAAGTGATGTCAGGAGGTGCCGGGCGTAAGGTTAAAGTATAACGATAAATTAAAGAAAGCAGGAAAGGTGGGGGAAATTATGGGTTGGGAAACCTCTGACCATGTGCAAGGCCTTTTCAAATAATTATGCCAATTCCGGAATGTACAGAGCTGGCCACATTTAGTGCAAACATGTGAGCGCATGGCTGCACTCTTTAAAGGTCCACTGTGTGCGGCGCAGCCACTCATCGCTGCAAAATGGCGCAAGAGGAGATGCACCTGGATGTGGTGCTTCGTGTCATGTTACACTTCGATGTGTGGCAATGTCAGACACAGTGGCCCAAAGAGCACAGCCATGTGCTCGCGTGCTCGCACTAAGAGTGGACAACCCTGTACTTGATTCTAAGTTTCCTCTGTATATGTTGACACCAGACGAAAACAAGTTGTCTTTTCGAAATGGCAAGCACCCTGAGATTTTTCCTTCCCATGTTCACTTTTTGAGTGTCAAGAAACCATTTGCCTACTCTCTCTGTACCATGCACTCCACATCTTGTACGGTTATCTTCGTATGTATACACCAGTGATAAATCATGATGGAAATCAAGGGATTTGTATTTGTATTGCTTAACACTTACTTTAAAGCTATATCATGAGGGTATAGTTGAAAATGTGCTACGGGGGCTTGGTTGTGTGTCGTGACTGGTTTCTCTTTGTCAGGGCTGCTTGACAGCCACCATGAAACGCAGGCTTTTGAAAAGTCGTTCCTCAAATAAAAGAGCGTTTCCACTGTTACAATGGAAATGTTATTTACTAAAAACTTCAATCATTGCAGTTCAGAGATTGATATTTTTCAAATAACTAACCTGAAGTTCAAAACCTGCAGAAGGAACTATGTTACTTCTTTCCTGCCTTAAAAACCCAGTACTTATTTGCCAGTTTCAGGAAGCAGAGGTCTGTTTCATGGCACGTACTTTCCACTACCTTGCATGAAAATTGTGCAGTAAAAGCCCACCATAAAACTAGGGGCATAGTTTACTGCTTGTATGCAACTACTTTGGCGTTAGAGCATGCATAGCATGGTCTTAAAGTTATTCTTTTCATTTGCAACTGGTTCATAAAAGGCCTATTCTGGCAAAAGGCATTTAGCGAAATTATCTTCCTCTGAATGCTTCTAAGGATAACTTAAGTTCATACAGGAAAATATATATTGACAATATCTCTTGAAGACATGATTGTCCATATTAGCTCTTGTTACCTCGCAGTATTTAGTTTTGTGCCTCCAGCATCACTGACTTGCATCATATGGTAGTGTAGTAAAAAGCTCACTGTTAGTTCAAACCACAACTCATGATGGGGCTGTGCACTTTTTGTTGTGTTACATGAAATATACTTATGTATGAAACAATTTCTTTCAGCTGCACCTCACATGATTCAAATTCCACCAGAAGAAAGGCTGCAACACAACATTGCTCACTAGCTGTTGCTTTCCCAGCACATAACATGCCATAACAGCACATAGCAGGTAAGATGTGAACAAAAACAGTGCATGTATATGTTCCACACATGCATTTTGTGTACTACCAACACTATGATATGATTAACTATGTCATGTAAGACAGAGCACACAAATCATTTTTTGTATATATTGCAGCATGGTTATTTTAAGTTTTAAACTGGCCATTGAAACGACCCATTGTATCACCGCTGGTTACCCGGTGGCACTGGGGATCGAACTCCGCACCTCCTGCTTGCGAGGCAGATGCTCGGACCACTAGGCCACTCCTGCGGTCCCCCCACTGATGTTGCTTACACCAGCTGCTGTTAAAGCCCCGGTATGTATGTTAAATGCATTTTAGAAAACCATTCACTTCCAAAGTACCATTTCATCTTTATAGCAAAACCACAGTTCGCCTAGCTAGACAAACCTGCTGCATACAAGCCAGCACAAGGGTTGCACGCACATGCTTCGTTAGGAAAACATAAAAATCAAGCAGAGCCTGCCCTTCATGGTGCATTATACCCTGATTTTGAGCAATGATCAAGATAGGCAGATGGTCATTTCAGTGAACACTTGCATGATACATTCGTAGAATCGAAAAGACAAGTACTATTGCAAAATATTCAAACAGTGTTTATTCTCAGAGAAACCATATCATGAAAAAAGTGTTGGATTAGTTATGGTGCACCTTGTATGGGGAAAGGGGCTCCCACATTGTGAAAGGTTTAATTTTGGAATAACGACAGCGTTTAGACTAGTTGGGTTACCATGTTTAGGTAGTGGATGTGCTCAAAAAGACACTGGAAGTAAGCGCACTGTGTGGAAATCTCTTTCTGTATCCTTGTCTTTTTGAGCGCTTTCACGATCTAAACTTAAATTTGCAAGAGAGCAAGGAAAACAAATATTTAAATTCTGATAATTAAGGATAAAAGATCATGTTTCATTGTGTAGCTTAAAGTGTACATTGTATCGCTATTGCTGTATTGCAGCACTTCTGTCGTGGCCTTGCATTGCAGCCTCTTGACTTTTGTTGATATAATAGGCAGTCCTTTTTTCATTCCATTGCAACACTTTAGGAGTTACTACAGAGTTGCGTGGTAGCGAACTCTCAGAATAACGGTTTGCATTATTACGCCAGCATAACTTGCTAAGTGCTTCACTGCAGTCTTGTTACTAGAACAGCCTCTTGAAAGTATTCAGCCTTGTGGTCATTGAGGGTTACTGTTCACATATCAAAATGCCGGATCAGCTGTATACTCTTTACAGCTACCAGAACTATGGTACATTTCATGACATGCTGGCTGAAGAGTGCTGGAGCACCTGACTGGGGATTTGGATGAAACAATATTCAAATGTGTGCTCGGTATCACGCTGTTTTGTTCTAGTTGTGGAGAGGTTTTCTTTTCATATTTGTTCTGTCAAACATTTAAATTTTGGCAATATGTTGTTGCCTTTATCTTGTGTTCTCTTTGTTGTTGAGGTTTAGTATTTTTGGCACAAGCACTCCACTCTATTACTTTCAGTATAATTTAAAATTTGTAGGGCACGTCATGAAGAATAAAACTTCTACTTGAATAATCTGCATGTGCTTATGTTCTCATTGTTGATAGAAAAACTTAGTTGAGACAGCTTGTATTTTAGCTCTGGCTAGAATTTTTAGGAGAGCCTCAGTAACATAATCACATGACCAACACAAACTCGGTATTATTGTTTGTGCAATGAAAAACGGTTTTAAAATAGTTATTAACAGCTGTCAGTGTAGGACTGGCCTAAAATGTTTTGTGCTCTATGTAGCTCTTCTCTGAGGCAGGATTAATTCATCTGCACCTGCAGCCTGATACCGCCAAGATACCAATTCTTGGGTGAACTTATGATTTTTTTTCAATGAGCAAACTTGCATCATCTTGAAGCATGGAACTTGAGCTGATTCTTAACAGCTCTAGTGTAGCGAATTTCATTATCCTCATTGCTTAGTTTACATTCACCTCAGGACAATGGCCTTTTCCAGTTTAATTATCTGTGTCTTGCACCAGCTACATGCCACACTATCAGAAATCACCTAATCTTATCTAGTGAGCTTATAATCAGCTATCTCCTGCTATATTTTCCTTAGGGTGAAATTCATTTTGTTGCGATACAATGGACAAGCTGTTTCCTGGCGTGGTGCTCAGCTTATCTGGAATAAAATGCTTGGGAAATGGGTCTCTGATTTCACCTTGAGTAGCGAAATTAACTTGTGCTAAGGCACCCTTTGGCCATAGATGCCCTTGTGCCATTAAAATTCATCAAATTCATTCTGTTGCCCTAATATACCATTGGTGATTCATTTTCTGCATTGTATGCCCAGGCCAGATTCATTTTCTTCTTTTAATTTCTGCCAGAATATTAACAACTTCCTTGTTCATCCCTGTTATGGTTTCACTCGGTCAGTTGTTCTATTAATAATTATAATCACTTTATTGAAAACATGTTTTGGGCTAAATGGCATCAAGTTTGCCACTCTGCACAATCATATATATGTTTCGTCTTGTATGTCTTTACTTGTGTGGTAATGTTTATTTTGTGCTCACTGTCTAAACAACCTTATTTGCCTATGATATCCTAAGCCCTTCTATACCTATTTTCCTTCCCCCTGGCTCTTTCTCTTTTCAGTCATTCCTCCTCTTTCCTTTACACCGGCCATTGGTCACAAGGCTGCTGTGGGAACGACAGTCAGCACTGGGCCCTTTTTTGTTCATGGAACCTGCACTGCTACTATTAACACTAATAGTACGTTATCAGTATTTTTGTGATACTGCATTTGTTGTTATTTATGAAGTAGTTGGCTAAGGCAATGGTAGCAGTGTTGGATATTGCAATATATTATGCATATATCTCACTTGCAATATATCAGTGTGTTCACTATTACACTACCCTCTATTTCTTTCAGCTCAGTTATTTGGCTATAGATATATTGTGCTGCTTTCCTAGTTTAGTCCACTCAAACTAAAACTTTGCTCTTTGTGTCACAGGTAGAATCTACAATGATTGCTGCTCTGTGCCTTGTAAGCAGGAGGCAGTGTTCAATGGAGCCATGAACTTTCCTTGGAATTGAAAAGCCTTTGCCGTATTATGCGCTGAACCACGAGTGTGAAGAGGAAAATGTCATGCCTTGGATTTCTTCAGAGGTGAGTCATTGCGGTGAATCCACCAGCGCGAAAGACAGGGATGAGAAAGGAGACAAGACAGGTGCTGACTCGCGACTAAAGTTTATTGGCGTGAACAGGGAATGTATAAAAAGCCAAGCAATACCATAAACCATGTAGTTACAGATAAGCATACAGGACAACATGAGTCAAAAATCGCCCTCAACATTTCCCTGATCGAGGTAGTCCAACTCATTGTGTGTTAACACGATAGACAAAACACACATTCTTCACGGAGTCATAAGATGTGTCTAGCCTCGATAATCTCCCATTTAATCTCTCTGAATTTACTGCCAAAATGCGTGTTGCCAAAAGGAAAGGGTAGCAGACTTCACATCCCGTGCAGTGTACAGCAGGGTTACCCCAACCACCTAGCCAAGCCCCTACAATCTTGTGTTCCTGTAGTCTTACATTCATACACCTTCCAGTTTCACCTACGTAAACCAGACTACAAGATAATATTTGATACCACATTCATTTTACAAGGTACATATACATTTCACTCTACACGTGTACTTTTCTCGAGCCACATTCACAGAATTATTCTTAAAATTTTACATGCTTTAGACAACGTATTAGGGGCCGAGAAAGCCACTTTTACATCATACCTTCTGGCCACATTTTTCAAATTGTGCGACAATTTATGTACATACGGTAACACAACTGGTCTTTTGGCATCTCGCTGGCTGGCCCCAGCCTGATTGTGCCGGTCACCGCAAAACTGTCTCAGCTTCTTTAACAATTTATCATATGCTCTTGCAGTAACAAGGTTTGCAAATCCTGCGTTCGTTAACCTTAAAATCTGCTCTTGGATACTAGTCGTCATGCTGTGAAAGCATAATTTCATCAATTCTGAGCCCGCGCTAGAAAGTGCAATGCTATCTTTCACTAGCTTGGAATGGTCGACATGTAGCCAGGTAGCAGCTTAACACTCGCCAGCACACATGAAGTGTGCTGAACATCAAGGTAACGTCCAGAAACCACAGCTCTTTTTCTTGGGACATTTGCTCCAAAGTAAACCTGAGATAAAGGCCTTGCTCCTTAAACAACTTGAGAAGATGTACAGGTCCCGAACTATCACAACCTTTATAAAAGACCAGAAAATCATCGACATAGCAAAAGATTTTCCCCCAGCCCATGCACATTCTGGACATTTATTCTATCCACCCTACTCAAGAAAATATTGCTTAGCACAAGGTCAACCTTTGAACAACTACATATTCGAGACTTTAGAACACATACTGCACTGCGCTACTCTACAAACATGCTCTTCAAATAAATGCTATTCAATAACATGCTCTTCAGATAAATTTCAGAAAAGGATTCATGCGAAATTATCTGGTTATTTGCAAAAGCATCTGTCTACTTCGCATCTTTAAGATCCATTTCTTGTACTCAATTCGCAGTGTGGTTGAGTATCTTAAGAATGACAATCCAGCGGATTGTCTTGTGATTAGTGTCGATGTAGAACTATTTTATTCTATCCCGTATGAAGATCTTGTGAAAAGCTTACGAATGTGTATATCAGAGCACAACGATGAGCTCGTGTTTAGGAACGGGTGTGTAACATAAGTCTTTTTTGGCACTTGTCTCCTTTTATTTGAAGTGAATAGCATGTTTGTGGAGTATGGCAGTGCGGCATATGTTCAAAAGTCTGCTAAATGTATCGATTCGAAGGTTGCCCCTGTGCTAAGCAATATTCTCTTAAGCAGGGTGGAAGGAATGATTGCCGAGAAATTGCATGGGCTGGGGGAAATCTTTCGCTACGTCTATGATTTTCTGGTCTTTTACAAAGGTTGTGATAGTGTGGGACCTGTACATATTGTGAACTTGTTTAGGAGCAAGGCCTTTGTCTTAAGTTTACCTTGGAGAAAATGTCCCAACAAAAAGAGCTGCGGTTTCTGAACCTTACCTTGATGTTCTGCACACGCCATGTGTGCTAGCGATATTCACCCAGGAGTGTTAAGCAGCTACTTGACTGTTGGTCGAACGATTCTAAGCTAGTGAAAGAGCATTGCGTCGTCAAGTCTAGGCTCGGTATTGGTGAAGCCATGCTTTTACAGCGTGACAATTGGTTTCCAAGAGAAGATTTTAAGGCTAATGAAAGCATGATTTCCCAACCATGCTATTGCAGAAGCGTGCGATAAATTGTTAAAGCTGAGCATATAAGATTGGGCAAGTTGGTCTGACATGCTAAAGATAAGAATGGCGCAGCATCAAGTAACGAGGACAACAGGAGAGCATACCCACGCACAAGTGCCATCCTTGGAGCGGATGCAGAATCTAAGAGCGTGTACTTGACATTCAGCGTTGGCAGCCAAGGATCGGGCTCGTTCAATCTTTAGCGTTCAAATCCGTGTTTCCTCGTTTCCTTGACTGTCAACGCTGAATGTCAAGCACGCGCTCTTGGATTTTGTATCTGCTCCAGGGTTGGCACTTGTGCGTGGGTGTGCTGTCCTGCTTTCCTCGTTACTTGATGCTGTGCCATGCTTCCCTTTAGCATGTTAAAAGCTGAAACCCCTTCGCAGGGACTGGCATGATCAGGCTGGGGCCAGCCAGTGATATGCCAAAAGACTGACTGTGTTACTGTACATACATAGATTGTTGCAAAATTTGAAAACTGTGGCCAGAAGGTATGACGTAAAAATGGTGTGTTCGGCCCCTAATAAGTTGTCTACAATCTGTAAAATTGTTAATAATTTTGTGAATTTTGTTAGGGAAAGGCACATGTGTCGAGTGAAACGTGGCAACATATATGTGCCTTGCAATCATTGCATGCATTGCATACCATTATCATGTGGTTGGGTTTATGTTGGGGAAACTGGAATGTGTATCAATGTAAGACAACAGAAGCATGAGAGGTATTTGGATATTGGTAGGGGTTGTAACTTATCTGCATATTACAAGGGATGTGAAGGCTGCTAACCATTCCTTTCGGCAACACGCATTTTGGCACTACGTTCACAGCAGATTAACCAGAAAATTATCGAGGCTAGACACATCTTATGACTCGGTGACGAATGTGTGAGTGTGCTGCCCATAGCGTTAACATGCAGCGGGTTGGACTGTCTAGATGAGAGGAATGTTAAGGGCAATCTTTTACTTATGTTGTGATGTAGCTTATGTGTAATTGTGTAGTTAGTGGCGTGTGGCTTTTCTGTATACTCTCTGTTCACTTCAATAAACTTCAGTTGCGTGTCAGTGCCTGTTTTGCTTCTTTTCTCGTCCCTGTCTCGTGCTGATAGATTCAAGTACTTGTAGAGTAGATTCACTGAATTGTGTACTTGCAGAGGCTTGTGAAAAAACGAGAGGAATTTTCTTTCCTTTATGCGGAATGGAAGGTTGAAATTTTTTTACTTAAATGTTTGCAGCATTAAATTCTATTCGGAAAGGTAAAACCCACTTTATTGTACATTTTGTGCGCAATGGTGCCGGTGGCTGCATGCAACTGAAAACATTCGTCCAGGTTATCTAGCTAGCGTCCTTCTTCCTTGTGCCACATTTTCTGAAATAATATTTTGTCAGATTTATTTCAAACAGAATTTCTAAGAACATATTGGTGATCACTTAATGGTGATCACATAATTTGGTGATCACATATGACATAATTCAAAGCGTGATCATTGGTATTTTTTAGTCTGGGGCAGTACAATGAGAAGTACATAGTATATAGTAAAATTAAATATGACCAGTCTAACATAAACAAAACTCCTTTTTTTAAGGAAAATTTTGCTACCGAAGTGCTGGAGTGACATGGCATTATGAAGACGTGGACAGTGTGCTGTGTTCATGATGGCACGAGAACTTGCGTACAGTGCTTCAGGTAACTGGTGAGTACCTTGGTGCTGTGCTTCTGCTAATGTAGCCAAATTATGTTTTTAATCTAAGAGTGTATCTGAAAACTTAAGCAAAAATTGAGTAGTATTTAGATATTCTTGCACCAGATACCACTGTGAGAATTAGTTATTAATGATGTGTCTCACATGTACCCTTGTCTGCTGAATATAGTAAGCATGGCTTTCGAGCTGAGTGCCTCTGACGTATGAGAAAAAAATGGCCCAGTGTAGCACATTCAGGCTTCATGGAGTGGAGAATGAAGGCAGTAAATAATTTAAGAGTAGAAAACACAGCACAAACCACAGGACCAGGAAACTGACAGAACACACCGACCCTGATGACACTCTTTGCATGAAGGGTGTTATAAAGTTGCCTGTCATGTAGTGCAAGATGGAGGTCGCACAGGACGGGTGTTAAATATGAGTTGATGCAGACACCTGTCATTACGTAGTACTCACTGTAGAACTCGAGCAAGAAGCAAAGGTAACAGCTGAGCATGGCCACTCTTGTGCTTTCCTCCGCAAGCAATCTGGAATTGCACTTAGAAATCTTTCATGCTTTCTCTTGACATATACATCATTCCTGCATGTGGCGAGGAAAAGTACATACCCTTGATGTCAAGTGACAGTGAACTCACAGGGCTGGTAACAGCTCACTGAGGTGTTGTGATATATCTAGAGGGCACCTCATGAGAACAAAGAGCCCTTGAAGGAATTCTCTCAAAGTTTGTTGCCACATGGACCTCTTCGTAATCAATGACTCTAAAAGGCAAGCCTTCCTTTAGTGTCACAAAAAAGGCCTAGGACATGGGTAATTTTGCTTCTCCATTAGTGCAAAAATGTTTGCTAGCGAGATCTTTCGCAGATATATAATTATTTCACAAAATGTCAAGAAGGAGACTGAAGCTGCACCAAGCAGTACCAGTAAAAAACTTATCACAGCTGTTCAAAAAGCAGAAAGACTCATGCCTTCATCCTTCTTTTGCATCAGACACATGAGGACACTTCGTCTTTCTGGGTCATCATTTTGAAAAGGTTCACATGGCAACGGCCTTTGGTTAAATTTCTTCCAAGAGCAATTTTTTGAAACTTGAGCATCCGTTCCTTGTGAGGCACACTGCAGAGATATTGGAATGCCTTAGTGAGCTGCTTCCGGTACGTGTGACTGCATTTTCACTGACATCAGATATTAGTACATTTTCTTGCACATGCTGAGATAATGGATTAGGGTTTAGGGGAAGTGTGCTTCCTGGGGCCGTATTCCAAGTTTGTGTCATAATAAAAAGCGTCATAATCTGCCGCAACGGGCATGCCCGGGAACTGGATATAAACTGAGTGCGGGACTTTCGCTTCGTCTTGTCTTGCCTATAACAAATTGGATGGACGATAAATTCGGCAAGCGTCTCCCACCTTTTTCAGATGTTACCAATGTTCCTTGCTCGCTAAGTTGTGCATTTAGTACTATGTACAGAAAGGCACCTGCATTGAATTGCATCTGGCCCCCATCCTGAGCTACTTTCTATTTGCACAAAATGATAAGCAACTGTAAGGGCTTTCATGCGCACAGTGCCGCCCGGGAAAGCGCATTTTGTCTGCTTCTTTCTGGACCTGTGGTTTTTACTGTTTACTGTTATGAGAAATGAATTTTGGGCAATAAATTATAACGGGTTGGTTCTCGGTGAATGGCTTTTGAAAGCTTCTACGAAAGCCGATTGTTCAACAGCGGATGGTTGAAATGTATTTGTGAAATTTATATTTGGTGTTGTGTGACCACTAAATGAGGAGTTTTGTTATGCTTTTCAGATGGATCCGACAGCAATGTGCAGATGTACAATGTGTGTAGTTTGCATGAAAATAAAACGTATGAACTTGTACTCACCCAAACACTTACCACTCTTTCATTCTAAGCTGCATTCTTTGTACGTATGCACTACATAATATGCTTAAAGAAAAGCCTTGTACATAATACTTATTTCTTCGGCACCTGGACGGCTATATCTGCAGTGAACATTGCGGGCAGAAGCTATACGAAGACGCATGTTCATGTACTACAGAAAGTACATAATTACAATACAGATAATTTCCGCTCTAGATGAAATGACTTCCGAGTGAACGGAGGTTGTATGCATACACATTGCGGAAACTTCAATAAGAACAAAACATAAGCATTCGTTGTGAAAAAACGATTTCGGTCTCGTGCATAGCATGGCGTAACTTTCCGTTACCAAGAATGTGACAGTCGTCATACGGAGTCTCTGTTTCTGACATTTAGTCCGTACCTCATGTTGCGGAAAACCCTCTGGCAACGCATTACCAGCGGGTTTCTCTGTACTGCGGAGCATTTTTTTTACAGTGTGGAGTGGGCTTCAGCTGTAATTTCGTCGCACAGCGCAGAAAATTCCACCTCAGCGCAGGCGCTATCAATCACGGATTACGTTATGTTGTGACGCGAATTTCCCCGCAGAAGCAGGTCACGAGATCAGAACGACAGGACGATAAAATATCGTGAAATGACGGCCTGCGCTGCGCCTTTAGTCAGAGGTGCAGTTCATTCTTGACTGGCAGTGCGGAGCGACAGACCGCGAAATGACGCTGTTACTGCGCACAGTGAGCGCCATAGCCTTTCATGAGTCATGGAAACCACGGAAGCCGTGTAGACAACCGCGTATATCAGCGGTCCTTAGACAGTGACTTGTATGACGCTGTGGGGGGAAAGGTGACGCCTCGAGCTCATCGAAGACCATCCAATTCGTGGCTACAGAACGGCACAACTTAGGTTTCCTCGTCAACGAAGGAAGGGAAACGGCGCATGGGTGAGAGCGAACAGCGACGAGGGAGCGGGGAACGCATACGGAAGCTGGATGGTTGCTTACGTATTCTGAGGCGAGGACGAACGGTGAATAATAATAATTGGTTTTGGGGGAAAGGAAATGGCGCAGTATCTGTCTCATATATCGTTGGACACCTGAACCGCGCCGTAAGGGAAGGGATAAAGGAGGGAGTGAAAGACGAAAGGAAGAAGAGGTGCCGTAGTGGAGGGCTCCGGATTAATTTCGACCACCTGGGGATCTTTAACGTGCACTGACGTCGCACAGCACACGGGCGCCCCTGATTAGGGACGGTCCACCGTTCGTCTTTCCCGCGTCGTCCACCGCGTCGTTCCCGCCGCGGTGGCTGAGTGGTAAGGGCGCTCGACTACTGATCCGGAGTTCCAGGGTACCCGACCGCGGCGGCTGCGTTTTTATGGATGGAAATTGGCGTTTTTCCTCCATAAAAACGCAGCCGCCGCGGTCGGGTACCCGGGAACTCCGGATCAGTAGTCGAGCGCCCTTACCACTGAGCCACCGCGGCGGGAACGACGCGGTGGACGACGCGGGAAAGACGAACGGTGGACCGTCCCTAATCAGGGAGATAAAGTCAATGCTTGCTCTGATGAAGCATTGTCTACTGTCAAAGACCATTAGGTGAATAAAACAAGATAATCGCACAAGTTGTGACCATCTCATTCCGCAAGATTTTCCTGGCCCATTAGGCAACGCAAATAGCCTCTGTCTTATATACCTTATTATACAAATATGTATAATATATAAAATATTTTGATATAAATTATTATATCTAAATTATTTACCTTATTATATACCTCACGTCTCCCTCCCCATAGGGAGGAGGAGGCGAAAAGCTAAGCGACCGTGTGCCATAGAATTTCTTACTAATAAGTAGAGGGAAAGCTGGCACGCCGCCTATCGGAGTTTGCATGGAGCTTCCTCGAGACCACCTATACCACCATGGGTGCTCTAAGCATCATGGAGCGGAGAGCTATCGACTGCAGAACTAGAACTTCTGGCCACAAAGTCATAAAAAAACAAACGTTCGATAATCAAGGATGTCCTATCATTCAATATTTTGTCTACAAATCGTAACAAACGATCAGGAAAGCTTGTAAATGCAAAGTTTGCTTAAAATAATCGACGACTTGCTCTCCTATTGTCCAAGCATTGCCGACCACAAAATCCAATATTTCGTGCTTAACAGGCTCACTTTTCAAAAGAAATATGTTTTTGAAAAAATGTCTCTTCAACATTTTAAAAGATTTTTCCACAGCATTTCGGAAAACAAAAACTTTTTATTGGCGTCGTGTGCTGTTGCGTTTTTGCTACTATGCCTTTTGCGCACTACTTTTACGCCGAAGCAGTCTGCGCGCGGAGCGCGCCGTGGATACGGAATGAGAAATCTCAGTAAGGCCACTCTGTGTTCCTGAGAAATACCTACTGTTCCGCACCAAGTAGCTCATCGCCCCATGATGCTTTGCGCGCCCATGGAGGTACAGGTGCAACGCCGCCAGCTTTCCCTCTAGTTAATAGCAAGAAACTCTATGCCGTGTGCAGTGCGATGTCAGTGCACGTTAAAGATCGCCAGCTGATCGAAATTATTCCATAGCCCTCCAAAAGGGCACCTCTTTCTTCCTTTCTACTTTCACTCCCCCTTTATCGCTTCCTTTACCCAAAAAACCAATTTTCATTTCCATAGACAGTCATAGACAATCTGTAGATTACGAATAGACAAAAAATTTATACGAAGGCAATAAGTATAAGAAGTCCATAGACTGTCTTTAGGCCATTTTTAATGGATGCAGTGAACCAGCCGTGAGTGCAGCCTTCACTCGTGTGTGTGTGTTTCTTCCTAAAGTGAATGTGTTTCATCAGGTGCAGTTATGAGCGATTGCTTTGTTTTCAGGCACAGTTCCTTTAATAATTTTATACTTGAACACCATCAGTGTTTCTTTAGTATGTTGTCTTTTAGCCACACCCGCATTAAAAGGTCGTCCTGCCCGGCTGCATTTTTTTGGGTTTAATATTTAATTCCCCAATATAAAGAATCATTTGTGCTCCCGTACGCAACCGTAGGTAATGAAAACTCTTATGCCACTTTCGTTGGATACTTCAACAGCGCGGTTAGAGAAGGTTTTAGGGGAGGGGGGGTGTTAACGTTCAAAGCGACTCAGGCTATGAGGGACGCCTTAATGGTTAATGAAGGGCTCCAGCAATTTAGACCTCATGGTATTCTTTAGCGTGCCCTGACACAGCAGAGTACACGGGCCTCTAGAATTTCGCCTGCATAGAATTTCGACCGCCGCGGCAGGGATCAGTTGAATTTCGATGAAGGCGAAATTCTAAAGGCCTGTGTATGAGGGATGCATTGAAAGAATGGGAAGGGGAGCACAGGGTAGAGATGCGGATCAATAGCGAACGCCTGGAGATCTTTACTTCGGCCTGGAACATGCTCTGAGGAATGCTGCAAATTTCGTATTTGTATATACGGTTAATAACAGCATCAGTCGGTCGTGGTCGGAAGATGGCTAGCGCCAAATTACTCTATCAGGGCCTCAAAATTTGGGCCAGCAAGTTGCCGGCTTCTGACTTGACTGGCAACAGAACTGATTGGTTCTCGTTGAGACAGTTGCAGAACCTACTGTTTCTCGTTGACAGTTGCATGTCTCGATATTGAGCGCCCTATGGTGCACTACCTACGTTGCTTGTTTTGTGGCGATAATTGCGTGTTTATATCAATGCCGCTTATTTCCGAGCTGGTGGGCCTTGCACTCCGCGGATTGAGCCACCTTTTTATGTCATATATAGAAAAATGTCTTGAGGCATTGATATTCCTGTTTGAATTTCAAAATTAGATTCGCATCTAATATGGCTGCCGGGCACATATGCCTGCACAGAGACCCTTAACATTTTGTGCAGCAGCAAGTATAATGTGCCCCAACAGTTTTATTTGCCGGACAAAGGGAAATGATGCACCTACATAACATTATACTATAAACCGGGCGCCGGAGATTCCATGGCCGAGTCCACCGACGGTGCACGCCGTTAGGGCTTACAAACTCACTGTCTAAGAACAATGCACACAGAGAAAAATTTGCTGATTGACCACTGCCCCACCCATCCTTATCGATCCCTGAAGCTGCCATACTTCGGCGAATACAGTTTAATCTTATTGATACACCAAGCAAATTTTTTTTGTATAGGATACACTTGTACACCTCACTGCTTAATTGTTCACACGCATATGCAGCTTTAGAACACTGCCTTACACAGCGCCAATCAGCCTTCTTGTCTACCGCCCATCCTTCCCCCACCCATGGCCCCATCTGGCTCGCCTCCCTGGACCTGAACCTGCCACCCCTCTTCGTCACCTTGGTCCAGGACCTGTTGAACGACTAACATAAAGGCTGTTTCAATACACGCATTACACCACCACCTCCACCTAACATGCATTTTTGCGTGCGGGTTTTCGATGCAGGCAACGCAAAGGCATCCATATGCTGGGATATGTCAGTGCACGTAAAAGATCCCTAGGTGGTCGAAATTATTCCGGAGCCCCCCACTGCGACATCTGTTCTCCTTTTGAAGCAAAAAGCTTCACTACGCCAGCTTTTCCAGCCGTCAGAGAGGACGCAAATTCGTCCTTGAATGTAGATAGAGGTCACAGTGGCAGCACGTTTTACCTTGAATGTAGTAATAGGTCAAACATGAAAACAACGCCTTTCTCGTATATCTCGATGGACAGCCGAACCGTGCCCGTAAGGGAAGGAAAATGAAATGAAACTTTTTAAGGAAAGGAAATTACACGTCTCACATATCTCCGTGGACACCCGAATCGCACCGTGAGGGAAGGAAAATGAAATGGTGGTAGTGGTTTTTTATTAAAATAATAGTAAAAAGGAAGGAAAGCACTTTTGCTAGCCCCGACATCTGCCACCGATACTGAAGCACCTGAGCTGGGACAGCGGAAATAAAGGATAGCAGGCAGAATGGAGAAATGAAATGAAAGAGGTGACGGGACAGGAAGAGAGGATAGAGGGAGAAGTAGTATGTACAAACTTTTTACACAACAAGAAATGTGTCCAAGATGTGCGCGTGATTAGTTCATTTTAGAGGAATTAAATCACGCACGCGCACAGCACTGTGTTGGCTACAACTGGAGTGGGGTGTCCAGTTATTTATCGTTCAAGTTAGAACTCGCGGAGCGTTCGGTCAATGCGTGCAACTACCTGACGGAGAACAGACGGGACGTCAAGCCCGTGAGTTCGAGGAATGCACAGAGGCTCACCAAAGTTCGCTCACGGGAGCGCGCACTGCCCTGCGCCCATAATAGCGTCTTGATTGAGTCTGGTACTATGCCCTGCGCCCTATAGGCCGCGAGCATATTCCGACGAGCATCGGCGAACGCGGCACAGTGAAGGAGCAGTTGTTCTAGTGTTTCACACACATCACTCGTCGCGATTCCGTGACGCACCCGTCGTTCCCCGGGCCACGCGCAGGCAATGCGCGCGCGGAGGATCATTGCACGTTGTTACCGTGTAAGTGCGCGACAGCCGGTGATACTGTCGATGCGCTCACCTCCTGCGATGCGTGGGTCAGGGTGCTGCTTGCGGAGATGGTCGTGGATGACCACACGCACGTCCTCCAGCGCAAGGGGCAGATCACTGGCAGGTAGTTGGTGTGCAGCGGTCGCGAGGTCGTCAGCGTCTTCGTTGCCGGCGATGCCGCAGTGACCGGGCACCCACTGTGCAGGCATCCTCTCCACATCCTCTCTGTGCGAGGCGCTCGATACGCGAGCGAATTTCCCGCACTAGTGGGGTACGGCAGCCGTTTGATTGCAGGCGTCTGAGGGCGGCGCGAGAATCGCACAGCAGAACACTTCTGGGCTACGGAGGGCCGAGGGTGAGCAGCAGGTCCAACCCGAGCCGGATCCCTATCAACTCCGCCGTGGTGGAGGAGCCCAGGAAGGTTGAGTGTTGCTGGCTTTGCAGTCGCAGTGCGGGGATGGTAGCCGCCGCAGCAAGGGAGCAGCTGTCGCGGGCCACTGAGCCGTCGGTGTATACGAGGAGAGGTCCTGGAGCTCCTCCTGTATGGCGGCTCTGGCCAGCTGCTGCACAGCACAGAGGGGTGTGCTCCACTTTCCCGCAATGCCGACGATCTCTTGTAGCGCCCATCAGCATGAGGCCGGCATAGAGGAAAAATGATTGCTTTTAATGGCTGGAATGCTAGAACGTCTAATGGCATGGAGGCGAAGAGCACGTGACACCAGCACGAGGAGTGAGCTCAATTCGACCGCACTTCGACGTCATTATCTTCGACGACTGGTGCTGCTCCTGCTGGGCGAGGCCGCTGCTGCTGCTACACGAGCCCCCCCCCCCCCGCTAGTGAAGGAGTCCGGTGAAGCTGGGAGCCGGAACGATAACGATACTTTCCGCTTTTGAGGAGTGACAGGGAAAGATGGAGGAGGGGGCAGTCTGCTGGTTGGGGCAGAGAAAGCACACATGAAGGTCCAGTCGGCGGGGCGTCGTCTGTGAAGGCTGGCCTCAAGCGGTCGATGGAAATGGTGTCATTGCGCCCATGAATGTCTACGACGAAAAACTTGGGTGTTCTTTCCAGGACACGGAAGAAACCGCCGTAGGGGCGCTGAAGCGGCTTGCGGACAGAGTCTCGGCGAACAAAAACGTGCGTGCAAGTCGCTAGTTCGGATGGAACATAGGAAGATGGTCGAGACTGGGGTCGGAGATGTGGTGCTCTGAGATGGCGACAAAAACTGCGAAGCTGCGTCACGTTATAGGTAGGGCGGGAGCTTTTATATGAATCGGCAGATTAGAAAAATTCACCGGGAAGACGTAGAGGTGAGCCGAAAACAAGTTCTGCCGGAGTGCAATGAAGATCTAGTTTCAGTGTAGCACGGAGGCTGAGCATAACCAGCAGCAGGGAGGTAGTCCAGTGGGTGGTGTCGAGTTGGGCTTTGAGGGATGGTTTTAGCGAACGATGGAAGCGTTCGATTGGCGATGGGGTGGTAAGCAGTAGTTATAATTCGGGAAGTTTCAAGTAAAGTCATAAGGTTATGAAAAAATGAAGACTCAAACTGGGCGCCACGGTCTGTGTTGATGGCCGAGGGAACCCCGTACCGGGAGACCCAACCGGCGACGAAGGTTCTGGCGATGGTTTCACTGGTGGATTCAGGCAGACGGAACGCTTCGGGCCAGCGAGTGAACCGATCGATGCGACTAAGAAGATATGATTGTCCAGCGGAATTTGGCCAGGGACCCAGAATATCGATGTGGACGTTGTCAAAACGGGCTGACGACGGAGGGAACGAGCCGAAGGGAGAGGTTGTGTGTCGCTGGGTTTTAGACTGCTGGCAAGCCAGGCAGGCACGGGCCCAGGCGCGCACGTCCTTGTTGATTCCGAGCCAGACGTAACGTGTTGTGAGAAGATGACGCGTGGCGCGAATTCCGGGATGAGACAGGCTGTGGAGGGCGTCGAAGACAAGACGACGAAAGGCAGAGGGCACCAAAGGGCGCGGCGTGCCGGTCGAAGCGTCGCAGATGATGGGGATGGGGCACGAAGGGAGGAGAATTTCACGGAAAACCAGGGAACGAGGGTTCTTGCAAAGGTCCATAACTTCCGAGTCATGTTGCTGCGCTTCTGCGAAGGCGACAAAGTCGAGGTTCACTGGTAGAGCAGCAGAGACGATGGAAGCGCCGGGGCATTGTCAAGGCTGTGCACATGTCTGATGTTGGTCGTGAATTCGGCCACGTACGAAAGGTGACGAATTTCACCGGGCGAGAATTTACCGCTCCCTGATTTGATGGCAAAAATAAGTGGTTTGTGGTCGGTGACGATGTGGAATTGCCGACCTTCTAGGAGGTGCTTGAAATGTCGCACGGACATGTACATGGCAAGGCGTTCACGGCCGAAAGTACTGTAGCGGCTTTCGGCATCGGAAAACTTGCGGGAGAAAAAGATAGAGGGCGCCAAGAACCATCCACGAGCTGGTGGAGCACGGCTCCAACGCCGGAGTCGGAGGTGTCGGTCATGAGGCGGAGGGGTGCATCATGGCGTGGATGGGCAAGGAGAGCGAGGTCGGATAGCTTTGATTGGCGGCCTGGAAAGAAACCAGAGCAGCTGAAGACAATGTCAGTTGTGCGGAGTTTGGTTTCTTGCCTTGAAGCATGTCCGTCAGTGGTTTGAGGAGTGCCGCACGGTGAGGGATGAAACGGCGATAAAAATTGATAAGGCCGAGAAATGCACGGAGCCTGCGGATTGAGGCAGGCTGAGGAAAGTCTTGAATGACCTGGACTTTTGATGGAAGAGGGCGGATGCCAGAGCTGTTGACACGGTGGCCAAGGAAGTCGAGCTCCGACTTGCCGAATCCAAATTTTGCTCTGTTGATGATGAGGCCGTAATCAGAGAGACGTTGAAAAAGCTGCCGAAGGTGTTGCAAGTGCTACTCCGTATCGCGGCTGAAAGCGAGGAGGTAATCAATGCAGGCAATGCAGAAAGATAGACCCCTTGTAACCGTGACGACGAAGCGTTGAAATGTCTGGCCAGAGTTACGGAGGCCAAATGGCATGCGGAGGTATTCGAAGAGGCCGAATGGTGTGATGATTGCAGTTTTGGGTACGTCCGGTGGTTCAACAGGAATTTGGTGGCAGGCCTTGACGAAATCGATTTTAGAGAATATTGTAGCACCATGCAGCGCGGCGGTAAAGTCCGCGATGTGAGGTAGGGGATAACGGTCCGGAACGGTAGCGTTGTTGAAGGCCCGGTAATCACCACAGGGACGCCAGTCCCCTGAGCATTTTTTCGGTACCACGTGGAGAGGGGATGACCATGGGCTAGATGAAGGTCGGATAATGCCGAGCTCCAGCATGTGTTCGAACTCGTTGCGGGCGATCTGTAAACGATCTGGAGCAAGGCGACGGGTTCGAGCGTGGGTGGGTGGGTGGGCCAGTGGTCACAATGTGATGCGTGACATGGTGTTTGACGGGCAGTAAGAAGTTGGATGGACGGAGCATAGATGGGTATTCATTCAGGAGGGTTTCTTAGGCCGACTGATGTGGGCTGGGTATGCTGGTATGCGGTTCGCGAAGATGGAGGCTCTGAACAGAGAGTTTCGTCGTGCCGTCTACGAGATACTTTGTATGCATGCTGACCAGCAGATTGTAGTAGCGCAGAAAATCAGCTCCGAGGATGGGGTAACGTACGTCCGCGACGAGGAAACATATCGGAACACACGTCGGACGCCCAAATTGAGTGTGAGAGCACGTTCGCCATACGTAGGAATCGGGGTGAGGGTGACGGCTTGTGCGATCGGCCGGTGCGGCAAGAAGGTGAGGGTGTAATGCTGCAGGGGAGGACGCTCACCTCTGCTCTGGTGTCAACAAGAGAACGGAGGCCCGAGATCTGGTCGCGAATGAAGAATAAGGGGCTGTTTTCCGGGGTGACACCACTTGCCACCTCTAGTGGTGCCGTGGGAAGTTTCCTGGAAGCGAAAGGGAGGGGCTAACCGATGCGCTGCTTCACCAAAGGAGTGGTGATACCAGCACATGCTGGCTTGAAGAGTAGAGGTAGCACTACGTCGGGAAAATGAGGCCCGGCGACGGGAAGGCGAAAGAAAGCGGGAGGTCGACAGTGCGGCGAGTTAATCGGAGAGACGTGTGATCTGTGCTTGGAAGTCGTCACGGAGGCTCTGAAGGTCCACGTGGGAGGGAAGAGGTGATGGCGGGGTGGGAGGCAAGGATACTGCGCCGAGAGAAAGTGTGGAGCAAGAAACGTCCATGACAGAATCCGCCAGCTCAGCGAGGTTCTCCAAAGGCCACCCTTGGGCGGGCACAAGCACCAGGCGGACCGACGAAGGCAAAGGCTGAAGGAAACACTCACGCAGAAAGGCTTGGTTGAAGGTGGCAGCCTTGTCGCCCAGGAGCTGATGTAGCCGCCGCAAGAACTGTGTTGGTTTGCGGTGCCCCAGTTCTACGGAGGAGATAAGCTGCTGCAGGCGGCGATGTTCCGAGACAGCTGTTCGCTTGATGAGCTCTGCAGCCAACGTGTCAGACGGGGCTGACGCGGGTGGATTTATGAGGATGTCGCGGACCTCGGTGGCAATCTCAGGTGGTAGCGTCGCAGCGACGTGATAAAACTTTTGCGCCTGAATGTGATGCGGCCAATAGTGAACTGGCTATTGACTTGAGCGTGCCAGAGTGGAGTATCGGCCGGCGAGAACTGCGGAAGGCGAAGAGACAGCGCAGAGACTGCACTGGAGGGACCGTCACCTGGCATGGCGGGGGCGTTGTCGTCCGCGTTGGCCATAGTGAGGCGGATGTTCGAGCGGACGTCCGGAGTCACCAGTTTGTAGCGCCCATCAGCATGAGGCCGGCATGATGAAGGAAAAATGATTGCTTTTAATGGCTGGAATGCTGGAACATCTATTAGCGTGGAGCCGAAGAGCACGTGACACCGGCACGAGGAGCGCGCTCAATTCGACCACACTTCGACGTCGTTATCTTCGACGACTGGTGCTGCTCCTGCTTCGCAAGGCCGCTGCTTCCGCTACACTCTCGCTGTACCTCCGAGGCAGCAGGCCAGGGTGCGCAGGAGCCGTAGGAGGGTGGGCCTTGTGTCAATTGCTCATACTCGAGCAGCGCCGCGCCAACTCTTGAGCGCGGGTGCGAGAGCATACGCTACAGCAGCAAGCCGCCGTCCGGTGCGCGGTGAAGCCGGTCGATGTGATTCATTGCCATGCGCACTGCTTGGAGCTGAAGTGGCCACGCTCCTGCCTCGGCCAACGTTGCGGCGCACTGCGAGTCTTTGGACAGGCCTAGGCACACGCGCAGGGAATTGCGGTGTTCGAGCGCGAGTTTCTTTCAGCACGGCTTGTGCACCGTGATGAGCGGCAGCGCATAGAGCGCCGCCCCCAAAGCTGCGGCATTATATAGCCGCAGCGCGGCATGCTGGGAGATGCCCTGGCCTCGAGCGGTAGGCTTGTCCACGGTGGCGGTGATCCTCTTCATCTGCAGACAGGCCTTGGTCGCCGCGGGGCGGAAGGAAAGGCGCACAGTCAATGTCCAGGCCAAGGTACCGCACCAATTTACGCCAAGGAATCGGAGTCCCGTACAGTGACAGTGGCCCAAGGTGCGCGCGCGAGCGCGAAACGCAGGCCATGGCCACCGATTTGTCCGCGCTCAGCGACAGACCAAGGCCGCGCAAGCTGGCATCGATTGCAGTCAGCGCTCCCTTAAGGCACCCCCGCACGCGGAAAGCCTCGCCCTGTGGTCCCCGGCACCACAGAGCTATGTCGTCAGCATATATGGACATGTACACATAGGCGTCGGCCGCTCGTGCGGAGGGAGGCCGGCACCACCGACATGGCCACATTAAACCGAAATTGTGATAATACAGAGCCCTGCGGCACGCCCATGTCCACCGGGCGAGGCTTGGAGAGCTTACCCCCTACTCGTACGTGCATGGTGCTCCCGCTGAGGAAGCCATGAACGTATCGCAAAAGGCGCCCGCTCACACCGGCAATCTCAAGCACCGTGAAAATTGGTGCGCGGTTAACGTTGTCAAAAGCGCCCGACACGTCCAGTAGCAGCAGCAGCGCAACCTGGCCTGCCGCCCTGGCATACTCCGGCGCTGTAACAAACTCCGATATAGAATCAGCTGTGCACCGCATTCTACGGAAACCAGTCTGCCGCTCGTCAAACAAATCAGCCTCCGCAGCCCGCTCGTTCAGACTCTGCAACGTCATATGCTCCATGAGCTTACCTGCCGCCGATGTTAATGCCACTGGCCGGTATCCGCTCGGCTCCGTAGGTGGACGCCCTGCCTTTCGGATGGGGGAAGCGACCGCGGTTCGCCAATCCTCCGGTAGCTCCCCGCGTTCCAACATCAGGTTGATCTGCTGCAGGCGTATCTGTCGTTGCTGCGCATTCAGGTTTCGCAGCATCTGGTATGTCACCCAGTCCGGCGCCGAGCGGCGCCGGCAGCGCTGCTGCGCATTGTTCAGTTCCGCTGCGTTGAACGGCGCATCACATGGACCTTCCGAGGCGACGGGCGAGGGACTGGCGTCGCTTCTGGGGCTCTCAGGAGCAGCTATGTTAGCTGCGCTTGCGGGGCTGGACGGCGCGAATCGATAGGCAAACCGCTCTGCCAACTCTTTAAAGCTGAGCCCGCTGGAAATTGCGAAGGCGGCCAGCGGTTGACGGTTTGCCTGTGGTTCGGTGATGCGCCGCAGGGTGTCAAACAGCCTCCTCGAGCTGATATCTTCCTCCATTCTTTGGCATAGGGAAGCCCACTGCCGGCGGAATAGCTTGTTGGCGTGGCGGCGCGCTGCAGCGTCCAAGCGGTTGTAGACAGTCCAGTCGGCGGCTGTGTCAGTCCGTCGCGCCCGTCGCTCTGCGCGATCTCGCTTCTCGCGCAGATTTAGCAGCTTCATATCAGGTGTGGGCTGCCCTGCCCTTACATCTGCTCGTTGGGTGGCTGCGAGAGCACTTCGGACTAGACTTGAAAACAAATCTGCGCCAGTGGTCGCTGCCTCGTCGACCTCCCGCCTGAACGCACTCCAGGTGGAAATGAAGTAGGCACGTTTGGGCACGCCTCAAACGCAGTGGGTTCGATTAGGATGGAGTAATGATCCGAGCCCCAGAGAGATGGTGATCGGCGCCATGTCGCCTCGATGCCTCTGAATGCGAAGGCAACGTCGATGCAGGAGCTGGTTGCTCCGCGTCGTCGAAAGTTGGGCTAGCCGGTGTTGAAGGGGGTGAGTCCCAGCTGCGTTGCTGCGTCGTGCAGGTCGTCTCCCCGCGCGGAGTAATAATAATAATAATAATAACTTTATTTGCATCACACGTACATGATGCCGGAGGCCAGCAGAAAAAGTGACGCGCATTGCCCCACGCACTATGGTGGGCGTTAGAATCACCACAGATGATTTGGCGCGGGGCACAGCACGAAGACTGAGCACGAAAACACAGCGCAATCCACGCGACAGCTGGACGCACATAAACACTGGCAACCGCCGTGTCAACACCATCGCGCGCACTGTCACCACCATGCACTCGTAGGCGTCAGATGTCACCGCCGCCGAGCCGACGAGGCTGTGCTGGACGTCCTGCCGCTCATATATCACACACCTTGATTTCCCGGGGCGGTGAGATGTGTCACAACAGGGCACTGCGGCACTGGTGGGTTCCTCGCACGGGGTGGCTGAGTGGTAGCCAATATAGCCAGGTAGCCGCATCTGGGGCTCCCGGTCGTGTGAACGTATGTACGTCTCCTGCAGCGCGATAACTTCCGGCGAATCGTGTGCGATGCGAACTCGCATTTCGGCGTACCGCGCCACAAGTGAGCGCACGTTCCACTGCAGGATGGATGGTATGCGGGAGGGAGTCCGGCGGCTAGCCATCATGCTGGCTTATCTGTGCGGGAGCACCCTCTGCTTCTAAGCAAGCCCGGTGTCCATCGGTGCCCTCCGGGAAAAGTGTGCTGAGGGCGCGCAACGCCAGCTTTAGGCGCGCGATCTCCGCGTCTCGTGCGTCAGGGGGCTGGCCATGAGAAGCGGCCGCAGGCTCGGGCCGCGCAGTACGGGACGCCGGGCAATCGGATCGCCGCTGCCGCTACCGGCGCAGTCGTTGCTTCGGTGGCTGCTGCTGATGCTAGGGTGTTCCCCTGACTGCCTGCGCATAAGAAAGCGCGCGCGGCATCTGCTGATGTTGCTGGGCTGGAGCCGCTGTTTCAGCCTGGACGACGGCTCGGACAACCCGCCTGGACACCGGTGCCATGGATGTGGCCATTAAAGTGGCCACGTGACGCTATCGCTGCCAGTGCGGGCACGCTGGGTCAATGGCTGCTTGCCGCCCCCCGCAGTTAATGCAGCGGGGCTTGCTCGCGCAAGTACCAGGCTCGTGCGGCCCGCCGCAGCGCGTGCATCAGGCAGGAGCACGACACGCCTCGGTGGCATGCCCCAGGCTGGCGCACTTGGCACACTGGAGCGGCCGGGGATGGCAGGGGCGGACCGCGAGCTTCGCAGGTTTCGTGGGCCAGTTTTTTTAGCGAGCTGAATGTGTTCTTCTCCCGCGGTGCGACTGTTGCTGTCCTTGTGCTCGCTGCTGTGCGGGGAGCCATTAGAGAGGCTCCCACCCCGACATTTGCCAGAGCCTTTTTCTCTCTGGCTCTTTGTAAGCAGGCGTTGTGCGGCCCTCTTTCTGACTTTGATCGAACGTTTAGTTAGAGTAAAGCGCACGGTTAGCTGCCTGCAGGGGGACAATGTCAACCAAGGCCGTGTCCGAGACACCAGAGCGGGCGCGCGGACCCCCCGTGGTTTTCAGGAGAGTGGCGCGAAATGATTGCTTCAGGCAGCACACTGCCCAGCCGACCAGATGCTCCGGAGACGAGCCGCGAGAGTTGAGAGCGCGGACGGCGAATCGCGTGGTGCACCGACTGGGAGGTTTGCGTTCCCTGTGCTTCGGATGTTGTTTTGTGTGTTTGTATCTGTGTGCCAAGCGGAAATGCGCGCGTCTTCGTGGAATGTACACGGTGCTCTTGAGTAAACAACCACGTGGGCACCGGCGCGCTATTGGCTGCTTTCGTTTTAAAGAAATTGTTCTCATTGGCTTCGACAACAGCATTCCCGATTGGTTACTAAAAGTGTCTCCAGGATCCTGGGCAAACGTATTTAAGAGGGAGTTTTGGCGCGAAAAAGAGAGAGGAACGGCTGCGGTCTTGCTGCTCGGGACCTCTCCTCGGAATATGTTGCGCGCCCCTTCGTATGACTGACTGCGTTATTATTTACTCTTAGACCTTTTTTGCCACTTAGTTCAGTTTAAAATGACGTTTTTGGCCAATTTCAAATAAATCAAGTTAATTCATGCTACCCACGACACCTGCTGGTCAACTTCATCAAGGCGGCGGAGCCACCGTTCCGTCCCGACGTACCCTTCGTTACAATATGGTGACGAACGCCGGTGGCGTCGGTGCCGCAAAACAGTGAGCGAGTGTGCTGCCCGACAGAGGCGCCGACACCATCGGCAGCGTGACTGAGCCGCCGCTAGCAGCTCCTCCGCCGTCCTGCGCTCGTCCACACCGAAGACCAGGCCGGAGCTTTGGTTCCGAGGAGGGGGCTCCTTGGCGCAGACCGGCACGCCGCGGATGACGGCTGCGGCTAGCTGGGCCAGGAGAGCATCGCTGCTCACGCGTCTACTGCCACCACAATCCGCCGCATGTTTATTCGGACGGCGAGGACGGCCGGGCGGGATCCGGTCTCCTTGGCCAACTCCCAGCCTTGTTCCCTGATGAAGGCAGTGCCGGCCGAAACAGCACCGTCCCCACCAGGCTGGACGGGACTTCCACGGCAGCCGCGGCTTGCTCCAGGGCTGCTCTCCGACGCCGCTGCGCCTTAGAATTGATGGTGCGCCACGGGACCAGGCTGGCCCCAGCATCAGCGTCGCCGCTGTCAGCGGCGCATTGCTGCGGCGCGCCACGGAGTTGGGCGCTCGCTGCCAGCAGACGAAGCCCCAGCCGCAGCCTGGTATCGTGCGGCAGGATTTCGTGAAGTCGCACCCGGTTTTCATCCGGACGCCGTCGCCCCAGCAGCAACAGCAGCAGCATCAGCAGCAGGCTGGAGGTGGGCTCCATGGGGCTCGTGCTGGGCAGGCCGTGCTGCTTCAGATGTGGAGGGAGAGGGAACTGTGACGGTGGGGGGGGGGGGGGCTTCGAACTTCCCGCCCGGCCACTGCGATGTCCCTTTTGGTTGCCGAGTCCCTCTTCTCCTCGGACCCCGTTGAGCGTCGCCGTTTCCTGAGAACAGACTCGTCAATCGGGGTGCACATGCTCTCCACGGATGCAGGTGTCCACGGTGAGCCCGCAGCAGCAGCATCGGAGGAGAGGGCATCACAACCGGTTCCCCAAGTGTAGCAATGGCGGCAGGAAGCGTAGGCGTGGCCAGAAATGGCGGGGAGGGAGCCGCCATGGAGTTCTGCGTCTGGTGAGCGAGCGCCATGGCGTCCCTCAAGGCTAGAACGCGTGGGTCCGCCGGTGACACGTCCAAGGTGCCGATGACGGACTCGAGGTTCTCCGGGGTGGTGATGAGCGCCGCCGTCAGGCACCTCACCATGTCCCGCAGATCAGCGATCTCGGCCTGCATTCGCCGAATGGTGCTGGACGACCTTGCTCTGGATGGCGTTCGTCTCCGTGAGCGTGAACGGTCTGCCCTGCGTTGCTCATTGTCACCGCCGAACACAGGCCTTCGCTCGTTCACGGTGTCTGTGACCTCCATGGGGAGACCCCGTAGCGCCGCGAAGCCTTAGGCCCAGCCTCCGAAGGAGAAAGCTAAAAAATGAAAATGAAATAAAGTTTGTTTTATGTTAAGGAAATGACCCCTGTCTAACAGTGCACCATTTTCTTTTCCCCCAAAAAAACAATTTCTTTTTCAATTTGGCTTTCTGAAATTATCTCCAGGGTTTGCGCGTCGTTTGGAACCGGATTTCGTTCCATATATTCGCGTACAAAGATCTATATTACAGTTGTTGATATCACCGAAGCTATATTAAATATATACCGTCGTTAATGAGCACCTTTAAAGTAGTTTCGAAGAAAGCAACAGATTTAAGAAATAAAAAATTACTACTGCGGGTGTCAGTATGGCTACCTATGGAAACCGCCAGTCGCTCGACCGCAAACGTCACTACAGAGGTGCAGCTTTTAGCTTTCGACCAGGGTTAACCAGATCTAAACCAATCGAAATTTTGTTGCGAAAGAAACACTACGCCAGCCAGAAAGCCATTTCGGCTCGTCGGGCACTTCAGCCGTATGCCGCATGCTGTTGCCGACGAACCACCTTGAGCCGCCGTTGCCTAGCAATGCCGCAGCTGCGATCTAACAGATGGCGCCGCCGTCGACGCCGCTGTCGTTGCCTCTCGCTTCACGAGATGTGCTCTGTTGGGGTAGAGGGAGAGGAGGTGTGAACTCGAGGGGTGCGCTCCGCCGTAGTGTATTGTAGTCGTTATGGAGGGCGTGAGAGAGATGCAACAACGACAGAACGAAGCGAGGAAGAGACAATGCGCTCAAGAGACGCCAGAAGAACGAACCGCACGACTCCAGAAGCGTCGTAACGAAGATGCGGCTAGAAGAAGTCGTGCCACGTCCCGGAGTGACTCTTCAACTGCGGAAGAGACTGATTTGATTTCTCGAAAGCGTCGGATTGAGACGCAGCGTAGACGACGTGCCGGGAAAACGAAGCTTTCGCAATTCAACTATGGTTAACCAAAGCTAAACCACAGCCATTTTTTTTCTTTCGCTCCCATCTTCCAATCCCTTACGGTGCGGTTGGGGTGTCCGTCAATATGTGGGACGATTGCTGCACTAGTTCCTTTCCTCAAAATTTAGCTGCGGTTTAACTACTGCTGAACCTGGTTAGAGCGCGAAGGCTGCGGTGCATTGGGCAAGTAGACGCGGCTTGGCGTCTGTAACGTTGAGAAAATTGAGAATTGGTTTTGAGGAAATTAAGTATGCAGTAATACCTCTGTCAAGCGGGCAAATTAAGTGCACTTACGGCGAGTGCACTCGCTTTTTAAGTGCACTTTCCCAAATCTTAACGTCGCAGCGGTGTGTACTCTCAGATGAGTGCACTCCAGTCGGAGTACGTTCACGGAACGCACTTTACTGGCCCAGTGCGTAGCCTCGCCGCCAACGCTTTCAACGACGCAAAATGTAATGCACAGAAAAAGGACACAGAAGTTCATTTCAGTTATTAAACAGCTTTTAACAATATAATTTGTGTTTAGCGAGAAACGAAACCGCGCAATAAAGAAACGAATTTATCATGTACGCAACTAACGGCGCCCGAATGATGCGGCACTGCGGCGCCGCCATGTTCATTCAGTTCGTGTTTATGTTGGTGTGAAAGCGTGCGGACCACGCCGGTCGTCCTTTGAGCCGTGTGCGTGGTATTTTGCTGTGCAGCTACAAAGCGAACTCGCCGTCTTTGTGCCGCTTTGCGTGACTGCTCTTGGAAGCTCGCCTTCGCCTGTGCTTTGAAATTGTACATTAATTGTGTTGAATATGGCAGCTCAAAATGAGGAGATCTGCCAAAGCAAAGAGCGCACGACTTGGACAGACGAGGAGACGCGTGCGCTGATTAATATATGGGAAGATGTGTTGCCAGATCTGCGCGGTGCCAAAAGAAACCTCCAGGTGTATATGGCCATCTCTGAACGGCTCCGTGCAGTGGGAATCGTGAAAAGCACGAAGGAATTAAAAAAAAGATCCAGAACATGGGCAACAAATACAGGTAAAAGCAATTTATATTCTACTTAACAGCGTCATTGTACATCTGTTTTACTTGAGGCTGCTGAATTATTTCATGTATTCGTCGTCTCTTGTTATGTCGGACTCTTTTGTTGGCATTTGTGTTTGTCCCAAAGCTGCACGTGGGCCACTAAAGAAGGCATTGTGAACAGTCCCGGATTAATTTTGACCACCTGGGGTTCCCTAACGTGCAATGGCGTTGTACAGCGCTAGCACGTTTTTGCTGTTCGCCATATAAAAGCAGGAGTAGCAGACGATTGTGGCTCAGCAGCCGAAAGCCAAAGCGGCGAGTGAAAAATTGCTTGTTGTCGCAGCAGTTACGCCACAGAATTAACATTTTCGGTCTGCTTTATTTCCCCTAACTACGAAGAAAGTATTGCGGCTGTGCATTGCTGCAAACATTGCAGCAAACTATGGCGTCATTTTGAAGAATTCTATTTCAGGCTACTGACCAGAACAGGAACAAAGACCGGGTCTGGCGGAATGCAATGGAAGTTTTGCTGGGACCCCCACCGGTTCCTTGGATCGCTGCCAGCCAATGATTCCACCCTCATGGAAGAAAGTGGATGTAGTGCCATTAATGGCACCTCTCCAGAGGAGGTATTCACCGTAACATCGTTCGGTAGTAACTGGTGCAGGTGTCAGCCAGTCGAGTTGGTTTAGTACGATGCACTGGCTGTCGCATTCACATTCAGTGCAACATATATTTTGTTGGCTCAAAATTCAGGGTTTGGCAAGTTGGTTCATGCTCTTATGCATGTTTGAAAACATTATAAATATGGATGAACTGGGAACACCGAGTAAAATGACAAATGCTACATTTATTGTCAGCAGAAAAGCAGAAGCCATCACTCCATGAGCACATATTTTGTTCGCCGATGTTTGTTTTTGCTTGCACTTTTTTTGCACAAAACAATGTTTTTATTTTTTCTTCAGCTGTTCAATGGCATGGTGCACGGTGGAGTGGGCCAGCCCCCAGACGCACCTACTGACTCACTTTCTGAGCGAAGCTCAGAGTGTCACGAGGTGGAAGCCTCACCACTGGATTCCGGCATTGAAGAGGAACCTGCGGCCCCTACAGCAACAGCTGCAAAGAAAAAAAGGCTGGCTCCTCCCACAAGACTGCTTTCAGAATTGTTGGAGGAGCAGCGTCAAATGCGCTGCTCACTAGAGCGCCACAGAACCGAGACTGTGGCAATACAAAGGGAGAGGCTCGAGATCCTGAAGCGGAGCGAATCTCGGGAAGACAAGCTACTCGAAATAATGCAAAAAATGTATAAATAAATAATTGATGCCAAGCATGGTGTGTGCCCTTGCAGTCCTTTTTTTATTGGCGTGACAACTCAAATGTACACTTTAAATACTTTTTAGCCAGATAATGGCATCATGGCTTTTGAAGCTTGTTGGTTGATGGTCTGAAAAGCAAACTATCCCAGCGGAGAACAAGACAATAAAATGCAGATACGCTGCACGAGCGCTCTCACTGCGTGTTGCCATTCTGTTGCGCTACAGTTCGTTCTCCAGGTAAAGACAGAGCTCTGCTCTCGTTGACATCCTCGTATACTTTTTTACTGTCCTCTGTCGGTGCCTTGGGTTGGGCTTTATTTTTCAAGTCATGTCACACCAAAACTGCCACATTAGTCGAACAGCAAGAGGTAGCAGTTGTCTTTAAAAAAAAACATAGTGACACAGTCAAAAATGCCTGCTTCGCTTCAGCTTGGTTCCTATTGCACTCAGTCATGGCGTGTGCTGGGCCTTTTTCCAAAAATAACTTGCTAGGGCGTGCCTTACCTCTTGCCCTCCCCCACTGCACTCTCCTGTGTTGCGTGATGGCTGTGCCAACAAGTCCAATGCACGTGCCTCACTTTCCCACTGGGGCTCTACACTGTCTTTCATTGCCTCACAGATATTGTGAAGTACACAAGCAGCTCGAATAGCCAGTTTGGCCTTGTTCAGCCGGCACTCCATCCTCTTCATCACAAAGCGAAAGCGTGCCTTTAGCCTCCCGAAACCATTCTCGACAATCATCCTAGTCTTTGAAAGATTGTAGTTGAACACTGCTTCACTGCTTCCAGGCTGAGCATTTGGAAATGGCTTTTGCGGGTTCGGTGACAAGGGAAATGCCTGATCACAAAAAAGAACCGGTGGAACACTGGTGCCTTCTATCATTGTCATGAGAGAGCTGATGTCCCATTCTCGATTAGTGTATGCAGCTTCGATCGGCCATAAACACTGGCATCATGGCACCTTCCGGGACTTTCGACGTTTATATACCGAAAATGGTATTTGTGGTCCACTACTGCCAGGAGTATGGTGCTGTACCTGTGTGGGAAAGCAAACGTGGGTTCATCAGCAATTGCTATGAAGATACGCATAGAAGTAGTCTTCACCACAGTTGTCTAGAGCACTGAAATGACTCCCTGTTGCCTACAGGAAATGCAATTTTTAAGCAGGCGATCAGCATTGAAGGTGCACGAGCATACAAACTGCCATGTGACTTGCACTGTATTGATTGTACTGTAGCCAAGCTAGAAGTTAAATTTCTCTGAACTGAAGCTCACTGCTTCCGCACTGCAGACAAGTGTGTTGACTGTAATTTGCTGCATAAAGTAAAACAGAATATTAATATGATGACTCCTGCGAGCAATATTTATACTGAAAGCATTCAACAGGGAACATTTTAAACTGGCACATATAAATGCACATATACAACAGGAGGCACATAGTGTTACAAATTATGCAAATCGTATATCTGTCAGAAACGGTGCAGATGCATGTGCAGCATTGAGTTACACACACGTCATCTGCCATGGCTCTTAATATTCCATCATAAAAAACGTTCATACTATTAAGCAAGCATGCTGCTAGGTAGTAGGCAACTTTTGCATCTTTACATATACAATGCCCGACATGTATATATCATCCCCTATACAATCCCGAATGAACCCTTAACATCGAAGAAAACTGCCATTCATTTCTACGTCATAATGATGTCGCGCTAATTGCAAAATTTAGTCTGCCAGAGGCGAAGGGACCTACCAGCCTTAGTAGTTATAATAGTCCGTGGCATGCTCCTTCGGCGGCGAGACAGGAAAGTGGCAGCCATCCAAGGCGCCGATGGCTTGCGGAAAGCCTGTGAAGGCGTAGAATTCACGCATGTGGGCACTCATTTTGTCGGGATGTATCATTTGTAACCATTCCCTTTCAAGCAGGTTCACCACGGCGACACAGAATTCTTGATGTAGAACATTCACAGTGGAGCGACCTATTCCAAAGAGGTGGGCAATCGTTCTGTCCTCGGCGCTAGAGCACGAGCGGTATAGCCCCACTGCGACACGTTTTTGCACAGAGATCGGCGTCATCATGTTGGTGGTTTGCCGCTCAAGGACCGGGCGGCACGATTCCACTATGTACCGAAAGGTGGAGGGAGACATACGTAGCGCTTGTCTGAAATGAAATTCGCTTAGGTTGGGTAAAGTGCCTCAAACCATGTGTCACTCCTCACATAGCGCCTCCGTTCCCGATGGGTGGAAGGATAATACTCTGCCAGGACGGTCAGGATGGCGAAATTGTTCGCCATGAGCTCATCCTCGAAGTACCTGAAAGTTGTTTCTGCGTCTTCAAAGTCATCGTCTAGTTGTTGTTCTTGCCGTTGACGCCGGGCTCTCGCGCACAGATAATAGCCTAGAACTCGCTCATATTCTGTTCTAGCAGCATCAACTGCCGCCTCGCCGAACGCCGCCATGTTGTTTTGGATTGGCTAGGCATTCGTCTTTGCCAGCATTGACTTGCAACACACTTATAATAAAGACATCTTCGTATTTTGTTGAGACAAATAGATGAAGTTTGTTTTTATTTATAATTCTACTTAAAACAATCGCATTTTAGCAGCTTTCTCTTGTTAATTTACATCTATAAAAAAACGCGTTCTTAGTCCATCGCCATTTTTTTTTACTGCGAGTGCACTCTGTTTTCCCGTTAAGAAGCGCGTTGCCTAAAGTGTGACTCAAGGTCCCGAAGTGCACTCCCCGTAAGTGCACTTAACTTGCCCGCTTGACAGGGGTCTAACTCTCTCACATATTTCGGTAGGCACTCGAAACGCAACGCAGTAAATAATAATAATATTAATTGGTTTTGGGGGAAAAGAAATGGCGCAATATCTGTCTCATATATCGTTGTACACCTGAACCACGCCGTGAGGGAAGTGATAAAGGAGGGAGTGAAAGAAGGAAGGAAGAAAGTGGTGCCGTAGTGGAGGACACCAGAATAATTTCGACCACCTGGGGATCTTTAACGTGCACTGACATCGCACAGCACACAGGCGACTTAGCGTTTTGCCTCCATAAAAACGCAGCCGCCGCGGTCGGGTTAGAAACCGGGAACTCCGGGTCAGTGCACCCTAACCACTGAGCAACAGCGGCAGGTCAACGGAGGGATCAAAAAAAAGAAATTAAGAAAGGTGTCCTACTGGTCGTCTCCGGGATGGTGGTGGTGGTGAAAGCATTTATTAGGAAGGAACAGAAGGTATGTTCGGATCTGCCCTAAGGAATCGATCCTTGACCAACAAGTAAGGAAGCACCCTGGAATATATTTTTCGTCTCATAAAAGTTGCTTCCATCCAGCCATCTATCCTTGAAAGTAGTTGTATAGGTGCTCAATGCGAAATAAAAACAAAAAGGAAGGTAAAAGATTTTTGCTAACCCCGGCATCTTCCATCACTATGGCGGCGGCACCTGAGCTGGGGCAGCGGAAATAAAGGATATCCGGCAGTTTGAAGAAGTGAAATCATAGAAGTGAGGAGACAGTAAGAAAGAACATAACAATTTACATAACAATACATTTGTACAAGTTGCGCACGTGCAGAGTTAATAAAAGAAAGAAAAACACGCGCACGACTTTGCACACAACAGCTGGGATGGGGTGTCCTGCTGATGAATGTATCCTTGAAAATTGAAAAATTGTTTTTGGGGGAAGGAAATGGCGCTGTATCTGTTTCACTTATCGGCCGACACCTGAACCGCGCCGTAAGACAAGGAATAAAGGAAGGACCGATCCTTACAAGCACTATATGTGGAGGTCCCTAGGTTGGGACTCCAGTGGCGGTGGCTGCCGCACGGGCGCGCTCGACTAACGCTTGTTGGGCCTGTAAGTCATGGCCGCCGAGCTGAATAATTTCAATCCCAGGGGACCTTTAACGCGCATTGACATCGCACTGACAATGTATGGTTGTTCAGCTGGCAGGCGAGGCGACGGATCAGTTGTCGCTT